>NC_139681.1:17986693-18593493 GCF_964106915.1 Podarcis gaigeae
AAAGGGCCCCCTGACCATTAGGTCCAGTCGTGGACGTCTCTAGGGTTGCGGTGCTCATCTCACTTTATTGGCCGAGGGAGCCAGCGTACAGCTTCCGGGTCATGTGGCCAGCATGACTAAGCCGCTTCTGGCAAACCAGAGCAGCACACGGAAACGCCATTTACCTTCCCGCCGGAGCGGCACCTATTTATCTACTTGCACTTTGACATGCTTTCGAACTGCTAGGTTGGCAGGAGCAGAGACCGAGCAACGGGAGCTCACCCCGTTGCGGAGAGTCGAACCTCCAACCTTCTGATCGGCAAGCCCTAGGCTCTGTGGTTTAACTCACAGTGCCACCTGCGTCCCCACTGTAAATATACAAACTGTAAATAATACTTTTACTACTAGTACTACTATTTAGTTATTTGTAACCCACAAACATTGTTCGCTTGCCTGCCTCCAGCCCTAATCCAAATCCATTTCACACTGTAGACAAGCCCCATGTTTGCCACTTTCTGGTCTGGATTTCCAGATACCCAAGCCTGGACGAGTTGAATCTGGCCAAGGAAGTGTTTTGGTTTGGGTAATTAAGGTGTCCAAAGCTGTTGTCTTTGAAGCAAAGGAAGAAGCAGCTATTCTGGAATCTGACTTGATTGATTGAAGTGCTGTATTAATAGGCTAACAAAGTACAGCGGTACCTCGGTTTAAGAACAGTCCAGTTTAAGACCGATTTGTTTTACAAACTCTACAAAACCAGAAAACAGTGTCTTGGTTTGAGAACTTTACCTCCGTCTAAGAACAGAATCTGAATGGTGGAAGGGCACCAGCAGCGGGAGGCCTCATTAGGGAAAGCACTCCTCAGTTTAAGAACGGTTTTGGTTTAAGAATGGACTTCTGGAACGGATTAAGTTCATAAACCGAGGTACCACTGTACTCTAGAAACTTTCCTTAGTGTCAGACAAGAAGATACTTTTGCAATTAGCTGTAGTAAAGACCTATTCCTCATAATTCTGTTTTATCCGGCAAAAAGAGGGTGAATCTGGCATGGGTTGTTTCCTGAGGAGATAGGACTATAAAGAATGTGTAATATTATGTGTATGTGTGGTTTTTGTTTTTGTTTATGAGCTACTTGGGTTTTGTTTGTTTTGTTTAAATCATACTAGACATTCAAAAGAATTTGGGCTGACGTGAAGGGGTTCCTGTGTAGCATGTCCCTTGACTGCATATGCTGTCGGTGTGGGTGCCTCTTGCAAAGTCCAAAGCCAAGGACATATTGTGGTAGCCATGAGTGATTATCATAAGAATTGACTTGCTGGATCAGACCAATATTTTTCTAGACCTGCTGCTTCTGAATATAGAGGATCCATTTAACTAAGATGATTAATAGCTCTTGGTAGACCTATTTATCTAATCCTTAAAAAAATTAAGCTAACAGCCATCATCTTCTCATGTGGCAGTGATTTCCACAAGTTAATCACACATGGCATAGAGAAGGAACCCCTCTTGTCTAGCTTGATTGAGCATTCTGTCAATCAGTTTTATTGAGTAGTTCTAGAAAGCTATCAAAATGAAAACAGAAAAATAGTATGTCAGGGTCATAGCTAGCTAGCTCCTTGTCACCATAGTTTTCTTTGTGGTGGCTTTTTTCTGGAGATGGGAATGTGTGGAGGAACATTAATTCACACTGGCCCTGACCTGCAGTCTGAGGTGGTAATAGCCCTCTCACATGTTTGCGCATCAGTGAGAACGAGGCATGAGACTGTGTGTGTACCTGGCTTTCAAATAAGTTTTGCTTTCATCTGTTCCTAAAATAAATAATATGCTCTTGGAGCTTGGCATTTTCAAATTTGTACTTTGCTATTTATTTAGGTGTGCCAAAACTAACCTTGGCCTTTCTTTTGTGCAAATTAACATTGGTGATTAGTTTTTGTTAAAATTGTAATGTTTCCCCACAGGACTAATATTAGAGTAATTAAGTGGTAAGTGAAAGAAGGAAGCTGGAATGGCAAGGAATGCAAAACAATAAAGCTTATATTAGTTGCATTTTTAAAATAATCATTAAGAAATGGAAAAAAAAACTTAATTCTTAATTCCTTCTACCAAAGACTCATAACTGTATTTTGAATACCTGAATTTCAACAACTGAGTTTATTCCCAATAATTGTATGGGTTTACTTGTCCATTTTAATCCATATTGGGCTGTTACTTTGCTTTTTGAGGTATTGATTACTACACGCATAGGCAAACTTGGCCCTCCAGATGTTTTGGAACTACAACTCCCATCATCCCTAGCTAACAGGACCAGTGGTCAGGGATGATGGGAGTTGTAGTCCCAAAACATCTGGAGGGCCGAGTTTGCCTATGCCTGGATTACTATGATACTAACTTGTCATTCAGCTAGAAATTGACTGAACTAGCCTATCATTTGCAGAAATGGTACTACTGGATTGATTGGTCTTGTAATTATAACTTTATGTCATCAGCATATATAGCAAATGTAACATCTTCAATTACAGTTTGAATCCCTGTTGTAGGTATTTTTTCTAATTGCCGTGCCCTAATGGCATGGTATCCAAATCATGAATAGTTTGGCATGATATCCAAAATGAGCCGTAGTTGAAATAAAGGATTCCTGTGCCTTGCACACCTTGTAGGTCTAAATCGTTCCATATGGGGGAAATAAGTTGCTAGACTGGCTTTTGTGTTAGCAAAAATCAGTTTAGTCCAATTTTAAAAGTCCATTCCTAAAGAACTGTTTATCATTTAAATAACAATAGCCATTCTACACAATCAAAGGCCTTAGCAACATTTAAAATGAACCAAAAGCAGAGTTTGATTTGAGTTTTCATGAGTGTACATGTTTGGCACATAAAAGAGTTTTGAGGAGCCTGAAATAAAATTATTGTTGCTGATGTTTTTATTTATTCATTCATTCATACAGTACACACATTTTTCTTGATGAGACTCAAGGCAGCTTATAGATAAAAATAAGAATAATTAAAAACATAGAAAATAATCATTAAAAACAGTTAAATATTGATAGCATTAAAGCTATAGACATATCATATAGGTAAAGGTAAAGGTAAAGGTACCCCTGCCCGTACGGGCCAGTCTTGACAGACTCTGGGGTTGTGCGCCCATCTCACTCAAGAGGCCAGGGGCCAGCGCTGTCCGGAGACACTTCCGGGTCACGTGGCCAGCGTGACATCGCTGCTCTGGCGAGCCAGAGCCGCACACGGAAACGCCGTTTACCTTCCCACTGGTAAGCGGTCCCTATTTATCTACTTGCACCCGGGGGTGCTTTCGAACTGCTAGGTTGGCAGGCGCTGGGACCGAGCAACGGGAGCGCACCCCGCCGCAGGGATTCGAACCGCCGACCTTTCGATCGGCAAGTCCTAGGCGCTGAGGCTTTAACCCACAGCGCCACCTGCGTCCCATATACATACCAATATCATATACATGGTATCATATACATACCAATAATGACAATAAAATCGGCATAACGCTAGCCCTTTCATTAAAAGTAAGGTAAAGGTAAAGGGACCACTGACCATTAGGTCCAGTCGTGGCCGACTCTGGGGTTGCAGTGCTCACCTCGCTTTATTGGCTGAGGGAGCCGGCGTACAGCTTCCGGGTCATGTGGCCAGCATGACTAAGCCACTTCTGGCGAACCAGAGCAGCGCACGGAAATGCCATTTACCTTCCCGCTGGAGTGGTACCTATCTACTTGGACTTTTGACATGCTTTCGAACTACTAGGTTGGCAGGAGCAGGGACCGAGCAACAGGAGCTCACCCGTTGCGGAGATTCAAACCGCCGACCTTCTGATCTGCAAGTCCTAGGCTCTGTGGTTTAACCCACAGCGCCACCCGCATCCCTCATTAAAAGTAGTCAGTGCCAAAAGCCTGTTGGAACAATAAAGTTTTCACCTGCCAGTGAAAGGACAAGAAGGAAGGATCCAGTCTAGCTTCTCTAGGAGGAAGTGCCAAAGTCTGGGAGCAGCCACTGAGAAGAACTCCAAAAACAGAAAAAGCATGAAGGCACCAATTGCAGGGAGAAGGAAGCTAATGAATGCACTAGAGAAAATATTCCTTTGAAAGAAAAAGGAAGGAACCTTCCAAGCACACTTTTCTCTTCTGAGCATAGAAGTTTCCTTCTAAAATAATTCCAATCAGACATTTTTGCAACCCTTCATTCCGTCTCCTGGTATCAGCTTTGGTGCCATTTATTTTAAAAGAAGGTTCCTCTTGCTGACCACACAATCCTGCCAGGAATTTTATAGCAGAGTTTGGAGAAACTAAAAGATAAAGTGCGAGATTGGTTACATTACGCTCAGATCAAAGAGGTTTTCAAGACGGATAAAAAGATAGAATTCCAGGTGGAAAAGTCAAAGTTGGAAATGGAATTGTTAGAACCTAAGACTAAGGTACTTTCAAGAATGTATAATTTGCTGCTAAAATGGAATACACAAGATGAAATGGTTAAATCGGCTATGATAAAATGGGCACAGGACATTGGGTACAATATCATGTTTGCTGACTGGGAAAGGTTATGGACCACCGGGTTGAAATTCATGGCATGTAATGCCTTGAAAGAAATATTTATGAAAATGATATATAGGTGGTACATGACCCCAGTCAAGCTTGCAAAAATATACCATTTGTCTGATAATAAATGTTGGAAATGTAAAGAAACTGAAGGAACGTTCTTTCACCTCTGGTGGACCTGCCCTAGAGTTAAGACTTTCTGGGAAATGATATATAATGAGTTGAAAAAGGTATTTAAGTATACCTTCCCTAAGAAACCAGAGGCCTTTCTTTTAGGCATCGTCGGCCAGAGGGTGTTAAAGAAGGATCGGACATTTTTTATGTATGCAACAACAGCAGCAAGGATACTTCTCGCCAAGCACTGGAAAACCCAAGATTTGCCCACACTGGAAGAATGGCAGATGCAACTGATACACTATATGGAGTTAGCAGAAATGACTGACAGAATCCGAGACCTGGGAGAAGAGGCTGTGGAGGAGGACTGGAAGAAATTTAAGGACTATTTACAAAAATATTGTAAATTGTATGAGTGTTAAGAAAGATGTAAGATTATTAATAATATGGCACCATTAAGATAGTTAAAAGGAATATGAAGATAAATGAAAATATAAGAAAAGACAAATTTTGGATAAATATTATGCTAAAATTAAGCTTTTAAGGTTTGGGTAAAATTATCTAAAATTAGGGACACAATATTGGAAATAATAATATAAGAATTGAAACAAGGTGATAATTCGCTGGGTAAAGTTCGAAAAACTTAGAAAGCAGGAACGAGAGATGTGAGGAAGTCCAAAGAAGTGAAGAAAATGTGGATATTTTGTTTGCTTTTTCTATTGTATTAAGAAAACCTTTAATAATTTTTTTAAAAAAAAATAAATAAATAAAAATTTAAAAAACATTATATCATATCACCAAAGAGAACCAAATAATTAATCGGATTTGGCTGTGTGATAATGTAACCAAACCAAATTGAAGACAATGCTGCCTGCCTATATTCTGAGTGGGTAAACATTGTCACTTCATTTCACAAGGAGTCACAAATTAATTGCCAGAGTGAGGATAATTTTTTCAGGGGGCAATGCACTTTCACCTCAAAAGTTCTATTTATCAGAGAGTCTTTATGAATTGGGTATGGGAGATTTTTTCCTTCATTGCATATTGCCATTTTCTTTGCCTCTTCCCATGACTGAGGAAATACCTTTGGGCATAGATTCTGCTGAACTATCTTAGCTATCATGGAACTAAAATATAAATGTTTATTATTAGTAGTATTATTATACTTAGCTATGGAGCCATCTTGGCAAAAACGTATGTGTTGGTTTGTGTTGAAGATTTGTGTTAGATCCAGTGCTTTCCGAACATTAATGAGCATGTGATGTAGCTTTATCCTGCTGAGCCACTCTTAAAGAAGAAGAAAATGTGATATTCAGATTCTTTGTCTGATACAATTCATTATATACTTCTAGAAGGCAACTTCTGTGGCTCCTGGTATCTTGGCCAGCCCTCCACACCTCAGCTGTTTATCTCTTTTATAACTCTTATAAATATCATCTTCTTTTGTCACTTAACTAGTTGTGCTCACATTTCTTGTTATGTTTTTTCACCTTCCTCAAAATTTTTTTGTTTCAAAGTGGTCAGAGATTTTCCTGCTTATAGGAATCTTTCAGCTTCATTTTCCTTCTTGCTCTTAGTAATAACTATTTATTCTCATTACCCTTTTTACATCAGGCTTCTAAGTTTCACTTGTAGTTGCTTTTCTATTAACCTAATAACTCTTTTGAAACCCAAATGGCTGCTTTTGGGCCTTCCATATTAAAATATAGCCTCCCATATTAAAACTAAATTACAAGTGTATAAATAAGAGTGAAATATTCCTGACATTAATGGCTTCTACCATAAATATGTTGCGAAGGAGTATATTATTCAATTCCCAATGCTTAGTTGTTCCACTGTTACCTCTTCTAAACCACTCCATATTAATTAGTGATAAGTACTTTTTCTTGGTCTAATTCTGGATTATTGAACAAATGCCCAAACTCATGGGAAGGTAACGGGTAGGTTTTTTTTCAAGATTAAAAATTGTGGCAGTTGGAATAAAATATAAAACTATTGTCACCAGGTTCTAAGTTTCAGTGGCACTTAATACCTACATAATCCCATAGTTTGTAAACCTATCTTCAAGAACGTGCTTTACATTTTTAGGTGTACACTTTCATATTGTGCATTTAATAATATAATATCTGAAACTGGAGCACAAGGGTAAAAGGGGTGGAAGCCCCATTGTGCCAGCAGGAGTCGTTGTGCTGGTTTCTTTTAGTGCTCTGGGTTGGCTGAATGCAGCCCTCTGTTTGGATGTAACCGTAAACCACAGTTTAGTGCTACGAGTGTGAGGCTGGGAAATCCTCAGGCATGCCCACACACTCTTCCTATGGCACAGCTACAAGAGAGGGGTTTAAAGCTTTCCCTTATGCTTTCAACTAACCATAGTTAGTTGTTTTATCCAAACCAAGAACTGTGGTTAATGTTAACATTATGTTATGGTTTAGGGATACGAGCCAATATTGTAAATCACAGGCTGAAGTTGTTTCCCTCATTATAGTTAACACTAACCACAGTTTGTCCGAATTTGGATATAAGAACTTCAGTTAACTGAAAATTGAAACAAAAACTCTGTGTGTGTGTGTGTCCGTGTCCATGCTACAGGAAGAAAGCAAAAGGGGAATGCACAAACCACAAGGCTTGCACACATAACGTTAGCCATAGTTTAGCATTACAGTGGTACCTCAGGTTACATATGCTTCAGGTTACATACGCTTCAGGTTACAGACTCCGCTAACCCAGAAATAGTACCTCGGGTTAAGAACTTTGCTTTAGGATGAGAACAGAAATCACATGGTGGCGGCACGGCAGCGGCAGCAGCAGCAGCAGCAGCAGCAGCAGCAGCGGGAGACCCCATTAGCTAAAGTGGTGCTTCAGGTTAAGAACAGTTTCAGGTTAAGAACGGACCTCCGGAACAAATTATGTACGTAACCAGAGGTACCACTGTACATTCATCAGGCCACTTTGTAGACAAGCTTTACGTTTTAAAAAAAAAATCCAGTTTTCAAGTCAAAGTTGTACTAGGGCCTATCCGGTTGAATATCAGGTCCATAATCTTGTGAAATGACTGACACCTCCCCCCCCCCCCGAAACAATCCTCTCTCTCTTTATTGTTTTGTTTGTTTGAAGTGACGGTATCTTTGTTTTGTGCCTACTAAACTAGCTGTTGAAAAAATAAAATTGCATGGTTTTATTGTGGGCAGTTGTATTGGGAGGAAAATTCCCCCCTCCCCATAAACTTTCTCCAATCTTCAACAGCTCTTTTTGTCAGTAACTCCAGCAGGATGGCGGGATGATTATGTTGCAGTTTCTAAGAAGAGGTGTTAAGGGTTTATTTAGTGCCTGCAGATTGATGGCTAATGGACTCCATTGGGCTGTTTAAATGAAAGTTTCCCACAATCTGATACTAAAGTGGAGTCCTTGAGTGAAGCTTTTATCGCTCTTTCAACAGTCTCATCAAGGAGTTCCTTTTTTCCACTCTGGGAACTTTATTTCATGTTGTGTATTTCTAATCCAAGGGTTACATCAATCAGCAATCCTGTAGAAATTTGTGGGTTGTAACAAAAAAGGAGAATTTTTGCATGCTGTGATGGGGTTTCCTGGTCTGGCAAACGCATCTATCATAGGTTTCTATGGAAAATACTCGAGCTGGGACTTAAACTGCAATTTGTTATGCTTAACATTCCCATTTGATTTCTATGACTGGGTTTCACTTGCTTTATTTTTACTAACAGGGTTCCACTGGGGGAGATGCTTTGCCCTATGGGCGAAGCCAAAAGACTGCTTCTTTTATGCTGTCTTGGGAGATGAAAGAAAATTCATCCCTAACAGAGAACATCTGCATGTTTTGGTTTTTTTTTTAAAAGGGAGAAATTATTAAACCAATATTGACAATTCTGGTTTGTTTTGTTGCTTCTTGCAATGTCGAGGGAGAGACCTACGCTATGGAAAGTAGCGTAGGGTTTGCCATCACTTCCGACTGGATGGAAACACATATTTTAAAGCTGGAATCACAGGGGCATTATGGCCTGGGGCCTGTGCACACATTTTCTATGTCCCGCCATTGTTGGTCAAATGCATTTTGCAGAGTTTTGAAGCATTAAAGAACAGAAGCTAGGAATAGGCAGTAGAGTATAAAGTACCAGCAATCTCTGCGTAGTTTCTAGCCGAGCTTTGCAGATGCTATCCTATGTACTCCATTGTGACCAGAAACAAAGTGGCCCCTCATTCTATTTTGCACTTCAGCACCCTTACTACAGAGGGCAATGGGGTCATATTACAGCCCCCAGCTCAGCAGAGGCCAAGTGACTGAACAACTGGCCATTAATTTCCATCTGGTTATGTAAAACTGCTGTCTCTGTCCAGGATCCTCAGCCTTTCTTCCTGACTCACTCCATGTTGCCAGTTCCCAAACCCACCTACTTGTACTTATATAGCCCTACAATAGTACAGTCATACCTCGGGTTGAAGTAGCTTCAGGTTAAACACTTCTGGGTTTTGCTGCTCGTGCATGCGCAGATGCTCAAAATGATGTCATGCACATGCGCAGAAACGGTGAAACGTGACCCGCAGATGCACAGTCGCATGTTACGTTCTACTCAGTATGTGAACGGGGCTCTGGAACGGATCCCGTTCGCATCCAGAGGTACCACTGTAAAACTGTAGTAGTAGTAGTAAAGTCAATAGTAATAACATCACTAATAATCTGTGAGTCGTAAGTCACAAAATCTCACATTTAGAAGAGTTCAAAAGAGTTTGACTTGCATTGTTTATTCATGTATTTCAGGTTTTAAAAACTGGTTTCCTTTAACCATGTCAGCCAGATAGGCCAAACCACTCAGAATAGGGCAGATGGTACTTTGAACACTTCTGCTAACAGGACTTCAGTGCTGTCTGTCTTTGACTTCCCGCTCCCGCCCTTCTAAAGTGTTATCTATTCTTTCTCATTTTTGAGGCAGCCATGACAGCTCTGTCATTTCACTAACGCCTCAAAATTTTTCTTTCTGTTGTCAGTCAGCACACATCAGTCACAGAACTCCGATGGTTGTGATTGATGGCAAAAAAAGAGAAATAGGAAAAGGGTGCTGAACGTTGTGTCTAAAATAATAATTTTCTATTTTTACTATTACGTGCAAACTTTTGTTGGAAAATGGCTTGGGTTGCATCTCAGACATGTTATGTGCAGAACTATATTGATTAAAGAAAAACAGTGCTACAGATAAGAGGCCTCTTATGTGCTTATTGACACGCGACATTTGAAAAACATGGCACAATCCCATTACAGAAGCACTTTTAAGACCCATTGAGTGGGGAAATTTTTAAGCATACACCTGTTGGCTATAACACAGATGATGGCAGCAGACTAATGCTTGCCACTGAGTGTGAATTCACCAAGGAGCTATAGACGCTTCTGTCTCTCTGAGTATATCTCAAAGAGCTTTTTGCATTATATAGTTATATGTACACTTAAAATGTGTGATGTGTGCAGCAGCTCTTAGGCTCCCATTGAAATAATTGATAACTATCAAGACTTATGGGACGCAGGTGGCGCTGTGGGTTAAAGCCTCAGCGCCTAGGGCTTGCCGATCGAAAGGTCAGTGGTTCGAATCCCCGCAGCGGGGTGCGCCTCCGTTGCTCGGTCCCAGCGCCTGCCAACCTAGAAGTTCGAAAGCACCCCCAGGTGCAAGTAGATAAATAGGGACCGCTTACTGGCGGGAAGGTAAACGGCGTTTCCGTGTGCTGCGCTGGCTCACCAGATGCAGCTTTGTCACGCTGGCCACGTGACCCGGAAGTGTCTCCGGACAGCGCTGGCCCCATGCCTCTTAAGTGAGATGGGCGCACAACCCCAGAGTCTGTCAAGACTGGCCCGTACGGGCAGGGGTACCTTTACCTTTACCTTTATCAAGACTTACCTTTGACTGAATCATGTTCTGCCTTACTTGTATATGTAGGATTCAGTGAATCAGAATTCAGAGATTATAATTTGCTACTAAGGAAGTCAAAATGTTTTATGGTTTATAGACATCCTACCTCTTCCTTTGCATCTGAGTGATAACCTCTCTCCCTCTTCTTCAGTAGATTTTAAGTTACAGAGGGAGATAAAAGAGCATTTTAATGGAGAAATATGAGTCAAGGTTTTCTTGAAGGAAGTTTTTTTAATATTCTTTTAAATAGCTACCTGATTGTTGTTGTTGTTTAGTCGTTTAGTCGTGTCTGACTCTTCGTGACCCCATGGACCAGAGCACGCCAGGCACTCCTGTCTTTCACTGCCTTACAGATATCTAAACTGAGCCAGTGGAGCTTGCAACAAAACATTGTAAAGTTCTCCTATTCAGGTTTCCAAACCCCTCATTTTACTTCCACTATGATCTGCTCCAACAACATTCAGCATTCTGTACACACTAAGCATGAAACTATAATAAATACTGGCTTCCAGAAATTTCCATACTGGCAACAGTAACCGTGTGTGACAAAAAAACCAAACCAAACCAAACCAAAAATCCTTTTTTCATAGATATAATTTGCTTTTATTAAGTTAAATTCCTATTAAAAAATAATACATTCCCCACAAACTTGTGTTTGGGCTATGTCAGGGAACTGCCATCGGAAGAACAGGTGGTAGAAAGGCTCCAGGAGAATAGGAGAGACTCTGCAGCAGAAGCGGGAACCAGTAGGGGGAGAGCAGGAGCTCAAAGGGAAAGGGAGTCGGAGGGGAGGCTCTGGGATACTTCCAGTGAGAACAGTGAGGAGGTAACAAGACCCCCTTTAGGAACCCCCACCCCTCGCCGGAAGCTGTCACGCAGAGAGTCCAGGAGGCGCATGTACGTCAAACAGCTTTTATGTTGGAGTAAGTTCCGTAGACACCCACTGTCGGATTCTACCAGCGACTGACGGAGTCATGCTTTGGGGGCTCCGTTAGAGACTCAGGTTGGCTGACCAGCCAAAACCCGGAGGGATCAAGTTTTACGCACAAGCAGCTCATTATCCCATCACAGGCTACTATTTTCTATTTCACACTATGAGGCTAAGCAAAAACAAAACAAAACAAAACCCACCCAGTTTCTGCCCAAGCCTGGCTCTCTTCTTATGTGGCCACTGGTTTTCCCTTTATCCAGCTCTGGAGACTAGGTGGATGTGGCTGGCACCCACCATTTTTATTTCTTCACAGTATCTCAGGTCTTTAATGTATTGCACCTCAAGAACAATGTTATGTTGCAGCTTCACAGGCACCATGAGGGAATTAAAATGCCAGGTGTCACACACCGTATTTGCCGACTACATCAGCTTTTTTCTAAGTGCAGCACCTACTTGCTGCTTTCACTATAACAGCCCTCTGTCCTTGCCACTACCACAGAAAGAGGGCCCATCAACCTAGGGTAGGGTGACCCACCTGAGTGGAGAACCGAAGGCCTGCCAAACTTAGTGGTGGCCCTGAAGCCATCCATGTTTCGCTGCCTTAAATCTGGCTACAAACCCAGATGTAACTGTGAAGCCATGGTTTAGTTTGCTGAGATAAACCCTGGCCTCAAAAGTTGTGTTTAAGCTGCACCACCTTGTCACATAGCAAGAAGAGAGATTGGAAAGGCATATGAAATATGGTTTGGTAACCTTGGGTTTGTTCATGACACTGAGCATAGTTAATGAAAATTATGCTATACAATTACCTAGGTTCACATCCTAGTTTATAGCCAATCCTGAATCATGCTTTAAGGTATAACATTTAACCATGGTTAAAAAAAATAGATCACAGATAAGCATTAAGTCTGCCCAGGGCCACATAAGAATTATTCTACCATATCTTACTTTACACACACACACACATACGTTAAATCTAGTTCAAGTATATATTCTGTAATAATATGCAATCGCAGGAACAATTCCTTTCAATGAAACTAGTTTAATAATAAATTCAATACTGTAGCAGTCTGGCTGCAGGGTTTTTTTTCCAGTGGTGGGGAGAAAAGAGAATCATGGGAAATATTTTGTTCTCCCTGGGAGCCAAGGCAATGTATTTACTTCAGGTTTTATTAAATGAGTTATAAATTTTCCCAGCAATTTACTCATAGCTCAAGAGGTTTAATTTGCATGTGTTGCCTTTTACAATATGCTTTTGGTAATGTTGCAGATGCTTCTTCCTTAGCTTCAGTAAACAACAGGCAGTTGGCCAGGTTTTGACTGAACATTTGCCAACTCATGGAAAATTAGTTAACTCTTTGGTGCCCAGAGTTTGACACTTTACTTGCATCATCCAAAATAATAGGAAGAATGAACAGGAAAACACGAGGCCCAAAAGAGCACAATAGAAAAACTTTTCTGATGAAAACTCTTCCATAATTTTTTTTTACACCACTTCATTTTATATTTAATTGAAACCAAACATTAAAATATAATGGTCCGTCTATGCAGCTTGCCATTCCTTGCAAGCACAGGATTTGGTACTGGGAATAGCATTATAGTTACAAAATATGTAGGAAATGTCTGGTGGAATCACAGAAGCCATGGTCAAGAGCAACTGAATAAAATTTCCCGTGGACAGGGGCAGGATGGCTCTTTGCTCTTCCCCCAGAATAGCAGTTGCGTGCCCAGATGCCGTGAGACCACTGCCCTGCAGGGCACCGCCGTCCAAAAGACCACTCATGACAACATTATATGGTTTGAATTAGGCCACAGCTTTATTGACTACAGATGTAAGGGGCTTGGCATAGGCATTGGGTCAACCAATATCAACCAACCCATTTGCTGGATGATCCATCAAGGGGTTGAACCAGTGTCAAGGACCAGTATGACATACATCAAATAGAAGCCAGCTCTCGAGGAGTGCAGAGGAGCACTATGGCTCTAGCTCCACCTGCGCATTCAGACCGAAACACCTCTTCCTGGATCCCTTTAACAGGATATACCAATCCCTGGAGCAGGCAGAGGCTTACAACCTCCGCTCTGAACATGACTAGGTTTTACCCAATGCCTTCTTCAACAAAGTTGTGATGATTGCTACGAGGTAGGTGAAATCCCCCTGGTCTGTCTATAGACCTGCCAGGAAACTTCCTCCCTGGCACCGAATACAGCAACTGACTTTGTCCATAGCAAGGTCAGATCCAAGCTACCTACTGAAATGGGTGATAAAAAAACAGCAATAGGCCAGGGGGTGGGAGATCAAAAATAGATCTGTGGTTCCCTGTCCAGAGGACACCCACTTTTATCTCTGGGGAGCAGACCTGAATGAAGACCTCCTGGGGACCCAGTCAGGTTTGCACCCCGCCCCCCAGAGTGAGCCCCCTATCAGCCCGCCTACCTTTGGTCAATCTGGCAGGCAGGGTCATTCTGAGTCTTTCCAGCTGAAGGGAGAGGTGTGTTATGGGAAGACCCAGCCCAGGGACTGCTTTGGTGGCGGGCCAGCCCTGTTACACAATGTCACACTATTGTGTGTGTAGGTGGAAGAAGCAGAGTGTATTATCATGCAAAAGGAATAAGCTATTTGCAAAATTGCTTAATATTCATAAATCATACAAATCGCAGAACTCAACTGCTATGGCACAGAGTATACAAAGGCTTAATAGTGGATATTTATTTATTTATTTGACATTTTTAGCCTGCTTTCACCTGATGATTTTTTGTGAGAAGGATTATTTTGTATTAAATTAAGAACTGAACAAAAACGTACCATTTGGAATTAGCTTTCACTTAGGTAAAACCACCTCCAACTGATACTGTTCTCTTACAGAACATTGCTATTTGCTGATTTTTCAATTTCTTAACTGTACACATTCATATCCCACCCTTCTTCAAAGGAGAGTTGGTTTCAAGCTGGCTAGTTTCAAAGAAACCATAGTGGTCAATAGCCACAGTTTGTCTGCATCATAGGAGAGGGGAGTTGAAATTAAGCCCAAGACTTGCCTCGTCTTGATCATGTCATATTAGATATTTCTTTACAATGCTTTTAAAAATCGATATACTAAAACTATGGTTTAGACTGATGTCAAAACGCAGTGAGAAAGCACAAAATTATTAGTAGTAAAAAGCTTTAAGTAAAAACTAAACACTGCTGCTAAAAATGAAGCTCAGGTTTGAGTTTGCCCCACACATCAGAAGGCATCATCGTTGAAACAAGTGGACTTGTGTGCCTGAGTGTGACAAGAGCAGGCAGAAAGGATGGGTATGAGCTTGCGAAAGTGTGTACTTGTGTGTTTAGTCTGGCCTATTAACCAGTTTAAACTAGGCAGCGTGCCCACAAAGCAAGGAGTGTTACTTGTTCCTGCCTCGTCCAATACATTATCCAGTCCTAGGCATGCACCTCCCCTTCTGCAGTGTGCGGTTGTGCTTTCCTTTTGTATTTGGTTACTGCTTCCTCTAATGTTTTAAAATGTGCACTAGCCCAGCACTGAAATTAAATAAAATGAAGATGGTAGGCCAGCCAGTGATTTTTCATAACCAGTCTTGCTCTCAGTTTCCGTCTGTTCATTTCATCATACTGTCGCTTCCACAAGGCCCTACATTTGTGAGAATGCTCTGTGTTGCATACCTTGAAGGTCTAAGTAAGAAATATAGGAGGCTGTGTGTAAGGGAAACGTTTCAGCATAATTTTTAATTTTTTTGCCCAGGCAGAAATTGATGTGCTACTCCAAAAGAGTTAGCTCACCCTTCCATTTGAGAGGTTTGCCTTCTATGTGGAGGAAGGATGTGGATATGCATAGGGGGGAGATGAGGAGCTCTGACTAACTAGAGTAGGTACTATTTTATCCCTTTGTGGTGCTTACTGTTTATCCTAATTCAATGATAATTTGCTATAGATGAATTGCTAATGTGTGTACACTGTTGGCCACAGGCTGCCACTTGGCATTCATCCCACCCAGAAGGCCAGCTAGCAATCGAATTGTGAAGACATGCAGCAGTGCCCACTGTCAAAGAAGGTCTCCTTAGGGGAACAGCTGTTGCATTTTTATGGTGAGCATTGCTTGTTACAGAGAGGTAGAGTTGGCACAAAGATTGTACGTGTCCTAGGGACCTAAATGACAAGGGTGCTGCTTACATGAACCTTCAGCCTAATGCTGGTAGATTTTTGTAGACAAACAGTAAGTTGCTAAACTATAGGAATGTACAGTCTGCCATGGTTTATTTTAAGATTCCCCCCTTCCCCAATACTACACAAGCAGCCAACAGACTGCCCCTTCTCTGAACTTTTTTGTAACTGAATGAGAGCAGGAGAAAGGGAAGGGAAAATGAGAATTGAAAGAGTGAGGCAGGCAGGACAGGAAGGAAGAGGAGAAGGGGAAATAACAGAGAAAGAAGGAAAGAAGAGACAAGAAAAATTGAGGAAAGATATAGAGGGAACAAGAAAAAAATCAGGTGCCTTGAAATGAGTGAAGTAAGAAGATGCAGCTGGTCCTCAAATAATTTGGGGAACATATTCTCTCCCTTCCCTATAGTTGGGTACTATAGTGACTCCCTCCTTCCCCAAAAGCTTAATTGAGGGACTATGCTCCCATTCCCGGCCAAAACACTGGTGACTAGGTTATCATAAAAACCCAAGAAGAGTCTGCTGGATCAGGCCGATGAATCCTGGGATCTGTCATTTGTTAAAAGTGTTGAGAATGGTTTGGAAATTCCCTATTCCCCTCACAGCTACAATTCCCAGAGTTCCCTGGGAGAATAGATTGATTGTTGAAACCATTCTATTGTAGCATTCTAGTGTGACATTCCTCAGTTAGCCTATAAGAAAAGCAACAACAACACATGAATAGAGACTAATGCCACAAAAGTTACTCTCTGTCCCATCCTGTCTCCCCTTCTTCATGTTTTTGAAGGATAAGCTCCTCTCCTCTCCTGCATTTTTGACCCTACAGGGCAAGAAGGCAGTAGCTCAGACCTTCACTGGCATATACCATCTAAATATGAAGGTAGTATATAGCCATTGACTAGTCAGTGGGGTAGTCAGGCTTCCATGTCCCCATAGGTCCTACTCACAGGTGAACAGTCACATAGACTCAAACATAGACAACTATACTAGGAAAACACAGCTATCTAGAAGCCAAGCAAAAAAGAACAATCCAGAGCACTCACCTTGTGATACTAAACCATACCAGACAAGTTACAGAGGAGAACATTAACTGTTCCATTACTGCTCCTGAAATGACACGAAGGCATTAGTAGGCTTTTCCTCCATAGGTTTGTCTAATTCATTTTTAGAGTCATCTAAGCTAGTGGCCTTCACCACATCTTGTGCTGTAGAAACAAGCGTTTCCCCAAAATGTTCTGCTTCTTTCTCCTCCCACAGATACCAAGGAAGGAAACGGAGAACTCTTTCTTGGCAACTGAGTCCTTTGGTTCTAAATATTAAGCTTTCGCTATAATTAAGAATGCAAAATGGAAACGTTTTGTTTTGAAATGTTTGGGGAAACTGCTATTTATGAAGTGATTTGCAGATTACCAGTATGTTCAGTCTAGAGGCAAAACGAACAATCCCAAGAGCTTAAAAGACATAACAGTATATTTAGTTTACAACAAAACCCAAACACACCTGCTTATGTATGAGGTTGGAGTTTCAGACAAGTGTTGAGCTGACAACTCGTTTTTGACATAGCTGCATGGAAAAAGTTGCAGGGAATTGAGATGCATTTTTGAGATGAACCATTTTGGAAAGTTTAGTGCCTCTGACTTAATGAGGCATGGACTGGGGAGGGTGTGTGATGTGAGGAGAGCCCCAGGGGCCAGACAGGAGAGACCTGGAGGGCTGTATATGACCTCTGGATCTGAGGTTCCCCACCATTGGTATAAACTCTTGGGCATCCTTGGTTAGTAGATGCAGAATTCTGAATTCTGAGTGACACAAATTCCATTCAGCTGTTACCTAACAAAGGAGCTGCAGGGCTGCACCTTTAGCCTTACCTCCTTGCTAAACACTCACCCTACAGCCCTTTTGTACTCACATTGCCTCTTCATGCAAGCAAACAGCTACAGTGCCACTCAGTGTCCACACGTTAACAACAGTGAAATTGAAACATGGAATGTAATACGGAGCATCCTCTTGGGTAGGCAGTCTTGTTCCATTTCTAATGGCAAGCTTTCTAATCTTGTAGCAATATTTGGCAAAAAAGAGTTAGAGCACAGGCAAAGGGTCGTGCTAGGTTTTGACAGTGTAAGCTCAATCACTGGTTTAGAGAAATAGTGAGAAGAAGATGCTATCAAGACGATGAGCACAACGGTCTCTCTGACTTGGAGGAATGGGCAGAATAGGATGACCCTGCTGTTAGACCACGTACTGCTATTTGTCACTGCCCTGACTGACAGGCTTCTGCAAAAGAGAACATAGAAAGGCCATTTGTGTCTTGGAGTGTTGTTTATTTTCTAAGTTATTTTGGGACTGTGTGCAGTCTAGTCTCGGAGCCTTCTCTAGGAATGGAATATACATAACATCAGCTCAGGTGTAATATCTGCCCCTGTGACTAGCAATGTCCAGGGGTCATGAATGATGGGCATTCTGACCTTGCAGGTTCAACAGAGCAGTATCATTAACTTACTGCACTTCCTAGCTACAGAAAAAAACAGACTGCAAGGATCCTGTCTTGAAAATAGCCATCCTACTCAGGATTAACCAGGCAGATTAACCAGTTCCCCTTCCACCTCTGTAAAGGTCATTATTGTCCTCATTTTATAGAGAGGAAACTGAACTTGAGTGTTGGCCTCTTGGGTAATATCATTCCAGGTGTCCCATTCACTTCAGATCCAGGGTACTGCTAGTGGACCTGATGATGCCACATGGTTAATGGTTTTTGGAAGACTCAGAGCCTGGAGCAAACAAGCGTCTTCTCTCAGTTTACAGTGAGAATTGCTATGGCTCTCTCAGCAGCTGGGACAATATGAGTCCCTACCACTGAGTCACAAAGGCATCCTTGGACTTCTGGTTAACAACAGCAGGTGAAGAAGAAAAGTTGTAACTGCATAGACACCAAATGTTCAAATGATTTAAGATTTGGGGTATATTTTTAATGCAGGAGATAAATGAAGATATAATTTAGCTAGCCACCCTGATGGGTCAAAATGCCAGAACTCACCTTTCTCTCCATTTAAGTATTACAGAGTAATAAGAATTGTAAATTTGGAACTCTGGCTAGAGAAGACATTTCAACTGTAATATAGCGTCAGGTTGATAATTCCTACTAGAGTAACTTTTAAAAGGACAAAAAAGTTCTGTGAAATTGTATACAATTTTTAATGTATTTGGAAAATTTGAGCAGCAAGGCATCATTAAAAGTGATAAATGGGGAAAAGAATAAGCAAATGGTGTTGTGTGATATATGACTGAGTATGTACAAAAGGTGAGAAGAGGAACTTAGGATCTAAAATTCAATGCCAAAGGGACAGCAAATGGAGAAAAGGAAATGGAGGTGAAGGGTAAACCAGAGAATATATGTTTAGTAGAAGTGACAAAAAGAAAAAGAAAAAAGGAGCTACTTGGTTTCTAGCGAAAGTGTTCTTTCTAATTTACTTTTGCAATGTTTTAAAAAATTGATTTTAACTTTGAAACAAATCCACAAAATTGGGGTACCAAAGGAACTGAAAGCAGCTTAAAAATGCTAAGCACATTTTCCCTTTCACCTCCCCATCCCTTCTGCCTTGCTTCTAATGTTATTGTGCTCCTCTCATTTTGACTTATAATGCATGCTCTGGTGAATGACCAAGGTTTAAGCATTCATTCAAGATTAGCATGTATAAGAAATGTAGGATACTTTCATTAATTGGATTAGGGTTATATGTGTTTCATTTAAAAGCTGCCGTGATCACTAATGGAATGACCTTGAAGTCATTATCTGTTAAGGAGCCCGAGACAAGATTGTTCTTCATGTTCCAGTTGTATTTGTCATTACTTGAAAGTGTAGCGTTCATATAAAATATTGCTCCTATGCTATAAATGCATTTATTGGGATTTTTAACCCGCTACACAGCAAGAGTCTTTCTTAGGGAGCAATATTAAACCTGCAGAATACAATTTCTTTTTCTCTTGTCCACTTAAACAAACACACACACACACAAACACACACACATACACACACACACACCCCAGAGAGAGAGAGAGAGAGAGAGAGAGAGAGAGAGAGAGAAATCTACCCAAACATGAGCATTTTAAAGTTCCATTTATATAATGAAAATGTTAAGTATGTGCTGAAATCTATTTCATTGAAACCAATGGGATGTTAAATTTTTACCTTGATAGGATTGTGTCCAGTGTATAGAATAGCTGTGTACTTAAAAAAGGGTTCCAATAACAGTTTTTTAATTCTTAATATTAACTTTTCCCCCTTCTCACTGATACCTTTTTTGCATACATACACAAAGGATGTAAAATGCTAAATTTGGCCAGCTGATAACTAACACAACAACTTCAAATTCATGAAATGAAACCTTATGATGTATGCATTTGAAAGGATCTTCAAATTCAAGTTTTGTGAGTAATCTTACAGTGTTTCACACAAACACACACACACATTTAAATGTTGAGTTTTTAATTCATGTGATTTTCGGTTTAAGCTCTTGCTCATACTTTGGGATGGCCAAGTGCCCTGATAAACACCACAATGTTTTCACCATTAGGGAAATGTGCAGTGCACAAAAACCAACTACCCCTGTCATGATCCAGACTCCGGCTAAGAAGTGAATTCAGTTTAGACACAAGAACATAAGAATAGCTGGCTGGATTAGGCCAATAGGCATCTAGTGAAGCATCCTCTTCTCACAGTGGCCAACCAGGTGTCTATTGGAAACCAGCAAGCAGAATATGAGCACAAGAGCACTCTCCCTTCCCATGGCTTCCGGCAACTGGTACTGTACTTGGAAACACGGCTGCCTCCAACTGTGGAAGTAGAGCATAGTCATCATGGCTAGTATCCGTTGATAGTCCTCTCCTCCAGGAATTTGTCTCATCCTCTTTTAAAGCCATCCATCGCTGCCTCCTGGGGGAGCTTTCTTGGATGTGGCTCAGGAAACAGGCACCTGTGCAGTAAGCTGCTGTCCATCCATTGCACTGAATTCTTGGTCATCTCGCTCTTGTTCTGAGATTGAATCCAAAGAACTCTAAGCAGGATAGTGAGAATGATAACAGTATAGTATAAATAATTGTGGAAGAGTTCATGCAGTGTTGGAATAGGAAGAATTCATAGTTCTAGTGTGCTTCTACCGGACCAGATAGTTGCACAAGCTCTTACACAGGCAAAAGAGCATATTTGACTTTTCTTTCCCTAGGGAAAAGCTCTAATACAGGTTCTAAAATGCCCCCTCTTCACTTAACCAACCCACATGGACCTCAATACTCGATGTCACAACCATGCAGACACAGCTTGAATGAGTGGCTTTGTTGAACATCCAGAGTAAAGAACGGATGGAGGTGGCCCATCATGTTCTATTGTTGACCATGAATGTAGAGGTGACCCTGCCAACAGCAAGTCTTATTCAGTTGCTCTTGACCATGGCTTCTGCCTCCATTGTTAGAGGCAGTATTCTTCAGAATACCAATTGCTGGGAACTGCAGGAGGAGAGACTTCTCTTGTGCTTGGGTCTTCCTGCTTCATGGTTTCCTACAGGCATCAGGCTGGCCAATGTGGAAACAGGCTAATTGAGTGGATGGCCCATTAGCTTGATACAGCAGGCTATTCTTATGCCCTTATATATGTTTTGATTATGTATTTTGTCTTTTTATGCTGTTAACTGTCCTGAGATCTTTAGATGAAGGGTGGTATACAAATTAATTAATTGAATGAATGAATGAATGAATGAATGAATGAATGAATGAATGTTGTTATGCTTTATCTCACTGTGCTCCAACTAAGCACTTGTTTTGCTGTGCCTGGCATCAGCTGTGAACCAAGCTGGGAGAAAAGCGACAGAAGGCATGGAGATATGGTTGGAGAGCCAACACAGCACCCGGCACTTTCCTGGTTGTGCACAATTTTCAAGTTAAAATAAGACTCTTCACCCATTTACACCACAAAGCACTCATAACCCACCTACTTTCAGCAGCCAGAAACGCCATAACCAGACACTGGAGAGACCTGTCAGGAGTAAGCATGGACCAATGGTACCAAATAGTATGGGAAACAGCCCTATTAGAAATTTAACCAATAAACTGACACAGGGACAAACAGAAGAATACGCCTTTACTTCGGTATGGCTCCCCTTTATCACATACACAGCCCAACAAGACAATGACAAAAATCCACCAACAGCATACAAATCAGTATGGCTAACCTGATCTAAAACACCCACCCACCCCACTCACACACGAAAACAAAGATCACCACAGCCAATCACAAACAAACAACCACACCCTAGGCCAACCCCAACCTCTCTCACCACCAAAGGAACACAAGTGAACAGCAGAGAAACTGCACGAGCTGACACCAACCCTACATACATTAAGCAAAATAGAAACATCGCCACCCGACCCCACCCATCTCCCCCCTCCCCCCTTTCCCTCCCCCCTAATGTCTCAACAAATGAAACTGATTTGTAAAAACGTTACACGGAAAAAATACGAGAGACGTTACACAAACCTCTGTAAAACAAGAAAATCTTTAATAATAATACCCCCCTCCAAAAAAAACCAAAAAAACAGGTCCATAGTTTCCACCACCAAGCAGAGATGCTCCAGGAAGGAGCTGACGGACACACGCAGAATCCGGGCTTCATTTGCTCTCCATTGACTGCAAAATAATAATAATATATATATATTGTATAGACTGAAACATAGAATGTCAACACTTGCACTACACTTAACAGTCCAATGAACATGCCACTCCTTCTGCCAATATCCTCATTCTATTCTAGTCCTTGAGCTTCCCTTTCACTCTTGGCAGACACTGGGCACCTGGTCCAATACATTTTGAGGCCAGAAAGAAAGAAAAGACTCTTCACCCTGTTTAACAGAATGGGGCAGGCTGATGAACAAACGTCTGTGGCTGCCCTGTGGTGGCATGTATGACTTCAGGGGTTTACTCCAGAAATTGTCCATACTTTTGGTGGGACCTGACCTCCTCATGCAGGTAACGGAGATAGGAATGAGTGCACCACTTCAGACCACAGGTAGGAGGCTCCAGTTTTGAACATTCTTCCATATAAAAAGCTCCCCACAAACAGAAAGTGAGCACATCAAGGAGAAAGATTCTGTCCCAGCCCACTGTCAGCTCTTCTTCGCTTTCTGTTTTCAGGGAGCATTTTGAAATAAAGAAGCTTTCAAAACTGATTGCCACTTGCAGTCTGAATTGAGAGAGCGCATTCCGCTCAGCACTTGGCCACCTCATACTGGAGTAGGCAAAAACCCTGTGTTTTTTAAATTAAAAAAAAAAAATCAGTATTCTGTCCCCTTAGATTGAAGCTTCTTATATGACAGCTATGCCAGATACTGTCATCTCCTTTGGAATATTTTGTAAAATATTTCCCCCCTATTGGAATTAATTGTGAACATTCATTAAGGCGTGGAGACAGATGAAATATTTCAGGTGAATCATCGGGTCTAATATGAAAAAAGGGCTTCTGTGGCGATGGATTAGGCTCTTGATTTACAGGGAGAGTTGTCTGTTATGAAGATATACACGCTGGGATTTATTATCAAGAATCTGTTTTTAATTTTGGAGATTGTTTACCCTTAACTACTGCATGTCAGAACTCGGGGACAAATTTCTGCTTAGCATTTAATTTCAGATACTTGCCACAGTGGGCAGTAAAAAATGGGCCCCTGGAATTTGTGGCATCATTATGAATCTCTCATTCTGGCAGGCCCTGGAAGTAGTTTGTCTTTGAAATCTCCTTGGTACTTGTTAACCCTGCTCTGACATGTAAGAGCTATCGTTTATTTATTGGACTTTGCCCATTTATGAAAAAAAGTACAAGAATTATTAATGGTTTAGTATCTATTAATGCATTACTTGGGTGGAATTCAAACTCCAGTATTTATGGTAAACCCCTTTTATAATAAAGCATGCATAGAAATAGAGGAATGCTGATTCGTAATGTTGGAAAGGGTCTGGTGCCGTTGGAACAACTGTCGGTAAAATATGATCTTACCAGCTTTTTTATTTATAGCTATAAATAAGAAATAAGCAGTCTGGGTATGAGGGGAAATGATTAAGAATATTTGTGTAGATAATAAAGACTAAATAACCTGATGCAATGAACCGTGTGTTCAGTATATTGCTGTTGAGAAACTGGTGTTCTCTGGGAAGTCAGAGAGAGTCTACATTTTCTGTGTTGAAATAGCCAAGGGTCCTTGGATCACAGAAGTGATTGTCCACATAAGAGACAATCCACAATGTATATTATTGGTAGCAAAGTTTGGGGGGGGGGTGGTAGGAAAGATGTGAAAAAAGAGGAATGTATAGGTTGGTTAAAATGGGGCAAAATACTGGAGAAGGGAGAAGGATGGTGTGGCAATCACACAGGGTCCCCGGACATTTCACGGTCTATTGACCCTGTGCCACCACTGCGACTGGTTTATTCACTGCCACCACCCCACTTCTCACGGGGACACACGGAGTCCAGACAGTTGTTAACATAAACAAATAATCAAGTTTATATTCAAATGCAGGAACAAGCGTATGGTTTCGGTTTATTTTTCTCTTGTCCGTCTCCTAATCTTTGTTCCTAACAACTTCAAACTGAACTATTCCCAACTGTCTATCTGACTCAACCTAACAATTCCTCTCACTCTCTCACAATACAACTCGACCAACCCACTGCCTATTCCACCCTCTTCCTTCTCCAACACCCAAGCCT
The DNA here is from genome assembly GCF_964106915.1 of Podarcis gaigeae. Classification (NCBI taxonomy): domain Eukaryota; kingdom Metazoa; phylum Chordata; class Lepidosauria; order Squamata; family Lacertidae; genus Podarcis; species Podarcis gaigeae. Next base: position 18,011,076 of record NC_139681.1, read on the forward strand.
CAACTCCCAAGTGACAAACCTCAACTCCCAAGTGACAAACCTCAACTCCCAGCTCCCAAACCTCAACTGACTTTCAAAACCTCCCACTCTATCTTTTACTCCCCCCTTGCATTCTCACTGGCCAATCACATCACACCCATTTTAACCCTTTCCTTGACCCATCCTAGGAGGCAAATGCCACAGATGGGATTAGCCCAAATGGGATGTCCCAGGGTTTCTTTTTTTCCTTTTCCTTTTTTTTTTTAGCTCGGTTGGCTATCTTTGACTTAGAAAGCAACACTGTACTTATTGGAACAAGAAAAGCATTTATTAAGTCAAATATTAATCTTTAGAATATTCATCACCTGGGTTCAATATGAGCAATGGTAATCAAATTGTATGGCTTCTTGTGGAAAGGTAGAGCCCATCCATCACAAAGCTTGGCCTATAGCTGTATATCAATTTTCAGCATTAAAGTTACACAGTATTATCTTAGCATTAGGTTAACTGTCAAATAAAAATAAAAATTAATAAGCTGGAAAAAGGAAAAGACAAGGCATCCCTCATTTAAACCCCTTAACCAGAGCCAACCATAATTGAAATGTCTTTTTCTGAAATGTTAGCTTTAATTCAACTGAGGTTCACACCTCAACATATTTTCATGATTGTTAAATACTTCTGGAGGTGCAGAAATCATCAGGTTTTAATGTTCACATGTTATTAATTCTGTCTGCCCGATTGTTGCATTGTAGTGTAACTTGAGGATGAAATGGACTTCAGGAAACCAGTTTAACCTTGAAAATTGTTTTTCAAAATGGAGATAATGGAGCAATTGAGATGTTTACTCTGGACTTTGTGCTTGCAGTCACCCTTTGTAGGTTTGTGTAAAACTGTAGAACTGCCAAAAAATGGGGTGGAGGGTGAGGACCTGCCCTAGGAAGGCTTACAAAGATTATGAATGCACTTTTCAGAATCCTGAACATGGTGGCTCCAAGTGTGGGATTTTGTTTGGGGGGGGGTATATATATTCAGAACCTCCTGAATCAGAAATTTCAAACGGCTTTCTGTGCACACCCACAATGGACCTATGGGGATGTGCTGATTCAAAATTGTCTTGTGGTTGCTGAGTGCGGGTAGAGAGGCTTGCCAAATAGCATCATGTATGACAGGGATAGCCAACACAGTTCTTGCCAGATGTTACTGGACCTCCCCTTCCATCATCCCTGACCACTGACCAAGCTAGCTGGGGCTGATGAGATATATAGTCTGGAACCCCACATCATATGTCATGGATAATCACAGAGGTGACCAACTCATGCTTTCACACACATACACAAACACACAATCTTTACTGTATTTTTTAAGGCGATCATAGGTGAATCAGGTACCCATGAATTCAGTACTCAAAATGGATTGCCTGCATCAAAAATGAAATTAACTTTTTAGTGGAAGCAATTCACATCCTTCTTAATAAGGATATCAGACATGGCTGTCAAGTAAGAGGGGCAGAAAGGGCACATGTATTAATGTTTTGGATACTGATTTCCCTGGGAAATGTGAACTTCCCTATTAGATACAGGGCTGCTGGTGGCACCATATGCTGACTGGAAATCTGCATAGGATGCTTTTGGTACCAGTGAGAAATTCCCCTCCAAGCAAATACCAGCTTTGGAAGAAGAATTCTCCAGTATGTAAACCTCTCAACTGAATGATCACCGATGAGGCATTGTGGTTAAAATGTCTGACTAGGACCTGGGAGAGTAAGTTCAAATCTCCATGCAGCCATGAAGCACACCGGGTGACCTTGGGGTAGTCAATGCCTCTCACCCTAGACTAACTCACAGGGTTGTTGTGGCAATTCATTGAGGGGCTGGAGAACCATGAATGCCATCATTAGCTCGAAGAAGAAGAAGAAGAAGAAGAAGAAGAAGAAGAAGAAGAAGAAGAAGAAGAAGAAGAGGTGTAAATGCAATAAATTATATAGATTATATCTGGAACTGAATTTTTCTGGAACTGTGGACGAATGTCAAGGATTGGGGAAATATTTTATTTTTAACCGAGCGCAGGCAATCCTGTGTAGTATTATCATAGTACTTACCACATATTTGAGTTTCTGAGTGCTTCACATACATTACATCAGAGGCTACTCGGGGAGTGTGTGTTAGAGGGAAGTTTTGAACTGGGAGCTTCCTAGTTTACATCCTAGTCCAATAGTGCTGAGCAGGCAGGAGGCAGAGATGGACATCGACGCGGAAGGCTTTAAAAGAGGAATAGACAGATACATGGCAGAGATGGCTACTAGTTATTGTGCTCATGTTCTGCTCACTGATTTCCCACAGGCTTCTGGTTGGCCATGTGAGAACAGGATGCTGGACTAGATGGGCAACAGGCCTGATCCAGCAGGTTATTCTCATGTTCTTATTTGGGGTCAGAAGTTCCAGGTCTCCACTAAGCAGTACAGTCAGGAGTTGCTCCAACGTAACAGAATTAGCTCAATGCATATCATGAAGTGATATGGATTGCCATCTACAAAGGGAGAAAGAATAAGACTGTTAAGTCCAGAGTCTAAAATTATCCATCTGCACCACTGACTCAGTTTCCCCACCACTATGTTAAACTAGTTTCCAGGTCTTTTACCCTCAGACCAACAAGCAAGTGGGTTTCGTGTTCTGCAGGTGTTCATCTCTGACCCACAAATTAAAGCTTTTAGATCCTCTACCATAATTTTATGAGCTTACTCATATGATCTTAAGGCTTTTATGACCTCATAGGAAAGTCCTGTTCTGCTATCTGGGGACCATTTGAAATATTAATGACATAACACACATCAGTTTTGCTGGCAGACCTATTCTACCTATAAGCCTGCTTCAAAAAGGCACTGGGTGTTTTCCCCCTGTTCCCTCCCCCCTTTTACCTCACATTTTGTCCCTTTAGAAATTATCATGACGCATGTCAGGCGCTTTCACACAGAAGGAAAAAAGTCACATTAGCTTCCAAGTTTCTGATTGTCTAAATAACACAGTAACTCAACATACAGCTGTCTGGCATTTTGACAGTACAATAACCCATAATTCCTTCTGCCACTCAACACTTCAAGGTTAGCATTTTGTAGTTTGCTCTCAAGGAGCATTCATTTAAATTTTCAAGAGGCAAAGTGCTGAAATGCTGCATTATACCTCTTTAGATATATTTTTATTTACTTTTCTGGTGTCCAATTTTTTCCTCCTCTCCTGGTATTTTCTCTCTCTTTAAGTTGCCAGTGAAGGAGTTAAGTATTCTCCAAACTCTCTCTATTAATTTTGTATTTAATATAATAAACATTAACACTATGGCTTGCTACAGCAAGGGCATATAATAGTAAGATATTATTTAGATTTGTAAACTGTAGGGAAAGTCAGAAAAATGAATATAGACATACTGATTTGCCAAATGATTTGTTTAACATGAGCTTTGGTGTGAGCTTGGCTTGGGAGAGAGCGATTACTGGGGTGGTTGTGGGTGGGAGAACAGCATGGGATTCTTTCTTGAATGACTTACTTTGAGAAACAGTAATATTTGGTCATCTTAAACTTCTGTATCACACCACATAGTTTTACCACACTAGAATCTCAACAATTTTATTGGAAGTTGGGAGACAGTCTCTCACAAGGCAAAGTTTGGTATATTTTACCCAAGATCAGTTCCTTAGACAAATATCATTTCCATGAAGGAAACTACAAGTACCCCATAGGGGCATGACTATGGAAGTGATGAGTTGTTCTAGATCAGGCATCCTCAAACTCGGCCCTCCAGCTGTTTTGGGACTACAACTCCCATCATCCCTGACCACTGGTCTTGTTAGCTAGGAATGATGGGAGTTGTGGTCCCAAAACAGCTGGAGGGCTGAGTTTGGGGATGCCTGTTCTAGATAATAGGCTAGATGTTCCAGCCTAGCATTTCCTCTGACATGTAGTTTTCTGTGTGAAGCAGGGTGGGGCAGAGGGCCATTGTAGGGTGTGCATCTACCTCAATCGTCAACTGTATTCTAAAGTGAAAAAGCTGAGACCTAGGTCTGCCACATCAGTGAGGTCACAATATTATGTCAGACTTATGAGTGTACATGAGCCTATTTCATTACTGTGTAAACCTGACACACATCTGGGCTCTCTCCTGTGTGTACATATTCTACAACAGAAATATGCAAAATCCACACAAACTTCACACACTTTCCACCTGCAGCGGGTGCAGAGAACTGAGCCCTTCGACACCCATGCCTCATCTCTCTATATGCCTGCCCCACTTGGCAGGCTACTGATACTTTAGAGTGGTCCACATCTCAAAAAAATGACTGCTGATTCTGTGTCATGTGGTGAAGGAAACATTGCCATGTTATGAGATATGGGGAATTATCAAAGAAAGCAATACATCGCCATGCACTAAGGTAAAAGGTATAGGACCTCTGGACAGACAAGTTCAGTCAAAGGCAACTATGGGATGTGGTGTTCATCTTGCTTCAGGTAAAGGGAACCGGCATTTGTCTGCAAACAGCTTTCTGGGTCATGTGGCCAGCATGACTAAATCGCTACTGATGCAGCGGGACACTGTGACGGAAACCAGAGCACATGGAAACGCCATTTACCTTCCCGCTGCAGTGGCACCTATTTACTTGTGTTGGTGTGCTTTCAAACTGCTAGGATGGCAGAAGCTGGAACAGAGCAATGGGAGCTCAACCCCTTGTGGGGATTCGAACTGCCAATCTTCCGATTGTTAAACTCAAGAGGCTCAGTGGTTTGGACCACAGCGCCACCTGCACGGACTAAGGATCTGCCAGGTAACAGTGCCTTTCCTGGGTGTCAGTTTGGCTAGTGCTTTATGCATATGTAGCATCGTGGGACCTTTGTTAAGTTTTAAGCAACATACAAAAGATGCACAGTTGTGGTTTTAAGCTACACAATGGCTACACAGCAAAAAAACAACAACAGAAACCATGTGTTACAACTATATGTTGCAGAGGTTCTTATTTTTGATGGCTCTGTGTGTCACTGTGCTCATGTGAGAGTGCATATGTTATGCAGGTGGAATGAGCAAGAGAAATCAGATGAGTAAATAATGCTTTTGTCTACATCTCACTAGTAACAATGAACATCTTTTGGTGTATTGATTATGATAACATTTGGGATGTGATTGACTGCCAAATATGTTGGCAATGCAGTAGTTCAAACTCAACAAACCCTGGACCTGCTTTCATCCTAACTTACAACATGCAGCCCCGTTTAAATTGTTTAATACATTATGCCCATTTTTCTCCTTTTCTCTCTTAAGATGAACAAACACAGCAAGGGCACCTGCAATTTAAATAGTTGTATAGACCATTTCGTGGGACGTGGGTGGCACTGTGGGTTAAACCACAGAGCCTAGGACTTGCTGGTCAGAAGGTTGGTGGTTCGAATCCCCATGACAGAGTTAGCTCCTGTTGTTCAGTCCCAGCTCCTGCCCACCTAGCAGTTTGAAAGCACATCAAAGTGCAAGTAGATAAATAGGTACCGCTCTGGTGGGAAGGTAAACGGCGTTTCCGTGCGCTGCTCTGGTTCACCAGAAGCGGCTTAGTCATGCTGGCCACATGACCCAGAAGCTGTATGCCGACTCCCTCGGCCAATAAAGTGAGATGAGCGCTGCAACCCCAGAGTCGGCCACGACTGGACCTAATGGTCAGGGGTCCCTTTACCTTTACCTTATAAACCATTTCAGCAAGCAAGGGATGAGAAAATCTCCCCCTGTTGAAATTCTCCCATCTGCACAATGATAAAGCCCTGCGCTCCTTTGCATCTAGTAATTTCCCTCTTCATCTTCTGCATAGCAAGGATGCTAAACAACAGGGAAAGGATGGTGACACACACCTCTGATACAATCCACTTATTGTTAAGGGCTATGTTCTCACCCCACTTGTGGATCTTCACTCTAGACTCTAGAGCAGGGGTCAGCAAACTTTTTCAGCAGTGGGCCAGTCCACTGTCTTTCAGACCTTGGTGGGGGGCCGGGCTGTATTTTGAAAAAGAAGAACAAATTCCTATGCCCCACAAATGACCCAGAGATGCATTTTAAATGAATGCACACATTCTACTCATGTAAAAACACCAGGCAGGCCACACAAATTACCCAGAGATGCATTTTAAATAAAAGGACACATTCTACTCATGTAAAAACAAGCTGATCCCTGGACCATCCGCAGGCGATTGGGCCGGATCCGGCCCCTGGGCTTTAGTTTGCCTACCCATGCTCTAGAGCAAGGGTTGTCAGCCTGGTCCCTACCACCCACTAGTGGGCGTTTCAGCATTCTAGGTGGGCGGTAGGGGGTTCTACGGCGCAAGCTGAATCCTCCTTCCATCAAGCACTGGTGGGCGGTAAAGAAATTTTACCATCAAGAAAGATTCATTAGTGGGCGGTAGCTTTGAAAAGGTTGACGACCCCTGCTCTAGCGTATTAGATGTGGACTTGAGAGACTGAGATTCCAATTCCTGCTCAGCTGTTAATTTTCCTCCCCAACAATCCATTTGCAACCCTATTAACTCAGAAAATCACATTGATGAAATTTGGGGTGGTCTACCAGCATAAAGTTCTTTCTCACCATTTGAAATTTAGTATAACATGGTGGTATATTGATCAAAAAGCCACAGTTCCATAAAACAATATGTTACTGCACTGTGACATGAACACTGGTAACCGGGGCAGATTGTAAGATTATAACAAGTAAAAACCTTCACACAAAAAACCCCAATCTGAATGCAGCATGGGTGACCTAGGGTTAGTCATTTTTTAGGTTAACCTCTCACTGGATTGTTGTGGTGACAACATGGGTAACAGTGGTGGAGAGGAACCATGTACAAAGTCCTCCATGTAGAAAGGATGGGAAAGAGGTGTAATAAATAAGGAGTAAAAGTGCTTCCTCCAACTGGATCTAAACATTTAACTGAGAATTGGGAGAAATCATAATAAAAAAATACAAATGTTCTTTAAAATGTTGCTGCTTTTGTTTTCTATGCATCTTGGAGTAGCACTGAATATTGTTTGGAGCAATTTTTGCTTGAACAGGACAGCTGTATAACCAAGTAGCCCTTTAAATCCATCTGTGCCTTCCTTCTTCCTAGTATAAAAGAATGCAGGATTTCACTCTCTGTCTCTGTTCCAGCAGGAATATGTGCTGCTTAGATATTCATTTCAGTGGCATTGACAATGCTGACAATATAATTGACCTAAAAAGTTCTGGATTTCCTGTTAATGCACTTTTAGAAATGTACATCAACTACAGAAAATCATTTCTATCTACATTTCGCTTGATTTCCATTTTCAAGAAAAAAGGGTTTCATCATTATTATTCTATTTGAATAGCACTGATATCTTGAGAGATGGAAGGAGACTTCTATTGTATGCAGGAGTTCTTTATTTCGATATTTTCTTTGTCTGATTATACATGATAAACACACATTAGTGACATTCCGTGCATGTTTTGAAGATAAATGGAATATCTCTTTAAGCCATTCCTGACACTTCCTAACCTGTGGGTTTAATGGCATATTCTTTCTTTGATTCAATAATTTGTCTGTCAAAAAAGCTGTGCTGACATTCTCCTTGTTGTGGGACTGAAATGGAAAGAAATCTCTTATCTTTGAGATAATTTTTTTTTTAAATCGAGGTGAACATTTTAGGATAAAAAATGTTTTTAAAATCATTTTGGTGAGGGGGAAAAAGATGTAAGTGTTGACATTATACCAAGTGCTGGATGGCAAGTGATAAAAGGAATAATATTATCTAAAACTCGAAGTCTTTCTTGAATTAATTAGGGAATGTGTGAAGTCTTTTTTTTAAGGCAGTAACCTCTATTGCTTCATGCATAAGTAGTAGCTCTGTCAACTTACAGATATAAATGTCTAAAATAATGGACTTTGTCTGGACTAATCTGTGACTTTTCGGTTTTAGAAGTATCAATGATAATCTTAGTGTTTATTTCAGTTGTTCCTATGCCTCCTTTTTTCAGGTTTACAGCCAGAATGTCATGGTTTGTTTCATCCTAATATATAGAGAGGAATTTGTTGACATTTCTTGGAACAATATTGCACAGGTATCTTTAATCCTATAAGGATTTTAAATCCTCATTTCTCTCTGGCATCCTAGTTGTAAAGTCCATTCCTGTCCGGTGTTGAGTATGGCTGTTGTTACTATGGGCTACTTCATATGTTTGGGGTATAGGTGCCCCTGTGTTGCATGTACCCTTTAAAAATGTGAGAGCGAGACCTGAAGGTGCATATGCTCCTTGTTGTGTGTTTATGTTGTCCTGACTAATTTTCTTTCTTTCTTTACAATCTTCTTACCCTGCTCTTCAGCTGAAAAGGCACCCAGACAAATGCACAGATCACCATAGAACAGGATGGTGTAAAGTAAAACAAACCCTATTTTGCCCTCAAACTTACAGTCTAAAAGACATGACACAAGAGCAAAAGGGGATGGGGCTGGAAGAGGAAAACAAGAATATTGTGGCATTGGTCCCCATTGATAAAGTTCATATGATGACCAGCTTGGGTGGAAAGAGTTCAGGGAAAGGAGAAGCTAGTGAACTGGGTCCACTTCTTACTTTGTGTCTCCAGCATAGCACATGTATACAGTATGCAAATAGTTAAACTAGTAATGTATAATGTTCATGCCACCTTTCAGACATTCAAATGTCAATGTATTTAGGATATTTGCCACTGTGCCCATGAAAATGGGGCAGGAATCAAGTAGCCATTTTGTGCTAAGCTTCAAATGGAGTGGTTGTTTTTTGTTGTTGTTAATAATAATTTCATTCAAGAATTGCTTCCCATGAGGCACCCTGAAGCAATTTACAAAATAATAAAGACATATGTAAAACAGTTACATATATTAAAACAGTACATATAAAAACTATATATCTATATCTATATATCTATGTCTATATCTATCTATCTATCTATCTATCATCTATCTATCTAATCTGTTCAGATGCAATACAGATACCAACTAAACGCACAAGTAAAGTGCCATGTACTTGGTATTTAAGGAGTGCAATGCATTGTGTGTCTTTCCTGGCCCCTTTGAAACTGGATGTAGGGGCTGTGTAGACGTGTCCTTAATTATGCACAATCACCTTTCGGTCCAGATATCTTACAGTATGCTCAGAGTCTTTTCTTCCCCTCACTTCCAATGGGTTCGACGGTCAAGCTATAGTATTTGAATTTAAAACATAGTGTTATGTCCTCAATTGGAATGTAAAATTTCATTGTGAGATCTTGTTTTTCAAAGAAGATAACATATTACAAACAAACAAACAAACAAACAAACAAACAGAATGTTGAATAGGCAAAACACACACAAAAAGGCCAAAATCATTTATTTTCTCAGTTGAAAAAGAAAGACAGGAATGTTTCTCCCCATGATGGAGAACACCATGGGTAAGTAGTGTGGCATGGTTCTGCCCCACCCATATCCTGTCCTTTAAGATTACCCAATTTCTCTAATTCTCAATCATATATAAACAGCAATCACATCTTACCTACGGCAGGCTCGAAAACACAGGTTACAGATTACTACACTGGCAGCAATTAACACTTCAATAGCTCCCATCTCCTTACCATTCTTAGCTCATCCCTGGCCATTTTCTGGGTTACATGGCAGTCATCTCATTGTTGCATCAAAGCCACCTGCCAATCAGAATCCACGTAGGTCAAGAACACTTTAAACACTGGCCTTTGTTATCCATCTGACAATCCATGGTTGCCTTGAGACCAGGAGCCTATCTGTAAGTCGATACATCAGGATGGAAATGATTAGAAAAATTTGCTTTCTTTTCTTTCATGTCCCATTCTGCCTTTTCCCATTGGGTCTCTTAAACACGATTATTAATAAACTGTCTTGAAATTGGGCGCTGGAGTCTGATGTGTGTTTGTGACACCTTATAGGAGAGTATATTCCCCCGCCCTACCCTGTGGCTCAGTCTCTTTGATCCCATGCTACGCATTCATGTCTAGGGAGAATTGGAGGGGAACCAGCTAGCCTGCTCCCTATGAGGGATAAGCATGGGCTGGATGTTCCCCCATCTCCCTATCTAATATTAATCTCTTGTAGCACTGAGAATCACTCCCAGCTCAAGTTTAAAGGAGTACAGGGTCTAGTGATAGCAAACCTCAGTTTGGGTGCTTTTGAGTGCTTTGCTACAAGTACTAATTTCCATAACATAGACATTAGCCTTGAGATTTTAGCCTTTATTTTGCAAGACTTCTTTTTCCTCCTGAAAGGTAATATAATTTAAAATAGGAGTGACTGGAAATCGTGCTAGCTCCTAACATTCACATGAGGGAACATTTTGCAGGTGGGTTTATTTTATTTTTAAAAGACATATTAATCACATCTGAACCCTGCCCTTCTTTAAAAGAAGCACAGGGTGGCTTAAAATTTTATACTCTCAGATCTGTTAGGGACATCTCAAGAGCACCTGATGATCTTTAAGACTGTTTAACAGAAATATCTTTGAGTAAAAGGTAAAGGTACCCCTGACAGTTAAGTCCAGTCGCAAATGACTCTGGGGTTGTGGTGCTCATCTTGCTTTGCACGCCGAGGGAGCCAGCGTTTGTCCACTTCTGCAGACGGTTTTTCCAGGTCATATGGCCAGCATGACTAAGCCACTTCTGGTGAAGCCAGAGCAACACATGGAAACGCCGTTTACCTTCCCGCTGGAACGGTACCTATTAATCTACTTGCACTTTGACGTGCTTTCAAACAACTGCTAGGTTGGCAAGAGCTGGGACCGAGCAACGGGAGCTCACCCCGTCACGGGGCCTTGAACCAATCGGCAAGTCCAAGCGGTACAGTGGTTTAAACCACAGCCACCCACATCCCCATCTTTGAGTAGTTTAACCCAAATATCTTTGATCCAAGGCCATCAATCAGTTTGCCATAGAACACTGGTTAATTCAATAATCTGGAACCTATAGCCCTCCAGATGTCGTTCGTCTGCAGCTCCCATGAGCTGCAGCCAGTATGGCCAATGGTCAGGGATGTTGAAATTGTGGAACTGCATCTGGAAGTGCCACAAGGTCCCAGTCTCTGGATTAAAGTCATCTACCAAAGAGCACTTTTCAGGCCTAAAACATGGGGAAGCTGGAAGCAAGTGTCAAATCTCTTTTTGTTAACTAGCATGGATTTATTTATCTTCACGGTTGCTTCTTCTCCTTTCATCTTGATGGCCCTCTCCTTGTTCTTCCTGAAACACTGACTTAGCAACTGGATATCATAAGCAATGGTCAAAACTCTAGAGTGTATGGGGGTCACCAGAACTGGAGGTACTGAATATTTGCAGATACATTTCAAACAACTAAGCTTCTCAGGACGGGATGTTTGCATGCCATGAGTCCTTTAGACCTCCAATAAAAAAAATGAACTCAGTTCATTGGGAAGACAAGAATGTCCTGTCTGGAAGGAAGTTGAAAATGGGAGAAAACAATTATTTGAGAAAAGAGATTTCATGACCAAAGGCGCCTGGAAAGCAAAACAGCAGTTGGGAAGTGTCCGCAAGTGATTGATTTAGAACAGGGGAAAACTTAGCTTCATTGTAAATAGTGTAGTCATCAGAGTCCATTCCATCGTGCTGGCTAAAATTATTTATTAAAATATTTATATTCCACCCTTTCTATCACAACAGCAGAATCTACAAAACAGCTATTGCTGCTTGTTGGTGCTACCATTTAGGTGGTACTGCTAACATAATGCTAAACATCTTAAAACATAGGAACAGTACAGTCTAGTTCAGAAGAATTTGTGTATTTGTTTGTAATATATTTAATCTGCCCTTCACCAGGTGGTTGCAGGGCAGAAATAATTAGAACAAAATACAGAAACCAGTCCAATCCTCCCACTGGCAGACCTGCTTCAGATTGTACAGAGGAATATAGTTGGGCATAGAATTAATACATCTATAGCACTAGCAGAGTGGAGAACATTTTTCATCACAAAGACTGCATACTTTTAGGGTTGCCATGCATCTGGAACTTCCCAGAGATGTCCCCATTTTCAGGCTTAAAAATTCTGTCCATTTTTTAGAATTTGCAAAAATGGTTTGTTTGTGTGTGTGTGTGTGTGTGTGTGTGTGTTTGTTTGTTTGTTTGTTTGTTTGTTTGTTTGGTCTGCCCTGCCCCAATCCTTGTACTCCGCTTGCCAAGGTCAGCCGGTCTTGCATCTCTCTCTGTCTCTTCTCCAGCCTAGCTCTTTTCTCCACCCTGTCCCCTCTCTGCTGGAGCCACCTGCCGGGCAGCGAGGGGCTGGCAGTGGCAGCGGTGGCTGGGCCTAGGCTGGGCTGGGTAAAGACCCAGCAGGGGGGAGGGGAGGGAAGCGAGGGGAGGCCTGGGACTGAGGCAGCGGTTCCCTCCGGATTGGACTCCTGATTCCCGCCCCCCTGCTCCTGATCCCCCTTCCGTCTTTTCTTCCCTCCTCACTCTTGCATTATTTTGCAAACTTTGGGGGTGGGTGGGTAATAGAGTTTTTTAATGGGCTGTGTGTATGCTGGGGAAAATCTCTCTTGAGCAGGCAGAGAGCTCTTCACTTGGCTTCCTCACCCTTTCCTTGCATTGGGAAAAGGTTTTGTAAAAATCTATACAGTGGTACCTCGGGTTACAGACGCTTCAGGTTACAGATGCTTCAGGTTACAGACTCCCCTAACCCAGAAATAGTACCTCGGGTTAAGAACTTTGCTTCAGGATGAGAACAGAAATCGTGCTCCGGCGGCATGGCAGCAACAGGAGGCCCCGTTAGCTGAAGTGGTGCTTCAGGTTAAGCACAGTTTCAGGTTAAGAATGGACCTCCAGCACGAATTAAGTTCTTAACCTGAGGTACCACTGTATAGTTTTTTTTTTGGGGGGGGGGGGGTTTGCAGGCAGGGGTGTATTGAATCTGAATAATCAGATATATAAACCTATTTTCCACCCCTATCACCCAATTTACATGAGCTGGAACCCATATCATTCCCTGCCTTCATTCTGCATATACCATGCCAATAAGATACCTCTCCTCTGCATCTGCCCCCCCCCAGCAATTTTTAAAGTTTCATGGTGTCTTTTTCTCTTGGGTGTCCTCTGTTTTGCTCTTCAAAATATGGCAACCCTACTTTGCAACCTTCTGAGGGCCAAATATTGGTTTTGGGTATGGGAAGAAGACAAAGTGGGTGGAACAAATAATACTATTTTTTTACTTTTGTGCAATAGATTTGTCTCCACACATATTCTTTATCTTTATTCAGGAAAGCAAAATGCATTATCATAGTTCAAAGACACATTCTAGTCTAGCAAAAAAACCCCCCAAAAACCCATTCAAGTAATATGCAAAGCAAGACTGGTGAGTGATGTAGCCTGAGGAGACTCCTGAGGGCCAGGTAGAGATACCTGAGTTCATATTTGGCCTCTGGGCCTGAAGTTTCCGTCTCAGTATTCAAACTCTTTTGTTAATATTGTCAAGCTAATCTTTGCAGCAATCTTGTAAGTTGGGCTCATTATTTTTATCCTTATATTATACATTGAGAGAGGTGGGGGTTATCTAAGGCCCCCTGATGTACTAGAACACACAAAGCAGCAAGATCACTATGAGAGACAGAGATACCATACCCTACAAGTGTCCCAAATTTCCCAGGACACTCCCAGAATTACAGAAGCCATCCTGACTTCTGATTTGATCCCGGAATGTCCTCTCTCTCCCCCTCCAATTCCACCACTGCTGAGCCACATTGCCGTGCAAGTCAGTTGCCTCCTGCAAGAGGAGCCTCCAACATTCCTCTGATGAAAATTGGGGTTCGTGTCTTTTGGTGCTGTGCTGCCGCGTGAGCCAGCTGACTCATACAGTAGCATGGCACTAAAACACATGTGTCCCGGTTTTTATCAAAGGGATGTTGGAGGGTATGGAGGTAGCATTGTGCTAGCAGCAATGTTAGCTTAAAACCTGTTGTTCTAAGTGACACTCTTGAATGAGATTCTTTCTGTTGCCCTTCCTCTTGGCAAGCTACCATTGATTATTGGAAGAACATGTGGAAATACCTTTACTATATGAGAGCCAGTGTGGTGTAGTGGTTAAGAGCAGTGGACTCGTAATCTGGGGAACCGGGTTCGCGTCTCCACATGCAGCTGCTGGGTGGCATTGGGCTAGTTACACTTCTTTGAAGTCTCTCAGCCCCACTCACCTCACAGAGTGTTTGTTGTGGGGGAGCAAGGGAAAGGAGAATGTTAGCCACTTTGAGACTCCTTCGGGTAGTGATAAAGCTCTCTTCTTCTATATATGAAATGAAATCTTAGCAGACCCTATAATGCCCTTAATGAAGGCAGTGGACATGATCCAGTGGGAAGTTCTTAAGCAAGTGTATTGAAATCAAGGGGAGTTGCACCAGAGCAGTGGTGCTTGCACAAAAGCACTTTCTTCTGGATTGTTCCCAGTGTGCCAGTATATATTAAACTTTTACTGACGTTCTAGCAAGAAGGTACGGTTGTTAGTGGAGCTGTTTAGTGAATAACCAGGTGATGAAGCAAGTACATAAATGCCGGGGGGGGGGGGGATATCCCTGGATAAACAAAGCAAATGCGTTCACATTGCCTTTTGCAGACATATAAATATTTAATAATCATCTGTCTACGGGGTGTGTGTGTGTGTGTGTGTGTGTGTGTGTGTAAATCTTTAAATAGACTGTTCCAAAGGCCAGAACCTGAATTTTAATTGATACACATTAGTCAATGTGGCTTTTTCTTTGGTTGAATGGTTTTATCTCTTCTAGGCAATTCTTTTCAAGACTTATATCTCTGATAAAACCTGCATTTTAAATGAAAGAAGGTTCTTTTTTTATTGTAGCCAAAGAAGGAGCCAAACGTTTGCAGCTCAGATTAGATTGCCTTGATCCACTTTTTATCTCAGCAAGAAATACAGATTAGTGTCCATGCAAAAAGTCTGTGCGCATGCATGCATGTATATGCAGAACAATGTCTATGTGTACATACACTTGTGATTATGAGCAACCCATTATTATTATTATTATTATTATTATTATTATTATTATTATTATCAAAACACTTTTAATGTGTAGTCTTTATGTTCTTCAATGCTTTCTTGTTAATACTGCATCCCCCAGCCACATGTATGTCCAAAACTGTGTTTAATTTTTCTCCCTTTTTCTGGCCACGTAGCTCAAGGCACCTTGATTCAACTGTCCCTTTGGATGTACCGTCTGTATCTCACATGAGCCAATTTCGACCGTCTAAGTGCTCAAATTGAGCTATTTTGCTCTCTGTAAAAATAAACCCAGGACCATTATGTGTGATTTTTCATTCACACACACACACACACACACACACACATACACTCCCCATTATTTTCTCCCTCCTCTCCTTTTCTCAGCAGCCCCGGTGAATGCAGAGTGGCAACATTGTGGAGACCATTGCGTTCACTCCAGGCATGTCAACTTCAATCTGCTGCGATTTGGTGTGAAATCTGTGCCATGGTGCGGGGCAAGAAAGGTCAACCCCCCATAATTGATGTTGCTTATTCATCTGCTTCCCGTGTATTTTCCCCCCTCTCCTCTCTACACGCTGGCCTTTGTTTGGATAAATTGTTTGAAGATTTACTGTAGTCCTTAAAGCCTGAGACGCAGCTCCTGCCGCTGCCCAGCTTCAGTGTCCTTTGCTAGGCAGGAGGCTCTGTTTGGATGACACACAATGGCATGCACACACTCACAGAGGGAGAGGGAGAGGGAGAGGGAGAGGGAGAGGGAGAGAGAGAGAGAGAGAGAGAGAGAGAGAGAGAGAGAGAGTAGAGTTCCCCCCAAAGACAAAACCCAGAGGACATATTTGAGTGTAACAGTTGCGACAGTTTTTCAGGCCGATTTACTATAAAATCAAAGTCGTGTTATACAATGTCTTAATAGCTATTAAAACCCCAAATATTATTTTTAGGAACTTAGGCTGAACCAAGGGTGAAAGGGCAGGGGCTGCAAGAGATTGAGAGAAAGGGAGAAGTGATATTTTGAATTCCCTTATTGACAGTTTTCAAATTATTTCAAGAGGTGGAAAACCCTAATGATGATGACTGATGTGGCAATTTATTCTATTTTGGGTCATTACCTTTATTCTGCTTATGGCAGCAAATGACTTCATTTACAATATATATATAAATATTATATTACTGAGCTGATCTCTTTGGCAACTTGAGGGGTCTTAGCCATGGATCTGAAAGAAATCAATGGTTACTAAATGGCAGAATTTCAATGAATGTAAATGAAAGAGATTTTGAGTACCGTAAAACGAGTATAAAAGATATTTTTTTAAAATGTAATATGTATCCTTGTGATTGCAGCCATGAAAAAAAGTATGCATATTGAACTCCTTATAAAAGGAAGCTTTTTAAAAACAAAACAAAACAAAAAAACAAAAACAAAACCCAGAAAGGGCTACCTTCTGTAGATCAGAAGAAAGGGTGGGGGAGAAGGCTCCCATCACCCAGTAATCCTGCCTGTAGATTGAATAAAATAGTTTGAAATCATTGTTTTGATTCCCATTGACTGAAGGCTGGAGTAGCTTTATTGGTTAAGCTGTTAAGTCTGCCGCAGTTTAAACACTTCTTTCCTGGTGCGCCCCTGCTTCAATTGACCTTGAGATGCGTTATCTTAAGTCGTGTTTTGTTTTTGAAAGAAACATGCGTTGCTTTAGATGCCCAAGGCTGCTTCATGGTTTAGGTGCATATATTGTTGTTGTTGTTGTTGTTGTTGTTGTTATTTAGACAACATGCATAGGAACAAATAAGCATATGTCACACACGACAGAACTTTTTCTTCCTTGTAAAGCACAAAGAGAGTGGTGTACAACCCACTATTTTTAGCATATTTGAGGACAAGTGTATTCAGAGGATATACTGGGAATTGAGAGTTTTGGGTTTCAAATCCCTTCTCAGCCAGTGGATTACCCTGGACAAAGTGAACTTTCCCTTTCTTTCCAGGGTTTCTTTCACTTCTTTTTCTAGGGATACTGTAAGGACAAACACGATAAGGAATACAAAGCCTTTGGTTTAAGAAAAATATACTTACTCTTTTTTTATATATATGAAACGCTACAACAAACTGAAATAACATTTATTTAATCGAATTATATTAATAATAAACAAACACTACACTGCAAATATAAAAGCAATATATTCAACTGCACATCTAAATAAGTGCATTTTAAAATCTTACCTGCATATTAAATGCTATTTAAAAATAATTGCTATCGCCATTGGTTGATATTACTATTGTTATGGCTCCAATTTGTTTTCAGAATGATTTCTTCAATAAACACCCTTGGAAGCGGGGGACAGGACCATGCACCAATTTCTCTGCCTAAAGATGTAATGATAGTAAGAAGCTAAAATCCTGTGTTTGCTAAAGAATCATTACATTAGCAAGAATAACAGGGTAAAAGAAATTCTTTTGAAGCTGAAAGTAATTGACAATAAAATTCAGACAACCAAAATTATATAGAATGCTCCTTTTGCTGAAATAAAGGCCAAATTTATAAGCCGTGTTTGCAGGTTTACTCAAATACAAATTGTTCTTTTCATAGAGATATTGGTAACGCACTAACTGCATTAATGTAGTGACTAATACACACAGTGATCTTTCAGATTTAGTGCTATCACCACCACAGCACAATATTTTTCAATAATATCCCCCTTTCTGTTTTTTTTATGCTTTCAGTGATTAAGTTACAACTGTGTTTTGTATAGTAATTTATTTGGGGGGCGGGGGATCCCTAGGAGCTGGCCTTTTCCTTCTCAGTCTCCAGTGAAAAAGTCCCTACCTAATTTCTCTTTAAAAAGAGTTTTCTATTGCTTTTTGATGCAGGATTAAATATAGATACAATATAGTCTACACGAAGGGTAACACAGTAAAAAATCATGTCCATGGGTTGTAAGACTTAAGATTGTGCCTGGGGAATAACTTGTTTGAATGCTGGAGGCGGGGAAGTGTGTGTGTGTTGGCTTTGGCTGGTGGTGATGGAGAATCCAAAATTCTCCATCTTCTGCTCTTTTTTCCATGTGCATGTTTTTGTCTAAATGTTACATGGGGTTTATGAATACTGTATGCAGATCCCTTGTGTGCAAACTGAAATGGTACACTCCAGGAGCTGCTCTACTGTGTAATCGGCTGTAGAGATAGCCTTGCTCTTGCAAATTCATCTTAAGAGAAAGGTGGACCGATAAGCCCTACCTGCGCTATAAATTTAAAGCAATACCATACCACTTGAAGCAGTCATAGGTTCCCCCAGAGAATTCTGGGAACTGTAGTTTGTTAAAGGGTGTTGACTGAGGTACTTTGCTTCCCATGGAAGAGCTCATTGAAAGTGGGGAGGGGAGAAGCTTTCTTGTCCATGAATTTATTTTTTTAATTAAAAAAGGGGGGAGAAAAGAATGTAAGTGGGGGGGGGTAAAGAGTGGAAGAGAAAAAAAAGTAGCCTTGTGGGGCAAAAGCAGCAGACAGCTGTTATGGTGGTGCTTACGGACTGTGGGCATGTGTGGAGTAGTGTGGGAAGAAGCAGAGGGTCCACCTGTTCGCTGCTGTTTTTGTTTTGCTGCCGCCAGCAATGTGGAGCAGTAGGCAGGAAGTTACTTTTTTGTGTTGTGGAGGGAGGAAACCATGGAAATCACCGTTCTTTCATTTTGCTGCTTGCTAGTCATGTGGCAGGCAGCCACTTGAAGGGCTTTTGAAAAGTGAGGTGAAGGAAGAAATTCAGTAATAATGTCCTGCTGCTGCTGTGTTTGCTTTGCTGCCTGAATATAAGGGTGAGGGGAGGATATGTCAACATTTTCTTGGTTCTGTTGCATGCCATGCAGCAGGAATTGCTTGAAAGCGGTTGGAGGGGGGATGCAGTACAGAGGCATCATCATTATTATCTTCATTAGTGCCTTTTTCTGGCTTGTTCCAAAGTTGTTGGGAGAAGGAGGGGCCCAATGAAGTATTATTATTATTATTATTATTATTATTATTATTATTATTATTATTAATTATTAATTATTAATTATTACTACTACTACCATGGCCTTGTTCCCAAAAAGAGCCCAGGGTGGTAAACAAACCAATAATAACATCCTGAAGCAATTCCAGCATGGATCAATGTGGGTGGTGGTAGGGGTAATGTTTAAAGCGTTAATCTGGTCTACCATCTTGATTCAAAATAGTACCTGGTGTTCAAATATAGACAGAGGCTGCCAACTCCAACTCAGGAGCCTTTGTGCCGAGTTTAGTAAAAACTTACTGAGAGGCACTCAAATTGTCCTGCCAAACTGAGTGACAATATTTCCAGAGGTATTCAGATCTGTGTACTTTAGACCTGTAATACCAGGTAAAAGGTGAAGTAACACAATAGTCACTTTTTGGTCCTCCATCTTTATTCAAAATGGTACCCAGCATCCAATCATCAAAGAAATCCACCACGCCCACCTTGGAAACCCTCTTGTCAAGTTTGATTATAGTACAGTAGTACCTCAGGTTAAGTACTTAATTTGTTCTGGAGGTCCGTACTTAACCTGAAACTATTCTTAACCTGAAGCACCACTTTAGTTAATGGGGCCTCCTACTGCTGCCGTGCCGCCAGAGCACGATTTCTGTTCTCATCCTGAAGCAAAGTTCTTAACCTGAAGCAATATTTCTGGGTTAATGGAGTCTATAACCTGAAGCGTATGTAACCTGAAGCGTATGTAACCCAAGGTACCACTGTATCTGAAGAAGTGCCAAAACTGTGCCCAAAATGGGCTAAATCATGCCAAAGTAACATTTTGGTCAGCCATCTTGATTCAAAATGGCACCTGCCATCCAAACAGATGAAAACTGCTGCCCCTTTTTGGGAACCCGCACAACAAGTTTGTTAACAATATATTGGGAGGTGTCCAAATAGAACAGACAGCAACACATTTTCCATAATGTATTGTATATATTTATATCCTGCTCTTCCTTTATAAATGGATTAGGTGGGAGTCCCAGTGTCTCCCCATCTAGGAAATGATCACTTCCACTTATCAGCAGCAGAACTGTGTGCTCCTAGACATGACCAGTCATTTCTGCCCTGGCATAATTTCCTGTCAAACATTTTGTATTTTGCTGACACTTGAGCCTTGTTTGCATGTATAATTTTAAAGCAACTATCTTTAAATGACTCCCTGGCAAATTATGTGCAATCATAGTATAGTCTCCCTAATACATTTATTTGACCTACCAAAAATGACATAAAGTCATTAGGAAGCTTTTGAGTTCCCCGGACGTCTTTATCTAGGAGGATATTAAACAAAGCAGGAGAAATGTAAGCTAGGCATATTCTTTCCCAAAGTATGCAGTTTATAAACAGCCTACGTTTCAAAACAGTCATGCAGCAGTGTGTGGATGGCTGTTGTCTTTTGTAAAAACTCTTAACTCAGAATGTTTTTTGTAAATATTCAATCGACTTCAGCTTGCAGTGTGATGTCACAAAGTGACAGACTGCTCTCCCCCCCCCCTCTGCTTTTCATCTTTTCACTGTCAAAATGCACCCTTTGGCAGGATATTTTTCAATGGCTAAATGTGAGGCTGAGACACATTGCTCAGGGTTTCCTCCTTCATAATTCCAGCTTTGTTCCATCTTCATTGTGTGTGTGTGTGTGTGTGTGTGTGTGTGTACACACACACACACACACACACACACACGGAGATCTCCCACTGAAATAATTACTTTTACTGCTTTCTTTTTTCTCGTTAGTTTTACTATATGGATCGAATTTTGGGGATTTTGTGATGACAGCTCATAACTGTGGCTGTGCAAATAAGAACTCTATTTATGTGAGATAAAATATACGTGTATTAATACTGAAAATCCCATGATAGACACCAGCAACTGGAGGCCCTTGGGACAGATGTTGCCCCCTGGGCTGGCATCCACTACTCCATGTAACCAGCCTAGAAGCAATATGTAGGAGCAGCATTTGTGATAATAGGAACTGGTAGCAGGTCTTTTTGGCAAACTTGGTCCACCTTCTGGAAGTTTTCCAACTGGTAATAATAGCTTTTAATTTGGGTCATGTGATGGTAATTTTGTTGTCATCCTTCTATCTTTGGAGACGATGGAAGAGTGAGCCTTTTTGGGAGTAAAGGCAAACCACTGGATATTAGAGTACCTGCTGTGGCTGTAGAGACTGATGCAGGAGAGACATGTTTTTAGCAAGTGGCGCAGATGAGGGCCTCCAGTTTTGCTGCTACAGGTACACCGTGACCCAATATGTATCACCACAGTCTTTCTCCGCTGTCTCTCCTTGGAAAGGGGGTGGAAGGTTTAATGTGAGGTTAAGCATTTATGTGAGGGAGGAGTACGGTAATTTGGCCCCCTCCATGCACCAACTGCACCAGGGGTTGGTTTGTTCAGCAGCTGAGGGTGCTGACAGAAAGCAAAGAATCTTCTGCCACACCTTTACCAAAGCATTCAGTTGGGCCCTAATGGTTCAGGAGTAGTCTGCAGCAATTAAAATAAGAGAACTAGTGGGTAGATCTTACCCATATTTGTGTGTTTATAATGTCTACAATTTCAAAAGCAAAGCTTTAAAAATATACATGCAAAGACAATCCACATCTGTTTCTGTTCATGGATGTCAACTTACGTGTATGAATGTACGAGGCTGGATTTCTGGGGAAGGGGGAAGAGCGTGCCTGGAGGATATATATACTGTGTGAAATTTCTCTTGCTTTTGTGCTTGCTGTGAACCTATCACGCAGTGCCTTCTGCTATCCGGAGAGCAGAATAAACTCTTTCTCTGAACCAATCTCGGTGTCATTTGACTCCTTCCTCCCTGCTCTAGGAGCAACTATCACCCTACCAATTGGTAAAGTCTAAGAAGGCTACACTCCAAGGACGTGGATGGCGCTGTGGTCTAAACCACTGAGCCTCTTGGGCTTGCCGATCAGAAGGTTGGTGGTTTGAACCCCGCGACGGGGCGAACTCCCCTTACTCGGTCCCTGCTCCTGCCAACCTAGCAGGGGTCCTTTACCTTTACCTTTTAAGCAAACTCCAGAACTGGGATGGGGAGCCTATGGCCCTCGAGATGCTGTTGGACTACAATTCCCATCAGCCATCACCCATGGCCCATGGTCAGGGATGATGGAAGCTGCAGCCATGCAATAATTGGTTCCCTGTTCCTGTTCTATAACCAGAGGGCAATTATTGTGAATCTCAGATGGTTCAAGATGCGGTCTTCCTGCAGGCCAACATCTGGCTAGTGTAGTAGCTGAAATCTGACTTTGGAAATCTTTAGTTTAAAGATGTTATTCTTGGTTTGGCTTTAGAAGCATTTCCATCCCTTCAGTTTAGAACATTGTATTCTCTATGCCCTTCGGTTATGCACACAACACCCATTAGTGCTGGCAGGCGCTCTGTGCTTGTGTTGTGAAAGCAGAATAGACCCCTGTGTCGTAATGATATTTTAGATCGCCTCTCATAGCTGTGTGTGAGATTCCTGATCTATTGTGCCAAAGAAACTACATGAGTGAGAGTTGCTGTCAAATTCAGAAGAAAGTGAGAACTTTAAGTCCTCTTATTTGAAAAACACTTTTGCTACAAGAGGTGTAATTTATTATTATCACTGTAGGCAGAAGGTTCATAAGAAACATGAGCCACACAGCGCCCATATTGACTGAGTGTTCAGTTAAAAACCTTAAGATCAGAACATAAGCTTCTGTCAGTGTAAACTGCTGTTTGATTTTGTGTGTGTGTGTGTGTGTGTGTGTGTGTGTAATCACCTATAAAACCTAGTGTTTTGTTCCCAGTAATATTTAGTCATAATCAATATACTTTTCCCATAGTGTGTGCTGCTGATGTTATAAACCTTTGCAAAGAAGCCTTTCATCATCAGTAAGCTTACCTCAAGGATACATTTTTAACTTGATTTAAAAAAGGAAAAGAAGCATTAACAGCCATTTTTTATTTCTAAAAAAAAAATTGTTTGTACTCTGCTTAACAGACACCTGGAGAGAGAAATGAAAACAAACCAGTTCCATTATTTATTCTGCAAGTTGTCAGTTTGATTAGTCGCCTCTCTCCCTTCTAAGAGAACAGTGGATCATTAAATGATGTCCATGCTTAAATGCAGGAACCCTGCCTTGTGTCTGTTAATGCATAATTGGACTGTCTTTTAATACATGCGGAGGCACTTGTTTCTGAATATAAACCCTGCACCTCAACAGGTCAGGGAGATAGTGAAAACCTGTTTGTTGTCTGGCTTTGTCTTGGCAAATAATGGAGTCACTAATCTACTTGATCTCTCTGAGTCAGATAAAGAAGAAAGTGAGCGATGCATACATTTCAAAGATGGAAGGCACTTGTAAAAGCAATTTCTTTGGAGGGGGGAAAAACCTAGAGCTAAGGCTGTTGGAAACCTTTTAATTAGTACTAATTACCTCAGCAGAAAAACGTTGGAGGCTTGAAAGGATTTGTGTCAGCAAGTGAAAGATCAAAGATTGTGGCGCTTGCATTTTAATCTGTTGGCTATAAAAACGAATAAGGGGGTGGTAATGGGGCCCAAGAGAATGACAACCCAGGTGGTTGAAGGCCTTAATCCCTTCTTTACTGCTAAAGCCTGAGGCCTAGTTCCAATTACATAATAAGATGATTTAATTTTTGCTTTAATTTTTACCAAATAATAAAAATATCCTGCTCCTTTACCTTTCAGTAAGGACAAGACATTGTTTCACTAGACACACACTAAGCTAGTTTGTCTTCTGATATTTTCAGTTGATACCCATGTGGTTGATAATTTTTCTGTTGACATTTACTCCTTCTAAGATATGAACCTTTGAACAGGTATGTGAAAGGAACATGGGACACCAGAGAACCTGTAGATTCCTATCAGTAAGTTACCATCACATAGGGGCTGGCGCGCAGATAATAATGCTTCCATTCCAGTTACATAACCACATCGGAACACGTTACTTCCCCATGCCACCTTGGGAACTTGAATTCCAGAGCCTAAACATAGCAAATTGTTGCACTACTAGTAACAGTAACCATGGTTATATCTCATCAGGTTCCCACTTAAAACAAGATGCAAACCTTGGTCTCAGATTCTGGGTTAAGCAGGAACCAAGGTTAGTTTGAATCTTGGCTAATGCTGATGTAACAATTAAACACATCCACCCACATGGTTGCTGAATGTCCATTTTTTGAAAATACATTCTTAATAATATACTGCCCCACCTTCCAAAAAAGAAAAATGTAATACAGTGGTACCTCGGGTTACATACGCTTCAGGTTACATACGCTTCAGGTTACAGACTCCGCTAACCCAGAAATAGTACCTCAGGTTAAGAACTTTGCTTCAGGATGAGAACAGAAATCGTGCTCCGGCGGCACGGCGGCAGCGGGAAGCCCCATTATCTAAAGTGGTGCTTCAGGTTAAGAACAGTTTCAGGTTAAGAACGGACCTCTGGAACGAATTAAGTACTTAACCTGAGGTACCACTTTATTGCATTGCTATAAAGCCAGCTTCATAAACATTGGTGCTATATTGGGGGTAAGACAGAAGTGTCTGGCGTGCTCTGGTCCATGGGGTCACAAAGAGTCGGACACGACTAAACGACTAAACAACAACAACAACATATTGGGGGTAAAGGTATAGGTAAAGGGACCCCTGACTGTTAGGTCCAGTCGCGGATGACTCTGGGGTTGCGGCATTCATCTCGCTTTCCTGGCCGAGGGAGCTGGCGTACAGCTTCCAGGGCATGTGGCCAGCATGACTAAGCCTCTTCTGGCGAACCAGAGCAGCGCATGGAAATGCCATTTACCTTCCCACCGGAGTGGTACCTATTTATCTACTTGCACTTTGACGTGCTTTTGAACTGCTAGGTTGGCAGGAGCAGGAACCGAGCAACGGGAGCTCACCCTGTTGCGGGGATTTGAACCACCGCCCTCGTCCTCTTCTTTTTGTGCCCTCCATCTTTCCCAACACCAGGGTCTTTTCCAGGGAGTCTTCTCTTCTAATGAGGTGGCCAAAGTATTGGAGCCTCAGCTTCAGGATCTGTCCTTCCAGTGAGCACTCAGGGCTGATTTCCTTAAGAATGGATAGGTTTGATCTTCTTGCAGTCCATGGGACTCTCAAGAGTCTCCTCCAGCACCATAATTCAAAAGCATAAATTCTTCGGCGATCAGCCTTCTTTATGGTCCAGCTCTCACTTCCATACATCACTACTGGGAAAACCATAGCTTTAACTATATGGACCTTTGTTGGCAAGGCGATGTCTCTGCTTTTTAAGATGTTGTCTAGGTTTGTCATTGGTTTTCTCCCAAGAAGCAGGCGTCTTTTAATTTCGTGACTGCTGTCACCATCTGCAGTGATCATGGAGCCCAAGAAAGTAAAATCTCTCACTGCCTCAATTTCTTCCCCTTCTATTTGCCAGGAGGCGATGGGACCAGTGGCCATGATCATTGTAGGGGGCTTCTAAGTGTTCTGATGGGGTTGGCATGTGTTGCCACTCCCTGTTCAGATCTTATAATCTATCCATTATTAGTTCCCTGTGACACATCTGGCCTTTCTGATGTGTAACCTTTCTGGGTTCACAGTGGCTCCTGCTGCTGCACCTGTGCTAGAAAGCCCTTCAGCAAATCCCTGACTTCCAAGCACCCTGCCTTCTTGAGCCTACGTGCAACTGAATGAGCACCATACCCATGAAAGTTACTCTTTGACTGATAAAGCTGCCGTGTCTTCAGTGGGATTGCCACTGAATGTCAACGCTTGCAGCCCTGCGTAATATATGCTAACAAAATTTAAGCTCTATAAATTCTGCAGGTGTCATATTTATCGTCATCTTCCTCCTCCTCTTCAGTCCTATTATCAGTCTGTATATCTGTAACCTCCAGAGCTGTTCAGTCTTTTAACCACCTTTCCCAGCAAAAGGTCATCCACTTAAGAGTAAAGGCATCTATAAAAAAAAAATGGGGATAGCAATAGTCTTTGAAAGTCAAAGCAAGGTGTTGTAAGATGTGAGGGGGTGGGGGCAGAAGAGGGTGGAGAGATGAAAGGGAAAGGGAGCTGCTTTTTAAGAAATGTCAAGAGACATGCAACAAATGGGAGAGCGAAATGTTGGCATGCTTGATTTGGAATGCCACAACTTTTTTTAAAATTTATTTTTTTTAATATCTTTGGCAAGTGGCTATGATGAGGAGCCATATGCAAATTCTTAAAGAGTCAGATCCTAGCTTATGCACACAGTAGAACAAATGATTTTTATTGATCTGAGCCAATGATGCATATAGGCCCTTTGAGCTGAAATCTTCAGAGGGGCCAATTCACAGACCACTTACATTCCCTGGTAAACAGCCATTAAATTAGCTCTGCAACTTTAAAATGAAAGTGGGAAAAGTCAGTGGAGAATGTAAAACTGTGGCAGAATTATATGCATAGTTATGTTTTCCACTCTCTTTCATATTGTTTGCATTTCCCCCCCCCCCAAAAAAAAAGTAACACTTTGTTTCAGTTAGGAACAGGCTTACATGTTGGCATAGTGGGGTTATGTTATACAAGGAATGTGGCTTAGTTGTGGTGATTTTGAGCCACCTTCTGGCTTATTAGTCCTCAAAGAGGAAATGAGGGGAGCTGATGTGGTCTTTTACTCTTCTCCTTCAGAGTCCAGAGCTACAGACTGCAGACGTTTTTTGCTAGGATATCTCCTCTTCACTACCCAGCTCCGCAGACTGCCTTCATAGCCACAACACCACCCTTTTTAACAAATCTGGAGGTGACTTAAGCTCTTCTTGGTCCTAGATCAGGCATGTCCAAAGTCTGTTTCAGGGGCCTCATCTGGCCCACTGGTCTGTTCAATCCAGCCCCTGTGCCAGTTTATTTCCTGGGATAAAATCTTTAAAAAACCCTCAACAACTTCAATCCTAAAACAAGGTTAACAACTTTGGTAGGCCCTTTGGTCAGCCCTCACAGCCCTTCATTTCATCAAATCTGGCCCTCTTTGAAAAAAGTTTGGACACCACTATCCTAGACTGATTCTCCTCCTCTGTTGGGAACTCTGGGGTGAATATTGGTCTCTTCATTTGTTAATATTTTGCTCAGTAACACCTTTCCCCCACCCACCAAATGTTTTTTGTAACTAATACAAAATGTAGCTATTAATGTATTGCTGTAGCTCACAACCAACCAGGAAATGGAAAGATTCAGAAATGATTAATTTTAAATGGAGTTGGAAAGAATTATGGAAGTCATCTTATTCCTATTGGATGGTAGTGCTTCTGTTTAGCTACACGCATGGTCAATCCGTAGACTATAACTTTGTCAGCTAGTATTTGGGAATAAGCATTTCACTGACCCTTATGTTTTAGTAAACATAAACTGCAGAGGAGTGCAGCCACTCTTGTGTTGATATAATTATTCATACTTGCTTTAGAAAGTGTGAAGTCTGAGTAGATCATATGTGTTAAAAACGCATTGCTATGATAAAGCTCATTTCAGTGCTTTATTAGATCAAGCTAAATACGTATTAAAAAATTGCAAGGGCATATCAAACGGAGTATATTGTTTTAGCTTTTTTTCTAGACAGATGAATACAGTGGCCATTAAGTTTTAATTATCTCTTATCTGCTGCTACCATGGCAATAAACATTACAAAAACTGTATAGCAAGATTTGATATCATTCATTATTTGCCAAGGATAGTGTTGATTACCAAGTCCACAAGGACTGAAGCACATATATTTCTGAATCCCCCCCCCCCACCAATCATCTTAATATAATTTCTGTATTGTTTTAATAATGTTATGTTTTATTTTATGAACTTAGCAAGTTAAAAAAAGTCTTCCTATGCAGAAGTATAAGAGTTTCAGTGTTCTCTTTATATTGTTTTTTAAAGAGATAACTTAAAGCTATTGTTTATTTCCATGAATTTGAAAATGTTCACATGTATGACTTGCACTTGAATTCATTTGACCGGCCTATATTTACGAAGAATTTGGTTGAGACCCTTGCGAGACAGTGTGGCCTTCAGAGAGGCACATATGCTAGGTAGCTTCTGTGTCTGGTAACAAAGACTGAGGAGGTCAAAACCATCTCAGCGGGCCTAAGTCAGGTCAGTCTGAGGCAATGGTTGGAAGTAAAACTTGGTGCTGCTGACGAAGGGGGAAATTGTGGCGGCAAGGGGGAGTCCTGTTCAAAAAGTCAGCTTTGTCAAAAGCTTCAGTCACTTTCTTACCTACAGGCAACCTCTGCTGATCCCAAGTCATTAATCGAACTGGAGAGCCGTCTTGACCCTGGCTCCTTTCCTTTGAAGTGTGATGTCCTCTGCTGCATGAGGAAATAATTTGCTGCCTGATTCAATGAGCCATCAGTAGAGCCAGCAGACCCAATGACATGTGAGAATATTAACCTCCTACCTTGAAGAGCTGTGAATCTTGAGAGGCAGTCTATAATTCACCCAGCACTCCTGAGCCTTACCTCTCCGTCTTTGTCTCTCTCTCCTCTCCTTGCTTTCTCACTCTCAAACACGCACAAACGCACACACATAAGGAGGAGCAGGGCTTTGCAATCAGTGCTCTTTTAAATTTTCTTCAACAGAGGGAGCCTTCCCTGGTTTTCCAAGCAGTGAGTTAATTTCCTTTGGTGGTTATGCACAAAATTTATGCTAAAAAGCAGAACAGGAATGGACCACACATCTTATTTGATTTGTTAAAGGATGTGTGTGTGTGTGTGTGTGTGTGTGTGTAAGCTTTTGAACAACACAAACATTATTCACCTAACATTGTGCTTGGAAGAAATATCCAAGGAATTTGGAGGGAAGCATAAAGCGATAGATATAGATATAGATATAGATGATATAGATATAGATATAGATATAGATATAGATATAGATATAGATATAGATATAGATATAGATATAGATATAGATATGAGAAACTTGTGAAATCTTTCCAAGTGGTGGATTTGAGGCTCCAAAGAGAACAGTGTAGGTTTGTTGTTTTAGAGTATTTCCAAGCTGCTTCTACAGTGCTCATAACATTGTTGAAAAACCAAACAAAACCTTATGATTTAAATTAAGAGTTGTAAAATGTCACAATGAGACTATAGCATTCAGTAGGATGAGGTTGTAGAATGGACTGCACCATCTCAAGCTGCAAATGCAAATGCAAATGAATAAAACTTGGTTACATTTGGAGGAAAATAGATTATAATCACATATAAAAGATGGGCTTTAAGGAGGTAATTGGAGGAAGTATGAGTGGTAAAGGCAAGGAGTTATGGAAAGGAGGGGCAAATGATTTGGAGACCAAGGATGTTGTCAAGAAGGAAGTGGACAGCCAAGAAAGTGGGTTTGAAGATGGTCAAAGGAGTGCCAGGTTACAGGCAGCATGGGGCTGAATTACTAATTTAAACCAAATGGCTGAATCTTCAGTTGCAGTTTTCTAATAATCTTTGCTGCAGTATTGATCAAATGCACACAATGTCAACAAATATATCAAGAAATAGCAGTAGAAATTTAACATCCAATCCTTCCCTGCTTTGTTCATCTGGGATGGGTGCTGAAGTAACATTGTGGGCAGCAAGAAGTGGGGAGGGGAGGCAGAATAGGACCAATGGCTGGCTTTACCAGCCTTGTGTGTCCTGTGTCAGTGAGAGGTAGATTACAGTGGTAGATTACAGTCCAGGAGCCCACCTCCTCAGTTGAAGGCAGCTCAACACTCACTCTCCCTTAGGAACAATGCAGGGGGAGTAAGATGTTTTCCCTTTAACCCACTGTAGAGTAGATGTGTTTTGTTTTGTTTTTGTTGGCCTGTTCTGCAGTGTTCCTAGACTGTTCCTAGTACCACACAGATGTGATGGATGTATTAGTCATTAGGGAGGATTTTCTTTTAGGTTGGAGGTTAAAGAGGGCTTCCCTCGACCTGCCTTTTGGAACTGTTTGGGTTGGAGGGTATGGGAACAGGGGCAAGAAGCACCTTTAATAATAATAATAATAATAATAATAATAATAATAATAATAATAATTTACATTGGGAGTTAGTGCTGGCCGATTGCACAGTTTTATAAATAGCATATAGCTTGATCAGCTCAGTTCTGTCTCCTTGTTCCCTCATTTCCTACATTGGGTAGAAGAGAACACAAACAAATTCCTGTTTTAAAGCTGCCCAGCCACTTTTTTAAGCCAAATACCTTCTGTGCAGCCATACGTAGTGTATATCACCACAGTGAGACAATAATATGGAGTGTAAAGCCATAAACATAGCTCCTGACCTCCTCCTCTTCTCATAAACACAACATGAGTCATGTCCTGTTGCCCCAGAAATCAACATCCCCACATGTTCTTACTAGGGACAACCTCTGTATTAATGAACTTTTATCTTTCATTCTATCAAATAATAGTGAAGATATTGCACTCTTTTCAACAAAAACTTGTCGCAGAACACATTAAAAAGAAAATTAAAAGTATAAATTAGCCAATAAATATAGCAGTAGAAATTAGATATATAATCCAGGCTCTTTTAAGATAACAAGAGGATCAAATGCTTGCCTGAACAGAGTTTTTATCATCCCTTCTTCACATGCCAAGAAGACAGTCCTCCAGGTGATCTGGCCACCAGAACATCTCCTTTCCACTGGCTATCCAAAAATGGCTCTCTGGTGTCAGTTCGTAGATTGCCATGATACTGCAAGAAGCCTTGGGCACAATGTAGGAGAGCTCCCCCTAGAACTCCTTCCAGTGTTAGCATCAGTCCTCAGGAAAATGTGTTAATGCTGGTGAATGTTGGAAGATCTATGGCATGGGTAGGCAAACTAAGGCCCGGGGGCCAGATCCGTCTCAATTGCCTTCTAAATCCGGCCCATGGATGGTCCGGGAATCAGCATGTTTTTACATGAGTAGAATGTGTGCTTTTATTTAAAATGCATCTCTGGGTTCTTTGTGGTGCCTGCCTGGTGTTTTTATATGAGTAGAATGTGTGCTTTTATTTAAAATGCATCTCTGGGTTATTTGTGGGGCACAGGAATTTGTTCACTCCCCCCCCCCAAAAAAAAATATAACCTGACAAGGTCTGAGGGACTCCTATGGCATGGACTCCTGCATTATGGCCCAGGCTTCTCTATATTACCCTGCTGGTGCTGCAAGTAGTAGTGCTTTAAAGGCTCCCTCATTACTCAGAGCCAGACTGAAGATGCTTGGTGTGCCACACACTAGGAGCCAGAGCTCGGCTCACCCAGATGAACTCTGTAGGATTCTAGCCAGAGACTTGAGAAGAAAATGTAACTTTAAATGGGAGGATTGTTCCTGGCTGAGGATAGTAAAATACCTTGCTACTTTGAAGTGACTGATTCCCCCACCCCATGGAAGTCATCCAGCTTAGGAGAATTTATGTGAAACTTTGAAATACTTCAGCTTGAAATCCAAGGGCAGCAAAATGAAATATCCTTTCCTTGAACCATTTCCATATCATTCCAGAACGTGGACGGCTCTCTAAGGCATATGTGGGTCAAGGGATAGCATGAGTCTTAATTGCAATGTATTTTACTCTAATAAGGTTGCCTTCAAGTTGTGAAATCATCCACTGTGAACAATGAGAAAGCGATTCAAATGCAACTACTTTTACTCCTTTCCCACCATGCGTGAGTCCATCTGTTATCCGTTTGCACCTCTGGTAGCCGGTCACAAAGGCTGGTTTTCTGCTGGCCTCTTTCCACTTCATCTTTTTTATTAAGTTTATTAAAACTAGTCAGATTATACTTTTCTTATGGTGGAGGCTCCACTTGGTCCATTCATTATAGTTTCTTATCTTGGCAGGCAATCTCAATTGAAAGGCAGCTAGTCCATTATGCACATATGAAGCCCATCACTCCTCCAGCGATGGCCAATTCATCAAACATTTATCTTTTGCCCTCTGAGCAGTGCGTCAATTTGCTTGTCACTCCCCAGCCTTGGTTGTTGTGGAAGATGGGAGAAAAATTACTTTCTCCCCCCCCCCCGCCACCATCCGTTTCTCACTACGCTAGAAGAGTGTGCTACATACTGCCTAGCTCGTTTCATTCTCCTAGTTTTCTTTTAAAAGGGGTGGGGACTATTTACATTCTAATGCTCAAATTATAATTCAGAATGTTGCTGCCAAAGACATAAGCACTACTATGCTGTGAACACCGCCCTTGGTTTGAATGCAATTGAACCATCATGCAGGTTCGCTGCATCCCCAAATGTAACTGCTAACACAGGGGTAGGCAACCTGAGGCCCATGGGCACAAGCTGCCCACGGGGGTCATTTAACCAGCCCACGAGCCGCCCGCTCAGCGAGTCCTGGTGCGCTGTGCTAAACCAGCGTGGCACAGGGACTCGCTTTTGCGGTGCCAGTAATCACGTCTGCGCATGCGCTGGGAATTGAGCCACCCGCTTGGCGAGTCTCACGCGCTGTGCTAAACCAGCGTGGCACGGGGACTCGCTTCTGCAGTGCCAGAAATCGCGTCTGCACAGACGCAGACACTGGAAATTGTGGGTGCACTTGCTCGTGTGCACGCGACCCAGCCCACGGAGGGTAAACCTTGCCGACCCCTGTGCTAACATCTGATCATACAAAAGAGGGATAGTTTGACCCCACTTTTCAACTCGAAGTCCTCACATTGTTCTTCTTTTGGCTTATTATGGACCAGTGAAACCAGACGCCTTCATCTGCACCAAGTGTAATGAAACATGCCTCTCTCCTATTGGTCTCTACAGTCACACCAGGCACTGTAACTTTCCAATGGTTTGACTTCACCCCCTCCCCATGGTGCACTCTTCCATTGTCTCTCGAGGCAGACAGATGCCAGCAAATGATAATATTATTTGTATCTTGCCCTTCCTCTGATAAGATCTAGGTGGTGCATCTAAATCCCTATCCATGTGACATGTGACAAGGGTCCACATAGTGGGGCTGTCTCCAGCGTAATGTGGCTTCCCTGCCCCCCTGACATCTATGCATTTATTCTCTCGGTTTGAACCATCGTGCAGATTTAGCTCATCCCTAGGTTTTACTGCTAACACCTGAAAATCCAAAAGAGAGAGCCGCTTGAGCCTTTGGGAGGAAGGATGGGATCAATTTGATTAATGTTGGTAATGGTGACAATAATAATAGTAATACCTGTGCAAGTAGACTTTGTTCCAGCTTCTATGGGTGGAGGCCTACATGCATAGAGTGTGCATATGCTGCTCCTGTCCAGTTGTGGAACTACATGATATTGAGGGCAGGACCAGCTGCTATGACAACAGATATCACCTGGACACCCAGGAGGAAAAACTGGGTCTTGAATCACAACTAGACATATGACCTTTTTTGTAAGGGAAGAGTAAATCCTCATCCAGAATTAAGAGTTTGAAGATCTTATAAGTTTATATTCCTTTATGTACCGTATTTTTCCATCCATAAGACGCCTCCAAATTAAGAAAACATCCCTCAGCACTACCCATGTATAAGACCAGCACCAATTTTAAACCTAATTTTTTGGTGGAAAAAAAAACCCTATACATGGAAAAATACGGTAGTCTAGAAATTAAAATACTCATATTGCCATGCATTACAGCTGAATACTAGAATAAATCTTCCTAGTCTGTTTGGAAATTATAATCTAGGCATTTTCTGATGAGCTTGTTGGCAAAGGGAAAATGGCTGATGCTGACCAGTAAAGCCCAAACAAGTAAGGAAGTAGTCACACTTTGGCTGTTTGGATATCTGAATCTGTGGTGTGTATAGCAGAGATTGGGCATAATTCAGGCATATACAAACTATTCCTAAACTCTGAATTAAGTACTTTTGGAGTCCCTAAAGCAATTTAGAACTTTGATAGAGGAAGCTGACTTAAATTTGGTTTTAAATAAACATGGCTGGATACCAGAATAAGATGGTAGCTTATTCCCACTTCTGGTGGGAGTGTCATAGGAGTACTGGGCATAATAAATTTGCCTTATTACAAAGCAAATAATTATGTCCCTCCATGACCTCTGCTGAATTTGTTTATTGATCAGAATGTAGAATTGGTAAGGCTTTTACTTTTAGTAAGGAATTGGTCGCCCGTTTACATTTATCAGCTGAAAGAATCACAGCCAGGGTACTGGAAATATTCTGATGTGAATCGAGAATCCTGGTGCCAAAAATTATGGTGGACAATACTGCTAGAAAAATGTGCCCCCAAAATAAAAATATTGAGAGACCAACATACATGATGCTCTTTGGGTGGTGTGTGGTGGGACTTGTGATTTCATTAATGTGAGGTAGTGTGGCAGCTTCGTTGCTTATGTGTGGCTATGGATCCAATGATACAGGACTAGACTGTGTTTCTGCTTTGGTCCTCACCTTGCTGAAAGTTCAGCAAAGAGAACATTGGAAAGAGAGAAAGTGTTATAAGTGAAATAATGTCCCCTGCGGATGAATTGGTTTGATAGCACTCACCTTATGAAATTTTGGGCACCATGTCCATTAGATGATGATAAATGTTGTGCTATTTATGTGAAAATTATTTCATGCAATCTTTCTGATGAGTGTGTGTATTTATTTTCCTGTCATGAAATCTAGTCATGTGAACTTGCTCAGACTGGTAAGATGGCAGAGCTTAGTTTTGGAAACTGTTTTGATAACCCAGTTGATAAATGGTATAGACATCCAATCTTGTAGTCATGCATTTGTCTTAATGCTTTTTTAAAGAACACTTTAAAAATTAGAAGTGTGGACAATATTTCATTGTGTAACAGCACCATCTTTAATTTCTGGTAAGAGCTATTTGTTGTCAATAAAGAGCAAGTCGATTTCAAGGCATGTCCCATCTCTAGTTTATCTATAGTTAGCAGGGGGAAATGTGTGTGTGTAAGGGGGGGGGGAATGTCATTTGAAATGAGTGAGATATATTAAGGGGAGCATAATGTGTTCTGTTTCCAATCAACACACAAGTGTATATTAGTTGCATAATGAGGAAGTCTATACAAATCTCTTGGTTTCTGTTCCTTCATTGTTGAAACAATACTGCTGCTGTTTCCTTTTTCTTTCTTTCTTATTTAATGCATAGTTCAAGATTACCAGTAGGCAAAAACTGCTTTTTTAAAATTTCATTGTAACCAAATCCTTTCCAAATGTTCTTCATCAGACCAGATGACTGGCATAAAGAAAAGCTAGTAGACAGCAGTTAGTTACCCTGCATAATCAAAGCAAAAATTGCCACTGAAAATACCCCTTTGTGCTGAAAAATGAAACCCCTTTTCCTCCAAATTATGCACGAATTATAGGATGCAGATAAACTGGGGAAAGCACTACAGATTTAATCGAAGGGCTTAAATGGGGGGAAATGTTCCCAGAGAACTTTGTGTTCTTATTTTACTGTCTTGCATACATGGCTTCTAAGTCATCAGGAGGGAGGGAGGGAGTTTGCCTGCTCAGCACACTGTTTTTGTAAGCTAATGAGGGCAAAGCGTGAGCCATAGGCAATGATGCTGCGATATTAGCTGTGACAGGGAGCTTGATCATAATTATCTTAACGAGGATAGGGTTAATTACAGTGGAAACTTAAAGTTCTTTCTGTTGGAATCAGGCAGAGCTGAATGCGTTGTGATGTTTTGTCATTTTGATGTGACTTTTGAAATTGCATTGGAAATCTCTTGGCAACGATTGCTTTCCTCCAGGAGTGGGAGTGTGAGGCCTGCAATGAGGTAACCGAGGTGGTACCTGTAGGTGAGATAATGGGCAGCTTTCATGTCATTAGAGCAGGGGCAGATCAACCTGCAGTGCACTTGAGTGATGCTTATTAGCCTTCTAAACCAACTAGGGAGGACGGCTACCTGCCACTACCCCTTAAGCCCTTGGTGGTGGTCATGGTACTGAGCCTGTGCCTTGTTGCTTTTAATTCACAAAGACAGATAGAAGGTTCTTTGCTACAAACTAAGAGAGCTTACAGGCTTTCCTTGCTGCTCTTTGAGTTTTGCAGAGTTTTAATAAAAGGGATATTCCAAGAGCAGAAGCAGCCTATTCCTAATATCTAGTAAAAACATTGATGCTAATCCCTTCTGCTTGAATAGCACTTCTCTGTTGAAGCTCCTAAAGTACTCTACAGACACAACTTTACAATCTGCTGGGTGCAGTGCTGTAGGCAGCTTGATCTCTGTTCAGTAACTGGGAAACTGAGGTCCATGGAAACTTTATGCATTGCCAAGGATCTCTCAGGACAATCCTGAAAACTGGATGCTTCTAACCTAGCAATGATAACGAGCCATTATTCATTTCTTCCTCGCACTCCACGCCCACATATTGGAGGTCATAACTGAGGATGGCAAAGACGGTTGTCCGATCAGAAGGTTGGCGGTTCGAATCCCCGCAATGGGGTGAGCTCCTATTGTTCGGTCCCTGCTCCTGCCAACCTAGCAGTTCGAAAGCACGTCAAAGTGCAAGTAGATAAATAGGTACTGCTCTGGTGGGAAGGTAAACAGCATTTCCATGCGCTGCTCTGGTTCGCCAGAAGTGGCTTAGTCATGCTGGCCACATTACCCAGAAGTGTCTGCGGACAAACGCTGGCTCCCATGGCCAGTAAAGTGAGATGAGCGCCACAACCCCAGAGTTGTCTGCAACTGGACTTAATAGTCAGGGGTTCCTTTACCTTTTACATATTACATGTGAGATGTGGGTGGCACTGTGGTCTAAACCACTGAACCTTGGGCTTGCTGATCAAAGGGTCAGCGGTTCAAATCCCTGTGATGGGGTGAGCTCCCATTGCTCAGTCCCAGCTCCTGCCAACCTAGCAGTTCGAAAGCATGCCAAAAAATGCAAGTAGATTAATAGGTACCGCTCCGGCACAAAGGTAAACACCGTTTCCATGTGCTGCTCTGCTGTTGGTGTTCCGCTGCATCAGAAGCAGCTTAGTCATGCTGACCACATGACCCGGAAAAACTGTCTGTGGAACGGACAAAGACTAGCTCCCTCGGCCTGTAAAGCGAGATGAGAGCCGCAACCCCAGAGTCATTCACAACTGGACTTAACTGTCAGGGGTCCCTTTACTACAAACTACTTTACATATTACATGTAACATGGGACAAGGGCTGTAGCTCAGCAGCAGAGCATGTCTCACATGCAGAAGGTCCCAGGTTCAGTACAGTGGTACCTCGGGTTAAGTACTTAATTTATTCTGGAGGTCCGTTCTTAACCTGAAACTGTTCTTAACCTGAAGCACCACTTGAGCTAATGGGGCCCCCTGCTGCTGCTGTGCCGCCGGAGCACGATTTCTGTTCTCATCTTGAAGCAAAGTTCTTAACCTGAAGCACTATTTCTGGGTTAGTGAAGTCTGTAACCTGAAGCGTATGTAACCCGAGGTACCACTGTACTTGGCTTTCCAGACAGGATTGGGAATGTCCCATGTCCGAAACTCTGGAGAACCACAACCAACGAGGGTAGACAATACTGACCTATATGGACCACTGGTCTGGCTCAGTATAAGGTGGCTTCCTAAGCAGCTCAGATCTCTAAATATTTATGCTTGAACTGACAATTCGGGGCAGGGTGATTGGGATCAGAGAGGCATGAAGGTAGGTGAGAATGGAGCAGGTTTATTATTGCACTCCTTATTCTCACTTGTAGCCTCTCCACCCCTGCCATATGCTCTGAAAAATGGAGCTGATTAAATGGTGAAGGTGGGCAGTGCACAAAGGCTTCCTTGAAAACTGCAGGAATGAATGAACACTTTTAAAAAAAGCAAAAAAGAGAGCTATGTTGGATATGGACTGGACACTGTGTGCACAATGCCCCTGCTGATGACGTGGTAAGGAAAATAAACAAACAAGACCTTGTGTAACTAGAGACAGATCCAAGGAACTGCTGGTGCGCATATTGTTGAAGGAGAGGGTAGCCATTGCTCCTTCACTCCAGCATGCCTTTCTGCAGCCTGAGATCACTTTGTAACCTCGTTAAGTCTGCATAGTGCCCTCTCTGTTCCATCTTGAGACTGTTAGGAAACTGCAGGCTGTGGCTTTTTCTCCTCTCCTACAACACCCTCTTGCAAACTCCAAAGTTTGCTTGCTACTCTCTGGCTATGCGTTGGCCCTAATGAAAGGTATGGCGCTTCTGTGTAGTGTGATTCCTTAAAACAAAAGGAAAGGAAAATTCCCTGTGAGAGTGACTAATGACATTACACGGCAAAAATGATCAAGCCCTAGCCAGGTGTGGAGGAGGGCTTTGCACACAATCTTCTCTGTTCCTGCCTAAAGCTTAGGCGGGCATTGTGCCCTAGCCTCTGTTTTGGAAATAAAGGGGCTACCTCAATAGGCAACTCTCTATCTCTCTCGCTCCTTTGTCCCACTTCATGGCATGTCATTTTGTTTTATGCCTCCCCTCCAGCAGTTTTGGATGTGTGCTTTATTCTTCTTGCCAGTTGCCAACCATTTGCAGATTCTCATGATAAGGGTATTATATTTGCATAACACAACTCATGAACAATGTGCATTTGGAGGCTGACACAGACCAGAGCCCCAGCAATGCATACTCACAAAGGGCCTATTAGCGTCCCATAAGGCTCTGTGGTGTTGACAGGGTGGTGGCCTTTTTTGAACTCCCTTTGGCAAGCGGAAAGACTTTTTTTTCTTTTTAAAGCAATAAACTGAAGATTGGACATAATCCACTACTAACTATTTATACGGAGAGAGCATTTAAATGGGCACTGCCAGTTAGGCTTTATTATGAATCTAAAGTTAACAATCATAACCACACAATCTGTTTATTGCTTCTTCTCCTGTGCGGCTTATAGAGGAGCGTGAGGTCAGGATCATTTAGAGCAGCAGTTTCTCCTGCCCCATGGACCATTTGAGGGACTTAACATTTGGGGAAGGTTTTTTTGGGGGGGAGGGGGGATGCCGTGACACTGGAGCACAAACAGATTCATTTCCCCCACAATCTGATACGGCAGCATTCAGTTACGTTCTTTCCATTGCTTTTTATTTCCTTTCAGAATGGATTGGCGGGGGCGCCAGAAATTGCAGCTTAATGAATGTTCCAGCAAAACCGGTAGAAAGTGCAATGGTACCTCAGGTTACATACGCTTCAGGTTACAGGCTCTGCTAACCCAGAAATATTACCTCAGGTTAAGAACTTTGCTTCAGGATAAGAACAGAAATCGTGCAGTGGCGGCGCAGCAGCAGCAGGAGGCCCCATTAGCTAAAGTGGTGCTTCAGGTTAAGAACAGTTTCAGGTTAAGAACAGACCTCCAGAACGAATTAAGTTCTTAACCCGAGGTACCACTGTATAGCACTCAACTCCCTTTTCGTCCAAGCACGTTGCGCCCACTTGCAACCTTTTTCAGTTTTTCAAGCAGGCTGGTATGAGCTCCTTTCTCACCCAGCAGATGAGCTCAGTATTAATAAATAAATAAAAGGCTGATAAATGTATTCGGAATGTGCCTACTGCATGGATCAATCAGTAGAAACAGGTGCACTTGCATTGTTCGGGCCGCCTGAAACAATGGCCAGGCTGTGCTCAGGTGAGGAGCAAATGGAGATGGGGGTCTGTGGCAAAAGGGAACAGTCCGTGTAATGCTACCACACATGTGACAAACCCCCCACCCCCCAAATGCAGTAGTGAGCTTCCGTACCAGCAGTTACTGCAGATATATAACAGGTTGTTCTTTATTATTAGATTTTTCTACGCTAAAGGGAAATCTGGGTTAAATGGGGCAGAAGGATGGTGACGATATAATGTGAGTGGTGCAAAAAATAAAATAAAAACGTGTGCATGAGTAGCTGCGGTTCCACAATAAACTCCCATCTGAAAGCACCCTTTGTAATTCACATCAGTTTTGAACCTCCAGAGTAAGGTTACCAGATGTCCCCGTTTCCTGGTGACAGTCCCCAAATTTACAAATCAGTCCCCATACAAAATCTATTGAAGTTGAAAACTGTCCCCGGATTCATTGGAAAAAAAATCTGGTAACCTTAGAGTAGAGGACTATTGAGAAGCATGGAGTTTCTCTGGTTATTTATAGTTAACACTGTGGTGTCCTTGAACCGTAGCATGAAGGTCACATGTTTTCTTTCCTACAAAGGACTTTTCATTCCATTCTTTTATTACGGGGCTATAAGTTTCAGCTAAGACAATTTCATCTAACCTACCCCTGCCAGGTTTAAATTTTTGAATTGGGTGGATAAATATTTGTTATTTCCCCCCACAGCATGCCTGTTATATGCCTGCAATAGAGCATATCTCATGCAGACCTTGAAGAAGGGTGTTAAAGAGGGAGGGAATAATTCCCTTTAGTATAAATGTCATTGGACAGTGAATAAATAGTGTAGACTTGCATCTCCCTTATTCATCACATTTTATAAAATAGTGAGGAGATAAAGTGATGATCCTCACCACTGGTAGGCATACTAGCTCAGCTGTCAAGTCATGCAACCTCAGCATATCTCTAGGTGTCTGGTAGGTGAATGAGCTGTGAATGTGTGTGTCTTTGTGTATGCTCCATATACCATGCCCATCTTAGGTGATTAATGTGAAGATTCCCCCACCCATTTCTGTAAGAACTTGCAAAGCTACGAAATTAAGAGTTAAAACTGAAACAGTGGCCCAGCAAAGTGACAAAGCCAGACTTTTAAATTCCTTCCTCCTAGCTTTCCTAATTGGCTACCAAATTTCTACAAATGTCTATGTGTTTACAACCCAAAGAGCTGTGCTTCCATGCTGAAAAGATTTTGCTTGTTACTTTTAAATCTCAGTGTTTTGTGCGTGTCTGTGTGTTTTGTGGGCAGGCATTGCTGGGGGGGGGGCGTGGGCCATCGTAAAAAATAATAATTTTTGCTGTATCTGGGCGATATAGGGCAC
Source organism: Podarcis gaigeae (assembly GCF_964106915.1). Taxonomy (NCBI): domain Eukaryota; kingdom Metazoa; phylum Chordata; class Lepidosauria; order Squamata; family Lacertidae; genus Podarcis; species Podarcis gaigeae. The sequence goes on from NC_139681.1 coordinate 18,051,892, forward strand.
TCTAGCATTTTATCTTTTGTGCTTGAAAAAACAGCCACCACAACGAAAAACTCCAGACAGAGAAAATTCTGTGGTTAATAAAATAAAAATCACTAAAGGAAAAGGAAAAACTTCCCATCATACCCCCCCCTCCTGCAGTTTTATATATAGGGTAGCTGCTGAGAACAATTCTTGAAGTTGTATTTATTATTGTTAGTGGGGTATGATATTTCATGGCAGAAATGATGGATGACAACTTAAATTTGTGTCCAGGGAATGAAGGTGAACTGTGACAGAGTTATTTATCTTGGGAATGGAGGTTAGGGTCAGGCGAGGCTGGGTGCCTGAAGGCACAAGACATTGACAAATTCATCCTGCAGGCCTCATATCTGAAGCCTTTTGTTTTGGATCCTGGCTACTCACTAAGTGACCCCCATCCTTCATTCTGCCAGCTTGCGAAGAAGGATGTGTTGCTGTACCGACACTCCTCTTGCCACTAATTCTTGTCATTCAGTCTCCTGACAGGACTAAAGCAAAACTCTTCCCGCTCCTTGAAAGGGAAGGTTAAAATATTTATTTCAGCTCATAATGGCCTCCCTGATTTACTGGAGTATCATTTTTCCTGTTGCCTTTGTCGTTGCAGGTCACTGGAAGGACTGGAGACATTTAGCGGCTTGGAAGAGCTGATCTTGGACAACAATCTCCTCCGGAATGACCTCCGGTTACCCAGGTTACCACACCTCCATACCCTGATGCTGAACAAGAACCAAATATCCTTCCAAAAGAGAGGGTGGGGAGGGGAGAGGAGAAAGGCCCTGCCAAATGTCGAATAATCCTTATGTGTCAGCCAAATTAAAGTATGTAAAATGTCACTCGTTTGCAGACAAAGCATCCTCTCCCTTTCTCTTGTCACTCAGGATACTTCAAAGTAATTTATTACAGGTCATTCATAAACGAAATGCCTCGCTATATCTTCCTGTTGCTCCGTTTTTTAGTGCGAGCCCTAAGTTTATGGCTCTGAAGGAATCTTTGTCAATAGATTGAGAGGTGGAAATAGCAGCCAGTTTTGCGCTTCTTAACAGAACCCAGCCTGCTTGGGTTCTGTGGCAGGCTGACCTCTAGTGGAATAGTGTGTGCAGTGAAACAAGATTAAAACATTAGGTTGGCTTTTTTTCACATGCACATAGAATGCTTCTTAAAGAAAATATACATCTTGTTTAATTTGGCAGAAGCAATCACTTGACGGGAGCCGATAGGGCCATGTTAGCCATTAGGCTAGAAAGGGTCAAGAATAGTTTCCCACCCTTTGCTGTTTTGTGAATAACACTGATCGCCAGAGTGTAGCAGTGTGGTTGTTACTTCCTGTGCTGGGCTCTTTTAAAATATTGAGCCACCCTGAGAGTGGCAGCTGTTCGCTTATCGCACAAACAGCATTGTTGCTCGGTATTATTGGAAATGCTGGTAGTCTGCACTGCAGGACAGGCAGCAAAGCCATGCAAAGTTGCATGCTGAGACTGAGCTGAAAATATCAGTTCAGTTTTAACTTAATTTTCATTGTTTTCAAAAGATCTTTCTCTGTGTTTTGTCCAACTCTGGGATGCAAAGAGGGTGGGGGCAAAGATGCGTGTTAGCAGCTCTCTTCTCAGCCAAGTCTAATACTTTGCCCAAGTAATCAGCCACCATACCCAGGAAGCCTGGACATTTTATAGGCTTTAAAAGAATGGGCTTGGAAGCCTTTGAGTGGCCTGTCGCTAGTAAGGATTGATTGGCAAATTTTTAAGCAGAGAATGACGATCCTTAGGCAAGTTGAAGGTCTTAATGACAGTTAAGCTCCGGTAAATTAATCAAGTATTTTACACATACACTCTCAGGTAGCCTTCACAAACCTGTTACTTGCCAGATGTTTTGGACTACATCTCCCATCAGCCTCTGTGTTGGCTGGGACTGATGGGAGTTTGCTGGGCAAAGCATGTGGAGAGTGGCAGGTTGGTGAAGCTACTCTGGTGTTGCTGATTTGTCAACATACTCATAATAGTAAGTAGAACACAAAGTAATTATTTAGAGCTGCAGAGTGTTCAAAACACTCACATATATGTGGAACACCCCATAAGATACTGCTATTCTAGTATTAAAGATGTTGAAATGAGGGATAGCAAATTAATGGCTATGGCAATATTTGAACGAGGGGGTCCCAATCTCACATTTTATGCCACTACAGTACACACACGGGGTCCAGGATAGAGAAAATGTGTACCCAAACAGGGCCCCATATTTTGAGCTCCATCTTTCTATGCCATACGCAAAATGGCACTTGAGGTTTCCACATTGCTTGCTATGCGGCTGGCAGCAAGTGTTTAGAGGAATGTTCCCCACAATCCTCTGTGGTGGCACAAGTGATCCTGGGATGATGCATCATAATTCAGAGATAAGTAGACCAGAAACAGCAGCTAAGAGACTTGGCACGCCCTATTTCCAGTATGGTGAGTGCCCCATAAGAAATGAACTGTGGGTTGGGTGGTTAAAGGTGGTTAATTGTGGGCAAAGTACTTAGTTTTTGGCCTCAATTCAAAAGGCTGGTTATGACCTATAAAGCTTTATGTGGCTCAGGACCTCAAGGACTGCCTCTACCTACATGCACTGACCTGGACCATGTGACCATTATCTGAGGCCCTATTTCATACAGGAGTTTTGGAGGGTAGCAACATAAGAATTGGCCTTGTGGAATGCTAACCTCCCCGGGGGGGGGGGGGGGAGCCTCTTGGGCTTGCCGATCAGAAAGTCGGCAGTTCGAATCTACATGAAGGGGTGAGCTCCCATTGTTCATTCCCAGCTCCTGCCAACCTAGCAGTTGGAAGCATGTCAGAGTGCAAGTAGATATATAGGTACCACTCTAGCGGGAAGGTAAATGGTGTTTCTGTGCACTGCTCTGGTTTTGCCAGAAGCAGCTTAGCCCATGCTGGCCACATGACCCGGAAAAACTGTCTGCGGACAAACGCCGGCTCCTTCAGCCAGTAAAGCGAGATGAGCACCGCAACCCCAGAGTCGTTCGCAACTGGACTTAACTGTCAGGGGTCCTTTACCTTTACCTTTTTTAATTTGAATGGTGGCATTGTGGCCTCTCTTATTTTGGTGGGATCAATGTTTTATCTGTATAACTGTGCTTTAAAGTTTTTGTTGTTGTTTGGTTTTAATGTCTTCAACATCACCACCACTCTTGCAACGGGCTCCCTCTTTCTCCCCATAGTCTGTCTTCACACCCTCTAAGCACCAATTTGCTCTTGTATTAGTGGGTATGAATTGAGAAGCAGCAGAGGGAAGGGGTGACTTAACCCTTTCTCCATGGACTGTTTGCCCACTAAAGATCATCCTCCCCACTCTGCTTTTCTCTCTGTGGTTGAAAAGATGTGGGCCAGCATCTTTTCCCCTCTTAGTGGACTGAACAACTATCCTGGGAAGGTCAATTGTTGACAGAACAATGGGCCATGGGGGGAAGGATTAAGTCTAATGCTGTTCTGACTAAATCTGGAGCACTGTGGCGGAACTAAAATGGAAAAACTGAGCTGTTCATATGCTTCATTCATCCTGCTGCATGTTTTGCCCAGTATCTGAAAAATGAGGGTGGGGGTGGAATCCTACCACAAGCATTATGCTGTATATGATAAGTCTCCCATTTGCTTGTTGGCTGCTGCAAATAAGATGCAAATTGGAGTGCATGTAGTGAAGGGAAGGTCTTAAAGGGCAAAAGTTCTGTTTCTATCCTGTGGTGATACCCTTGCCCTTCAGTTATTGAGGTGAAGAAATGGGGTACATTCCATCTGCAAGAGATAACAAAGATAACAGGAAAACATAAATCAATGCTGGGGACAAGCAACATAAAAGAACCAAGCATTTAAGATAGCCACATAATAATTGTTGCACACAACTCCAGGCATGGGAGAGTAAAAGAGTGAATTGTTCGTTTAAACCAGTAATTTGTTCCATTGTTTATTTATTGATACATGCAATTTATAGGCTGCCCTTTAGCTGAAGTTCTTTGGGCTGCTTACAGGCATTAAAACAAGCAAAATTATAATAAAGTAGTAAAATACAGCTAATGCAGGATCGCCATAAACTGACAAGAATTGGTTTAAAAGAGAAAACAGAGAAAATGAGAATTTGCAGCACTAAATCAATTAGAACAAAGGGCAGAGAAACAAAGAGTAAGAAGCAGACCAGCTTGAATGTGCCCTTCAACCTTTGCCAATTGGCATGAGGTATTAGCACACCTTGCCTCCTCATGATGCTGATCCCCATTTGTGAGCCTTCGTTATGGGATTTCTCAGGCTAGTTTTATGCCAGTTTTTTTTTTTAAAACCTGACATGTTACTAGTGCTATTCATGTCACGTGCACCACCAGTGTGGCAATGTTTGGGTGGGAAAGGCTTTGAGCCTGCACAACCAGTTTGGCATCCTTTTCCCCATACCTTTCTTCCATGCACCATCTTTGATTTTTATGGTGGATCTGTGGGAACCAAGATTTCCCTGTTTTCACTTGCCTTCCAAATTCTAGATGCAAAGCAGGGCTCTTAAGGAACTGAACAAGGAGTGCCAAATGTTTCTTCTTAAAGGGGTTGGGGGGGGGGGCTTTGAAGTATTTACGTTAGCACCCATAACACAGTGCCAGATTTAGGAAAGTTCTCAAGCCTTTGGAAACTGTGCACTAAACACTCTTGTCAAATATGTACATTTTGACACAAAAGCCCAAACTTTGGAAAAGTCCAGCTCTGGTTGCAGAAATACTTGTAGTACTTCTTTCTTTCTTTCTTTCTTTCTTTCTTTCTTTCTTTCTTTCTTTCTTTCTTTCTTTCTTTCTTTCTCTTTCTTTCTTTCTTTCTTTCTTTCTTTCTTTCTTTCTTTCTTTCTTTCGCAATCTAGAACTGGACTACAAATCCTTTATAGCCTGTTTTGGGAGTTGTGTGTATGTTTGTAGTGGATGCATTAAATCAACTTCAATGTAAGATATCTAAGATTTCATGTGGTCACTCTACCACTTTAATGGCAGGTTTCACTGTTTCCTTCCACCCTGAAGTTGTGTGTGTTATAAACTGTGGAGCAGGAATACCAACACGTTCCTGGTAACATTTGATCAAGCATTTATGCCTATGTACCAATTGGATTGGATTGATCTTTATTACGGCCATTGGCCCGTTACAGTACCAATTAATGCCGCAGTGCCACCAAAAGCACTTTTATTCTTTCTGGTGCATTTGGGCTGCTGTCATTTAACTCCATTTTAAATCTCATTTTTCCTAGGGACTGTAATACATTTAGTGATGAATGTACTGTGAAAGTAACTGCTGCTTGTTGCCATGTTGGAAAAGTTTCATGGCTTTAGCAATCACTAACCATTTCCCCATCCGACATCCATCATTTTGTCAAAGTTTTTAATGTGTTGCAGAGAGTCATCTAGAAAAGAAGAAAAGAGGAGGAAAAAATAATGAAGGAGGGGGACCCAAGACCTTTCATTTTATGCCAAAAAATGACTTGGATGTAGTCCCCTTTCCGCTAGCAACAATTAATGTTACATTTTTACGCATATAATATGGGGTGTGTGGGGTGTGTGTGTGTGTGTGTGTGTGTGTAAATGGAGTTATTTAACAGTCTTCCTTTTGTTACTGAATCCTTAACCCATAATCTTGAGTACATAACAGAACTGGAAAGCCTGCTGGATCATCTGGTTGAAGTAGTGCCTTCCTTGGAGTACCTAAGTTTGCTTGGAAATACAGCATGTCCAAATGAACTGGTCTGCAAAGACAAGGATGAGGGAGACTATCAGAGGTACAGGTTAGTATCTAGGATTATACATGCATTATTTTCAAATGTAAAATATTTAGTATTGCATGCAGCTAACCTCTGCTCCGAGTAGTAGACCCACTGAAATTAATGGATCAAGGTTGTCACAGTCATCTACAGTAAGCCTACAACTTGTGCACATTCAGCTTTACAGTACATGCGTGGCAAAATAAAAAATAAAAAGAGGGTGGACTTTCAGGAAAAATGACAGCGGTAATCCCACCCATCATTGAACCCAGTGAGCTTTGTTTATACACAATTTTGGCTTTAGGTGCAATCCATGGAATGTTATTCCCATGTAAGTTATGGGCCTGCTGTCCTTTGTTTGGTCTACTCTGAGTAAAAATTAGATGATTACAACCTTCAACCAACTTTAAATGGCTGTTGAAGTAAAATCTAAGAGCTGTGTATAGGATCTAATGTAATCTAAGGGCAATGTGTGAAAAGGTTACAGAATCATCCTGTTCCTGTCTCTATTCCATGGGTAGGCAAGCTAAGGCCTGGAGGCCGGATCCGGCCCAATCGCCTTCCAAATCCGGCCCACGGATGGTCCAGGAATCATGAGTAGAATGTGTCCTTTTATTTAAAATGCACCTCTGGATTATTTGTGGGCCATAGATATTTGTTCATTCCCCACCAAAAAATATAGTCTGGCCCCCCACAAGGTCTGAGGTCCAGTGGACTGACCCACTGCTGAAACAGTTTGCTGACCCTTGATTTATTCACTACAGAGGCCCTTTTATGTGGCAAGGTGAGGTGACCAGTTGAAGTTTGTGGGAGCAATTTTGGGTCACCAGGCCTCCTGAAGCCCAGAGCATGGGAGCCATAGAGTAAAACCTGGTGGGATATGGACAGAGCCTTGTGCCTAGTGGGAGCAGAAGATGCCACCTGGTGTGTCACAATAGAGGGGCTACAGGGATAGAGTATGAAGGACCTAGGTGGGGGGAATGGCAAAACCTCTGAAACCAAGCATAAAAAACCCTGCATACCCCTTATTTCTCACACCTCACCCTCATAATTTAGTCCTTTCCATGGAGGCGTTGGTAAGGAAGCTTAAGCCTCTGAAATCCCAGGTCACCACACTGAGACCCAGGAAAACACGAGCTATTAATGATGGCAGAATGAGACCTAGGCAGATCTGAACCAGCTGAACAATCCACTGGAAAGTTCTCTGGCACAGATGTTATTGAAAAAGATTCAGTGATATGAATATTTGGCCTCATACAGGACCCAGCAAATTGCAGCAGCAATTCCTGATATGGAATTGCGTGTTCCTATAATTGGTGAGTTCTTGTAATTCCTATTGTGTTACAAGCCCATCAGCAAGCCCATACATTTCTATATAGGTGATCACATGGGTGCCACCAAAGCATCAGCAATCAACTGTTTAATTTTGATCTGGTAACATCTACAGCAACTTAACCAGATCATGAAATTATGTGTTTCCCCACTCCACATAATTGGCTGTCATTGTCAAGGAAACACACAACACTATAACTGCAGGACCCCAGAAAGTGGCCCCAGACGTCAGGGGCTCTCAGAACTTCATTTCAAAGACAGACATGCGTTCAGTGTTAACATGTATTTCTTGCAACAGGTGATGTAAGATGCAAGGTAGTGCTTCATGATTCAGTCACTGAGTGATGAGCCTTGTATTTTAGATAGGATGGCAAAATTCAAACAAACTGCATGGCATTTTCTACATAAGCATTCCACATAACCATGTTGCTCTCAAGTTAAACCTACCTACCTATTTCCAGCCTATCAGACAAGCCTTCTGAAATGATGTGTGAGCAAACATTGACTGTACAGTTCATAAACTTAGAACTGTATGTTCATGCTTTCAGCATAAAAAAGTGTTAGAAACCTGGAAGGCGGCTTATCCAGAAGAGACATAACATGGAGTCCATGAGATGGTTCGCTGTGGTTTTTAGCAGTGCTGCAGTAATCTGAACAGGCCTCCCAACCTGATCTGTAGTGGCTATTTCAAGTTGAGTGCTTCAGTCTCTTTCGAAAATAGATTCCGAACTGTCTTTAGTCTAGATACTTCTAATGTGCCAACTTCTGAATTGTACATAAATGTGCCACCTTGGCTTTTGCTAAGTGGTCTAGTTTGAATAAAATATTTTCCCATCGCCTTAACCCCAAACTGGAAGGCACGCTGGCTGTCCTGCGTACAAAGAGCCTAATAGTGGTGTTGCCATGTAAATTTATGAGACATTTTCACCACAGAATTGCTTAAAAATGAATGATATCGCTACAGTTTACTGTTTTTCACTTTAAGTACATTTTTCTGACAATATGCCTCCTATTAATCATTTAAGCAAAAGTAGTTCCTTAAAGGAGCTATTCAGAGGCAAGAATCCATGGTTCATTTAATGCTGTCTGGGGGGAAAAAGTTGTTGAGTGACATTCTCTGTGGTTATGTGATGTAATATTTATAATATGTCACACAGCTATACATCAAAACAATCATGGCTGTTGTTGAATTTCCATGCAAAATGTTGATTTTTTTTTTAAAGGGTCAAGATAGTTTTAGCTCATATTAAGGCAAACCATCATGCCAAAGCCGGGAGGAGAATCTTACTTTGAAAAGGTTAATTAAAATAGGTTTTAAAGTGAATATTATTCCAATTTGCATCATATTACTGCAGTGGAAGTGAAGTGAATCTCTCTTATCACTTTCTTTTCTCCTGTAGAACTAGCATTGAATGTTCTTCATTATTGCAGATGCAGTATTAGTTTCCCCATAAGATATATATTGCACCTGCCATAAAAATAACAAGATTTAAAGACCAAAGATGAAACTAATGAAAACAGGTTCTATAATATGTGACTAAGGGGCAATTCATTGAACCTACCTTTTCACACACTTATCTCAAAAGCTCTTATCTGTCCTTTCCAAGCGCCCCTAGAGAAATAGGGACAGAGAGTCAGGCCCCCTCCTTCCCACCCAAACCTGTGAAACCTGTAGGATGTGGTGTCAACTATTGGCATTAAGGTATTATTTCTACAATCATTGCTTCTATAAGCACAGCTGCCAGATTGAGAAGCTCCCATATTTCACTGCTTTGAACTGGACCACATTTTGGCCCATACTAAAGTGTACACAGGTTAATGTTTAATCCAGTCACCTTCATATATTCCTAAGCAAGCTGCAGAAACACAATAATATATTTATTTCACAGTAAAAAAAGAGAGGGAGTGAATTATTAAGGTGGAATTAAGAGGCTATTCATCTGTAATAGTGCTGCTTGCTGAATAGGAAGCAGGACTTACTTCTTTTGAGTAAAGGTTTTGGAAAGACCTTGGTTGTGAAGATGGGCATTGCTAGATAGATGATGATAGATAGATAGATAGATAGATAGATAGATAGATAGATAGATAGATAGATAGATAGATGATAGATAGATAGATGATAGATAGATAGATAGATAGATAGATAGATAGATAGATGATAGATAGATGATAGATAGATAGATGATAGATAGATGATAGATAGATAGATAGATAGATAGATAGATGATAGATAGATAGATAGATGATAGATAGATAGATAGATAGATAGATAGATAGATAGATAGATAGATAGATGATAGATAGATGATAGATAGATAGATGATAGATAGATGATAGATAGATAGATAGATAGATAGATAGATAGATAGATAGATAGATAGATAGATAGATAGAATAGATAGATATGCAGTCGGGAACCACAGTTTTAATTCCACATTCAGCCACTTGCAAAAAAAAAAAAAAAGCAGTGCCACAGCAGTGCTGAAGTCCCTCAGCATGGAAGCAACCTGAGTGTTAACTGAGCAGCAATAATCACTTTTCTCTTCACATGTGAATCTTTGTTTCTAGCAGCCGTCTGAGCCACATGGCATTGGCAAGTAAACTTTACAACACTTTACATAAACTTAAAGGGCTTTTTAGTGTTTTGCCCCAAGGTGGCAGAAAAAGAAATTCAAAATGTTTTCGTGCTAAATACACCAATACCCCAGTAAAATTATATCCTAGCCATTCCTGTACTTTTTTAGTTCTCTCCTGTCCCTGCAAAATAAGCATTATATATAGTGAAAAAGTTGTCTAAATCTTGTTGCGCACGTTAAAAAAACCCACATATCTCAGACTTAAAATTTTTTGAATGAAATCTAGGAACAAAACAAAAATGTCAAACAAGAATGGATCATACTGTATTGTGTGTTTGTGTGTGTATATAAATATAAATAACATTATTTTTCAAACTTTCTCCCATTGTACTCAAGGCAATTTGCAATATAAATTAACGGCTTACAGTCTAAGAGGCACATTACAAATGGAAAGTGGTTCACGGAGTAAAATATGATGCCTCTGTTAGAAATTAAATATGCATTTGGAAAGACAGCAACATAACAGCTCTGGATTTTTGTGAAATTAATAAATATATCAGATTCAATTAATTTATTTTTTGCATGATTAATAATGCACATGAATTATTACTATTAATTATGAATAATCAGTTATCGTTTCCTACCAAGTATCATTGTGTAGAAACGACTGCCTGCTTTTTTCGGTTTTAAAACTTTATTCATAATCAAAACATAGTGTGAGGTGATATGCCAGTAGAGAAACATTCCAGTATTGAGAAAAAGTAATGTAACTAGCAAAGCAGCATAAATGGGAAATAACCTCAGCTGCAGTCTCTGCTTTGAAGATCTCCAGAAAGCACAGGCCATGAGCTAGAGATCAAAGTCACAGGGAGTCAACACAATAATTGCTGGTTACTTGTCTTGTACCAGCAGCACTTGTTCTGTCTTGGGGGTCTATTGTTTGCAGTAAAAACACGAACCATGCTATTATTGGATTGTGAAAAATTGTCCTGGTCAGAATATATTGAAGTTTAAATATAGGTGGCCTTATTTGTCTTTTAATCAGTAAGATACAAAGTGCCCAAAGCCCAAACACAGTTTTAGAGTTTGTTGTCCCCTTGAAAACCCAGATATGCATGGAGTCCACCCAATGCTTTATTCAGTTCTCTTCTGTCCTGCTTTTTCTGGGCTGCTCTGACTTCTTCCTGTTACATTAATAGTCATTGCTTCTTTCCCTATGTAATTCCCCCACGCACCCACCCACACATACACAATTGCAGTGTAGCCTAAATTCAAACATTTAGTCCATATACCTGATGGCAATCATATAGAGAGGGGTGGGGTGGGGGCTCATTTAACACTTAATTTTAATATAAACATTTTATATTAAATGAACAACATGAGCCAAATTTAGACAACATGAGAAGTGAGATACTTCGGCTGGTTTTGTCTGCAACATGGCAGCAGGAGGAGCTGGGGAAGGAGCACCACAGGAACTCTGAGGAGGACACACATTAAACCACAGCTTGATTTAAACTGTGGTTTAATGAGAAATGCAAAGCAGATCACCAGGGAAGCGGGGATCCAAGTAACCCAGGTCCAGGCACCTGGGTACACTGTGACAGCTGGGGCCCCAGACTCCTAGCTTTTATATTTTTTATTTATTCTTTTTTTAAAAAAAGTGAGTCAGTTGGACATTTCTGCAGGAAGAGAACAAAATGTGGAGGCAGCTCTAATGCTTCAGCCCTTGTCAGGTAGCACTGTTGTTAAGGGTAAGGTAAAGGGACCCCTGAGCGTTAGGCCCAGTCGCGGACGACTGTGGTGTTGCGGCGCTCATGTCGTTTTATTGGCCGAGGGAGCCGGCGTACAGCTTCCGGGTCATGTGGCCAGCACGGCTAAGCCGCTTCTGGCGAACCAGAGCAGCGCACGGAAACGCCGTTTACCTTCCCACCAGAGTGGTACCTATTTATCTACTTGCACTTTGACGTGCTTTCGAACTAGGTTGGCAGGAGCAATAGGGACCGAACAATAGGAGCTCACCCCATTGCAGGGATTCGAACCGCCGACCTTCTGATCGGACAACAGTCTTTGCCATCCTCAGTTCTGACCTCCAATATGTGGGTGTGGAGTGCGAGGAAGAAGTGAATAATGGCTCATTATCATTGCTAGGTTAGAAGCATCCAGTTTTCAGGATTGTCCTGAGAGATCCTTGGCAATGCATAAAGTTTCCATGGACCTCAGTTTCCCAGTTACTGAACAGAGATCAAGCTGCCTACAGCACTGCACCCAGCAGATTGTAAAGTTGTGTCTGTAGAGAATGAGCACTTTCCTCATGCCCATATTATTACATTCCCCCCCCCCCCCGTGTGCTGTTTTTACAGAATAAAACACAACTTTCAGACTTGGTTATGTTTTACTCAGAAGTACTCTATTAGAAGTACTCTCTTCCTAGTGAGAGAAAAAAATGGTGATACTTTCTTGGGCTCCATGATCACTGCAGATGGTTACAGCAGCCATGAAATTAAAAGATTCCTGCTTCTTGGGAGAAAAGCAATGACAAACCTAGACAGCATCATAAAAAGTGCTCACTGGAAGGACAGGTTGTGAAGCTGAGGCTCCAATACTTTGGCCACCTCGTGAGAAGAGAAGACTCCCTGGAAAAGACCCTGATGTTGGGAAAGATTGAGGGCACAAAGAGAAGGGGACGACAGAGGACGAGATGGTTGGACAGTGTTCTCGAAGCTACCAACATGAGTTTGACCAAACTGCGGGAGGCAGTGGAAGACAGGAGTGCCTGGCGTACTCTGGTCCATGGGGTCACAAAGAGTTGCACACAACTAAATGACAAAACAACAACAACAAATCTGTGATTTTGCATATCCCCTACACATCCACTGCTGGTCTGCTTGTCAGAAGCACTCAGAAGCTCCACACCTCTGACCATGGAGGCAGAACAGAGCGTTCCCATCGTGACTAGTAGCCTTGTTTGGAAAGCTTTCTTGAAAGCATGCGGAGGCAATAGCCCTTAACTGCTGAAAAGCAGTTTATTCATGTTTATTTTGCGGTGTCCCTTAGTTAATATAACTTAGTTAATATAATATATCAATATACCAAAGGATTAGCTTTTCTCCTATGTATAGATGAGAAGCTTATTCATTAACTGGCATGTTTTGGGTTGCTTACAGGCATGTTGGCGTTAAGTGCTTTTATCAGATCACTTTCTTGACTTGTTAATTCTCATAAATCCCTGAACATGGTTGGTTCTGCAATAGAAATTGGGGGGGGGGACTAAAAAAAAGGAGTTTCTACTGAATTTTGCCTAGAGCAAAACTTGAAGGAAATGTATCTAATAGAATTTTATTCTGCTTTATCTTTGAAAGAAATCAAAGCTGTTAATAATCATAAAGTTAATAGCATAAAACCCATAAAATATTCAAAAACAATTGAACGAGAAAAGAAAATAGTGCTGGATAATAAAACAATTCAAATAGGAAGCCAGAGTATAAGAGAAAAATGAGAAGAAACAAACCTCCATTTTCAGTAGCCCAATTCCAGCAACACAGCGGGCCAGTCAACACTTAATGCTAAACCCAACTATAGGGTTAAGCATGAACATGCAGGCAGTGGTGGCTTGTGGCCATTGAGACTGGTCACTTGTTGCCATTTGCTTCCTGCAAGATTCATCTGAGGCCCTTCTTCGTGTGTCTTCTCCACAAGTGGTCCAGAGGGTGGCTACATGAGAACAGGCCTTTTCTGTGGTGGCTCCTCTCTTGTGGAATGCTCCCCCCAGAGAGGCTCACTTGGTGCCTGCTAAAAATGTTTCTCTATAACCAGGTCTTCAGCTGATTAACATTCTGTGGCCTTTTAAATGTGTTTGTGGAAGGGGGTTATTGGTATGGGTTTTTGTTTTAATAATTATGCATTGTGTGTTGTTACTTTGTATTTATATGTTTTAAACCGCTATGTGGTCTTTGGATCAAGGGTGACATACAAATTTAAGAAATAATATTATAATATGCTGTTCATTTAACTAATAATCACCAATGCTTTGTTTTTCTCCACCAGTCTGGTTTTTTTGAGATATATTATTAGATTTCTAAAACTTTGCAAATCTAATCCTAGTTACAGACAATAAATGCAGAATTAGATTTTGAATATTTTGAAGCTTACTATATTTAACAAAATTCAATAAAGCATAATCAACTGAAATTCTGCCAATCCTGTGCATCTATTTGAAAATATACACACCTTAAATGCCTTGTCAGATTAGCACTGAAACTACAAAAACAGTTTCATCTGTACTGAATACTTAACAAATTGGTGAATGAATTGTTAATCTCTATTGTCATCTCCAGTCATTTAGTGTTGAAATAACATTAAACCTTGATGTGTTTCTTCCTTGTTTTCTGCTGTAGATGTTTTGTACTTCTTTCCAATGGCTTTGTGCACCACCTAATGTTACCACCCCATAACATATTAAACTTTAAAACCCATGCCCTGGACAATGAAGAAATAATATACAAGATTCTAGCTAAAAGAACATGTGTAAAAGAACATGCATTTTTCAAACTGTAAGATTTCATCACGACAACCCAGAAATTAATTATCTTGTTCAGATTCAAGATCCACCATTAAAAAACAACAACAACACGTGTACATTAAAAGAGAGGGAGAACACAATTCACTCTAAATCACAGCAACAGAAGCATATCACTCCCAGTTAAACTCCTGCTGTGGTCTAAAAGTCTTCTGAAAACAGTTGGTCTTTAGCTGTCACCTGAAGAGTGGGACAGTAAGATCTGAACCGAGAGAGAGCTACATAGATGTGGTGCTGCCTTGCTTTTTGTAGTGCGGACCCTCCCCCGCCCCAGATCATATTCAATGAGAGTACCACAAGCAGAACTTCCCTCACAGATCTCAAAACTCGGGTTGGCTGGTAATGGAAAAGATGCTGCTTCAAGTATAGATAAAGGTAAAGGGACCCCTGACCATTAGGTCCAGTCATGACCAACTCTGGGGTTGCGGTGTTCATCTCGCTTTATTGGCCGAGGGAGCTGGTGTACAGCTTCCGGGTCATGTGGCCAGCATGACTAAGCCACTTCTGGCGAACCAGAGCAGTGCACGGAAATGCCGTTTACCTTCCCGCCGGAGCGGTACCTATTTATCTACTTGCACTTGTGCTTTCGAACTGCTAGGTTGGCAGGAGCAGGGGCCGAGCAACGGGAGCTCACCCCGTTGCGGGGATTCAAACCACCGACCTTCTGATCAGCAAGTCCTAGGCTCTGTGGTTTAACCCACAGTGCCACCCACGTCCCACTTCAAGTATACTTGGGTCCTAAACCATTCAGGATTCTGTATGCTAGTGTAACACATCATGAAGTGCAGTCTTCAAGAGTAGTTCCACACAGAACACAATCCAGCCAGGACATTATTTGAGCATGGACTACTGTAGCCAGGTTATCAAGGTAGAGGAATGGACAAAGCTGGGCACTGCTTGCCACTGAGGCTGCATGGGCCTTCAATGACAGAGTGAAATCTAGAAATACCCCACAACTGTGCACCTATCCCTTAGGGGAAGTGCTACCCTGTGTAGAACAGGCTGCCTACCTACTTCTCGGACCTAAGAACTACCTATTGCCAGAACCTCCATCTTGCCAGGATTCAGCTTGAGTTTATTCGCTTTCATCCTGCTGAACACTGCTCCCAGGCACTGGTCCTATACTTGCACAGCCTGTCCTAATGCAGATGGTTTAATGTGAAAGTGCTTGGTGGCATAAGGCAGGCCCTTATCTCAACCAGTAGGATGTGTGAATCCATTTCTTGCTGAAATTTGCTAAACTTCTCAAAACTCGGCCCCTCCAAATTTCCTGTGAAATTTTGCTGCAGATAAAAGTTACCGCACGGCAAACTTGGTGACAGCTAAAGGAGGTATGGAACTTCCTGTAAAAGAAAGAAAGAAAGAAAGAAAGAAAGAAAGAAAGAAAGAAAGGAAGGAAGGAAGGAAGGAAGGAAGGAAGGAAGGAAGGTGCTTTTCTTACCAAAATTTAATTTTGCTCAAATTTTCTCAGATGTGGAATGTGCTCTACCATTGCCAACCCCTTTAAGGTATGAAGTTTCCGCACCCGGCTTATAAATGTTATAAATATTTTGTGCAAGCAAAATCCTCTGAGATTGGCTCAAAGGTGAAAGAGAACCCTAACATTTGAACCTGGACCCAGCAACTCCAACACTTAGGTCATTTTAAAATGTATATCTGTTAACGGTATTACTTCACAATGATCCATCTATGTGTACATACACATGCACACCCCAAGTACTCTAGAGCCAATGGCTTAGAAGTAGCTGAATGTTTCACATGCCACTGCAGCCATTTTGTAGAGCTGGCAATAAAGGGGAGCCTGTCACTGAGAAATCCAAATCTGGATGGATAGATAGATAGATAGATAGATAGATAGATGGATGGATGGATGATGCCAATGTTATGTCTCTATTACTGACATCTAACCTTCCCCTGACCTGCTGCAGAACAAAACTTCTTGAATTGTCTGGACTCTGTGCCTAGCCAATTTTCTAAGGGCATTGTAGACTAGAAGAGAGGTTCACAGGCAGAGATAAATGAGTCTTTAAAGACCTTCCTGGGATATCTGTTTTTCCTCTCGCCAGAGCTCATTGCTTTCCTTCAACCACGATGGCAGATAATGACCTTTCCCACATCTACAAAGAATGGGTCAGTTTAATAACACCAGTCTCAGGAATTCTGAAGGGGGTTCAAAGTTATGTCTAAAAATGCAGATCCATCCACCTCCTGAGCCAAAATAAAACATTCTTCTTTTACATTGAATGCAAAATTTAGAAGCATTCTTTCTGATTAAGCAGTGGTCCCTTAACTAGCAATTTTATAAGCTGAAAGCAGTTGCAATATGTCATGCAATTTATAGATCCCTGTGCCTGCCATAAAGTGTTTTATGATGGCTGCATTCTGTGTTATTAGTAGCTGTCTCTTTCTGCAGCCATTGCCGTTTGATAATAGTCTTAAAACACCCAAAATTACTTACCTGCAAGCAACATTCTAGATAGTGTCTGTTGACAGTTTGAATAAGTTTAGTGCCCTTTTGTTGTACTTTACCTTCAAAACAAACTGATTGAACCATCAATAGCTCCTTGGAAGCTGACAGAGGCCTATCATCTGGTTTAACCCTCTGATAGCAGGTTATCTTTGGGAGTTAACCTCCTTGCATTGTTAACTTGAATGTTTTATGTACTATGCAACTTTAGGATACTGCTGTGATAACCTTAGTAACTAAGTCATACATCACAGTAAAGAGTTCTGGAGCGACAAATAACCCTGGATTAAATTTACAAGGCTTGAATTTATATTATAAGGGCACGTGTTCATTCTGGGGCTTTAGGTACCTTTTCCCTATATTTTCTAGTAAAGTGGGGTTGTGTTTAGACTGATACTCCATTTTCAAATATTGCTTATTTAAATTCTTTTTTAGTGCTGAAATATAATGTCATTCTTACATAGGTATAGTTATCCCCGGATATTGTCTATGGCTAAATTGGCCATGAGCCATTGTCTATGGCTAAATGCACTATAGAGGAGGGCTGCTGCTACTCCATTTGTATCCTATTTATGTATTCTGTTACTTGATTCTACATGGAAGACACATATATTGGGCTCATTCAGATGTCAAATTCCAACTTCATTAAATCATGGTTTACGAACATACGGAGCTACCTTACACTAAAGCACACCAATGATCCATCTAGCTCAGTATTGTCCCTGCATTGACTGACAGTGGCTCTCCAGGGTTTCAATGAGGGGACATTCTGAGCCCTACCTGGAGGAACTGAATTGAACCTCAGGGAATTGAAACTGAGACCTCATAGATGAAAAGCAGGTGCTGTATCACTGAAACAACTCTTCTTCAGAGGCTGGAACAAGGCCTGGTTGCTCTTCCTCTCCCCTCTCCTTCTTTTAGTGCTGTGCTTGCTCCCCAGTTTTTCAAATGTTTTATTCCCCTGCGAAAGAGGCTTCAATTTTTCTGCCCTCTTTGCAGGGCACTTTAAAATTTCATTGTAAATTTTGTGGGTATGGGTGTTGAGCTTACCTTATCGTAGTGAGGTGGCTGTGGGTGGTCCCTCCATTTTTATTTCTAGTGCTCATCGGCGGTGGTGGGGAGTCTCTGGCAATCTGGAGGCCCTAATTTGGCATTTAAGATATTTTCTCTAAAGCTACACCCAGCTCCCCACATCTGACATCCTATGTGAGGTGTGGAGCCGTTAAATACATGGCTACAGGAAGCATCAGGCGCCTCAACACTCACTCCTGATGGTTGAATGGCAAGCAGGGTGTGCTGTCACTACTGATTAACTCGAAAGTACAAAAAAAGTGAAAACACCAGCACCAATAAAACTAAAACAAGCGTAAGAGACATATATAGCAAGCCAGCCACTACCTCCAAACCCTTACAAACAAACAAGCAATCTGCCATCTTACAGTTGTAATAAAGTTACTGACTCACACTTGTGTGCATGAAAGGGTTTAGATCAGCCCTGAGCTCAAGTAAGCAGATTAGGAATGACTTCTGGAGGGCACCGTGTTGGCTATCCTTGGTCTACAACAGCCTTTCTCAACCTTGGGTTCCCAGATATTATTGAACTACCAGCTTCCATCATCCCTAACCTCTGGCCATGATGGCTAGGAATGATGGGAGTTGTAGTCCGTCAGCATCTGGGGACGCAAGGTTGAGAAATGCTGTTCTATAGCATATATGGTTCATCACAGAGTGCTTAATGGGGTGTGTGTGTGTCCGTCCATCTGTCCCTATTTCTCTCTGATGAAAGGAATCTGAGTGGCAAGGATTTAATCTGACTGTTCTTCAAAATGGCATCATTATTGTGATGTTTCAGCACTGATGACAGGGTAGCTTTTAATGCCTGCTGCAGATTGCCTTTTATAGTTCATCATCCTCTGCTATACAACATCTGCACTGCGAAGATGATGGGGGAAGGAAGATTTCTGTCATATGATCCATATGGCTCTCATCTCGCCCCCCCCTTCCCCAAGAGGGGGGAGCTGCATGTTCCCTTTCTTTGAGGAACTAATTCTAGAAACGTTAAACAGAAAGGGGTGTGCGGAAACCCCTTTCTGCCGAGACCATTTGGCTACAAATTTAGGCTTTCTTAGATGGAGGCTATACAAGACTGACGTTTAGGGCTTCAGTCCAAAGTTGGCAGGGAGATGAGACAGCACTGCTCGAGTCTGTTGTCATTTTTGTGGCCGCCTGCTTCTTGATGGCATCTTTCACTTGATCATGAAACATTTGCTGATTTTCTAATAGTGATGTTTTCTGCACCTGAATATTAATCTTTTTTCACCCTGCACTTAGATGGGTGTTTTTACTCCTCTTGAGCTTTGCTCTTGACATATTGTTTCCTTCTGTTCATGTCTTTCTTTGAAAGAGCCCCTTGTCCTCTGAGCTTTTCTGCCAGTAATACAAGATGGAAGTATTCTCTTCCAGTGAAAGATAAGGGCCGTCGGAGGCTCACAGGGGGTTGAAAGGGCAGCCAGGGAAGTTGGAGATGTGTTTGAGAATATTTCATTATCCCCAGACATCCAGCTACTCTTAACAAATTGTCTAGCTTTGGACATGTTATGCTTCCTAAAGAGGGATCTCATTTTTAGTACCATTACTCTTTCATAGAAGTGACTTGGTTGCAGGTTGTTGATGGATTTTAACACATAGCACTAAGCATATTCCATTTCGTTAAGATTTTACAAGCCTCAGACAAAGCAAGGTGTGGCCTTTGTCTCTCTTTTTTGTTTTGTCTTGTTGTTGAAAGAATAATTCATAAAAGCATGGCTAACCATCGCTTCTGCAACTGGTGGCAAACTAGTCTCAACTAGTCTGCCCCTTTAAAAAAAAAAAAGAAGAAGGAAAGGGATTTTATTACCTTTCCAGACAACTTATTCCATTGAGTTCAGTCATATAAATGGCAGTCCTTTATATTTCGAACCTGAACATTTTCCGTATAATTTGGACATGTGAGGTTGCCCCTTCGACAAGCCACAGGGCCTCAGTCTGATTACTAAAATGATGGTCTATATAAACTTGGCATTTGTGGGAAATATTATTAATCACCTTTCTGTTTCCTGCCAGGAAAGGATCTGGCGCTTCCTCTCTCCGTCTCCACTAAGTCTGTTTCATATCTGGGTGACTGGCTGTAAATAGCAAGTACTTGAGATGAGTTGATATTATCACCTTCCTGGGATTTTTTTTTTTTTTCAAACTTTGATTCATGCCATGCTGTGCCATGCTCTGTCAGCTTTTTGTGAATAAAGCTGTGTGGGTGGGTGGCTGGCTAGCCAAGCTCCAGCTTTTTTGCCAAAATGTTAGAGGAAGCTGGAGGGGAAAAAAAGCAATTTTGAATCTACTGTGTTCCCTATGACGAGGCAGTTATTTTCTCTCATCTTATGAACCTTAACTTTGATTCGGTTGTGCCTCACATAAAAACCTAGGATGTTTGAACCTCCGCTGAAAACTGTTGCCACTCTTTTCGCCTTTCCTGAGATATTCTTCAAATGTTTTGCCCAAACTTTGGCTTCTGTCATCCTGCAAACTGCTTTACATCATGAGCACCCTTCTCTGGTGCAGGGAATTTTGCTGTGCTATAACTCCTTTGTTTTCCTGAGACTGAGCCTCTAGATTCTTTGCTCAAAAATGAATGGGAACCCTACCCTGCCAGGAGAATATTTCCGTTAGTCATGGTTCAAAATGTGAGAAGCTGTCTGTGACGGACAGCAGAGCCAGACTGGAAATTCTACCAGAGTGCTGGAGCCTCTCTCTGATTGGCTACCTAGACAGCCAGCCAGAGCGGGGGGCGGAGTCAGAACTTTGGGAGGGAAAATAAAAAGAGCAGTTTCTGAGGGAGAGAGTTAGATAGGGTTTGATTTGAGGGTTTGAGGTTTCAGTTTGAGAGATGAAATGAGAGATGGGGATTATGGTAGGATTTGACTGAGGGGTGAACTGGTTCTGATTTCAGTTGAACTACTGATGGTCTCCTTCTAGGCAGGAGGGGAGAGTTCTGGGTAAAGATGACTCCCAAACAGTAAAAAGGGTTGAGGTGATCCTCTGGGTCTGTTATGCTATTTGGAAATACCTCAGGAGTGGGATTGCTAAGAGAGAGGGTAACTGACGAAAAGTGCCCCTCGCTCTTGAACCAAAGTATTAAGCTGTGAAGGAAGCTGTGCTGTGTCAAAAGTATTTAACTGTAACACCTGTCACAACTAAGTAAAGGACTGAGAGTGAAGTAACAGAAAACCAACTTAAGCATTTTAACACCTATTCTATAAACCTGAACATCTCCCTGAAGTGTACCAACTGATTTTTAGCAACTGAAGTTTTAAGAAAAGCTGTGCATATATTACTGTGTTTAAGCCCGTGGCATCTTTATATTTAGTTTAAGTAATAAGTCAGCTTCTACCTGAAAGAATGCATTTCCTGACCCAACTTTGTTTCACAAGCTGCTTCTTTTTGTAAATAAAGCTTTTTGTTGTTTGATCAACTCCTGCCTGAGACTTTAAATCACTAACTTTTCTCTCACACAAGATAGCTTGTGGTAAATTGTAGAAATTTGTTTAATGGGCATGCCGTGAGGTGGGTCCACTATATTTAATTGGGAAGAATGGCTAGCGGGGTGAAACACCGCTAGGGTTGCTTTTTATCTTGTACCAAATCTCAATGAAAAAATGATCTAGGAGCTAGCTAAGAAGAAGATGACGAAGAAGAAGAAGGAGAAGAAGTGATATTGTACCCATTTAAATTAATATCATATCCTCCTTTGGAGTAATATGCATGCAAAAATTTGTCATGCATGAATAAAAATGCATAGGATATTCTAGTATGTTAAGTCAGACAAACAGAGCAACAGAAAGCAAACATTTTTTTAAAAATAGAATTGTACGTTTTAAAGGAACAAGCACCATCCAGCCACCTACAGATCAGCACATGTTCACACACACATGCAGGTGTATACACACATCACCCAGGCTTATGCACTGTAGAAAAAGCAGATTCACCATGGACCCAATGATGCATTTTAGCTCCCAGTCACACTTGTCAATAGGTAGGATCTGTTTCACCCTTCTTTTTTTGAGGAGCTTCACATGATGACATGATTGGTTACAGCAATGGTAGAAAAAGATTTGGGTCATAGTTGAACAAATATGGGTGGGCATCCATGTTAGGGTTTATTCTGTGGCTGTGATGGTATTTTTTTAAAAAAAATCACTGTACCACCTTTGCATCAGTGCAGTGTTGACCAGCAGGTACATTCTGAGAACTGAGCTGAATATTTCAGGCTTTCCCCCAAATTAGTGAGGAGGAAGCCTTGACAGCACATTGTGACCAGTTGCAAAGCTCTTTGCCAGTTAAGTAACTTGCATTTGTTCCACAGTGGGAGCAGGATTTTGTCTGTTTTCACTTTTTCATTTTCCTAAACTAAAGAACTTGCTTATCTTGCTTGTTCAAAAGTGGCTGTATTTTGAAATAATTCCCCTTGAGTATGGTTGACCAAAACTGGGTACAGCATTTTCATTGTGGCCCCACTGCTGCCTTATATAAGCCTATCAGTATTAACCAATACCAGCTAAGTGTTCTTCAGGTAACACAGCATGTTGGTAGCTCATAACTATTGACACTGCTCCAACATTACTCTGAACATGCATAGAGAGGGAATGCCCATTGTCCCTGCCCCCTATATGCATTTAACATGTCTGAAAGAGCCTTGGTACATGAAAAATGAAAATAGGTTCCATACATGCAAGATTCAGAGTCCCGAAATAAGGTACAGGCTGCAGACTCAAACCTTTTCTATTGTTTTGCTAGAGTTTGAATACTGGTATGAATCACAAAAGGCAGAGTTAAGGGCATAACTGTAGAAAATAGCTGATATGTTGGAGAAATAGTTCTTGCAGCTGTAAGGTTATTTTATGTCCTTTGAATTGAGACTATTGTGTCATAGGAGGAGAAGCTCAGTTCAATACACATTCAAAACTGAATCTATCAAAGTCACAATTTCTGAACCAATATACAAACTGAAACACAGCGATCCTCCAAAATTTGCACTTGTCTGAATTTTGTGATGCTGTTCTCCAGCCAAAAACACTGTTTACAAAAATGCATCTGGTAGAGGAAAGGGTGCATAAACATGCAGATATTAGTGAAAATAACATTTGAATTAATTATATTAGGGGAAATTGCTTGCAAAAATGGGTACGTTATTCAAAACATTACAGAAAATTGTGTTTATTAGGAGAAATTCATACTAAAATGCTGATGAATTTCCATTAGGATTTGGTTATTATTGGTATTGTTATTTTGCAAATTGCTGCAAAATATGAAGAGCTGAATTTAAGAATGGGAAAATGAGAAACAGTGAGAAATGAAATGGGCATATCCTTCCATTCCTAGTCATAGGTCAATGGAAATTCTTAACCTAAAGGGTTGTTTGTTTGTTTTTAAAACAGGTATTTTGTTCTGCACAAATTAACCAACTTGAAGTTTCTGGATTCTCGGAAAGTCGGCAGAAGTGAACGTGAGGAAGCCATTTTGAGGGGTGCTTTTATGAAAGTGGTGAAGCCTGTGGATGCAAAGGTAAGTGACTGAATGAAGGCTGTAGGAATGTTTATGGATCTTAATATTTTGGATCTAGAATCTTACTGCTGAAGCCATTTTTTTAGTAATAGTCAGCTCTACCCTTTTTGCGGAACATACTCCTGGATGTCAGGTAACTGATATTAGGTGGCAGTCAAAACATGAACATTTCTTAACTTTGCTTTTTAAGCCTTGTCATTGCACTTGTGAGAGAGTGTCCTGCTTAGTAACTTAAAGAATTGAAGCATGTCAGCAAGCATTTGGTATGTTACATGGAGAGACAATTTTTGTGACATATGTACTGTGGCATTTGTTCTGTACAGCAATGAAGGCCTCCATTTTATTCTCTTTTGTTTGTGTTTATCTTATTGTGCTTGGTGACCTTTAATTTATTAACCTTTAATCTATGAAGTAATTTGACAGAGTGGTCTTATTCACTGGGAAAGTCTCCTGTATAAACAAATGTGATACTTAAGGATGGATGCAGAGAGGTGTGGGTTGAATTTTGCTCATACAGTGGAGCTTTCCCTCCTCATCCTTCCATATCCCTCATTTCCATTATTGGGAGCTGAGAATGCAACAGGAGATAGCAATGTGGGAGGAGGCACCATGGACCAGTGGAATTGCCTTTCTCATCAAATAGGGCACTTTTGGATCCATCTCTCTGTGTTATAGGCTGTGTACACATCACCAGCTTAAGGTGCAATGTGGCTCTTATTTTTCCAAATTTGGATTGGTTCTGGGAAAACCACATCAAAATGAAGTATTTCATAAGAAACAACAGGATAGTTATGGATTGCAGCTAAGTTCATCTGTACCCTGCTTCCCAAACCAGTGGTGGGAATCCTGGATTTCTGCTTGTGCAGAAGATAACCTTGGGGAGAAGACCCCAAGTTGAATTATATTGTGAGGAGCTGATGGTGGAGAAAGAATCACTCAATTGGGGATTTTAGAGTCAAGCTTTCTGCATCAGTGGCTTTCAAACTGGGCAAAGTGAGTGTTGTTTACTCTGAAAAAACAACACCACACATTTTCCATGTACATCAGTGCATTACCACACAATCTGCATAGATCGGTATTTTTGCTCTGGAATTATTAGCTATCTAAAACTCACTCATGGGTTTCATCCAGCAACTTCTTACATACTAGTTTATTTTATAATATATGTGGCAAAAAAAATATTGCAGATATCCAATTATCCTAAAGAGCAATATAGCTGCTACAGAAGTAAACTACATTTGGGGGCATAGAAGTGTAGCTAGATACATTTGTTATCGGCTGTATGTTTGCACTAGAAAACAAATTAATTCAGAGCTGTTCGTTTTATAACTATTAAAGTTTTAACAGTTCTTATTTGGAGATTGGTTTGACACATTGTTTACTAGAGCCTTTAGCTATTTCAACTCTTACAATGCAATCTGTAATATATGAAAGAATTTACTTTGAAGCTCTTATGAAAGGCTTCCTCCTTTGCTAAATCCTGTAAAATGCAACAGTTGAACACATAAAAAACCTTATGTTTATTCTGTCATCTGTTTGTAATCGTTCTCATACTATATTACTCTCTATAAATATCTCTGTATTTTACTTTAATGCTGCTGATAGTTATATTATTTGAAATAGACATGTGTCTTGGCCCAATAAAAAAAAATTCAGAAATGTGCTATAATTCTGGCTATAATTCTGCATTGTTCAGTTATCTATCCATTATCTTAACCAAGGTGTTTCAATTCACGAAGATAGTATCACGTCTTGATGCTTTGTTCTAGTAATTCAGTTCCATGTCCCAAGCTGTATAATTTTTGAATTAGTTATCCGCTAAATCTTATTCTAAAACATATACTTATTTCCCCAATCCCTTTAGTGCAAGGTACAAATTTAACATTGAGATAGGCCTTTCTAAAATTGCTTGCTACAGAATTACTAGGTCTTACCTAGCATAATATATTCCCTTCTGTAAACATTTAGGATGTCATGAGCAAATGCTTCTTGGTGTGCAGTAGAATTATTATTATTATACTTTATTATATGTTACCCATATATTGGTTTATCCTAAGGAACAGTAGAGGGGATTGGAATCCATGCAAATGAATTTGGTGTACAACATCTGTATGTACAAACGCTCAGGCATACATTTTAAACTCTTTACACCGTGAAGTTTTAATTGTGCAAACACTCACTGAAAAGGTGGCTTTGGGGAAGCATGAGCAATATTAAGACTTATAATCTGCTATAGGTCATGTGCCCTACAAGTATTTGATGCTATACCAAAGTTTCCATATCAAAGTCTGCTTTAACCAAGGTATCTTCTGTCCCTGGTGTATGAGCCCCATGTGATCCAAATATCACCATCTGGGCAGCTCAACACAGCATCACTTGACTCTGTCTGCTTCTCTACCAGCCCATGCTTGTAATCTGCTCAGCACCATAGCTAAAGACAGTCCTTTTTTTCTAGAAAACAGGTCCCGGAACTGTGTTCCGGCACATTCCACCAGAAAAAAGCTCGGATAAGAGAGGAAGAGAGGGGTCAGTGGATGGGATTCTGGCGCACAGTTCACGCTCTCAACCTCCATAGCACCCGCCCTCCCTCAGCCTCTGTTCTTGGCCACTGCCCATTCCTGAGCTTACAAGAGCTTCTGTCACTGGCTGAGTGCCTTGAACAGAAAGCGCTGGTGGGACTTTGGCACAAGCATAAAGTGCCACCATCCCACTGTCCTCATTGACAGGCACAGCCCTAACCCAGCCCAACATAATGCTCCCGCCTGCCTACAGAACCATTGGTCAATGGCGACACCACTCACTACCTCAGAGGTGGGGCCTTTGGTCAGGTAACCAACTCAGGTAACCCTTGATGATAGAGATTGCCAGAAGAAATAATGGAGTAACATGAAGTGGGGGGTTTTTTTTCTAGAAAAAGATGCTTTATAAATGAACAACTGCTGCCACACAATGCATGGAATCTCCTGTTCATAATACCATTGTGTGTGTACCTGCTCTGTGCCTTCATGTGATGGTAAAATGACTGGGGTTTATGCACATTGCTAATTGAATTCACATTAACCACAGCATATATAAATCTCTCTGTATGTATGTATGCATGTATGTACATATTTTAAACACACCAATGAGGGGTGATGCACACTACAGTCACCAAAGGGAAAGGAATGTTGTTGAAAATATTAGCTGATATGACATGGAATTACTTTCCTTTGAATTGTGCTACTCCCATCAGACCTTTTTTTCTTCTAGAGAGAAATCTAAATGTGAGGTTAACTTTCTTCCATAATGATAAACTGGAAATAAACAGCTTATTCAGCAGAAGGAAACAATGGACGATAGGGTGGGGGTGGGTGGGGGAGAAAGTTCCATGGGAATTGCTTTCATCTCATGCTTGACATAAAAATCTTTAGAGAGCTAGTTACCCTTCTGAAAACAACACATGAAATGAGACTCAAGGCAGGATATTTTCATCCAGCTAGCTTATGTTTACTCAAATGCACAAGGAGCTAGCAATCACCAATCTTCGTGAAATCATAAATATTTAATTTTGTCTAACTCCCTGCCTTCCTCTAGTTTTTTTTTTATATTTTTCTTAACAGAATGCTGCTTTCTTCTGCTTTGCTTCATTTCATCTTTTGTTGCTTAAAGTCTGTTTGTGATGGGACTGTCGTTACAGGGAAGATACAGTCATTCATTAGAAAACAGCTTAACATTGCGACGCTCTGTTCTGTCTCGCCATGTAAAGCGATCTGAACTTCATTACCCAGTGATGTTTATATTTAGAGATGTCAAAATATTGAATGTAGTCTCATGCTTGATTTTTTTTGAAATAAAAATCTTGTAAGCCTGGCTGGGCAAGGGGCATCGTGCCAGACAAGGAAGCTTCATTTAATGACCAAACCATGACCTCATTTTGCTGGCGTAAGTGTAGATCAAAGTGGAAGATGCCTGTCCAGTGCAAAGCATGTTGCTGGGCCTGACAGCTCTTCACATCAAAATGACAGCTCAAGAATACGACAGCCAAAATTGCTTAATTATGTCCCAGCCTTGTAATTATTCATCCCTACTCCTGCAAAGAGCACAGTTGTCATTTCTTTGACATAATTATTTAGAGCTGTGCCCTTATTCTGTTCAAAGCTTGTACAGTAATACCGGAAGGACTTGGATGTTCAGCTGCAGGGTGGGCGTGGAGACAGAGAACAGAGAGAGCATCTATTTTGTGTATTTTACTGCGGAGTTCTCAAAAGAGGTAAAGCATGGGCTGAGCACCCGTGTACAAAAAGCTTCAATAAAATATTGGATTTTCCTCTTGTATACTGAAGGCAAAGGGGCTTTACATGTTCCGGAGAATTATGAATTTATCAAATCACTATTAACGTGATTATATTTCTCCCATGAGAGAAGAACTGCAGCTTAGTACTAGAGCACATGGGAAATTCTCCAGCTCTGGTGCAGTCCCTGGCAACTCCAGCTGAGAGAGATTCTTGTTCAAAACTCTAGAGAGCTGCCAGTCAGTGCAGACATTAGTGATCTAGATAGACCACTGTTCTGACTCAGTATTAAGCAGGTTTCCATGAGTAATAGTACTCTGTTCCTTCCACTCAAAGGGTTAAAGCATGCATTCATATAAAATAGGGCCCCAGGCATACGTAATGTCCTCTGGATTGCATTCTGTGTTTATAGTAGTATAACTACTAGCCAGACTGGTGACTGGGAGCAGCCGCCAATACCATATAACACCGGTCTTGAAAGACCTACATTGGCTCCCAGTACGTTTCCAAGCACAAAGTGTTGCTGTTGACCTTTAAAGCCCTAAACGGCCTCGGTCCAGTATATCTGAAGGAGCGTCTCCACCCCTATTGTTCTACCCGGACACTGAGGTCCAGCACCGAGGGCCTTCTGGCAGTTCCCTCACTGCAAGTAGCCAAGTTACAAGGAACCATGCAGAGGGCCTTCTCGGGGGTGGTGCCCTCCCTGTGGAACGCCCTCCCATCAGATGTCAAAGAGAAAAACTACCAGACTTTTAGAAGACATCTGAAGGCAGCCCTGTTTAGGGAAGCTTTTAATGTTTGATGTATCACAGTATTTTAATATTTTTTTGGAAGCCGCCCAGAGTGGCTAGGGAAGCCCAGCCAGATAGGCGGGGTATAAATAATAAATTGTTGTTGTTGTTGTTGTTGTTGTTGTTGTAGTAGTAACACTGCTACTATAGAGAAGCTCTTCTAATGTGGAAACTAATACAACTGTGGCCTGTTCTCATACCCTCATGTCAGGGGCAAAGCACTTCAGAACTGCTGGTGGTAGCTCCCATGATGGAATGCTCCATCCTCTCACAGACAATAAGGTTCCTATGCATTGCTATACATGTGCTAGCATAGCTGAGAGATGACTGACCTTGTATGCTTCCTCCCTCCCACTGCCGTCTAGTTTTCTGTGTGCAAGAAGTTTGGAAGCGGGAAAGAGTATTCCATCATGTGATGAAATCACACTACTGCACCACCAACATATTTGGAGGTGAAATTTGCTTCCATAAAGGAAGCAAATGAATGCAAATGAACAGGGGGGGAAATGAGGGGTTGAGAGAAGAGGAATAAATACATAAATAATTGTGGTTATGTTCAACTCTCCTTCTCCTCAATGTACCCCTGCTGATAGCATACATGATTCTGAGCATCAGAATTGCCTCCATCATTGTCATGTGGCAAGCACTGACTGTACCATGAGGACAAGCAAGATTGGCTATTCAAGGATGACTTGTGTATGGGCTTTGACTTGTAGGGGTGGGGAGTTCGTTAAGTAGACTGTTGAGACCCCCAGCAATTGTAAAGTTTTCAAGTCTGCTGTGTAAGATAGGGGGGATTCTAGAACTACTCCTCTAGAAATTAAGTCTCTGCCTTAGTACACATGCACATTTGCATTTATGCTTGCTCTTGGGCACCATTTCGTATGTTTCACCTGCTGAGGTATATTTTGAACTCTTGATAACCTATTGGGTTATTATTATTAACAATAATTATACTCTTGGATTTTAAATGAATGAAGGGTATAGGCAAACTGAAACAGAAAAAGGACTTGCAATGTCAGGTGTTAAGATTTCTCAAATGTTTCCTTATGTTACAGACACTATTACATTATTACCGGTATGTCATGCAGGTAACTCACAACTTATACACATTTAGCTTGTGTGCATTCAGCAATGCGCTTGGCAAATTTAAATAGATAGATGATGATAGATATAGATAGATAGATAGATGATAGATAGATAGATAGATAGATAGATAGATGATATAGATAGATAGATGATAGATAGATGACAGATAGATAGATAGATAGATAGATAGATAGATAGATAGATAGATGGGGTGGGCGTTTGGGGGCGGGCGGAACTTTGCCAATCCCACCAGCCATTGAACCCAATATATTTTGACTGTACTCGATTTTGGCTCAAAGCACTATCCCTGAAACGTAAGCTCCCATAAGTTGAGAGTCGCCTATATTATTAATATTTTGAGCTGCGTTTAAAATTCATGCACAAGGCACTGTTCCAATGGATACAGTGGAGGCAAAATGATAGACTTCTGTTCTGTGATTGCATCCTTGTTGATTCAGTGAGTGTGTTAAAATTTCCACTTGTGCAATTGGGCTTCCTTGTCTTATTACATAACGTAAAAGTGAGGGCATTCCAAAGCGGGCGGGCCTCACTTGTGGTTTAGGGAAACCCACAAGAAAGTCGAAACTAGTGTAGAAAAACAAAACACTTTTCCTGTCTCTGCTGCAGATTCTGGTATTGCTCATAATAGTTTTCCTATAATCTTTTATATTTTATAAGTATTCCACCACAAAAATTCTGTAAGGTAATGGTAAAGGCAGGAGAAGTCGCTTGAAATGATCCCTGTGAAATCAGGAACTTGATTTGGAAAACAATTACCACATTTTCACCCTTTGCTTTTATTTCACAAGAATGGGCCACAAAAAGGGATGGGGGAAAGGTATGAAAGGGTATGTTGCACTTTATTGCTTTTAAATCTGGCTGATTCATTCGGGGCACTGCAGCAAAAATGTGCTAAACAGAAGGACTCTTTCTTCTAAGCAGCAATCAGTTTATGGGCCTAAGAACATTAAAAGAAAACTTAATATACAGTTCTGAACCCTAAGATAAATATATACATTTTTCCAACTCTTTATGTCCTTTGTTACTGATATACATCTTGGAAGTTTGACTTCTGAGTATGAGCCTTCTGGCTTTTATCAGTGCCACTTAAATTAGGTATCAGGACACTTAAAGCAAAACTGGTATACAAAAGGAAAAGAGAACAGCTGGTATCCTTCCTGGGTTTTCTGTCTTTCCAGCTATTTTCACCAGCAGTGCCATGGCTGCTGGCATATATGGATGGGGGAGAATAGTGTATGATAGGTGGGAATTGTGGTAAGGATTTGTTGTTGTTGTTTAGTCGTGTCCGACTCTTCGTGACCCCATAGACCAGAGCATGCCAGACACCCCTGTCTTCCACTGCCTCCCGCAGTGGTAAGGATAGGTCAGCACAATTGCAGAAGTTACAGCCAGCCAATAACTACGATTGTCATGGTCTTACTTGGAAGTGTACCCAAAAATGACTCTGGCAAAGCTCTGTTTGGTTAAGGTAGAGGGGAGAGCATAAAAGAGAATGATCCTCAGTTCACAAGAGCAGGTCCCTTAGATTTTCAGCTCAGTGACAAAGACTGAGTTGGAGACTTTTATAGATGCTGGGGAGCATTCTCCTGCTTTTTCTGGCCTATTGGTCTAAAAAGGCATCTTTGGCAGGGGTGGTTTTTCTCCTTATTCGTTCCTCCTTTGACTACACTGCTGTTAGAAATAAATAAATAATACAACGACATGGACCATTAGGCTGAAATCATGATTTAATTTGTGCTGGAGCTCAGCACAGCTTCACCATGGTCAAAAATCTGTCTGTATTTAGAAGCTGTTTTAAAATGCTTTAAAGTCACCTTTTTAGATGCTGCTACTTTCAGACTTTTAGATCAGGGGTTCTATAGACCACTAGTGGTCCACAGCATGTCTGTAAAAATATAATTGAAAACCATACAGCATCTAGTGCAGTACATTGGAATTGCTATGACAGAAAAAATATGAAGTAGTCCTAGGGTTGCCATATGTCTGGACATGTAGGTTTGGGAGTGCAAAAAGCTGTGCCCTGTCTCTCCTGGCACCACCTCTCCCGGTCCCAGCTCCCCTGTGCCAGGAAGCCAGGCGTCTCTGGCAACGCAGTACAGTGGTACCTCTGGTTACGAACTTAATTCATTCCAGAGGTCCGTCCTTAAGCTGAAACCATTCTTATCCTGAGGCACGCTTTCGCTAATGGAGCCTCCCACTGCGCATGCGCCTTCCATTCGCAGTGTGCAATTTCCATTCGCATCCTGGGGCAAAGTTCGCAACCAGGGGCAGCTACCTCCGGGTTAGCGGAGCTCGTAACCTGAAGCATTTGTAACCAGAGGTACCACTGTACCAGGGTTGCGCCAGCATTTCAAGAGCCCTTACGCTGCCTTCTCAAAATCAGGCAGGCTTTGGGAAGGTGGCAGGGAAGGTGTTCCTAGTACATGGGCAAATATGGGGCACAGAAGGGGCCCAGAGCAAGGCCTGGATGGCTTAAAGTGGTTCTGTGTATTGTGTAAAAAATACATAAGTATCTCTCTCCTTACCTGGGCATCCTAACTCATGAAAAACAGAGAGAGAGAGAGAGAGAGAGAGAGAGAGAGAGAGAGAGAGAGAGAATGAATTTCCAGTGGTCCATGGTGGGAGGAGGGGGATGTTTGGGAAACATTGATGCTGACAGTGACTCTTCCTCTTTTCTCAATAACCATAACCAACCCTCTAGATTTGTTTAAAGCTGCCATCCTTCATTTAATCTGGCCAAGTTGCTTCCTCCTAATAGTCTAAGGTATCTGCTGTGAGTTTAAGTGGTGCACTACAAAACTACAAGCCACTGTTTCCTTTTGCTGGTGTAAAGGATCACACAAGCCAGCAAGCCACAGTCTACTATCTAAAGGGAGTCTTCTCCTTTATCCAGTTTTCAGAAATTGACAGAGTGGGATTAAAATGTGTTATCTCATTAGGACAATATGTCTACCTACCAGCATAGGCACTATAACAGCCAGCATAAAATATGGCACCAGCTTATTCAGTTCTGATAGAAACTCTAAATGTTCCTGCTTCTACAAAACTCAAGAGCTAGACTTCCTACTTTATTTCTGTGAGTCATGGAATCAGGGTCCCCACCATTTGTAGCCATTAACACCATTTGTAGCCATTAACAGCCCCATTCTGCTTTTATGTCAGAGTCATAGGTGTTTAATCCTAAAACCTTGGCAATAATCCAACTTCTTTGTAATGATCTTCTGCCTTCCTACGGAACTTGGCTGTTTAAAATTACTGGAGGTTGCTTTCTCCAAAAGCTGTTTGGAATGTTTTTGTTAAGTGGTCACTGGAAGAGACTAAAATATGTCTGCCTTTTTGGAATTAGTTGGTAAATTTATCCCAGTGGATCTTTTCCTCACGGTACCAACTCTTCCCTCCCGTGAACTCCTAAGAATAAACTCAGTCGATTTTAGTATTTACTTTGATACCTTTTTTAAAAAAATCAACAATTAGAAATGATAATATTTTCTAACATTTCAGCCTCCCACCAGTTGTGTTGCAGTGAAATAAATGCCCTGTGGAGAGAAATGGCTTTTGAAGCAAAGACGGTGGCCCTCACTGTTGGTGCTGCTTCAGACATGTCCTTAGAAGGCAGAGAAAAGCCACCAGGAGTGATGGAGAGGGTGGCATCGGCCTCCTAACAACAGCACTGCATGTTCTTAACAGGACAGGGTGGGGTAGAGTAGGGTGGCAGCAAGGTGGGGGGACACAAGCACATCTGTGGAGCCAATCAAATACTCCTGCTGCTGCCAGATCACTTTGCCTTGGCCTTGCTCTCATCTCATCCTAGTGCTCCATGCCCTGCTGGCCAACAATGCATGCCAGTGTTGTTAATGGTAAGCCATCCAACACAAATTGAGAAATGGCCACCTGTTTGGAGGCAATATTTATACCCATATTTTTTTCCCCTAATAACTTTTGACTAAGTGCTAGGAAAAAACCAAAACAGTTCCTTTTGGCTCCAAGATATGCACATTTAAAAACAACAACAACTCATTCTCAATGCATTAATTTGATGGAGCTAAAAATTTGGGATTTTTTTTTTTTAATGTTTAATTGTTTTCCAAGGTTGAGTGGCATTCTGTTATGCACACAATAATCTTGAAATTAATCACTTTGGTGGGTGAAAGTGTGGCAAGGACATAAAGAGCCAGTGACTTGCTTTTCTGGATCTCAGGAAGCGGTTAGCATAATTGGATCTTGTTGGTAGCTGTCAACAGCCGATAGATATGGGACAATTTTATTTGGTGAAAGTTCAATAAGACAAATTGCATTGCAGACTTCCAGCCTAATCTTGAGAATCACTACAATGGCAAAATACATGCTGAGGTTGGGACATTACTGACTGCTGTGCCACTGCGTTGTTTTTTTAATTGCATGTAAGTGTTGCAAAGGCATTTTGCTTCAAATATCAACTAGCTCAAATGAAGATCAGAATGTACATTTGTGGACATAAAGTACAGGATCTATATATTGGTGCTCAATCTAGAATTTGTTTTTTTGGTGTTATATTTCACAAAATGTTGACCCTAGAAGGCTAAAACGGAATGATGTAGAGTAAGTTTTTTTACATGGTTTAGAGAGAGGTAAGTTAATCACCATTGTATTCTGATGCTTTTGAAAGATGGAATCACTTTCCTTTTGATAAATTTATTTTAAAAATCCTGGAAAACTGCATTTTAAAGAAAAGTAGATGTGAATATAAAGCTCCCTCATGTTTTGTGAGAATTACTATTGAAGGAGCGCTGCTGTTGACTTAAATCTTAGCACAAGAAGCTTTGAGCAGAATCTCTTTAGATTTTACTATAAAATGTTATGGAGCATGGGTGTTTGCTTTCTTGTTATCAGTGCCAAAACAACAATCTGAAATGACCTTTATGTTGGTATGTTGATGTACTTGGCTCATCAGCTGGCCAAAGTGGTATGAATGCATTTATTATGTCTCATTTGCTGTGGTGCTGAGATGTGACCCACTACTCTGGTCTTACAAAATAATATCATTGGTCTATTTAGATGGCACTAGGGATGGGCAGTGAGGTGAAAATTATTTAGGATGGTGAAAACCAAAAGCGTCTATGAAGGGCACTGAAATATTTCTCCAAACTGGGAAATGGACAAGAAAATGACAAAGGCTGCTCAGTGTGAGATAATAATAAAACAATGAATATTGTGGCAAAATGATCCTAATGTCACATATGTCCTGTTGCGATCTGAATAAGTGCTGACCAGCCAGGAAAGAGAACATGGGTGTGTGTGAGGGGATAGTTCATTGTAAATGTCAACCTAGTCTGTGGCAGCTGTGATGTGAAAAGTGATTAAATAAGAACAACAGCTTTAGTACAGTTCTGTCCTCACTGCCTTGGCAGTGGCTTTCCAAGTTTTCAGCTAGAGGTCTTTCGAAGTCCTGCTGACAGATCATTTTCCACTGGAGATGGTGTGGAACGAGCCCAGGCCAGAAGTCTGTGTGAGGCATCGTCAGGGAAATGCCATGGCTCTGGAGCCCAGCCTGGCTGCTTAGAAACACCATTTGAAATTCCCCACAATGGCCAGTGCCTGTGATTGGGGCCAATTGTGTGGAAAGTTCCAGTAGCTGCTCACTGATGTTACTGCTTGTCCCTTTGATGTTCAAGCTGATACCTGGTACCCTCACTAGGGTCCAGCAATGTCAGGGGGCAGGCTGTACTTTGCCTGGGGCCTAATCCAGCCCTACTGGAACCTTTTACGTGGAAACAGGAAAGAACAGATCAGTCTATCGGGTCTGTATGAATTTCATCAGGACATTCTGTCCCTTTTCCACATTAAACTCTGGGTTGTTGTTTTAAAAAGCTGTATGAAAATTCATATTTAAACGCATTCATATATGTGTATTTTATCACAGAATGCATGTTTAAATGAAAGCATTTCATAACTTTTTTTATCCTAAAAACTCATTTTAATGGAATTCAGGTAGGGAAATATTTGAGAAGTGAATAGTTATATTGTGATCCATGTGCTTGTCCAAGGGGTATAAATTAGATCATCTCGCTTTTGAAAAATTGCCCAAATGAAATGCTCCTCCAGCCCTTCTGTGCCTCCTCTTTATGAAATGGCCTCCATTTCATGGACCAGTGAAGGACTTTAGTTGCTGGTGACTGCTGGTCAACTAGTTACTGGTACACTGGTACACTAGTTGCACTGGTATTGATGGCAGTTCAACCCCTCCCCCTACTCTTCCATTTTCATTGTGGTGGATTTTACAGAATTAGGTAGTGTGATATTAATACAGAGATTATTAGATTATTATAAGTAGTAGTGTTTGAATTTATATCCTGCCTTTCCTCCAGGGTTTAGGTAACGGGGGATTTTAAATAAATGTATAAATGAATGAAGCATTTTGTCAGGAGAAACTTTTTTTTTTTTAATGGATTTTTGCCCTGCCCAGGCTATTTATTCGGTGTACCTGTAACCAGAGTGTGTGTTTATTGGATGTGCAACCATCATATGTTCATGCACATGTATTATTATTACCCACGTCATGAAGATATCATAACCCAAGTATAAGATTGGTTACTTCTTCAGTTTGCTGAAATGTAATTTTTCGTGGAGTTTGACAAGAGTTGCAATCTATAGTTCTTCCTCCTCCTGAGGAGTTTACTATAGGGTATCTAAAGTATTAAATTGCTACTGCTTTTGTGTTTCTAATATATAGTCTGAAAATTAATGGATACGAGTCATCCTTTTCTGTTCAGTATGCCAGAATTTCTGTTTCAGCCAGGAATTATTTTACATAGGTTTAAGGGAAAAGAAGAAAGGAAGTAAATACTGTGCTTTAAAAATTAAAATAAAACCTGGAGACTCTTTCTTCTCCTCCAGCATTGCATGGATAAATGTACAAGTTAGATCACATAACTGCTACAAACAGTTCACTGTGTAGGCCAAATGCTTTCTAATGCACTAAAATTAAGAAATAATGTGCTTTGAAAATGATTTATGAGTGTGGTTAAACTGCCAGATTTACAAAGAAATAGTTCAGATCTTGGGAAGCCTCATGAGTCATGTCAAAAATGAATTTGACCATGATTTAAACTGCTACTTTTCTTACATGACATTTAATATGTGTACTTTGGAGGCCCATATGTCTTTAATAAAATAGCATTAAGTTTTAAATATGATATGAATGCAGTCAGTTTCTAAATTCATAACCTTTTCCACAACTCCAAAATGCTAACCAATAAAGGGAGTCATACATGCAATAAAACATAAACCTTAGAAAATAGCTTTTTATTAAAACAGTTAGACAGTTGGCAGCTGTGTTGTAATGTAATAAATTCTTGAAGCCAATGTGGATTTATCAGTCATTGTTTACATTGCGAGCAATTTGGACCAGACAACTAATTAGAACTGAAGACCAAAGGTCATAAAAAGAATTCCTACTATGTCCAGTCAATTGAGAACTTGTTTGGCAAACTTATAAAAATTTTACTAGATAGCTCATTTTGATATAGTCATTCTGCAGTATGTCTCTTTGAACACATCTATACCACATGGCTTCTAATTTGATTCTGACAGGTACTAAACAAATTTAACACAAGCGATTGTGCAATATAGAAAGAGTTACCAAGTCCAAAACAGATACCTTAACATGACTAACACCAGCCTCCCCCAACCTGTTGCCCTCCAGAGGTTTAGGAATACACCTATCAAGGATGATTAGAACTGTAGTCCAGAACATCTGGAGGATGCCAAATTGAGGAAGACTGTCCTATGCAGATGTTTATTCATAATAAAGGAATGTTGGCATATGGAGATGTAATAGCCCTGGAATTACAGAAAAATGCCCTTCTCTAGTTGTTTTCAGATGGTGTTCTAGAGAGCCTTTGAGTTCTTCCATGAGTAGATCAGTGATGATATATAGTAGGGGTACCCAGCATGGTGCCCTCCAGATGTTGTTGCACTAAAATCCCCATCATCCCAGATCTTGTTATTCTTCTTACTTTGATTTATTACCTGCCCTTATGGTGCACATTAGCTATCCCTAATGTCCAAGCTTCCTGGAAAGGCAGCTTGCTAGCTGTTACTGACCTTCTCCTTCAGTGTGCAGCCACATTCTCTGCCTGCCTTCTCATAGTCAGTCTCTTGAAGCACAGTTTCACTATTATTCTGGCACTGAAGCCAAGCTGGAAGAAGAGTGTCTTTGGGTAAGGGAATATGTGAAGGGGAGAGGGTTCAGCAGTGGCGTAGCGTGGGTTGTCAGCACCCGGGGCAAGGCAAGTAATTTGCACCCCCTAACCCGTGGATTTGCACCCCCTAACCCATGGATTTGCGCCCCCTAACCCTAACCCCCAGATGTTGCGCCCGGTGCGGCTGGCCCCCCCTGTACCCCCCACGCTACGCCACTGGGGTTCAGGCCCTCTCACCTGCATGTTCCTTTATAGTATGATCAGATGGTATGCAAAGTTTGTTAAATATATTTCCCCCATGATAATTTGAGAGAATTCCATCTTGTTATGCACATATGTGCTAGATATGTGGTGCTTTAATCTTTCAGACCAAAACACCTTCATCCTCTGAACGAGACATGTATGAAAAAGCAAAAACATCTGCGCTCTGATAATAGTTTGTCATGCTTCCTATTCTTTACTCCTGCAAATACCCAGAGCAAAGTATACACACACGAGAGTGACAGTTTATATAGCTGTAAAACTTCAACACCCATGATCCAGTGCAGCTGTGAATGAAACACACATGCATTTTTTTAAAAAACCAAACCAAAAAAACACCCCAACAAAGGCCCTTATTTAAAGTGAGGAATGGAGGATAATGAACGAATTGGCACACAAGCAGAAACTGCCAACATTCAAATTAGCAGCTGGGGTCTCCATGGAAATCTGCAGCTCAAGGTCAGGAAATGGTTCCTTAAAACAGAATTCCACCAGCAGGTTTTGAACTTGCCTAGATAGGTTGTTTTCAAAAGGTTTTCTACAAAAACGATACTTTAACATTGCATCTTTGTGGTTCTAGAAGCTTGAATAAAAGTCTACCGTGATATTGCCGAGTGTATTTCAAAAGCTAAGCTTTGTCTTCCAGAATTATGGGTCCCCTAGAGCATCCAGAAAATTATTAACAGCATGTAATCCAGCTCAGTGTGAATGTGTCTTTAGTCTGTTAGCCAAATCTTTACATAATACAAATCATTCTACCTATAAAAGCACAAATATGTTATTGTTCTCAACAGGCAATTTAATGCAACTATAGGGAGGAGAATAAGAGAAAAGAAGATTACAAGCTAGCTGATCGTGTTTTTATTTCTCTCTTAAATCTCTCTACATTTCTCTGTGGTTATACTTGTTTAAAGATTGTATGCAACTGTGCTGTCTACATGATTTGGAAAGCAAATCAGACTAAATATGAAGTTTCAATGGGTGCACTTTTTAAGGGATTTGATACGTTTATTGCAAATATACATTTTCCCTAGAGCAAAGCTGAACCTATAATTTTTGTTTCTTGTGAGTTTTTGGTAGGTTTAAAATTTTGCTCATTTATACTTGCTATCCTGTTGTGCCATTCTATTCACAGAAGAGCTATTAAAGTTAATTATTCTCTGGGCCCTTTTCTGTCAAAGGATAATATTGGAGTTAACAAAAAAGATGTATTTATTGGTTAGGGGGGAAAACCCCACACCATTCTGTTGAAATAATGCATGGCTGCCTTTTGTAAATGAAGCTTCTTGACATGTTGACAGGTCAGAAATCAGGTGTGATGAGTGCTAAACGGAATGAAACTTCAAATTTAACAAATAATTCTGATGAGTATGAAGTGAGCTTTTAGAAACTCATTTTCTGAACTTTTAAGCCCCAAATGTAGTTTTACTGTTTTACTTTTAGAATAAATTTATACCATTTTGTTTCCTTTCTCATGCCCTGGTCTCTGGAATGCAGTCATAAAGCTATCCTTATTGAAATGGGAGAAATTATTTAAGGAGGTTGTAAAGGAAAAGGGATCCCTGACCGTTAGGTCCAGTCGCATACGACTCTGGGGTTGCGACGCTCATCTCTCTTTACTGGCCGAGGGAGCCAGTGTACAGCTTCCGGGTCATGTGGCCAGCATAACTAAGCCACTTCTGGCGAACCAGAGCAGCACACGGAAATGCCGTTTACCTTCCCGCCGGAGCGGTACCTATTTATCTACTTGCACTGCATGCTTTTGAACTGCTAGGTTGGCAGGAGCTGGGACTGAGCAACGGGAGCTCACCCCATCACAGGGATTCAAACCGCCAACCTTTTGATCGGCAAGCCCTAGGCTCTGTGGTTTAACCCACAGAGGTTGTAGTCCTCAGCTAATAGGATATGTGGAAAATTATGATGATAATGGAACAATCAAAAATACATTATGCACAGTGCTAGCCCAAGACATTTTGCCAGCTTGTAGAATCCAAATGGTGCCGCCACCCCAGTGCCACTGCATCATTCAAACACCAATGTTTTGTCCCACAGTAATCTAATCTTTGGTGTACTTTTGTCACTGCAAGCTTCAATCTAAACATATTGGAAAAGGCTATCATGGGCCGATCCAACATGTGGTAGATAAATTAAGGCAACCATACCAAATTCAGTAATCTCAGGGGTCATTACTTTGAGCCAATTCTTGGGATCAGTTAATGTTACCGTTCCTAACTTTACAAGCTTTATCAGTAGACCAGTACGCCTAACTCCACTGACAAATGAATGCATTCATGTAGTAACAAAATTCTGTAAATCATTGCTGATGGTCATTTCATGCAGAAAAGCAATAAAATCTGC
Source organism: Podarcis gaigeae (assembly GCF_964106915.1). NCBI lineage: Eukaryota > Metazoa > Chordata > Lepidosauria > Squamata > Lacertidae > Podarcis > Podarcis gaigeae. Next base: position 18,092,189 of record NC_139681.1, read on the forward strand.
TTTATACTTGATTTTGTCAATAGGTCTTTACAAAATTGAGTAGAATATTATAATTAAAATGTAAAATCGTATTGTTGGAAGAGGCATTATAGGACACCTTGCCATCTCCCCGATTGATGTAGCTAAAGTATCCCTAACAGGTCTACCTGAGGAACTCTAGCAAGCATGATGCTGGTTATCCCTCCCAGTTTTGTGTCATCTGCAAATTTGATATAGATTCCTTCCACTCCTTCATCTAAGTCAGTGATAAAAAATTGTGAAGAGTACTGGCTTGATGGGGACGCGGGTGGCGCTGTGGGTAAAACCTCAGCACCTAGGACTTGCAGATCATATGGTCGGCGGTTTGAATCCCCGCAGTGGGGTGTGCTCCCGTCGCTCGGTCCCAGCGCCTGCCAACCTTGCAGTTCGAAAGCACCCCCGGGTGCAAGTAGATAAATAGGGACCGCTTACCAGTGGGAAGGTAAACGGCGTTCTGTGTGCTGCGCTGGCTCGCCAGATGCAGCTTGTCACTCTAGCCACGTGACCCGGAAGTGTCTGCGGACAGCGCTGGCTCCCAGCCTCTAGAGTGAGATGAGCGACTGGCCCGTATGGGCAGGGGTACTTTTACCTTTACGTTTTTACTAGCTTGATGTCAGAGCCCTGTGGCACTCCACTCAAAAACACTCTCTAGTTTGATGAGGCATCATTGAACAGTACTCTTTGAGCATGATGGTTTGCCAACCAGCTGTAATCCATAATCAAATTGTTGGCATCTGTCTGTCCCAAGAGACAATGGAGTGTGCCTCTAGGGGTGAAGTCAAACCACTGTGTTAGCAGTTCCAAAATGATCTCCCTGGGGCGCTAGCCTGGGCAGTGCATATTGAGATCCTGGGCTGCCCAGACGGCAAGATTTCCTTCTCAGCCTTGCTGATATGGTCCAAAGGAAAGCAGAGCATTTTGTTTGGCATCAGCTTGGCTGCAGGAGTTGCCAGAAGGATGTGTACAAGGTGCCATCCTACTATCCTAGGCACTCCACTCCAGATTTGTTTTGGGGATAGCCTTTTCCTTCCCCTTCCCCTAGGGTCACTGCTTTCAGCTGTGACAGTGCAGCAGCCAGCGGACAGTTCGGTCTTTGACTCAGTAGTAAAAAAAAAATATACAAGTTTTTCCACCTTGCACTGCATCTTTCATGTGTCGTACCAGACATACTGAAGGAGCACATCCTTCTGGAAAACCGTTGAAATACCAGGGGTACAGTAGGAAATAGGAGTCTGTGCTCCCTGAAGTAAGGCACTTAAATTTACCTCATGATTCAATATATCAACATCTAGAAGATGGGCAGATAGTGACAAATGGTGAAGTACTATCCCCATACAGTCCCATTTGGGTTACTGGTACCCCTGAGCAAGATAAGAGAGGGGCCAGACACCAATTCTGTGGCCTTACCTTAGTCACTCAGTTGTCTTTTAGTTCTAGCTTGCACAACACCTTATGGGACTAGGAGATAGTGGGGAGGGTTCTCTTTATTATTTTAAAATTAGGAAATGTGTTCTTTAAGTCATGTTGTACTGTGGTTTCAGGGGCACAGATGATAACTTGTGTGATATTTTTATAGTAGCTTTTTGTGCTGTCACTATAAACTAGATTATTTTTATATCTATCCAATCGTGAGTCTGGAGAAAACCTCTGCAATATTTGCTATAGGTTTCTTATATAAATTGCCTTTTTATTTTGTTCTGTGAATGGGCAAGAACTGCAGAGTAATCTCGCTGCTGCATGGTTTACTTGGTCTGCTCCCTTGAGGTAAAACTTTGTGTTAGCACAACCTCATTTCTTTTAAATAATAAACTCATAGCTGAATGTGGTTTGTGGTCTCCAAGCTATCCAATAAAGAACCAATGGTTCTCTTGTCTCCCCCTGAATTTGTTTATATCCAAAGATCAGTGGCTGAAAAGGCATTCTAAAGAGGGAATGTTCAAGGTGTAGGGCTGGTTCTGAAAATACAGTTGGTTGAAGCTATTCAGTGCAGCATGGCATGTGATTATTTTTATTCCTTAGTACTGCGACATTAATAATACCAGTAAACCAGTGTCCAAGAGGCTTCACATTAGATATCACATCACACTGTGATGTATTGTATGGGTAGGGAGGGAGAGGTGCACACCAAGAAGTGGGATTAAACAGGACAGAATTAGGGAATGTGGCATATTGGGTTACTTACTACAACCAGTGCAGAGGGCCAGGTACTGTTTCCACAGCCCGAGATACCGAAGGAGTCTTGCACAATTCAGCTCACTTGAAAATAGAACCTGATAAATTGCTTCTTCCTGGTCCTCAGAAAGATGTGGGAGATATAAAGCAAGTTATACACCAAAGCTGCCACCAACCCTATTTAGTTTTAGCATTCCTTCAGTACCATAGACAATAGTCCCACTTGTGAGTAACTCCAGCCTTGCAATTGTCATGTCATCCTCAAGATCAGTCAATATGGTTCTCCCAGAGAACTATCTCCAGGTTGGGTGCCATATGGGGACCTTGGCATTATCAACATCCCGCTCTTAACCAGCTGAACCAAGGATTTTATTTTCATTACTATAACTGAACTGAGCTCAATGTCCTTCCACCCAAAATTCCAGTCCTAACTACCTGTCTTCACTTTTGGAGCCTAATTTAGGTAGAAATATACATTTTGTTGCTACTGTTTTTAAACTATTGGGAGTCAGAACCCCTTGCCAATCTACTGAAATCCACCCAGGTATCAACTAGTGGATCCCAGTGGATCTTCTGTCCATCCCCCTGTACTTCCCTAAACAGGGCGGTGCAGAAGACACACAAGTTCTGAGCTTCTAACAAAAGCACCTGCTAGCCTCATGCTTATTTCACCTGAAACTGGTTATGGTTTTTGTTGGTGGGGGTTTGATTCTTTAACAGCACATGTCTCTGTCATATGCATATTGTTACATTTGTGTGGCTTCCATTGTCATGATGTGTCTTTCAGGGAGAAATGAGTGGCATGTTATCTTGTAGTGTTGCTTTGCTTTCTAGATATGTGAGGCATCTGTTAAGGTTCCTTTTGTCTATTTCTCTACTCTCTCTTTTTATAAATATGTATATAATGCCAATAAGAAGGGCAAACCCATTGAAAGGCGTAAGGTGAAGATTAATGCTCGTAAAGCATATTGAACCAGATTAAAATTTACTTAGTTTAATGACTACTTGAAGAGGCCATATCATCAGATATTGCAAAAACACATAAAGGAGGTCTATTAATGTCTCTCAATTTGAATTTGCCTCAGAATCTATGGAGTAATTGCTCATCCTGTTTCTGCCAGATTAGCATATTTGCATTATAATATTGAAGCTTCTTCCCAGGTGTACATTATCTAATTGAGCTTATCATAAAGATTTTTATTCTGCCCTCTCCAGAATCACCAATACAAGTATTTAAAAAAAACACTGAACAAGCCTTTCTTTCTTCCCTTTTTTAAAAAAACCAACAATACAAAAGAGCGACAAAGTGCATTTCTTTTTGTATATTACTACGCAAGAGTTCCCAAAAGGGAATTTGAACATACAAACCCTGCACAGGTGATTAAATGTGGGAATAGTTGATGTACAGATGGTGAAAGGGAATTGGGTTCACTGGTTATATATATTTTTTTAAAAAATGTAAGTTTATGTATAATTTTCATTTATAACAAATAAACCTTTCAACAAAAGAGTTTTTAAACAATTCTCTCATCTCAAACCTTGACTCCCTCTTTCACCGGATCCATGAATTTACCCTCTCTTTTTCCTCTTCTGCATATCCCAATTAAATCTATTTATTCTTTTCCTCATCTATTTCATCGATATTTTGGATTAGAAACTGCAAGTATTTACAATAATCCTGCTAATGTCTTACACTGGTTTCATTCTTGGCCCCTGTGTGTTGATTAGCTTTTCTAAACAGATCCCTATGTATGTTTAAGTTGCATACACTGTAGGCTTCCTCTGCCTGCTCTCTAAATGTGCAAAGTCTAAGCATGCACTGATCTATATGCATAAAGGTCACAAATGTGGCCAGTATTATCCCCTATAACAAGTCATCGGCACAGGACTCAAAAGTGCATTTTTTTCCCTGATGTTGAAGTCAAATGCCAGATATGAATAGAGATAACATTGGGAGGGGAACTACAGCTGCAAACCTTTATTAATTTAGTATTACTAAACTGTACAGTTAGACACATGTATCTTACAAAAAAACTGGCTAACCAATTTCCAGTATACAAACAAAAAGCCTATATTCCAGTTACTTTCAGTAGCAAAACCCACATTTTTCAAGTTTCTTTCCCTTTCTTTTTTGTCATAAAAAAATAACACATCTGAAAAAGCGAAAGACAATCAATCAGTTGGTAAGGTTTCATGTTTTAGTTTTCATTGTGATCACGTTTCCTTTTTGTGTTGAAGAACTGTGGCAAACAGCTCTATAAGTAGGGAAATGTTGTTCAACGGGAAGGATTGCGCAGGGCGTAAGGAATGTGGACATTTTCCATCTTACTTCTTTATTGCATGGAGTTGTGAGACTTGCACCAATAAAATAGGTCATTTGAGGGTATAGACTGAACAAAATGCTGACTCCAGGTTTTGGGGTCTCCTTTGACAAGATGCCCTGAGTGAGCCCCCCTCTGCCCCAATGAGTTGGCCCATCTTTTCTTTGCTGCTGTCCTTACTTCCTATTCAGTTATCTTCCCTCTTTGGGCTCAATCTGTTCCACTTCCCAGAATACTGCTCTCTCCCCGCAACCTTGTCAAAGCAAAACTGTTGCTCTAGCTCCTCACTTGTGCCGATTACTCAGAGAGGGCAGGTGGACAAGCGGTGACTACAAGGAGGGTGAGCTGAGCCAGGAGGCTCAGGGTGTTGATAACAAGCCCCCCTGCCCCTGACATTGGTGGCTGCAGCAGCCATTTTTCTCCACTAATAAATGAAATACAGTAGGTGGAAATAGAGGAATGCAACTTGTCATTTTAAAAAAGGGGGTACACAACTAATGACCTGAACTTTTCCCCACGCTGCCTTCCTGCAGTCTGTCACCCCAGGTACTTTCCTCCCAGCCCACCAGCTTGCTTTTGTAGCCAGACTGGGGGAGAGGGGGAGGGAAAGAGTTTGGGCAAACGACTGTGGAGCACTCTAGTGTGGGAGTACCAGATGTCCTCTTTGATGTTAAAATCACATCCCTTTACTTGACACATGATCTGGGCAGACACCGCTGCATTTTGAAATGCTATACAGTATCTCCGTTCTCTTTAGTGTTCCGTGTACTATTCCTTAATGCTATCTCAAACATGTTAGAAACAGTTTGTAGAGTCCTGCCATTTCACCAGAGTGGGAGTTGGGTTTGTTGTGCTAGTTGATCCTTTCCAACTGTGTGGTTTTTATGACTACCACAGTTTACTGCATTAAGCCAGACTATTTTCAGGATAAGAAAACACATTAAGATAATTTTGAACTTTAACTGGGATTGCGAAAGGAATCTGGAGAAAATAATATGCCATTTGCAGCATCATAATGCACTTAGCTTATCCAAATAAGTGCAGAATTTATCTCTCTCTGTGTGTGTGTGTGTGTGTGTGTGTGAGAGAGAGAGAGAGAGAGGGGGGGGGGGGAGGGAGAGAAACAATTGCTGAAACTAGAAAGCATTACAGTATTTGGCACATCAAATGAGCTGGGTCACCATAAATAAGTATTCTTGACAGTAGGTTTAAGCAAGTAATAGCCTAATCAAAAGAGAGAGAAAATATTAGGGGTGTGGAGTTGGTCTGTGTTGGCGCTCAATAATGTTAATGAGGTGAATCAGGGTGATTTGGGGTGATTTTGCCCCTCCCTGAGTTAAATCATGATGGCAAGAAAGCATCCTAAGTGAACACAATGAAATATTATTATGTTAGTAGTAGTAACAACAACAACAGACCATACCCCCCAAAAAATATTGTGTGTTTTTCTGTTCTCTCCTCTGTATGCTATAGGTCTCTGTATTTCTATGTCTTTGTGTTTCCATGGGTTTCACAAGATGTGAGGCTGTCTAAATGCTGCTTGCAGAGGACTGAAGATGGTTTCATTTGCTTGTTTGATAATGCAGAGCAGCAGAGAATTTTATTTAAGTTATAAGCTGCTGCTTCTTTTTTAATCATCATCCACTGTGCTTGTAAAAAACACCCAAACTTCTGGGGCTGTTCAGCACTCCATAGGCAGTGTTAAGGACAGTCTCACCTTGTCAAAGCTATTGGAGTAATTTACCTCCCAACACAACCACCAGAAATCTAAGCCAGCCAGTGTAAAGCTGCTCATGTTGCTGTTGTTTTTAATTACAATTAAGTGAACATACCACAAAGATACTTTAATTTTTTTGGAAAGAGCAAGAGACAGCCTCACCCTCCTTGCCCCTCAGAAATATGTAACGGATATGGAAGAGTGGGATATTAGTGAAACAAATATATATATAAGACCACATGAGAACAGGTATCAGTCAGTGATCTGCACATGCAACAAGATGACCGCTCAGAGAATATAATTTAATTCCTGAAGTTTTGTGGGGGGTTTTAAAGATACTGGTTTCATAGAGGCACTGGCGGAGGAAAGTGGGTATGGGGTGTGTGAGGTGCACAGGGTGTCAGCCATGAGGGTGGGCGACATTGCTGCGCCACCCCAACCCCACCTCACACTTGTTGCACGGGCGGCACCCCCAGATGCTTGCTGTGCAGGCAGCAGGCCGATGCTGCCGTGGGCGGCTAGTGGCACCCCTCCCAATGCCCACTGCGTGGGCAGCAGGCAGCTAGGGACGCTCACCACATGGGCAGCTAGTGGAGCCCCCCCCCATGCTCGCCCTGCCCCCGCACCACTCTGGTGTTTGCCTTGTGTTAACATTCCTATAGATGCTTTCCTGTTCTCATCCTACAGCTTACATTATTTTATGGACTGTACCTCTCATGTTCATCTTCCTGTGGGGTGTGTTTCATTGATTAGATCCTGTTCAAAGCTTTGCTTTTTGGGGTGCTGGTACTGGTAAGACCCTTGTCTGTGGTGCTGACAGTCTTAAACTGGAAACCGTAACTCTCAAATAACATAGTCAGGAGACTCTGCCTGCTTATATTTTATTATGGTGTTTGTCCTCCTATTAATAGAAAAAGGTTACAGAAACCCTTTTAAGTTTTATGAGTCACCTCTGCGTTAACAAGAGGTCACACGGCAAGGCTGCTGTTTGCAGATCACCTGTATTTGAAGAGGTGACGTGTTTTTCCTATAAATCATATAGAATAGGGTATTATGAACACCTCGTAAAAATCAAAGAGCTTTGTGATTGCTCATTGCTACTGCCATACTGAGTTACTAGCTAATTCGGGACAAAATATGTCCCTCTATCTACATAAATAGCAACCATAATGCCAGAATGTGGACCCGAAAGGAAGTAGGGCTGATAGTTCAGCATCTCCTCATGCTGTCAATTATCCCAGACGGAAGCTGGTGTAACAATGCTGTCAGGAATTCTGAGCTGGGAAGTCCTGGTTCAAATCGTACCTCTGCCATGAACTCACCAGGTGGCATAGGTAGGCTGCCATTCTCCCACCACCCACCCCCATCTTTAAAATGGAAAGTATAATGTAAATTTGGATTACATTTTGTGCAGATTATATATAATCTGTTACATCTATGATGTGTGGATTAATTTTGGTGTTACAAAACTGCTATCCTTCTTTTCAAAGCCATTTATTTTTATTTAATTAAGTGCAGTCCTTTTAACAACTGTATAAAAACTAGAGCTACAAAGAATTGGGGGGGGGATGATGAATTCATATTCCTTTGGGGAGAAGAGAATCAGAGCAATTGCCATATGTTTTTCCCAAGAAAGTCCTGTTCAGATGTGCTTTTTGAATTTTGGGAAATTCAAAATGGCTGCTTCCTTCACCGTTGTCTGGGACCTGACATTAGGGAGGACATCTTTTGAATATACAGTGGTACCTCAGGTTACAAACATCTCAGGTTACAAACACTTCGGGTTACAGACTCCACTAACCCGGAAGTAGTACCTTGGGTTAAGACCTTTACCTCAGGATGAGAACAGAAATTGCGCGCCGGCGGCAGCGGGAAGCCCCATTAGCTAAAGTGGTACCTCAGGTTAAGTTCATAACCAGAGGTACCACTGTATGCGGGACAAGGGCACTTTTACAGAATGGGTGGCAGCTGGTATTATTTAAGAGGTACAATGTTAAATAACTAATCTCCAAAAAAGTAGTCTGCAGTAGGCTTGTTAAAATTATAAACTTACAGTGTTGCATTCTGTGCAACCATGTTTCTAAACCACAAATACCAGGGGAAATGTATTTTACATTGTGTGTGTGTGTGTTTGTGTGTGAATACATTATAACCACAAGCAGCCTGCCCAAAGATGTTTTATTTGAAAGCAGGCTCAAAGGTTCAAAAAGGCATCCTATGCTGTGTTTTTTGAGGTGGATGGGGAGGGGTTGTAATCGGAGACTAGCAGAGCACTCCTCTGCACTCCAAGTAGAAGGAAGTCCCTATTAGCTCAGTGGGACTTAAGGTAAAGGTAAAGAGACCCCTGACCATTAGGTCCAGTCGTGGCCAACTCTGGGGTTGCGGCATTCATCTCGCTTTATTGGCCGAGGGAGCCAGCGTACAGCTTCCGGGTCATGTGGCCAGCATGACTAAGCTGCTTCTGGCGAACCAGAGCAGCACACGGAAACGCCGTTTACCTTCCCGCCAGAGCGGTACCTATTTATCTACTTGCACTTTAACATGCTTTCAAACTGCTAGGTTGGCAGGAGCAGGGACCGAGCAACGGGAGCTCACCCCGTCACGGGGATTCAAACCACTGACCTTCTGATTGGCAAGTCCTAGGCTCTGTGGTTTAACCCACAGCGCCACCGTGTCCCTCCAGTGGGACTTACTTCAGACTAAATGTGCTGATGGGTTTGCAAAACAAATTTCACAAAACACTATATTTAGTTGAAATACTGTTCTTGTAAGTGGCAACAAGAAATTTTGGGGTGCAACTGACTTTCTTGAGCAGGGGTATAGTTATATTTATTTATATTTATTGAATTTATATACCGCCCTAATCCCAGAGTTCTCAGGGCAGTTCACAGAAAAGATCAACAACTCTCTCTCTCTCTCTCTCCACACACACACACACCCACAAAATAAAAACAACAACCCAATAACCCCCCCCCCCCAAAGAAGAGCCACAACTTTACCTAATTACTATATAAGGATGGTTCCTCATTTCCTTTTCTGTTTCTGCCATAGCAGCAGATATGTAGCAGTGCTTCATGAAACATTTTTACAGGGAAGACTATCAAATTTATCCCTGAATCTGGCATTCTTGGTTTGGAGAAAGACTTTCCCCTTTGGAGCAATCTCCCCCCCCCCCCCCCCGGCAACTTCAGCTTTGTAAATGGATTTGTCAAACTTCACATACTTGTGAGAGAAATTTGAGATACAGCAGGAGGAAAATGAAATTGACTGTAGCCTTGGAAAGTAATTTCACCATTTAGTTTCCATAAATCAAACATTTAATGTTGCAGTTAACATCTATCTTATTAGTAGATGGATTCACTGCTGATGGATCACTAGAAATAAATGCAGATCCTTCCAGAGACCCTTTGAAGAGTTAAATTTTGATTCTATATTTCAAGATAATCGAGGAGGCCAGATTCTGTCCCAGGAGGGAAACCATAAAGTTACTTTCCCAATTAAAATCCAACTGCATTTGTAGCAGTTGGCTGCCGAATAAGCCGAATGCCATCCAAGCTAAGAGATTATTCTCAGTGGCCATGACTTGGCAGATATCTGGCCATCTCATTTCTTTCCAGAGTTACATAGGACTCAAATAGGCCAGAGTGGGAATTTTCATACCTGATTTAGTAAACCGATAGTTAACAGTTTGACATGATTTCAATTATCAAGTCTCTAGATTCCAGATTTTAATACTTGGCCATAAAGGTAATTTGGAGCTGAAATAAATTTGTTAACCTCTCTGCCCCAAGACATTAGTGGAATATAAACACAGACGATTAACAGAATGTGTTATTTATGCTCCTGCAACTCTCTGGAAAGACTCTTCGCAAATTCAAGTTCACTCTGATGAATTAAATATAGAGGTGCATTCTCCCAATGAAGAATTTCCAGCTTGAGAGCATGGTGCAAATAAAGTTCCTATTCAGGAAAGTATAATAATGTATTTTGCAACTAGAGAGATGGGTGTCGAAATATGAATTAATCTTTTCAATGTGTCCTCAAGACATGTGAATTGATCCACAAATTTAATTTGTAGCAAATATATATGCATGGCTTCCATTTTAAAAATGGATTTTTATTAGCATCCATATAAACGTTCCACTTCACGACAGCAAAAATAATCATTCCATAGGTATGAAATAACCATTGCATACCTCCCAGCCTTTCACTGGCTAAATAGGGGCAGCTAATGCATAAGGGTAGAGGAAAGGGACTATAATTAAGGATAAAATATATGTCCTGTAGCAGGGACAGCCAAACTGTACAACCAGGTATTTTAAATACAAGAAACAGCCTTTTAATGTATCATCCTCAGTGTTGGCCTCAAAGAGGTGCTTCCAGTTCACTGCCACTGAGCCATTGGCCCACCCGTCTCCCCTAAAGAAAACTGTCATAGTCACTTTCACATGTGCTTATTCCTGTCTAGATTGCTCAACACTTGATTCTATGCTGGAGAATGTGTGAACTTGTTGTAGCAAAAAGCACTATAAGTGAGGTAAGGCAGAGTAAAGTTCTGCCTGTGGCATTTGACCTGTAATTGTGGTTTGAGGACCCGACCCCCGCAATGTGAAATGAATACACAAGGACACGTGATATAAGGTTAATGGGCAAGAAAAGGCCACAACTTTATTGATTACAGCAGTGAAAAGGTATTGGCTTAGGCATTGGATGTCTAAAACAAGGGGGTTTATTCACCAGTAGGTGGAGCCTGTTGATGCTAATCCAACTATAGGCTCTCCCCTTATGTCACCGAGGGTCGTGCCATGGCCTCCCGCCAAGCAGGCATCGGACAGAATACTCAACCACCAGATTCCTTTAACGGAATACCCAAAAATTGAAGGCATAGGCGATGGCCACACCTAGCCCTTCTACACACCGCAACACATTATTCCAAAGCCTAACCTACCCACCAATACCACAAAAGTTGTGACGATTGCTACGAGGTAGGCGAAAAACCAAAAAGCCTAATGCCAAATGGAAAAATTCCTACCAGGCACCCTGGACAAACAGGGCGACCAACCTAAGGTCCATAGCAAGGCCAAGGAACTAAGACCCTGAGCTCTAAGGGAGTGGAGGGTGGGTGACTCACAACGGGACGACGGAGAGGAGAATGAGGTCGAGGAGGGGCTGGCGCCGCAGTATAAAGGCTGCTGATAACGCCCCCTCGGCGGCACCTGGTTGGGTGCCTGCCGGTGGGCGTGGGCGCCAGCCATGTGAGAGGTGGAGGCAGGGGGCAAACGCCCCCTGCTAGGGGCGGAGCTTGGGCTCCTGCCCACAACCACTCCCCTCTCTTCCAGGGAGGAGAGTCTTTATCAAGGCAACCCTCTGCCCAGTCATGGTCTTGCTCTGCCTTCAGTGTTCGGAAGGAATAAGAGTAGGAGTTCTCCCTGCTTTAAATACCCAAAAGATTCCTGCACAGGGAGCGTGTCAATGGATCAACAACTTAGCTTACCCAGAGCTGTGTATTGTAGAGCTCTGCCATTAACTTGTAACCAGTAGCCCTTTTGGGGACACAGTCCTGAATAAGTGAACAAAACCTTTAAACCAGGGGTCAGTAAACTTTTTCAGCAAGGGGCCGGTCCACTGTCCCTCAGACCTTGTAGGGGGGTCAGACTATATTTTGGAGGGGAAAAATGAACAAATTCCTATGCTCTACAAATAACCCAGAGATGCATTTTAAATAAAAGGACACATTCTACTCATGTAAAAACACACTGATTCCTGGACTGTCTGCAGGCCAGATTTAGAAGGCGATTGGGCTGGATCTGGCCCCCAGGTCTTAGTTTGCCTACCCATGCTTTAAACCTTCCAACCATTGTAATACTTTGAGTTCTAAGTCTGATTGGGAGAGCCAGGACACCTGGGCTGCTACCATTGGGTTGAGTATGCCATTCACTGGTGCTTCACACCCCATATTTGTAGATGTACACCTAAAAATGCAAGTACAAGCATGTGACAAAATTTCTACTGTTCATGTACTTTTGTCAGGGAATCATGATTTGCTGTAGATCCCTGCTTGATTGTACAGTGGTACCTCGGGTTAAGTACTTAATTCGTTCTGGAGATCCGTACTTAACCTGAAACTCTTCTTAACCTGAAGCACCAGTATAGCTAATGGGGCCTCCCGCTGCCACCGCATGGCCAGTGCACGATTTCTGTTTTCATCCTGAAGCAAAGTTCTTAACCTGAAGCACTATTTCTTGGTTAGCGGAGTCTATAACCTGAAGCGTATGTAACCTGAAGCGTATGTAACCCGAGGTACCACTGTACAGTCATGGGTAAAGTTATTTTAAATAACTATTAGAGTGGCCCCAACAATAAGCCCAATTTTTGATGTTTACTTTTATTCTATGGGGGGGGGAATGGTCTTTTTGTATGAAAAAAGGTGGTTTAATTTAGGATTGTGATTAGAATGTTATAGAGACACAAATGATGTACAATGACTGGTTTACAAAGCAAGACAGTGTACAGTATTCTAGTCAGGATTTTTGAGAAAGCAGTGGAAAGAGGCAGAACTTTCAATCATTTGGACCATAAGGATTGCATCCTGCTACCTTGTCTTGTTCTGGGTCAAAGCAAAATGCCAATGTATGAGAAAACAGTTTAATTGCAAACTTTAATAAATATATCTTCACCTCTCTGTAAGCAAGCGTTCTGCTACATTACCAGCACCTTCCATTTATTTTCAGTAAGATGTGTGTTATATAATCTACTTTCACTTTGCGTGGTTCCTCTGTTGGGTTCTAGCCATCTAAAATAAATGTCATATTAATGAATCTTGTTCGAATGTAGCATTTCAAGGATATTCCCTCTTGGTATTCCTCATAAAGGCTCCTTTCCAAGATTTCACTACAAAGGTGTTTCTGAACTGCAGGCTCAGAGCATCTCTACTTTCATAATACTGGAGTATTTTCATTGCTTGAGATAACTAGGATCATACATTACAAGTAGTGGTTTCTGCGCTTCCTGCCTCCAGGAAAGACTTTCCACACAGACTTCACATCTGCAAGGGAACCCTTGAGAGCTGGTTCAAAAATGAGCACCTGTTTGGCCTGATCCTATACATGTGACCCTGGGATAGTCAACGTGGTGCACTCCAGATGTTGTTTCATTACAATTCCCCTCATCCCTCCCTATTGACCATTCTGTATGGGACTGATGGGAGTTATAGTCCAACAACATCTGGGCTACCCCTACCATAGTAGAATGAGTTGAAAGGCTCCTGAGGGCATAGAATGGACTATACTACTCCAGACTCCACGTGGGGAATGCTATTTGAGTATTCAAAGCACTTAATATACCTCGTCTTCTAATCGTTGCATCAACTCTATAAAGGTGAGTCACATTTATACTGATTATTATACCCATATTGCAGATGGGGTTTGAAGGCTGACATAAGGTGGTTTGCCTAAGGCCACCTAGTGACTTCACAGTTGTGCAAGATTCCCACTAGGGACTAATGGATTTTGTAGCTTAGTCTTTTAACCACTTTGCTACATCAGCTATTGCTGGCATGATTATGAGTCAATCTTATGGGAGAGAAATGCAATCAATAGCTATCCCTCCATAGGATTCTGCCCAGAATTTCAGTGAGCATAATTCTCACCCAAGTTATACAAACTTTCTAAATGCATGGGGATATAAAAGCTTTTCAAGAAAGCTATGTTATTGTTTTGGTCCCAAATTGTTGACATTAACAGAAGGCCAATTTACCAGAGTTTGACATGTTTGCACAACTGCTTATAATTTATACCAAAAACTTGACTTTCAAATGAACTTTGCTGTTCTCTCAACTCTTTTCGGTCTGCAGTTCTAGATTCATATGATCACACCCCAAAAAAGCTCATTACTGCTTTAAAACGCTTGCTTGAAGTGGCTTCCAATCAACTAGATAATGAGTGCAATTTCAAAGCTTTAGTTAAGACTTCCTAACAGGTTATATCCATCAAAAACTGATTTGACTTTCATGCCAGATGTAACACTTTGTCTGGGAAATAGCAATCTTCAAATTAACGCCAGGGAAAAGCAATTCTACGATGCCACTATTCCCCAGTTAAGTTTATTTTAGAAGGCTTAATAAATGGAATTTAAATCAGGATGGCATCATTCCTATGCAGCATTGATTGATTGTAAAAATAACTCTAATAAATCCTTACCATACCTTGTAAGTTGAAACAGTCATTATGACAGACTGCAATCATATTTCGAGTCCCAAATACAGTGGATTATTAATTATTTTAAAGGGAGGGGAAGACAGAGCTGTCTAATAAACGTTAAACTAATTTACATTGGGGAAAAGGTAAAAGTCCCCTGCTTTTCTTGTGCAATTACCCCAAAGAATATCCACATTGGCAGAGAATTCTTGGTCTGATGCACACATTCATATGAGTCCAGAGCTGTGCAGAAGCTCCTGTGTGCACACAAGGTAGCAAAAGGTAATAGTTTCAACCCAAACAGTTGGTGTGGCATAATTTGTTGTTTTTAAGAGACTTAAAAGCAGATGGTGTCATTACTTTCCATGGTATACATATTTCTCTTTACCCGATATCACCTCTGGTCCAACAGGGTTTCAACAACAACTTTCACAAAACCTGCTTAATGGGTCTAATCCTCACTGAGGTATCTGGGTTATAGTAGACAACAGGTTGGGGTTCAAATGGTTGAATGTTCTTCAGTACAAAACCATTTATGCATATCGAAAACCAGGTGTCAAGGAAAAGGATTGTAACATAATATTGTCCATGATATGGTAGTAGGAATGTCTTCTACCTCATATCATTCCACTATGTGACACACACATACTCTTAGAGTCTGAAGTGGTTCAGCCCAAATGTTGGCATCAGTGGCAACTAGGCCATAGAGGTAAATGCTTCTTCTTCCTGGTGCCAGTGTCTGCTTACCTGGCCTCTCCAAGTGTTTGAGCAGTGATGAGCAAGGAGTTTGAGCAGTAGCCTCTGCTTGGTTTGCCCCTCCACCCCCAGTGTAGTGGTGCAGTTTGGGTCCAGAGGAACATGGAAAGCAAATGGATAGCACTTGCAAGCACCTACAATTTCGGGCTGCAATTGGTGGCGGTGAAGTATGAGTTCCCTGTATGCATGGAAGCAAGCTCAAAAGTTTTGCCTGCCTCAGATATGAGGCCACTCTAATAATCCAAGGTGGTGGGAGGGGGAGAAGGTTAGATTTCAAGCTCCTCTGCTTTGAACCAGCACAGGTCATCTAGTGGGCTTCATGCCTAAAGAAGAGATCTGAAACTGAGCATCATTGTCCCAAACACCACACTCTGCCCACTATACCACACAGTCTCTTCCTCCATTTTTCACTGACATAAGGGAAGGTCCTGTCTCTTGCATGTAAGTCTCAAGTGCAGAACATTTGCTTTTGAAATATTAAATTATGCAATGTTTTGCTTTGCTTTTTATCTTGGTGGGTGCAGCTGAAAGAAGACAGCTACTGTATTTTCTTCTCTAGTTTGCTCTTTCCTCTCTCTCTCTCTCTCTCTCTCTCTCTGTGTGTGTGTGTGTGTGTACACGTGCACATTTGTAGACATATCTGTGTTTGAAAAAGGGATTATGTTAGTCAAAACCTTTCACAAATGATTTGCTCCTTTTACCTTACTTAATTACATGAACCCAAGGCACACATTTAATCTTCTTGTGCTGTGCACAAGAAAAGTTTTAGAAAAGATTTAGAACACCCAAAACAAAAAGCAGAACATTGGGAGACAGAAGCAAGAAAGGGATTGCATGGGCTTTTTAAAAAAAGAACAGACGATCTTTTGCCACTGTTCTGAATGGAAAAATCATCTGTTTTCGGCAGATCTGAAGAAAGGGTCTGGTGAACTAAACCTTAGGGCCAAACCAAACAAGATTATGCTTGAGAAATTCAGTTTCTGTGATTCACACCTCCTAGACTAAAGTGCAGATCAGAATCTGATTCATCATTGTAACCAAAATGTAGTAAAAATGCATATTTTAGGATAAGCCATATTCAGAAATGTAAATGTAGTAATAAAACATAAATATTTAAATTTGATTTTTGTGTGCACAGATTTTTAATATGAAAATGTATGCGTATTAATGTAGAAATGGAATGGAAGGGTCTTATGAATGAACACAGGCAAAATTGGTGTGAAATAGTGCCCTACATGATGGAGGTTGCCACACTTCACACATCTGCCCCAATCAGTAGCCATGGATATATATCTTAAACCCAAAGCAGGGTAGTACATAGCTGAAGGGAGCATTGCTTCACCAGATACCATTGCTGCAAGTGCTTTTCTTTGCAGACCATTTCAGTTCTGTGCTGGGAGAAAAGTGCCATGTGGTAAGCTAGGGGGAGATGTCTGTGTGTTTATTCAGGAATGAGTTGCTGTTTGCCTTCAACCAGATGGTTTTTGGTGATGCTCTTTCCATCTCCATATTGAATTCAATGGAGACAGGTGTGAAATGGTGCAGTTGTGCTACTAGGTTGTTTTAATGCCTTATAAAAACTGGAATACTACATGCACTTGAATTGATTCCCGGAATTCTGAATTTCTGACTGAAATTTAATTTGATGCATGTCTCTGCATGCTGGAATTCCATAACAATTATGGAGTGAAATTGTTTGTTCCTAATTTATACTTTACTTGTGAGCCCATTGAATAATCGCTGGGTGATTACAACCACAGAAATATACCTATATCACTTAAGAATAATTGCATGCGGTAAAAACATGGGTGTGTGTGTGTGTGTGTGTGTGTGTGTGGAGGGGCGGGGGAAAGAACTGTGTGAATACATGTAAGAAGAGGAGGCCACCAGTGGGAACCAGAAAAAGAAACCTGTCTGTCAGCTTTCAGAAGAAAAGCCCTTCTAAACAAAATTGCAAGCATTACTTATTTCTAGATTTTGTAAGCCTGTCTTCGTCTGCTCTCTTATGCCCATCCCCAAAGACTCTTTACTTAGAGGGTTTCCCACCAGGAATAACAGCTCTCCTGGGTGTGTTGATCATCTGTAGCAAAATGCAGAGCAGCTAGGACTCTGCATCCTACGCACCTCACTCAGAAGGCTTTTTTTTATCAGTCACAAGTTCACATGTAGAGTTAAAAGTTACTTGCTGCTGCTCTTTCAAAGAGAGCTGCCTGTTTGCTTGCCACGAAAACCTATTTTGGAGATTTCCTAGTTGTCAAGGATGGCGGGGAGGTTGGGTTCAAAGTTCACAGAGCTTTTCATTTGTGACTCCTTTGAGGGATAGACGACCGACTTGCGGCAGTATTTAAAGCAAAGATACCAAATGAAAGTTCCTCTCTCTCTCTTTAAGTTTGTGCTTACACAAAGCTTCTTTGTGGTTTTTTAGGCCTGTCAGGCTTGTCAGGCGTGGTAAGAAAAAGTATATTGTTTCCAGCACTTGGATTCCTTTCCTTCTGACATCTGCCACTCTCTAAAGATGATAAATTCCTGCCTCATTAGCCAGGGGTGTGGGATTACAGCCTGACAACACATTAATCACCAGCTTCTGTGGCAGGCTGACTAGCAATAGGCATTGTTAACAAAACTTTTCTAATATGTCACTCTTCTCTATGACAGCCTGTAATCAATCATCTTGATTGACAGCGCTGATAGATTACACTATTTATACTTTTTGTAATGAAAGATAGCGTTTCCACCTACTGTCATTTCTAGGCTAGCAATGGAGGGATCGCTGAATAGAAACAAACACAACAGCTCAGTCCTCAGCTGAGCATTGTGAAGTTAAAGTAAGGCAGCGTTGAAGGTCCTTTTGTGGCAAGCTTCATAGGAGAGCTATTGTTAGGTAACCTGGTTAAAGCGACACTCTTTCTGAACAGCAGCTCTCAAGCAGAGTGTTGCTTTGATGGTGACTTTGTCTCCCTAGCTGTCAGGTCAAGTTCAGGCAGGTAAGAGGCTGTTGGAAACTTCCTTCCCTAACCTCTTCCCCTTCTCCTGACAAGATCAGATGATGGTTTAGATTAAGAAATCCTCATTCTTTCATAGCTTAAAGGGCAAATGTATGCCAGTTTCTTATCATTGCACAATGCAACAAAAGTAAGCTACAGTTAACAAGTACATTGCCGTGGGGAGGTAACAAAAGAGGCAGGTGCCAATAGGTGGGATTAAACAGTCCGCATGTGTATTAAAAACAACACAGTAGTGCTTATTAGTTATTAAGGCTAGTGTGCAAGGGGTCGTATTAACTCTGTTGCATTGCCAAGAGAGACTGGCATAGACGGCTGGCTGAGTGCACCCAATAAATACCCTTGTGGAGAGATGTAGGTGTGTGAAAGGGTCACTGCTGAGCCCCTGCATTCAAAAGCATAGTTTGCAATCCCTTTTCTGTGGCATTCAACCTTGTGAGTGTCTTGCCATCTCCCATCTTATTTGACATGGTACTTTGGGACCTTCCTGTGCTCCCCATACTGCTGATGCTTTTCCGTATCCATCATGGTCCTTCTAGAAAATGTTGTGATGAAATGACAGAAGCCAGCCAAAGGGAGGGGGGGAGGCACTGAATATAGAGAAGGCAAGAAGACATGCCAGCTCAATGACAAATTGTTCCCCCCCCCCAAAAAGCCCTGTCTTTTTGAAACACCCCCCCTCCCACAAAGCAGGTACTCCAATTGCTAAATGAGTTTGTGGATAGGTTGTGCTACTTTGCTTACCCAACTTAACAAGAAGGCAAGGGGGAGGCAATGCAGCCCCATTCCCACCTCACATTGCCATACTGGCGAAACCCAAGGGTAAAACTTCTGTTCCTGCAAGTCTTCAAGCAGTGCAAGTACAAACCCTTGTAATGTCAGGCACAAAAACAGCTGCCTCAACCCCTCCTGCCCCCCCAACCTCTGCTGCAGCCATATAAAAAAGGTAAAGGTACCCCTGCCCGTATGGGCCAGTCTTGCCAGACTCTAGGGTTGTGCGCTCATCTCACTCTATAGGCCGGGAGCCAGCGCTGTCCGCAGACACTTCCGGGTCACGTGGCCAGCATGACAAGCTGCATCTGGCGAGCCAGCGCAGCACACAGAAACGCCGTTTACCTTCCCGACAGTAAGCGGTCCCTATTTATCTACTTGCACCCGGGAGGTGCTTTCGAACTGCTAGGTTGGCAGGCGCTGGGACCGAGCAACGGGAGCGCACCCCACCTCAGGGATTCGAACCACTGACCTTTCGATCGGCAAGTCCTAGGGACTGAGGTTTTACCCACAGCGCCACCCGCGTCCCTACAACCATATAAGCTTTGCCAAAGAAGACAGCAGGCCCCAACTCTCAATCTGTGAATCTTTTCTTTATAAGCATCATTGACCTGGTCTACACATTGGCAGCTGAATGAGCTGGTAAAAACCAGAGGTAGTAGTATCCTCCAACATTTATCTGATGAAAATAGGGATATCCTATTTAATAATAATAATAATAATAATAATAATAATAATAATAATAATAATACCCCACCCATCTGACTGGGTTGCCCCAGCCACTCTGGATGGCTTCCAACATATATAAAAACATCATAAAACATTAAACATTAAAAAAAAAAATCTTCCCTATACAGGACTGCCTTCAGGTGTCATCTAAAAGTTATATAGTTACTTATCTCCTTGGCTTGGGGGTCGCATAACTCCATACCCTCCAAAATGTATCTGAAAATAGGGACATCCTGCCATACCCTCTAACATTTCTCTGATGAAAATAGCGGCACTTGGAGGGTTTGAACAGTACCACTAAAGTCTGCAGATGAGAGATGCTATTTTTGAATTTCCTCCCGTGCAGAGAACAAACAAAACATTTCAGTCAATAAAAAACAAAAAAATGAAAATGAAAATAGGAACAGTTGTAGCTCTCAGTATGTTGTGCTGTTTTTCTTTCTGCTGGGATTCTTTTATCTCTGTTTTTTTTAAAAAAAATATGGCCAGCATTCAACAACGTGCTTCTATCACCCTGTAGAGTAGACTGACATGGTACATACCGTTTTATCACCTGAGGAATCTTCCTCTTCATTCCTAGCAGATTAGGCTGTGTGGACTTGGCTCCAACCTTGGAAGAGGTGAAAATTAGAAACAACTTTAGGGTTTGACTAACTAGGACAATGTAAAGTAAAACAAAAAACACTGAAGCATTTATGTTCCTCCCTCCTAGAATAATTTGATACTTGCTTTTTATTCCCCTTTATCACTTGGGAGTTCTCAAAGGAAGGTTTGAGATCATGGACAAAAAGTTCAAACTGAGCATTCCTTCAACATCCATGGTTGAAGAGCAGGAATGCTTCCCAATTTTTGATGTATGCCTGTGCAAGGGTAGGAAGAGATCCTTGTAAACAAAACATGGGGTATTTAAGATGATGTTGTAGTGGCATCACGGGCCCATACATTATATAACACCGGTCTTGAAAGACCTACATTGGCTACCAGTACGTTTCCGAGCACAATTCAAAGTGTTGGTGCTGACCTTTAAAGCCCTAAACGGCCTCGGTCCAGTATATGTGAAGGAGCGTCTCCACCCCCATCATTCTGCCTGGATGCTGAGGTCCAGCGCCGAGGGCCTTCTGGCGGTTCCCTCATTGCGAGAAGCAAAGCTACAGGGAACCAGGCAGAGGGCCTTCTCGGTAGAGGCGTCCGCACTGTGGAACGCCCTTCCAGCAGATGTCAAAGCGATAAACAACTACCTGACATTCAGAAGACATCTTAAGGCAGCCCTGTTCAGGGAAGTTTTTAACGTGTGATATTTTACTGTATTTTTGGTTTCTATGGAAGCCGCCCAGAGTGGCTGGGGAGGCCCAGTCAGATGGGCGGGGTATAAATAATTTTATTATTATTATTATTATTATTATTATTATTATTATTATTATTATTATGCAGTAAACTGGTTTTGTAGTGTTTCAAAAGCCTGAACAACTTGCTTGACCTGAGATGGTAATGGCACAAAAGAAATGGGCATGTACACTCAGGGCAGAGGTGCCCACATCACAACACTTACAACGCCACTCAAAACGACCATTTGTCTTTCAGCCTAAGTTGCTGCGCATTATCTGTCAACAGTAGCTGACGTTCAAACCCTCTCTTATTTCCTGCTACAGATGGCAGCACATGGGTGGGCCTGAATTGTGTGTTATCAATCCTTTTCCTCCTGCCTCATCTATAGCAATGGAATGGATCATTTATCAGATCAGCCTCCAAACATGAAGGCAATGCAACACCAGTTTTTTTAAAAAGGGAGCTGGAAGATAGAAATTACAGGGTGATTAACTTAATGAATGTCTTGGGGGAACTGGGCAGAACTATTGTTAAAGAAAAAATAACCAAGCATGTAGAAGAACAAGCTTTATTAAAGCAGAGCCAGCATGGCTTCTGCAAGGACAAGTCCTGTCCATGAACGTATTGCAGTTCTTTCAGAGTGTCAATAAGCATATAGATAGAAGTGATCCAGCTGACATAACATTCTTGGACTTTCAATAAGTTTTTGACAAGTACCTCACCAAATACTTTTGTGTAAGCTTAGCAGACAGTGAATAAGAGGAGAGGACCTATTATGGATCAAAAAATTGTTAAACTCCGGGAAGCAAAGGTTAGGACTAAATGGACCATTCTTCAAATAGAGAGATTTAGAAAGTGTATCTCCCAGGGCATTGGGAACTGTGCTTTTTAATTTGTTCATAAACAAACTAGAGCTAGTGCTAAGCAGTGAGGTGGCCAAGTTTGCTGATGATACATAATTATTCAGAGTTGGTGAAACAAAGGGATTGTGAAGAGCTCCAAAAGAATCTCTCTAGACTGAATGGGTTGTAAAAGGGCAAATGGAATTCAATGTAAACAAGTCTAAAGTGGAGGCAAAAAAATTGGGGCAAGAAATCTGAATTTTATATGTACAGGTAGTTTGAGTATAAGGGACCAGTAGTCTGTTAGCTTAAGGCTGCTTCTTAGTTCATATGTCCTTAATCTTGAACCAAAGCTAAATTTGAATCTAGAGCAAGAGAACAGCTGGTTTCTCTCCCTGTTTTAAAATAAAGCCAGCATGTTCCTGCTAGTAGGATTGCTGTTAGTGGCAGAACTTTTGGAAAAATGTGCTGTTTCTCTTATATGGATCTGGCATGGATGGAACTTCTGTTGAAACAAGAATGCTATGCAACAACATTGCGTTTTTTGCTGATGAGTAGTGAAATCTAGCAAGTTCTCGTATGTGCTGATTCACACATAACAGTGTGAATAAGATTTACCCCTAAGAGATTTTAAAGTACAGTGGTACCTCAGGTTACATACGCTTCAGGTTACATACACTTCAGGTTACAGACGCCGCTAACCCAGAAATAGTACCTCAGGTTAAGAACTTTGCTTCAGGATGAGAACAGAAATCGTGCTCTGGCGGTGCAGTGGCAGCAGGAGGCCCCATTAGCTAAAGTGGTGCTTCAGGTTAAGAACAGTTTCAGGTTAAGAACAGACCTCCAGAACGAATTACCATAAGTACTTAACCCGAGGTACCACTGTATGTTTTTAAACCTGACTTTCATGAGACTGCCCAAATTACTGCTTATAAATGAGCAATTCATTCTGTTTCTGATGCTTTTCAAGTCACACTAAGGGAAAATATGGCTTTGTGGTACCATGCGAGCATGTAGGCTCCCAGAGATGAGCTAGCAGCTCCTTTGCTCCTTTTTGCTACTGTGCCTTACTGAGCCAAGCTGAACTGGGGGTCGTGGCTAAGTTCTTTCCTCACTAAACATGAGCTGCAGCCAAGATTTGTTCGCATGGTTTGTCCTAGTGTGATGTGCGAACCAGGCCAGCATATTTAAATTTCACTGACCCAAACATTATAATTGTGAGAGAGAGAGGTTCTAAAAATTTTTTTTTTGCAATTAAATGCCAATCACAGGCTTAGATCATAACTCTTGGAAGTTTTTAGTTATAATATAGGCAGCAAGCAGTATGGAGGCAGGAAGCCCCAAGTAGCCAAAACTTTAATCTTCCAGTGAAGAGTTTCATTGTTGCAAGCATGATGAGTAATGAGAAATTTGACCATCTGATTAAGCCTCTCTGTGTCACAGAACATGATTAGTAGGTGACAGAGACTGTAACAGTATCCAGCCAAGCCTTGTTTCTTTCACAGCTCTGACTGTTATATGATTAATGTCCCCAAGGGCTATCTCTGGGTCAGGCAGGGGGACCTGTCAGAACAGGTGGAAGTGACAAATTCAGCAGAAACTCCTCTCTTTTTCTTTTTTGCTTCTTCTTTTTGCCAGGGAGATGAAGAGCGAGAATGGATGAACGGGGGGGGGGGGGGGATTCCAGATGGGCTGCTTGACCTTTCTTTGGCTCAGAACAGACACAGAGAGCATCATGGGAATGGAACGTGGAAAGGAGGAGATGCTCCTGCAGATGTTTCATAGTTACAGAAGAATTATAGCATTTGCCAAGTGGGGTTGGGGAAAATGAACAACACATTTTACTAGCACCCGCAGTTTATACTTTCTGATATGCTACAGGAGACTGTAGAATGCATATGTGTGTGTGTGAATAGACTTGATAAAGAACCACACACTGCGCTTTATAGCTGTATGGTCAAATTATTTGCTTCAGAACAGATAAGGTTGTTAGCTGATGCCTTAGTGTTTAGAAAAGTAACTTCTGGTGCTAGTCTAATCTGTGTCATTCTCTTTGATGCTGCTCTATTTGTGGAAAGCATCTTTGGAACTTGGAATAGCTTTGTTGTTTTTTTTAAAGACTTTTTTATTAGGTTTTGGAGATCAGCAAGACATCTTATCTCGTTCTAGAGTGCTTTCACCTTTTGGGTCAATTAGCAACTGGGTTGTCATGTACCTCTCCCCCCTCTCCTTAAAACATTCATAATTGGCCCTTTTGAGAAGAAAATTGCTCTCATTCTTGTAACATTGCAATAGTATTAATAAAATTTGAATTTCTGGCATGGATATAGGGTGGACATGCTCAGTTCTATCAGGTCTATACTAAAAATGATAATCCCCCATGGTGGCCATGCTATAGAAGTCTTGGTTTGATAGAGGTTTTACACACACACACACACACACACACACACACACCCCACATAGAGAAGATAATCTAAAAGAAAACTCTGTGTACCATCACGTGGGGATTGTGGAATTTGTGTATGTTTTTCAACCTTGAGTACATGAATCTTGTGATGGCCCTGAGAAACCATCTGATATTAGTTTTCTTAGAGATTTAACCTGAGTTCTTTTACAAAGCAACAATCCTGTAACTATTGTGTTGTATAGGTGCTGGGATCTTGATAAACATTGGTAATTGGTTCTCTAGTCTTCTCTGAGCTCCTTCAGTGTTCAAAAGCCTTTCACATTATTGATCGTGTTCTTCTTCACTCTGAGGAAAGACCATTCTATTTCCATACAGGAATATTAAAAGTAAAGGTAAAGGTACCCCTGACACGGGTGGCGCTGTAGGACGCAGGTGGCGCTGTAGGACGCGGGTGGCGCTGTGGGTAAAACTTCAGCACCTAGGACTTGCCGATCGCATGGCAAGGGGAGGGGTACCTTGACCTTTACCTTTATCCCTGCCCATACGGGCCAGTCTTGACAGGCTCTAGGGTTGTGCGCTCATCTCACTCTAGAGGCCGGGAGCCAGCGCTGTCCGCAGACACTTCTGGGTCACGTGGCTAGCATGACGAAGCTACTCTGGTGAGCCAGAGCCGCACACGGAAACGCCGTTTACCTTCCCGCTAGTAAGCGGTCCCTATTTATCTACTTGCACCCGGGGGTGCTTTCGAACTGCTAGGAAGGCAGGCGCTGGGACCGAGCAGCGGGAGCGCACCCCGCCGCGGGGATTCGAACCGCCGACCATGCGATCGGCAAGTCCTAGGCGCTGAGGTTTTACCCACAGCGCCTCCCGCGTCCCCCAACAGGAATATTACAGATGTATAAATGTTACTTGAAGAGGTTCTTGCTTCTCCAAAGTCCTCACATTTTCAACAGTTCACACAATCATAAGTCATGTGAGTGAATGTGCAATCACAACCCCACATTTATTTGGGTTTTCGTGTGTGTTTATACTTTGGGTTTGAATGTGTATACGCTCATTCTTAGGCATAGAATAACTTCACGTCCATTGTAGTCAGTACCAGACTCAATACTTTGAATCTATGGCTGAGTAGAGATTGAAAACATAGCTGGAATCTAATACTTTTGTTCTTTGTACCACCCTTCTTGGCGATCTTTGTAAACTTCTGTTTATTTTTATTCCTACTGACAACAGTTTAAAGTGTAATGTTATTACAGCCATCATTAAAAACTGGTATCGTGTTCTGTGAGTTGTAAGCTCACATGTCCTTGCTTTGAAACTTGCCTCGGCCATGAACTTAGTAAGGGGCCCTTGACAACCCACAGTATCTTAAACAAGACGCTTTATCGTACCCTTCTATTCTTTTTTATATGGATATAATAACGCTGGCCTGTCTTATAGGACTATCATAAAGAACGCTGAAAGACACTTGAATGCACTTTATATGTGCTGTTTATGTATTACCGTTTTATTCTGCCTTTCCTTCCATGAGTGCATGGTTCGTTCTGCACAACTTAGGAATCAGGTCTCTACTCTTGTAGCACCCACCTTTTGGAATTCATACATGCAGGAATGGAATGTCAACAACAGGACTGTAGTAGCTGTTGTAGGGTAACAACAAACAGATCTGAGGGCTAAACTACATATTACACTTGATGTGTAGCATGCGACTACACCTTTGTTTTCTGTAATTGTGTATGTAATTAAGTGCAAGTTCCTCTGGTGTGTTATTGGGATCATGGGGTACAGGGAAGGGAGACTTATATTCCTTCCCAGCCACCATACACAGACCCCAAATCTCTCTCATAGCCCTTTGCCACCAGTGGAAAGTTTTATTCTATGACTCATAGCTGTGGGAGATGGGGTGGGGTTTCCTTGATTCTCTGAATATACTTTTATTCTCTGGATCTGCTTTTGCTACTCAAAAGCGTGTTTTTAGGGCCATTTTATACCTCCACAGAGGAAGAATGATATGGGAAAATAGATGCACTTTTCTGGATCGAGATGGCAAAGCTTTCCCTCAAGTTCAGCAGCAGAGTAATGTTCCAACAAAGAGCAAATGTGGTGAACCAAACAAAATCCAGAAATTTTGAGAGATATATGTGTATGTTGGGAGTCAAGTTTTGAATTCTTGTAGCTGCTGCTCTTCTCTATCTAAAAGAAAGAGGAAAAATAAGAAAGCCATGGGGTGTGTTGGAAATCTGCTTCATAAAGATTTTAATAAATATCTCAAATGTTACCTGGTACTCTGCCTCCAGCAAAACAGACTTTGATAAATGGTGACAGTTACTTGTAAAGTCGTTTGCCTTGCTAGTGTTTTGTTTCCAAGTTTTACCTCTGGTTTTTCAAACTGTCATTATTGTATAATCCTTACTTGTAAGGTTGAGCAGTAAATCAGAAGAAGGAGCCTGTGTATGAGTTGTTTGTCAGACACAAGAGGAGACATGCTAGGAAGCCCCAGGGACAAGATACATAACACCAGCCACAGAACTCCAGAAATTCATTTACTGTCCATAGGAAGCAAAAGAGATGAGCCTGTCAGATCTGAGGAAGCTTCTGTGGCACTCGAGAAGAGCCTTTGCTATAGTGCCCTGAGGTGTGATACAGATGAGGATATGAATTTTGCCCGCTCTTGTTGCAAGGGACTTAGAAAGCTGTTCTGGATCAGACTACCTAGTTCAACCTCTTGATTTCAAGAGCTGCCATTGCCAAATACTTCTAAGAAGCCCACAAATAGGACATGAATGCAACATGAACACAAAATTAAATTAAAAACAGTATATAAAGAGCATAAGATTGTGATCTTAAAACTCATCACTCGTAATACTTGTTCCAGTAAAACTGTTTGTATACTCACTGCAAGCTCTTAGTTAATTTAGATGTATGTAAATCTAATTGTCTGTATTATTTTAAGCCACTCAAAAACTGATGGAGCAGTTGCTATTTTCCAAAGTGGAAGCAGCATACTCTTAATGAACTCATTAGTAGTTGAATATCCTCTTTTTCACTTCTTCCCTTCAGAAAAACCAATAATTAGTCCTATTCAGAAGACAAATCTGCATTCAATGAATGCATGGTGGGAGCAGGATCATGCCCACTGACTCCACTCTCAGCTCCTGTACTGAACAGTATGGGCCGAACAGCTGCCCATACGATCTGTGCATGCATATGTTGTGTACACATGATCTGTATCAATCTAAGGAGCCAACTTTATATCTATCTAAAAAACTCTGGTGTTTGGCTAAGAACAGCCAGGAATATGCTATCCAAACCTCCCATCACCCAGAGTTCAAGAAGGACACTGACAAACTGGAACGTGTCCAGAGGAGGGCAACCAAAATGGTCAAAGGCCTGGAAACGATGCCTTATGAAGAACGGCTAAGGGAGCTGGGCATGTTTAGCCCGGAGAAGAGGAGGTTAAGGGGTGATATCATAGCCATGTTCAAATATATAAAAGGATGTCACATAGAGGAGGGAGAAAGGTTGTTTTCTGCTGCTCCAGAGAAGCGGACACGGAGCAATGGATCCAAACTACAAGAAAGAAGATTCCACCTAAACATTAGGAAGAACTTCCTGACAGTAAGAGCTGTTTGACAGTGGAATTTGCTGCCAAGGAGTGTGGTGGAGTCTCCTTCTTTGGAGGTCTTTAAGCAGAGGCTTGACAACCATATGTCAGGAGTGCTCTGATGGTGTTTCCTGCTTGGCAGGGGGTTGGACTCGATGGCCCTTGTGGTCTCTTCCAACTCTATGATTCTAAGACCATGACGAAATGGGTAAAACAAGCCCCCCACACACTAGGCAACTGATGCCTTGTTTGGCTTCCATAGATTCTATACCAAACACACCATCCAAAATCAGTCTCCAGCTTTGCTAATCTGAGGGCTACCATGCTTTTTCTTCACTACTGCTCTTAGGATGAGTTATTCTACAGATCTTTTTTCTTTTTTCTCCTTCTTCAGGGTAGACCCATTAATTGAACATATTGGTAGGAGGCGGGGATATACTGATGTACAGTTGAATCTATGGTTGGATTCAACTGAATGACAGAAAAGTACAATTTGTGCATACAGCCTGTTTACATTTATTTAAAATATTTTAACCCACTCTTTGTCGAAAGAGATCCCTGGGCAGGATACAGTAAAAGCTTGAACAACAGCAGGCAGGAGAAAATAAAACATACAACTAATAACAATTACAAATAAAGCAAGAGCAATACCAAGCCAAACTTGCCACCTATAGTGGAACGGTTGCTAGTTTTGTTTTGTTTTGTTTTGTTTTGTTTTGTTTTGTTTTGTTTTGTTTTGTTTTGTTTTGTTTTGTTTTGTTTGGCATGCTGCCACTTGACATTGGTATCATTCAGCTAGTATTCCAGAACAAGTTACAAACACATTTTTTCTTATATTGCAAAATAATAATAATTTTTTAAAAATCAGATTTAGTGAAAGATTCAGAGTGGATTCTCAATATTTTCATGTGTGCAGCATGTGTACAAACATCATTCTGATTTTTGTATGGGGACAGGGGGTTGGTGGGGGTGGTATGAGAGTCTTCTGCTTCATGGCACTTCCCTCTGACCAGTGCGAGCTGCCAGTTTGCCAGCCCAGTTCAGAGGAGAGATATGGCAGGCAGAGATGGTGGCACTGAGTCAAAATGCTGCCCATGACAGCCATCATTAGCTGTCTCATTGCAATAACCAGGTTCACCATAGCTCAGGCAGATACATAGTTCCCCTTCAGATCTCCTATACTCCCACAAGATCAGTATTCCAGAATACGAGTCATTCAATAAAATGAAATAAAAAGCTGTGAAAAGGCTGTCCCAAGGCATGTGCTCATCACTCACAGTCGCTGGGGAAGGAATATGAGTGTACATTAAGAGATGTGACTACAGCTATGGAATTTTTCTCAGTTTTGTCACAACCCGGCATTAGCGTACAAAGGAAAGCCCTGCAAAAACTCTCTAATAATAACAGCGTGTTAGCAAAGCTGTGCACAGTCAGCTACAAATTCACTCGTAAAAAGTCAGATCAAACAGCAGCAATTCCAAATGCCAAGTGTGAAAACGCCCTTATATGTGATTGGGAATCCTGCATTCATGCACTCAGTTTCTGGGGGACTAGCCAAAGAGGTGCCCCAACTTCAAGGGCATGCCTAAATCACACAGCCTGCTCATGTGCTCAGTGAATGCATAAGCACATTTTTTAGAAGGTTGCAGTTTCACTAGTTAGGTCTTGAAAGCACCTCATTCTATTTTAATTTTGTTGTTTATGAGCACAGGCTGAGGCTTCCACCATCCCCAGCAGTCGCCTCTTAATATCCCTCCATTTTGGTTATCTGCTGAACTTCCAGCCAGAAGAAGAGTTCTGGTGAACTCAGAAGCTTGCAGACTGCACTGTGATTTTTGCTGTTGTTTGATTGTAATGAATGTATTGATTGTGTGTTTGAATCTGGCTATGGGAAGGTTAACATTAGGCTTCTTGACCATGTTTTTCAACAGCTTTGGGGGATGCTGCCAAGCCCCAAATGTCTGCTTTAATTGATGGTACTGATCAATATATGTACTGGTATACAAGGTAAAATTCTTCGGGGCAAGCTGGAAATGTAAGAACTCATCTTTGCTTCTTATTGACACATTGCATAACTTCCTTAGAGATAGGAATTTCAAAATTCAGGATTAGAATGTGAACTAACTTTTTTCTTTTCTTTCTGTGGCTATGTCAGCTCTTGCACC
Organism: Podarcis gaigeae; assembly: GCF_964106915.1. NCBI lineage: Eukaryota > Metazoa > Chordata > Lepidosauria > Squamata > Lacertidae > Podarcis > Podarcis gaigeae. The sequence continues at coordinate 18,122,214 of NC_139681.1, forward strand.
TCTTTTTAACCTTTCTTCAAAGGCCGCAGGGCAATAAGCCAATAATGAGCTTGGGTAGTATGTATGAAGTTCCTGATAATACAGCATGATTTTTCTTTCTTTGGCTCTTTATTTTGTCTTAATTAGTCCCAGTAGGAATGATTGATTTCCCCCCAAAACCTTGTAGCTAACATCTGTTGGTATTCCTGGGGTCAATTCTACTCTGTCCTATGTTTGACATTTCTTGTAAAAGACGAGGCATTTGTTCATATTGACATTAGCTGCCTCTGTATCTCTCAGTGGTACAGATGGCCTCTGAATAAAGACATCAAGCTAATAGGCAAGATGACAAGCTTCACTTGAACTGGTTTGCCTTGAACTTAAATGGCTAGGCAAAATAATGTCTCTATTGCTGGAAGGGTTCGGTATTTGCTTGTTCTATAGCAAATAGGGTCCAGTTTTTAGAAAATACCAGTTTCACCTCATTTCTTCTCCAGATAATTTATTTGTTGGTGGTCTGTTTATCTAAGAATGCTTTGGTTTTCTTGCTCAACCTCTTCTGGTGTGACATAGCAGATAAAAGACTACATTACTCAGAAGTGGGATTCAATGGGAGTTACTCTCTGGTAAATGTGTATAGGATTGCAGCCTGAGCTAGGAATTAGGATATATCCAGTTCAACTTTCAACCCTACCATGAGCATAGCAGATGGACTTAATCTAGCCAACATCTCCTAAACTCAACCCCCTTTGGTAATATGGGATAATAATACTGACATACTTTGCAGAGTTGTTGTAAGAACCACATCACAGGAATGTATATGATAGGGGCTTTGAATACCCTAAATCACCATAAATGACAGGTTTTGACCTTCCACCCACACCAATAGAAGCTTCATACTCACTTCTTTCCCCTCTCCAACCTGTATTTCCTCTGTGCAAATATCAGCAATTTGATTTGAGTCTTGGAGTATCAGGACACTGTTAACTGCTGGCAATCTTTGGCTCTTCCTGTCATTACTCATCAATCTAAGATGTCACCCCTCATCCTCTCTTAGGATTGCTATCCTAGCAGAGGCTGCGTGCTAGTTATGGTATTGAGTTGGTGGAGCAGCTCACAGTAAATAGCTTCTGGTACTTGTAGTAATGAAGTATAATTATGGCTTTTTCTTAAGAGGTTGAGTAGCCCCAGCTGCGAGGCATCATGAAGCCCACTTCTCAAGAAACCCAACTTTGCAGATTTTTTTTCAGACTATCAGCTGGTCATGAATCTTTCTGTATCTTTACTTCCTCCCTCTCAGGAGAAGAGGGGGTGTGACTTCATTGAGCCTACTCTAGAAATTAGAACTCTGGTCTTTAACGCCTTCATATACTAACTAGCAAATATGCATTGTTGGGTATGACTGCTAAAATCTCCCCCGTTTGCACTACAGGGTGCTGCAAGGTTGTGTCTTTCTCCCATGATGTCCACCATCTATATGTAACTCTTGAGAAGGTTGTCTAGGCATTTGTAGTGAGGTCTCCTCAGCAGTATGCTTCCTCTTCTGCCCCAAAGCCTTGCTGCTGCTGCTTCAAGTGGTAGCTTGGCTGCACCCCTGCATTTCTGGGTCAGAATGCCTTTGTGAGAACAGCAATTCCCACAAACACCTCTTTGGGTAAAAGAAAGAAAATGGGGGAAATGCCCAGCTACATCATAAGACCATTCACCTCAGAAAAATCTTAAATCATGTCTTCCTCCAGATTAATGCAATCTTTAGGGGGTGTTTTTGTACCACCACCTGAAACCAGTGACTTTTGACTGGACTAAATATTCTGATAAAGGGGGGTGGAATGTGCACAAGTGAATAACAAGCATCAGTGCCTACAGGGAATGGCATAATGATGTATTTGGAGACAGATTGCAGTGAGCAAAGGATGCGGACCTAGCCTTCCTGGAACAGATGGCCAAGCATGCAAAAGGAAGGGAGACAGTAGTAATGGGGGACTTCAATTACCCGGATATTTGTTGGATGTCAAACTCAGCCAAGAGCATAAGGTCAAACAGATTCCTCACTGGCCTTGCAGACAACTTCGTTGTCCAGAAAGTGGGAGAAGCAACAAGAGGAACAGCCATTTTAGATCTGGTCCTAACCAATGTTGAGGACCTGGTTAGTGGGGTAGAAGAGGAAGGATCATTAGGCGCAAGTGATCATGCTCTTCTGAAGTTTACTATACAGCGGAAAGGAGGAGCCAAGCATACTAGGACTCAATTTCTTGACTTTAAGAAAGTCGACTTCATAAAACTTAGGGAAGTGTTGGGTGTGATGGGATAGTGAGCTGCTTGTGCGTAAAAGCTTGATCCCTCTGGGGTTTGGCTGGTCATCCAAACCGAGGCACTAACGGAGCCCCCAAAGCATGACTCCGTCAGTCGCTGGTAGAATCTGACAGTGGGCGTCTACGGAATTTACGCCAACATAAAAGCTGTTTGACGGACATGCGCCTTCGTGACTCTCTGCGTGACAGTTTCCGGCGAAGGGTGGGAGTTCCTAACGGGGGTCTTGTTACCTCTTCGCTATTCTCACTAGAAGTATCCCAGAGCCTCCCCTCCGCTGTGACTCCTGCACTCCCCCTGCTGGTTCCTTCCTCTGCTGCAGATTCTCTCCTATTCTCCTGGAGCCTGTCCACCACCTGTCCCTCCGATGGCAGTTCCCTGACATCCACCTCCCCCCCAGGGCCCCCTTCACCCCCTCCCGCCTCCTCTCCCACTGGCGGTGAGGGCGGAAAGCCCCTGAAGGAACTCTCCTCGTCGTCCGAGGATTCAAACACTTCTAGCCACGGCGTACCGTCTCTCTCCCCGTCTTCCTCTTCTTCGTCGGAGTCGGCTTCCTCACCCACCCCTGACTCTGGGAACCCTTCAAACTCTCCTTCCTCATCGGTGGTCCCAAAGTGTTCCCTTCTAAATCGTGCCACGGGTTGCGGTTTTCTTGGGAAACGCTGATGAAATGTTTCTATTAAGACCTCGTCATTGACTACCTCTGCTGGTACCCAAGTGTTTTCCGACTCTACTTCCCCCTCCCATTCTACCAGATATTCCACCTGATTCCCCTTCCACCTGGAATCAATGATTCCTGCCACGTTCATGTCGCACTCTCTCTCTTCTATCACGGGCGTTTGGGTGGCCTCTCTCTCACGCTCCCCCCACTCACGTCCCTCTCGGTACGGCGACAGTAATGACCTGTGAAATACTGGGTGTAATTTCATGTGACTGGGCAGTCTGAGTTTGAATGCTACTGGGTTGACCTGCTGTATGACCTCAAAGGGTCCCAATCTTTTGGGTCTCAATTTCTTACTCCCGCCCTTGAACGGTAGTCCTTGGGTGGATAACCACACCCGGTCTCCCACCCTTATAGTTTCACCTTCCCTCCTATTTCTGTCTGCTTGCTTCTTATATTCTTCCTTGGCTTTCTCTAAGTTAAGTTGAAGCTGACGGTGGATCGCTTCCATCTCTTCAAAAAAATATTCCGCCGCCGGCACGCTCCACCTCTCCCCTCCCTCTCCTGGGAATGCCCGGGGGTGACACCCATAATTTGCCAGAAAGGGACTCATCCCTGTGGACACGTTCTCCGCGTTGTTGTAGGCAAATTCTGCTAGAGGTAACTTATCCACCCAATCATTTTCTCTGTCTTTTACATAACACCTCAGGTATTGTTGTAAAATCCTGTTTGCCCTTTCCGCTTGCCCATTTCTTTCTGGGTGCCGGGCAGTTGAGAAATTGAGTTCTACGTGCAGTAAGCTCATAAGTTTCCTCCAGAACCTGGAAGTAAATTGTTTCCCTCTGTCGCTCAAAACCCTCAAGGGGGCGCCATGCAACCTAAAAATATGTTCTACAAACAACTTGGCGGTTTCCTCCGCTGTGACCGCATGTGAACAAGCTATAAAATGACACATCTTGGTTAATAGATCTACCACCACCATGACAGCTGTTTTGCCTTTGGATTTTGGCAGGTCCGTCATAAAATCTATGGATACTGCCTCCCATGGCCTTTCTGGCGTGGGTAAGGGTTGTAATAGCCCCGCTGGCGCCACCCTCTCTCCTTTCGCTCACTGGCACCTGTCGCAACCCCTGACATATTCCCGTACGTCCTCCCTCACCTTGGGCCACCAAAACTCCCTGGTAACCAACCACATGGTTTTGTGCTGTCCAAAATGTCCCGCTGTGGGGCTGTCATGCAACTGCTTGAGTACTCTGCCCCTCAGTTCCCCATCGGGTATGTACAGTGCCCCTTTGTAATACAATGCCCCGTTCTTTTCTTCAAACCCCCCTGTGTTCTCCTCTGTCCTCCTGAGCTCTCTGAGTTTCTCTTGGGCGTATTCATCGTTCTCCGTACCCTCTATCAGTTCCCTCTGCCCCACCAATGCCGCCCCACACACCCAGCGGTCTTCAGGGATTACATGCCTTGCCTCAGGCGCTCCCTCCCCCTCTAAGTACTCAGGTTTCCTGGAAAGAGCGTCCGCCCTCACGTTCTCGGAGCCGGGCACGTAACGAATCTCAAAGTGGAATTTGGAGAACTCCTGGGCCCATCGCACTTGTCTCTGGTTCAGCACTCGGGCTGTTCTCCAGTATTCCAGATTTTTGTGGTCAGTTCGGACTTGAACCTTGTGCTGCGCCCCAATCAGCAAGTGCCGCCATTTCCGGAATGCTTCATGAATGGCGAGCAGTTCTCGGTCGTATACTGTGTAGTTCCTCTCGGATTTGTTCAACTTCCGCGAGAAGAATGCACACGGTCTCCATTCAGACGTATCTTTTCCCGGCTGGAGAAGAACGGCCCCCACCGCTCGGTCTGACGCGTCAGTCTCCACTCTCATTGGTTGTTGTAGATCCACGTGCAAAAGTTGCTCTTCCGACGCAAACGCCTGCTTTAAACGTTCGAACGCCCGCTGCGCTTCTTCCATCCAAACAAATTTCTTTTTGCTACTAAGACAATCCGTGATGGGCGCTGTTAAATGGGCAAAGTTTTTGATGAACTTCCTATAGAAGTTTCCAAAGCCCAGGAACCTTTGCAAGTCCTTCTTGGTCTTTGGTGTTTTCCATTCCAGTACCGCTTGAACCTTGCTGGGATCCATGGCCAATCCCTTGTCAGACAACCGGTACCCCAGGAATTCCACCTCCCTGGTATGAAACTGACACTTCTCCAGTTTCACCCACAGCCGGTTTTCTCGCAGCTTGCTCAGTACCTCTCTTACATCTCGCACATGCTGCTCCTCATTCTCTGAGTACACCAGGACGTCATCTAAGAACGCTACGCAGTTCTTGTAGAGCAGTGGCCCCAGGACGTGATTCATGAATGATTGAAAGCAGGCGGAGCCCGCTTGTAATCCGAAAGGCATAACCCGGTACTCAAAAGCCCCCAAGGGGGTGAACATAGTGGTCTTCCACTCATCCCCCTTTCTCACACGTATCAAGTTATATGCCCCCCTAAGGTCCAGCTTGGTAAAAATTTTCCCTTTTCTCACCCGTGTTAGAATGTCATCAATTCTAGGCATAGGGAAAGTCACTGGTTCTGACACTGCATTTAGGGCCCTGAAATCACATACAAGCGTGGGCTTGCCCGTGTTTTTTTTGTCCACAAAGAACACTGGGCTGCCCCCCACCGCTCGTGACTCTCTGATGAAACCTCGCTTGAGGTTCTTGTCAATGAACTCCCTTAACTCCTGCATCTCACTGTCTGACATTGCATACAGCTTGCCCACTGGCAATTGTGCTCCTGGGAGTAAGGTAATTTGACAGTCAAAGGGTCTGTGCGGGGGCAGTTTATCTGCTTCCTTTTCGCTAAAGACGTCAATCAAGTCAGCGTATTGTGGTGGCACCTTCCCCTTGTCCATCACTTCCATCCCTGCTAGAGTGGCCCTGGCCCCTGCCTGAGCCTCTCCCTCCTTGCAGTGTTCTAGGCAATGTGCTGATCCAAAGGAAACCACTCTCTGATGCCAGCCTACTAGCGGATCGTGTAGCGCCAGCCAGCTCATACCCAAGATAATAGAAGCTCCTCCCAAGGTGGCTACGTTAAACGCTATCAGTTCTGTGTGTCTTGCCACCCTCATTATCATTGGTACAGTCTGTTGGCTCACTTCTCCTCCCAACAGCTCCCTCCCATCAATCGTGGTAACCTGCAAAGGCTTACTTAATGGGATAGTCTGTATCTGGTGTTCAGCTGCAAACTCCTTACTCATGAAATTACATGAGCTACCTGAATCCAATAGCGCTTTTATCTTCAGTGGGTGTTCGTTTGCCAGTTCCAGCAACACCTCTATCACAAGCGCTGGTCTTGGAGGTTCCGGCGTGGGCACATTCACTACTCCCTGGCCTGGCTGCTGTGCCCTGATGTTGGCAACCAGGCGTTGGCTTTTACTTGCTCCGTGATTTCTTCTTCCTCCTTCCCCCCAACAGTTCCCGCCATCCCTTGCCATTCCTTCCTTTGCGGACAGACTCTGGCAAAGTGACCTGGCTGTTGGCAGAGATAGCATCTCTTGCCGCTCTTTCCCTCCTTCTTCCGCCCTTCACTGGTGTTTGAAACTGCGCGCGCGCGCGCTGTTCCAAGTTCCATCGGCTCTGCTGGCGGGAAAGGCTGCTCCGGAATCTCTGGAATGCGGAAGTCCTTCCAACGTTCCCCCTTTCCTTCCCGCTTTTCCATAGCTCTAGCCTCCTGGCGTGCTCCTATGGACAGCGCTGATTTAGTCAGCTGATCCATAGACTCCGCCCTAGGCGCCCGGGAAAGTTCATCTTTCACTGCCGGAGAGAGACCTTCTTCAAACAGCATTTGAATAGGTTCACTAGCAAGGTCCCACCCTAGTCTATGAATCAGCATGGTGAACTCAGTCCAGTACTCACGTACAGATCGGCTCCCCTGTTTACACGCCATTAACTGTCTGCGCACCACCCCCTGCTCGATCTCGCTGGAAAACATCAAGTCCATGGCGCGAAAAAACTTCATTGTGTCCTTTAAGATTTCATTATTGGCTGCCATCAGGGGCCGAACCCAGTCCTTCGCCCCTCCCTCTAGATGGCCAATCACGTACGCCACTCTAGAGTTCTCATCGGGGAAGTCATCAAACAGTAGATTGAGAGCATATTGCATCTCTGTCCTAAAGGCTTGATAGTTCCTGGGATCCCCCCCAAATTTCTGCACCAATCCAGGCACCCGTCTGGCAAGTGGGGTGGTTTTCCCTTTATCCGCATCTTGAGTCCTCCTCTCCTCGAGCCTCGCCGTTTGCAGCTCCAGCTGGACCTCCAACGCCCTGTACCTTTCTTCCAGGCTTGGACCTGCTCCAGCTCCAGCTCCTGCTCCTCCGGTTCCGGCTGGTTCGCTCATGATGCCCTCTGCTTGCACAAGCTGCTTTCAAAGACTGTCAGATTGCTGTGATGGGATAGTGAGCTGCTTGTGCGTAAAAGCTTGATCCCTCTGGGGTTTGGCTGGTCATCCAAACCGAGGCACTAACGGAGCCCCCAAAGCATGACTCCGTCAGTCGCTGGTAGAATCTGACAGTGGGCGTCTACGGAATTTACGCCAACATAAAAGCTGTTTGACGGACATGCGCCTTCGTGACTCTCTGCATGACAGTTTCCGGCGAAGGGTGGGAGTTCCTAACGGGGGTCTTGTTACCTCTTCGCTATTCTCACTAGAAGTATCCCAGAGCCTCCCCTCCGCTGTGACTCCTGCACTCCCCCTGCTGGTTCCTTCCTCTGCTGCAGATTCTCTCCTATTCTCCTGGAGCCTGTCCACCACCTGTCCCTCCGATGGCAGTTCCCTGACATCCGGTGAGATCCCATGGACAGTAATACTAAAAGGAAAGGGAGTTCATGATGGCTGGGAGTTTGTTAAGAGGGAGATAGTAAAAGCAAAACTTCAGGCAATACCAATGACCGAAGAACGGTACACTCCTTCTATCTGGGATGGTCGTCCTCTTCCACCGAGCGCGCAGCTTCGGGAGGGACGCACATGGAGCAGTGAGGGAGGAAGGGGACACCCGCCTAGCCAGCCAGATCAGCCGAATCAACCCTGGCGATCAATGGGGTGACAGATGCCGCAGCCAGATCGCCCTCACATACCAATGAGACGGAAACATGGAAGGTGCCTAAAGAAGTCAGGGTGGCTATCTAAAGAACTTTTAACTGAGTTAAGATTTAAAAAGGATGTGTACAAAAAATGGAAAAGGGGGGAACCATCAAAGAGGAATTCAAACAAATAGCCAGCACGTGTAGACACAAAGTCAGAAAAGCTAAAGCGCAGAATTAACTCAGGCTTGCAAGAGAGGTTAAAAACAACAAAAAAGGCTTTTATGGGTATGTTTGTAGCAAAAGGAAGAACAAAGAAACAGTGGGGTCACTCAGAGGAGAAGATGGTGAAATGCAAACAGGGGACACAGAAAGGGCTGAACTCCTCAATGCCTTCTTTGCCTCAGTCTTCTCCGATAAAGAAAACAATGCCCGACCTGAAGAATTTGGAGCAAATGATTCAGCAGAGGAAACACAGCCCAGAATAACTAAGGAGATAGTACAAGAATACTTGGCTAGTTTAGATGTATTCAAGTCTCCAGGGCCAGATGAACTGCATCCAAGAGAATTAAAAGAACTGGCAGATGTGATCTCAGAACCACTGGCAGTCATCTTTGAGAATTCCTGGAGAACAGGCGAAGTCCCGGCAGACTGGAGGAGGGCAAATGTTGTCCCTATTTTCAAAAAGGGGGAAAGAGAGGACCCAAATAATTACTGCCAAGTCAGTCTGACATCAATACCAGAGAAGATTCTGGAGCAGATCATTAAGCAAACAGTCTGTGAGCACCTAGAAAGGAATGCTGTGATCACCAATAGTCAGCATGGATTTCTGAAAAATAAGTCATGTCAGACTAACCTGATCTCGTTTTTTGACAGAATTACAAGCCTGGTAGATGAAGGGAATGCAGTGGATGTAGCCTACCTTGATTTCAGCAAGGCATTTGACAAGGTGCCCCATGATATTCTTGTAAAGAAGCTGGTAAAATGTGGCCTTGACTATGCTACCACTCAGTGGATTTGTAACTGGCTGACTGACCGAACCCAAAGGGTGCTCATCAATGGTTCCTCTTCATCCTGGAGAAGAGTGACTAGTGGGGTGCCACAGGGTTCTGTCTTGGGCCCGGTCTTATTCAACATCTTTATCAACGACTTGGATGATGGACTCAAGGGCATCCTGATCAAATTTGCAGATGACACCAAACTGGGAGGGGTGGCTAACACCCCAGAGAACAGGATCACACTTCAAAATGACCTTGACAGATTAGAGAACTGGGCCAAAACAAACAAGATGAATTTTAACAGGGAGAAATGTAAAGTATTGCACTTGGGCAAAAAAAATGAGAGGCACAAATACAAGATGGGTGACACCTGGCTTGAGAGCAGTACATGTGAAAAGGATCTAGGAGTCTTGGTTGACCACAAACTTGACATGAGCCAACAGTGTGACGCGGCAGCTAAAAAGCCAATGCAATTCTGGGCTGCATCAATAGGAGTATAGCATCTAGATCAAGGGAAGTAATAGTGCCACTGTATTCTGCTCTGGTCAGACCTCACCTGGAGTACTGTGTCCAGTTCTGGGCACCACAGTTCAAGAAGGACACTGACAAACTGGAACGTGTCCAGAGGAGGGCAACCAAAATGGTCAAAGACCTGGAAACGATGCCTTATGAGGAACGGCTAAGGGAGCTGGGCATGTTTAGCCTGGAGAAGAGGAGGTTAAGGGGTAATATGATAGCCATGTTCAAATATATAAAAGGATGTCACATAGAGGAGGGAGAAAGGTTGTTTTCTGCTGCTCCAGAGAAGCAGACACAGAGCAATGGATCCAAACTACAAGAAAGAAGATTCCACCTAAACATTAGGAAGAACTTCCTGACAGTAAGAGCTGTTCGACAGTGGAATTTGCTGCCAAGGAGTGTGGTGGAGTCTCCTTCTTTGGAGGTCTTTAAGCAGAGGCTTGACAACCATATGTCAGGAGTGCTCTGATGGTGTTTCCTGCTTGGCAGGGGGTTGGACTCGATGGCCCTTGTGGTCTCTTCCAACTCTATGATTCTATGATTCTATTCTAAGAAGAACTAGGAAGAAAGTGTTGGGGAATTGACTGAAGCTGACCCTGACCCACCACCACCTCCACACACACACACACACACACACACACACACACACACCCCAGACTTACTAGTCTTCTGCTGGTAGACATTTGTGTAGCACATGAGAATTTTCAAAGTGTTTCACATGCATTATCTCAGTAAGGACAGGTTAAGCAACACAGTGCCTTCCAGTTGTTGTGGACTTCAGTTGCCATATGTCTGGAATTTCCTGGACATAGCTGGAACTCAGTTCTTGTAAACAGTTTCCAGGCGGAAATCGCTGAAATGTCTGGGAAATCCAGACATATGGCAACCCATATCGGAAGTGTAAATTTTGGCAGGGGAAATACCATCTTGGTTTGAGCTGTCAATGCAGTTATAGGTTTCACCCGTATGTGAGGTATACAAACAGCTGCGTGTGCATGTGTAAGATAATCATGCTCTTGTTTCATTTGAAGGAAGTTAGATTAAAATTATTAAAATAGGGACGCGGGTGGCGCTGTAGGGACGCGGGTGGCGCTGTGGGTAAAAGCCTCAACGCCTAGGACTTGCCGATCGAAAGGTCGGCAGTTCGAATACCCGCAGCGGGGTGCGCTCCCGTTGCTCGGTCCCAGCGCCTGCCAACCTAGCAGTTCGAAAGCACCCTCGGGTGCAAGTAGATAAATAGGGACCGCTTTCTAACGGGAAGGTAAACGGCGTTTCCGTGTGCAGCTCTGGCTCGCCAGAGCAGCGATGTCACGCTGGCCATGTGACCCGGAAGTGTCTTCGGACAGCGCTGGCCCCTGGCCTCTTGAGTGAGATGGGCGCACAACCCCAGAGTCTGGCAAGACTGGCCCGTACGGGCAGGGGTACCTTTACCTTTACCTTTACCTAGATTAAAATAACTATGATTAGGACTGATTGCAAATTACAGTTTTGCTTGTAACAGTAAGCTCCATGTAATGACTGACTAGATGTAAGAGCATCTTTTTCATTATAAGACAGTCACCTTTATCTGATGGGCAACCTGCATATATATAGTATTTCATATTCAGGGAGAGGTCTTGTGTGCTGTAGATTCTCTGTCCTACATGGTTTACCACTGGCCAAATGACTGTACTGCCTGCTGAGATGCCATTTTGGGCATTTCACAATTTACACAGCAGTGAATACAGGTTGTCACAGAGGTATATGCTCAACAAAAAGTTCCCGCTAATCATTGCTTTCTGGATGAGTACCTTACAGTATGTACATTTGTATTAGGGCTGCAACCTGCCTGGCAAATCACTTTTAGTGTATTCATTTACCAATTAAATTTTGCATTTAAATATAATAAGCTATTCAACAGAAGTATTTTTTCAGGTTTGATATTAATTTTTGGCTTATTTTCCAGCAAAGAAAACAAGTTTGTGTGTGTGCAGGTTTTTACTTCCCCTAAAAAAAGGTCCTTAGAATAATCTAGGTGTGTTCCATTGATAAGGAAGGATCATTCATGGCTTGAAACATGTTGGGCTTTGTGAGCTGGATTGCTGCCGTTTCTGAATTTGTAATAAAACTGTTTTTGTGCCTTTTCCTCCTCTTCCTACAGTTAGCATTGGACATAGTGCTTACAAATATTCAAGGCACTTCACATGCATTACTTTGTTAAAAGGCTTATAATAGTTGAACAAGATAGGCCATATTATTATCCCTGTATTGCAAGGGTTGAGGAGGAGCTGATACTTAGAAAGAGTAACTTTCTTAAGGTTACATTAGAAACCATACCACAAACTATAGCAGGAAAAAAAGGGGGAGGAATGAGGCAATGTGGGCAATAATAGCTGTGTCCACATAGAACCCTGAATGGTTGTCTATATCTCCTTTTAAATAAAATAAAATATATTTGTGTGTAGTTTCTCTCTCCTCCTCCCCCCTTTCACAGATACATTGGCATACATTTAGATGCCTAAGAGTGATTTCCAGTTTTGCAATTTCTATTTTGCAGTCCAAATTTTATTGTTTTGTCATAGCCTCTTCATTAGCGACTTTATTCTCTGGTTCATTGTTACACCCTTGCAAATTAAGAACCTGTAACAGGGCCATGGCATAGAACTGGAAGCAGGATGACAAGTGCTTGCATGTTGTGTGGTTTCCCCCCTCCTCATTTGGGCACCTTATTCACAATATCCTAGCAGAGAGATCGTTAATTCAACTTGTGCTTTTACACTTTCTGCTATAATAGGGGTGGGGAGGAGAAGGCTGTCTGATTTGTGCAGCAGTAAGTGTAGCATGATGACTTTAATTGATGTTACAACTGCACATGAAACCAGCACCTTTTCTAAAACTGTAGCTCTTTACACTGCACGTATTGCTTTTTAAATGACACAGCTGTTGAACTAACAAGGAAATTATGTGTTGAGATGATGCCTGTACTGTATCTGTATTTACCCAACTAGCACAGCTCTGGGTTCTGACTTTTATGACATGCAATATTTGGGCGTCAGCTGACATGTTTTGTCTATTAATAGTAACTGACTTGGACTTGGCAAAATATACAAGCAAGCCCCCTGCCCCGCATAATAACTTACAATTATTCAGTGCATGTTTTAGTCCTTGTCTTTGCATTCAGCTGATCATATATATCAACTAAGGTTACAAGCCTTAATCCGCTTCATCTATATATTAGTCAGCCAGCCCTCCAGCTGATTAATCAAACTGGGCACGTTTAGTTGGTCAATGCAAATATTAGTCTGCCAAACCTTAACACTGTTCAGTTGACCAAATTCCCTGGATAAAGAATGTATGGAGGAAAGGGCTGGATTGTGCTCAGTGGCCCAACCTTGAGACATCCACGAATTCTTCTGAACCTCTGCATAGGCTTAGTGCAAAAATTTGGATGAATGCATCAGGTTTGGGGTTGGAATATGTTATTCCCACCCGAAGTGTGATCATTATCCATGAAATCTGAACATAGCTGGTGAGATTGGGTTTGTCGTTGGCTATTAGCCATGAAAGTTAAATGGAGCCTCTATGTTCAGAGGTAAAATATGACCAGTGAAGTCATTAGGCAGTGAGATGGCTACCACACACATGGATGCTGAGCGACAGGGGGCAGTGATGAGGTGTTAGAAGGCATTGCTATGTGTGCAACATGCCCTGACTTGTGCCCCCTAAGCAAGCCTCCTGCCCTCTAAGCTAGCCCTCTGCCCACAGGTCAGTGGTGAATGCAGCCTTGTCACCAGCAGACATGGTGCAGAAATTGCATTTTTTCACATTTTAAAGTAAAGCTACCTTTATTTATTTCTTTATTTGTCTTCCTGAAAAAACATGTGATCTGAAACATATCTATCCTTTGAAATTCACATTTCTTTGGCATCTGGGATGCTGTAGAAGGCAGGAAGCAGGTCTCTCCTACTATGTGGCTCCAAGGTTTTGTAAAAAAAAAAAATATTAACATACACTCCTGGTTTAGATAGACCTTCAGAAGAGTTTCCACCAAAAAACAACAAGAAACGGGAAGTCAAGGTTGTTGTGAGAAGTGTTGACATCAAGCTATTTGAATGGCCCATGTGACATTATGTTTCTAGATCCACATTCTCTGCTTTCCCCCTCAGGAGTCACTTCCTTTGTTACTTGATCTTTGTGTGTTACTCTGGCATTGCTGAAAACCATTTCCCTTGGCATCCGATGCTAAGGCATTCACTGTCAACTCTGCTGATTGCAGGGTGCAGAGGAGAAACAAGAAATGTCTTTCAGTAACAATGATACGTGAAAATTATCACTATTGACTTGAGACATTGCCTGTAATATGCAAAGTAAGACTATTGTTGCGCTGGTATCGGGCTTTCTGATTATATTTTAGTTTGTTTAGGTTTGCATTGTTTCCAGCATGTCTGTCTTTCATAATATATTCCTTCCCACACTACAGTATTTTCTTTCTTTCTTTCTTTCTTTCTTTCTTTCTTTCTTTCTTTCTTTCTTTCCATAAGAAAAGCATGCTGGATTAGGTCAATGGCCCATCTAGTCTAGCATTCTGTTCCCAAAGTGTCCAAACCTGAGTGCAAGATGTCATGGACTGGTTGGACGCAGAGGAATGGTGAAAGGAACCAGGTGGGGAACCACCAAGAACCTGGGAGTGGTGGTAGGACAGCAATGAGTGGTCAGAGGGAGAAGACTGGGAATAGGAGGTGTCAGGATCTAAAGAGGTAACAGGGCTTAGTGAGATGGGAGAGTCTGTGGCAGAAAGCAGTCAAAATCAGAGGCATAAGCTGAAGCAAGGGAAGCCAAGAGGCAGAGATGAGTCAGGCTGGTGAAAAGTCGAGGGTGTCTCCTCCTGCTGCTGCAACAAGCTGCCCTCCCTGCTTGTCTCCGAGAACCAGAAGAGTCATGAAAAGGGTGTAGGAGAGGTTGACTTCATGCAGATGCAGTCTCTAATTGCTTGGGGAAAAAACCCTGGAAAAGGAGGGGACTTGTACAGCTTTGGAGAGGTGGGGACTTTCAGTCTCTGCAACTAATCCATGGGGCAAGTCCTACCAGGGATGAGCTGCTATGCTCATTAGGGCTGACAGTCCACTAAGTCTGTGTAGATCGTGTCCTTGCTAATAAAGAGTTAACTCCTATTTGCATGGTGTGATTTACTGTTGGCTCGCTCCTGGCAAATAGCAGCACACTTCCCACTTGTGATTCCCAGCACCTGATATTCAGCGGCATGCTGCCTCTGACAGTGGTGGTAGAACATAACCATTGTGACTAGTGGCCACTGATAGTTTTATCTCGACAAAGTTGTTCTAATCCTCTTGAAAATGCATCCAGGTCTGTGGCCATCACTGCCTCCTGTGGGAGTGAGCTCCATAATTTAAGTGTCCACTGTGTGATGAAGTACTTTATTTTATCTGCCCTGAATCTTCCAACATTCAGCTTCCACTCGATGCCCACAAGTCCTAGTGTTATGACAGAGGGAGGAAAAAACTTTTCTCTATCTGCTTTCTCCAGGCCGTGCATAATATTATAAGCTTCTCTCATGCCAAGCTCTTACCTGCCTTTTCTCCAGCTTGTTGTTGTTTAGTCGTTTAGTCGTGTCTGACTCTTCGTGACCCCATGGCCCAGAGCACGCCAGGCACTTCTGTCTTCCACTGCCTCCCGCAAGCTCATGCTGGTAGCTTCGAGAACACCATCCAACCATCTCGTCCTCTGTCGTCCCCTTCTCCTTGTGCCCTCCATCTTTCCCAACATCAGGGTCTTCTCATGAGGTGGCCAAAGTATTGGAGCCTCAGCTTCACGATCTGTCCTTCCAGTGAGCACTCAGGGCTGATTTCCTTCAGAATGGATAGGTTTGATCTTCTCACAGTCCATGGGACTCTCAAGAGTCTCGTCCAGCACCATAATTCAAAAGCATCAATTCTTCGGCGATCAGCCTTCTTTATGGTCCAGCTCTCACTTCCATACATCACTACTGGGAAAACCATAGCTTTAACTATACAGACCTTTGTTGGCAAGTTTCTCTAGCTAAAGAGTCCCAAATGCTGCCACCTTTCCTCATAGAGGAGCTGTTCCATCTTAGTGGATGCCATGTGAACCCAGAGACTTGTCAGTTTTTGCTTTGTCTGTTAGGCCTAGAACTTCATCTCATCATCACTATCTGCCTCAGTTCCCCTGACTCTCTTCCAAAACAGATGCAGATAGTTCATTTGGCTTCTCTGCAATTTTCTTATTCTCCTTCAGGACACCTTTGACTCTCTAGATGGTCTCCTGCTACTAACATATTTAAAGAACTTCTTGTGGTTGGTCTTAATGTCTTCCTTCCTTTCACAAACTCTGTGCAGATGTTAAGTTTTATGCTATGATTGTATATGACACCTGTCAGGATGAACAGAATGTATAGAGAAACACGTTATAAATGTTGGAAGTGCTCAACATCAAATGCTCATGTAACACACATGTGGTAGAATTGTCAGTGCACCTATGATTTTTGGAGGTTAACATCTGGTAGAGGGGACTAAGATTATAGCATATAGGACATTCAAGTGTGGATTCTATTGGCCTAATCACTATAAAAGGAAGAGAGGAATAGAGATGTATTTGAGTGTTATTGCTCCAGTTACATCTTTTGTTTTAATGACTAACGGGCAGTTTACTAAAGCATACCTTTCTCTCTCTCTCTCTCTCTCTCTCTCTCTCTCTCTATTTTTGGGAGGGGGTACCCAAGACAATAATGCTGACTTAACATGAAGTGATTGACTGTTGATTCTAATTCCTACAATAGGCAGTTGAAGCTTGTGTGCAAGAATACAGTCATGTTCCTTGAAACTGTTTATTTTAATCCTTCTTGTCTGACTGTACATGTTGCATACTTGCCGCCTGATGGAATCTAGCCAGATAAGCAGCAAATACCTCATTAGGCCTTCAGTGTAGGTAGGTGTGTGGGTGTGTGGTCTATTAGGTTTATGTTATAAAACATGTCAGCCTGCCCCTAAATGGGTTCCTGGCTCTGTGCTTTACTTCTACATCAGGAGTGGGGAACTTGGAGTGATGCTGGACTAAACTTCCCAGCATCCCTGACCATGGCCTATGATGATTGGGAATGATTGGAGCTGGAGTTCAACAAGCCCTTGAGGTGGTCTTCCCATGGTACCTGAAACAAAGCCCAAGCATGTGTAGCTGCATTTATTTCTCACCTTTGCCTTTATCACCCTGTCAAAACTAAATTGTGAGCCCCTTGGAGCAGTGACCAGACTTCAGATACATTGCACGTTCTTCCTTCCTCTGCATGCTGTCGAAGCTGATACTTTCTTCTCCTGCACCACATAGCTAAATGTTATCTGCTAAGGACAGAGATCTCATGTTAGTTTCAGTTTTTGTTTTTAACTATATCTGCCAGGAAGCTTCTGCTACTCTGGATGTTGTTTCAGATTGACTCTACTTTTTTGAGGCAGACAGATTGCACCTCTCCTAATGCCCTCCTGCCATGCCTTGGAGTGAAAATTGACTCTAAACAGACTTTTGGACAGGGGAAATGTAAGTGAAAGACAGTGAAGTGAATGGGCACCTCAACGTTTATTTATTTTTAAAATAATGACAGTCCTACAGAGATGAAGATTGGTGGTAGGCAAATGGTATACCCCTTCAACCTGAAATATGTCATTCAGAGTGTACTGCTTAGTGGTCTGCTTTGTGGTTAGGACAATGATCATGGAATCATAAAACTGTAGGGACTCTCGGGAGGGATCCTGAGGGTCATCATGTCCAACCCTCTGCAATGCAGGAATCACAACTGAAGCATCCATGACTGATCTAACCTCTGCTTAAAATCTTCCAAGGCAGTAGAGTCCACCTTCTGATGGATGGAGTCTGTTCCACTGTCAAACAGCTGACTGGGCTTGAAACTGACTGGGCATCTCTGTTGGGAATGCCAAGTTTCTACCTGCCTGGCTGAACCTACCATTTGTCCAATAAGTGGGTTGGATCTGGAAATACGTTGACTTATTGGGCTGCTTAGTTTTTTGTTGCACATAGTGTAGATTGTATGTTTGTGGGTCCCCCAATCAGATGGCAATTCCCCTTCTATTGTAATTATGTCCGTATTAAGAGTATGACCACTCTGCTCCCTCTGCTGGATTCGTTGAAAATTCTCCACAGCCTCCATCACAGTAAGTACTTTGTATCACATGGTGGCGTATTCCTGATTATAGTTAGTGTTAGCCAGTCTGGGAGTCAGTGGCTAAGTGTTTGATGTTTGAAGTGAATAATCACTCTGGTTATTGACCTCTGACATGAATGAAACAGCCTGAGCATAAAACATTCCGACTTGTCATGTTGGAATGATTATGTGCATATAGAAGTAATGAATGGAAAGGTAAAATGTTCAGATAGCAATCTCTGAATGGGTGTACTGTAGAAGGGCAAAATGTCAACCAGTTGCAGTCTGGGATTTGCCGTGTTTGTTTGTTTATATTATTTCATTTTTGATCCCACTTTTCTTCATAGTATCCAAGGCCGCTAATAATAAAAGTAGTCACATTAAGCAGAGGAGTCAAATCCAATCAATAAAAACAGAAGCTGCTTAAAATTTGTTAGAAACAAGCAGTAGATCATCAGAGCCCAGAGGTGGCCACTGAGAAGGCCCTTTCTAGTTCCCACAAACGAGATGTTGAACAACAGAGAGAAGAGCTTCTCCCAAAGATATTAACTTGGCAGGATTATATGGGAGCAGACAAGCCTTCATGTAGTGTGGTCTCAAGCCATTTAGGGCTTTACAAATTGAAACAAGCACTTTGAATTGGGAACAGAAACAAACCAGTAACCAATGAAGTTGTTGTAACATCCAGGTCACATTCTTGGTCAACAGCCTGACTGTAGCATTCTGGATTAGCCGGAGTTAATAAGCACTCTTCAAATGCAGCCCTGTGTGTGGTGCACATCACAGTAAACTAAAGAAGAGGTAAGTCACGTATGTAATTAAGGCATGTATCAGTCTGGCCAATCTGACATGTTCAAGAAAGTGCCTTCCACATGAAAAATAATTGTGAGATCCAGTGATCCACAATATATTTCCAATGTGTGACAAAGTTGCAAACTCTTCTACAGCCTCCATATGGCAGGATAGTAGATTATTACAAATTCTGTGAGATTCAGTAAACTATTATGCTGTTTCTCAGATGAAAAGCAGTAATACACACATGCACACATGCCTAATTATTGAATTAGGTAATAAAAAGTGACGCCTGAAGAAAGGGTCAACTTGGGACCAGAATACCTAGGGTACCACCTCTCCTGGTTCTCAGATTAAGCCAATCTTTAAGATCTTATGAAAGGAAACTACTTGTCATAGCTCAGTTAGTAGATATTTACTCTGAATCTCAGGTTTGTGGGTTCAAGCCCCACATTGGGCAAAGGATTCCTGCATTGACCCTCGTGTCCCTTCCACCTCTACAAGTCTATGATTCTATGATTTCACAGCCAACAGAGTGGCAATGCTGAAGCATGACCACTGAGGCATTCTGAGGGAATGCCCTCCTTGGATAATTTGTGAGGCAGAGATGGTAATGACTTGGGAAGGCTTTTTTAAAAAAAGGTTTTTTATTGATAATTGTTTGAATAAGTCTATAAGTCTGCTGAGATGCTCAGTTTTCCTGAGCTAGGAGAGCCACCATTGACTTTAAGCCAAGGCTCTGCTGATATACAGATAAATGCATTTAGAATGTACAACCTATTTTATTCTCTGTATAAGACAGTTTGTATTATTAACCTGAAATCTTGGTCTACAAATAAAATCTAGATGGGCAAAGCAATCCTAAACCAGCCAGTTGAAATGACGGAGCCATCACTGCGTTCACAGCCTTGCTGATTCCTGCTGGTCAGGGTGGAAGGTGGGGCAGTTTCTTGGGACCCTCTCTGGGAACAAGTCTGCCATAGGATTCTGTGGGTTGATTGCCAGCTCTGCACCCAGGATGTGTGCAAAAGACTTCACAGAAAAGTAGAATTCTCACTCACAGTTGTCCTCTAAAACAAATTTTTAAAAACCACAAGAAGTTGGCACTCTGCAAGGAGTCACAGTGGATATATTCATCAGGTTTTGTAGACTTGGAAAAGGATGCTACATATTTTCCCCATGGAGTTATTTTCAGACCTGTAGTATGGTTCCCTCATTACTGAACAGATGAAACAGAAAAATCTGGACCCAAGCTGTAAATAGGGGCTGGACGTTAAGAAACCCAATATACAGCAACTCAAAAGAGGCAATATGCTCAGCGACAGAAGTGTTGTGACCTTGATGTCAATCATATGTATATCTAAAACTCAGTTGGGTGCTTTGGCAAAAGCTAAGACTGATAGTGGTAGCCCTAGTTCTCCATCCATGCAGGTTGTTAAGTCACCATGCTGCAATCTTTAACCCACCTCTACCTTACTAATCACTTTCACTTAAACACTAAAGGCCACAGACTGCATCTCAAGTAGCACATGAATGAATGCTGTGAGGTACCCTCGGCCTTTTTATTCTTAGGATCATTGACTTGCAGAGCTAAACATGACTGAATGAAACTGCTGTGCAACTGCCAGCTGCACAGTGGGATTAGTCGTGCAAACTCAGATTAATATCATTGAATGACACGAGTGCTGGGTCATTTATACTTCCTAAGTTTCATTCTAAACATATGGTTCATGTTACAGCCGTAGTATTTGCACTGAAAGTAGATGGAACCTGAAGCAAGCTTTCCAGGGATGATCACCTTAGGGGGTCAAAGGAACATTAGTGTACATCAGCTTCTGTCCCCTCCCTTCCCACACACATGTAAGAAAGTAATTAGTCCTGTTTTAGAACAGCATGCCTCTCCTTTATGATGCATACTTAGATATAGGCTGCTAGTTGTTTATGCCAGATAAAAATGGGTTAGGGAAGATAAAGTATGTGGTAGAAGCTATGATTTGGATGTGTGAGGTCTCATGCTTAGTTTCTTCCAGAGTGACTTGTTTCATTCTAAACTGGGTTGTTTTTTTTATTGCAGAGTTGCTATGCTTTGTTTGATTGTGATTTGTATTACTTTACACCTTTTCTAAGTGAAATGCGAATTGCAGAACAAAACAAAGCAGAACTGTGGAACAAAAATAAATAAAATCAAACCATGTGGTTCCTAACATATGCAGTTAAAGGGGCTTTAGTAATTGGGGTGGGAATGAGCTCTTCCTCAGAGAGATGCTGTTGATCAAAGGTGACAGTAATGGGCTAGATGGACCAAAGTCCTAGATCTGTATGAGGCTGTATATGTTTACCTGCTCATTGAAACAACTCATTATAGACAAGGCTCTATAATGGGTGGGGAACCTGTGGCCCTACAGATGCTGCTAAACTACAATTTCTATTATCCCTGACTACTTGCTGTGGGAGGTGGAGTCCAACATTTTGAGGACCACAGTTTCCCCATCCCTGTTCTACAGTGGTGCTAATGGGAGTATGGGGACCTGGTGTGTGCAAGGTGAGATGCTCTTGCACCTTGAAGCAAGAGAGAAGAAAGGGCTAGATCAGTTGGCTGGGAATGTGGAAGACAGAGGCTGAAGATACATGTTTGTGAGGCTTCTGGTGCCTCTGAACTAATGGATGGGACCTGAATGACATGATGAGCAGCCACAATTTAGTAAGCAGAGGATACGCAGAAGGTTTCAGGTTCAATTCCTGACATCGTGGGTTTGAGCCCTATGTTGGGCAAAAGATTCCTGCATTGCAGGGGGTTGGACTAGATGACCCCTGTGGTCCCTTCTAAAATGTCTCCCATGTATCTGTCTCTACAGCCACAGCAGACGCTATAACTCTCCAACAGTTTTACTTCACCTTTGAAGGCACACTTTTCCATTGTCTCTCGAGACAGACAGATACCAACAACAAGCCAGGCAGAGTAGACAATACCAGGGCATAATAATGAATGGCCTGATTCATTATAAAACCGCTTCGTATGTCCAAGCAGCAGTGTCAATGACAAAGGACTACCTTTTGAACCATTGGTATATTCAGCACAACTAGAAGGCAGCAATTAAATTGGTGCTTAAGACCCCAAAAGCCAGGGCTGCCCATGGCCAAACCATGAAACAACATAAAGTATTTGCTTAAAGCAGCGTATTGTCATTTTCTTGCCTCAAACCTGCTTATTTATTTATAACTAAGTCATTTATTCCAAAGTGAAGATATAATAATATCTGCCAATATCAAAGGTTGGTGGTCCCTGGTGGGAACAAGTATTAAAAGCAATTTTGCAGGATCAGATTAAGGATCCGTCTAGTTGAACAGCCTCTTTTCAACAGTACCTCATAAGCAGGACACAAAAGTCTCTGCATGTAGGTTCCAGTCAAGGTAAAAAGCCACTCCTGTCTTGTGTTCTTGAGCCAGATGTGATGCAAATAATGCTTTTCCTCTAACCACACTGACTCTTGGGAATGGTTAATGAACATTTCCAAGTTCTTGTATTATACCGTTACTGACAAAGAGGGATGATGTAAGCATTGGCACCCCTGGGTTTAAACATTTACTCTGGCATATTTTCCTTTCCCTGTGACACCAACTTAAGCCCATGCTTTATTGCATCATGGCTGGTGCATCAGCTTCTATATGCTGAGTTGCTGGCACAGGAGGTTCTCAGAATTGGGTTGTAAGTTATGCAACGCAGTATGTAGATGTGGGCTCCCATCGATAGAAAGGGGAACCTGTCTGTCCAAATGAACTTTAAATCTAGAAGGTGCAGGCCAAATTCAGAACAGTGAGCACGTACTACTATTTCAGCAGATGGATGTGCACTCAACTTGCTAACCATCTGCAAAATAATTTAAAACATCATTTTCTCATAGCAGCTGCATTTACTGATGGCGCTGGAAATCTTTCCTTGTAACCTTAAAGCTTTAGTAGACTCCAGAGGGGCACAAACAACAGTAAATGCAATCGTTTTATAAAAATTTCTTTTGTTCACACTATAAAATAAAATTGTGCTTGCTGTAGTTTTCCCCTTGTGATGATTACACGAACATTTACATTCTTTCTGCCCTTTAAGAGATTTTGTAAGGCAATCACATTGCACGTTTTTCTGGACAACACATCTGTGCAAAAATAATAGAGGTGCTGGGCTGGCAAGTGGGATAATACTGGTTATGAATTACTTTGTAGTTTGAGCCAACTACTGTAACAACCTTGGATCTCGTTCACTCTAAAAATCAGTTTCCAAGATCTGACCATCTTGGCAAAAAAAAAAACACCACCTCATGATCTTCTTTGTCTTTAGAAAAATAGGTCTTTCTCCTATGAACATTCTGAATTGCCTTCCCTTATGAAGGCTTAAGCTGGTTTCTAGTATGCTTTCCTGGAAAATATATTTTCCATCTGGAGGGACAGCAGTTACTGTCTTTCTGTTACGTGCTCTGTTTTTATTATCTAGGCTACTGCATCCTAAACTTTGCTGTACTGGTGGCCACTATTCTGATCTTCTTTTTAAAAACATTTTGAAAGTTTTAAATACGTTCTTATTTAAAAATGTGTATGCGTGTGTGTGTATAGCGCAAACTTGCAAAAGCTAAAGAGCAAGTACATAAACAAGGAATAGCCAAAGGAGTGCAAATAAAATGAAATAACAATTGAAGGTCTGCAAAAGACAGTAGTAGTAGTAGTAGTAGTAGTAGTAGTAGTAGTAGTAGTAGTAGTAGTAATTTATTATTTATACCCCACCCATCTGGCTGGGTTGGGCAGCTTCCAACAAAATATTAAAATGCAATAGTCTATTAAACATTAAAAGCTTCCCTAAACAGGGCTGCCTTCAGATGTCTTCTAAAAGTCTGGTAGTTGTTTTTCTCTTTGACATCTGATGGGAGGGCGTTCCACAGGGCAGGTGCCACTACCGAGAAGGCCCTCTGCCTGGTTCCCTGTAACTTGGCTTCTCGCAGCGAGGGAACCGCCAGAAGACCCTTGGCACTGGACCTCAGTGTCCGGGCAGAATGATGGGGGTGGAATAAAAAAAAAAGAAGCAAAGATCTGACAATATGATCCAGAAAAGCATTGATTGTAGGGAAACTCATGCATGCATGTTATGACTTGATGCCTAAAATATCTGGTAAATATTTGCATGTGTCAGTGGGCTATCAGAAACAATACCACAGGCAGTACTTTCATATGTTATCGCAACACTTCAGTCACAGTGCTTTCCACTGAACTCAGCCCACACATTCAGATGTGCCGGTCAAGTGATGTACATGCTTGTGTGAACCAGACCTTAGATCACAGAGGAGCTTCCTTTTGATTTATAGTTTTCTGTTCACATATCTTCAGAGAGTGAAGCTACAGGTGAAGAATCTCCTTGGGTCCCTGAACTTCCTAACATTAGCTCCAACTTGGGTCTTGTTGTCAGAAGAAAAAAATTGCCAACTGAAATATATATATATATATATATGGACTGATAAAACGCGTTAGAAGTGGCAGCTAGATTAAAACTTCCACATCAAAACGAATGTGAAAAAAGCTCTTCTCAGGGCCAAAGAGGAGATTCGAGTTGTCAGCAGCCAGCCTGGATCTGGCAAACAGCATAATGCACTCAAGGCTAGGGAACTTTAATTAGACTTTTCTTCAGGCTAAACAAAAGTTCTCATGTAGACCTTGTCCAAGATAACCGCATTAGCATTGGTTTGTGTTGTACCAGCAAATATTGATATTAGCAGTGACAGGAGTTAGTGGTTGTGCCCAGCTACAGGATAAATGCCCTATATTGTTATATGAGTGAAATTCTTGGTCTTTTATCCATCTATTCATGATTTTATACATTTATGCTCTGTCCCACATTCACACCCTGCTTCTGACTTGTGTTCAAGGTAGTAGCTCAATGATAATATGAAATCATAAAACAATCCAAACATAAAAACTTACAGATAAAAATAAAAAAATATTAAAAGAAACCCAGAAAGCACTGTTATAACAGGGTAAAATTTACATGCTGCATAATCACCACCAGTGCCCTACATTTCTTTCTCAGTGTACTTGTATGCTGCACCAGGACATTTATGCATGCCAGAAAGTTATCCTTCCTGCCGTGATATAATAAGTCTAACCTGCGGCCCTCCAGATGTTTATGGACTTCAACTCCAGTCATCCCTGACGATCGGCCATGCCGGCTGGGGCTGATGGAATCCAATAATATCTGAAAGGGTGACAGGTTAGCCACCCACAGAATAAAGAAAGATGGCTCAAATGTTTCAGGTGATATGGATAGCTTCCTGACTCTCTCAGGAATTTTTACAAAGAGCAGGAAGAGGTGGTACTGATGATTTATTCCCAGCCATTCACTCTAAGATCTCAAGACAGGTGACAGCAATTTAAAATGCAACATTTAAAAAAAAGTTTTTGAAAAAAATTCAAATAATGCAATCACAAAAAATAGGGTCATGAAAACACACATCTCATGTGTAAAATGTCAGGGGAAAGAAATGTCTTCAGCATTCGCAAGAAACTTTCCAACCTCTGTTGGGAAGAGAGTTCCATGGTTAAGGGGTTGCCCTCTCCCAGGCCATCGCCACCCCAAGCTTCTGTGGGTGGCAGAACTGCCAAGAGAGCCCCTAACACCCAAGAGGATCTGTAAGGAAGGAGTGCTGTATTAATTCCAACCCGCTCTCTTATGCAAATATAAAGCATGTTGAGAAATAGAAGATCATGGGCATTTGGTTGGCCACTGTGAAAACAGGATGGTGGACTAGATAGGCTTTTGGCCTGACCCCGCAGGACTCTTATATCCTAATGAAGTGGGAATTGAAAACACATGGTATGTTGAGGACGTCCCCCTCCCTGTACCCCTCCATTTTTCAGATTTCTAACATTTACGTTAATTATGCTCATAAACACATTAAATGATGCCTTGCACAACTCTCCATGATGTTCCCTGTATCGTAACTTTGCAAGTCAGCCATTGTTAGACCTCACAGGATTACAGTGTAGACATATGCATAACTTCTCAAGAGCGGCAAGGCCTCTCTCTTGCTTAAGGCTTAGGTATTTTTCCCCTAAAGCCTGTTTTCAAAGCTTTGGAGATTAAACTTTATGCAGCAGAGATGTTTAAATAGAATCAAATAAGATAATATGTGCAGGAGAGTTCTTTTATAGTTGTTATTCTCATGTCGATTGGCTGGAACCTGATTCACTTGACAGATAATTGCTTGAGAGCCAACGCCTTTGATGTTAAGCTTCAGTAAAGCAGAAAGTCAGTTCCTCACCTCCTCCCAGCAGTCACTGGGTGGTCTTCGGCTGCCCTGTGATGGAAGCCTTCTTAAGAGAGGTGTTTTGTTTTGCTTTTTAAATAAGGGGAGGACCTTGGGTGGATTTCAGCAGCACAGCCAATTCCTCACAAGCCAGCGCATCCTGTGGAAACCGAGTGTGGTTTAAAATAAACAATTTCTAAATTAAAAAGAATGTTAAGTACAGATCAGCTGCTCGGCTCATGACAGCAAATTGAATTCCTCCCTCCCTCCCTCTTTTACCTGACGGGGATGTGCCTTGTGCCTACAGGGTTCGCATCAATTACCTGTTGACATGTGGAAGATGATTGATGAGCTGCCTCAGGCACTGGAGTCTACTTTGTCAACTACTCATAATTTATACATCTTATCTCTAGCAGAACAAAAGGAAGGACAGTGCATGCACTGAAGGAAAAGAAGAAAGAATAACAGAGAGGGAGGGAGGGAGGGAGTATGGGGGGGCGGGAAGAGGAGGGGGACTGCTTGAGTGCCAGCATGCAGTGTGAGGTGATAACACTGATGGCTATCTATTAGCTCCCCTAGTCAGATGTATTTCCTTGCTGCTTCTGCTGTGGCGGCTTGAGTTCATGAAGCTATTTGCCCCATTCCCTGCTGAAAAAGACGCTGACACGGAAAACACGCCGCAGCTAGAGTTACATTTTAATTACACTCCTATCTGCAAGAGTCTCTGGAGCACTGATGTTTGCTGTGACCTTTTGTTTTAATCAGCATTCTCAAGGCAGGCTGTTAACCACTCCTGACAGAGATTGATAATTTTATACAGTGGGGCCCTGTTTTAAAAGCTTTCATTAGCAAGCATTACTGAAATCGGATATATATATATATATATATATATATATATATATATATTTGCTTTCGTAGATTTTCACGGGTACAGGAATGCAGGTTTTGGTGTCCTCGGGTGTCTTCCCGTGTAACACGGGAAGACACCCGAGGACACCAAAACCTGCATATATATATATATATATATATCTCGGATATATATATATATATATATATATATATATATATATATATGCGCATCGTGGAAACTACCCATCAATTTGAAATATTTTAATAACATGGAGTGAGTGAGCCTGTTGTAACAACACAGAGATCAAACCCCAAACTCCTCAATGTTAAATCAACTCCAAAGTGATGTGTTCAGACTTACACAATGTTGCTTGGATTAGTCAGAAACCACAAAACATGTATTTACTGGGTTTAGGGTTTTTTGCAGAGAGAGAGACTTGTTATCTCCCTTTGGATTTCACAGTTGTGAATAAATAAAACATTTTGGTAAAATTCTTAATTTTGGAACTTGGTAGCCACAAGTATTCTTTTATTTTTGTGTGCATTGTGTTGGGGTGTATTGACTTGCCAAGGCATGCATAGAGATAGAGTTGGGATAGAGATACACACACACATACTGTCTTTAGAACATTGCACTTGGAAGGAAGAGCTTGACAGCATGTTTTGTTTTTAATGCAGGTTGGGCATGGCCACCAGATGATAATGTTCAAGAGCATCATGCCTGCAGACACCTTGCTCTTGTCTCCTTCTTTGCCCTCTGCTGTTACAACCTTTGAGTAAAGGATTCCAAAGAGGGAAATGTATCTCTTTGCTCTTTACACATATCTCCAGGTATTTCTGGATGGCACTAATTATCTAGGCCTGGATTCAACTAACCTGGTACACTAGCAGAAACAGAGTGAGGGCTCCTGCTAATTCAATGAGACTTCGCCCCTCTCCTGCCCCAGCTCTCCCCATGTGCCTTCTCCAAAACCATGCTGGAGGGTCAGAAGAACCCCCAGAACAGCTTACAGAGGGAGCAGAGGGGGGAATCATTCCATCTAGCAAGCAAAAATGGTTGCACGACAGAATGACCAGAAGGGCAGAATGTTGAATTCCTCCCCTAGAACTGTTTTAGTCTGGTTTCTGGCTTGGTTTGAGGATACAGCTAAGGGTCTCAAATTTCTGCAGTGCCCCATGAGACACCAAAATACACACCCCGGCCTCTTGCACTCTATTCTAAAGAATAGTTGTTGTATGATGCTCCTGAGGCTCTGTGCCCAAAGCAGTCGCGCTCCCCTAAATCCACCTCTGATACAGCTTTGAGCATCCTAATCAATGACTTACACTGAGAACTGGACCTCTCAGTGGCTTTTGATATAGTATCATTTTGGATTGCCTGGCTGGAATGGTTCTTTAGCTTTACAATGGTTCCTGTCCTTTCTGGAAGTTAGCTTGCAGATGGTGGTGAATGGGGACTCCTGCTTGAGCCATTAGCATTTGGTTTATGGAGTCCCTCAAGGTCCCAAATTCCCCCTGCCCCCATACTGTTTTACATCTTCATGAAACTGCTAGAATTGATTGTCTGGAGATTTAAAGTTTGGTCCTGTAAGCATGTGGCTGACACTCAGCTCTACTTTGCTTTTTCATTTCATTCTGGGGAGGTTAGAGAGGTTTTGAATCAGTGCCTGAGTGGTATTCCTGGATTATGGATATAGATTAATTGAAATTTAATGCAGGCAAAACAGAATTGTCAAGAGGACTCTAGTTTGATTTGGATACAGTTGCACTACCCTTGAAAAAACAGGTTCTCAGTTTCAGCATGTTCCTGGACTTATGAAAAGTGTCAGGCCTGATCTACAGGGTAACACAATCCTGGAATAATTATTTGTTTCAATTTTCAGTACATTTGCTCTGAGTGTAAATATACCCCCTTGTCACCCTGGCTTGAAGGATATATTATTTATTTACAACTTTTATATTCTGCTGTCTTATATGATTTGTGATGGCCGCTCACAAAAGAATACTATAAATCTACCTAATGGAGCAAATGGGCACATAGGCCTAGTTCAGATGTAATGATCTTAGTCTGACAAACCATTGTTTATCAGACTGACTGTCATGCCCCCACACACACTTCGCCTGCAATATCCTTGAGTCTTTTAAACCACGGTATCTCATTATGTTAGAAACATGTCTTTTAAACCACCTTTTTGTAAGGAAGTTTTTTTACACTGATTTGCCTAGATATTGTACCTGCTGTTTCTGCCTGTCATTCTACAAAATGTTGAACCTAGTGGCTAGGGTCCAAATCCAAGGAATCTGAGGGCTTCATTTATAGCCATTACCTTATAGAGGCTGCATTGTCTCTCTTGATGTTGGCTCATGTGGGTTCCTATGCAGAGATGTAGCAAGAGTTTTCTTTCTGACCCGATTCAGACATAATGATCTTGGCCTGCCAGCATGCTCCCTCTTCCATTCTCTATCATCCCTTAATGCATCACTTCCAGGGTTTCTTGAGCCACAGTTTTCTGTTACATAAAAACTGGGAAACCATTGTTTCAGCTCTCATTGCAATGCTGGCTTGCAAAACAGGGTCAATCCATGGTTTGCAGTAAAAACTTAGATCACAGTTTCCCAGATCTATCACAGCATCAGATGTGTCTAATAAATATGGATAAAACATACGCATGGGCGTAGCCAAGGGGGGGAGCAGGGGGGCAGCTACCCTCCCATCGAGTAAATAATTTTATTGACTTAACTAACTGAGGTTCTGCCCCCCTAACATTAAGCCTGCCCCCCAACATAAATCCTGGCTACACCTGTGACCACATGTCAGATCCTTGTGGGGTTGACTGGTCCCAGGGTCACCCAGGGGCTTCATAGCTCGGCATAGATTTGAACTCAGTGCTCCCAGGTCAAAAGCCCAATATTCAGTCAATTAAACTGCTTGAAATGTGCAAGTTTTCCCCATTAGATATTGGTCCAGTAAGGAGTATTGTCAGTGTGTGGTTCTATGAATCTCTAGGTAAAGTCACAGTGATGATGAAGAATATTAGAAGAATTGGCACATTCTGTCCACTTATGGTCTAAGCTACCTCACGATTATAGTGGCTCGATTCTTTTTGTTTGAAATGAAGAGCAGCGGCCTATGAACGTGGCCCAATATCATCAGCAGAAAGGAATGGGTGTAATATATTTGCTGGTGCTTGTGTAACTAGCCCTAAGGTAATTATTTTTTCCCCAGGAAGGAGGGAAAACTATTTTATGTTCTTTTGCCTCAGATACACACATCAGGAAACCTACCCATTTGAAGCAGCTAGCTACTTGATCTTTGTACTGCAACATTAAAAAATAGGAACAATTCTACTATTCAAACATAACAAAAAAATGCTTTTTCCTGATATGGAGGTAAATCTCCATATTGGGAGGGCGGGAGAAACAATTTAGGTTTCCACTTGGTAGATAGTGAAATTCTTTACCTTGATGGGATACCATCCTCTCGACAGTGCTTATTTGTGTATATCAGCTTCCCACTAATGGTGGAATCAGTGCTGTTTTAGATCACATATGTATACTGAAATATAAATTCTAATCTTAAAAAATGCTAATGTTAGTGCTTTAGAATTGGTTGTCATTGTGGCAACCTCTTTTTACTCATCGCTTCACATTCTGAGATTACTCAAACCTTGATTATCAAGAGTTCAAACTGTCTTAAAAAAAAAAATCTGTGTCCTTACTTTATATTTTAAAGTGCTGCTTTTCTTCAGAGTACTAACCTATTTTTGTTGTTCTGTTTGACAGGCTGCTTGTAGATAGAACAGTTTTCCATAAGGAATTGAAATCATACATCAAATGTATTGTTTTATATGTAAGCCACTTGAGAACAATGAAAGCAGTTGCTGGAACCCAAATACCATTACAAATAGATTTATTGTAGTATGTTTTCTCCCACCCTTTTCTAGAAGTTATTACTTTAATCTTAAGAATTTATGTAAGTAGGTTTGTAGCTTTTATATGCGTTATGCATTCACTTTTGAGACTTTTTAGCTATTTAGTGGCACGGTGTTTAAAACAAGTGTTATCAAGGAAATAATTTCGGCTTTACATCATTTTTTTATATTTGCCTCTGAATGCTACATATAAAATAGCCAGATGGTAATATAAAAGAGTTATGGCGAGTGTCATGGAAACTTATCTTCACAATGCCCTTTAGCTTGCTCAGTGCTCATCTCAAGCTGCAAACATCAAGAAAGGAATTGAGATGCAATATCCCTTTGCAAGAAAATTATAGAAAATTTCAATGTCTTCAAACTTTAAATGTTTCTAAGAGAGAGTGCATGTTGGAAATGTGAGCAATTAAAGTCATTCTAGCACTACATTTAAAAAGAGAGAGAAAGAGAGAGATAGATAGGGGGGAAAACAGCAATAAAAGACTGCTCCTCCTTTGGTGAGTAGAAAGCTTCTTTTGAAGTACAAATAATTCCCTGATGTAAGAAATCAGGTGTTCCAAAGAGAATATTTTCTGTTATTTTAATCTTACAGTTAAATCTCATCCCCCCCAGAAAAAAATTATTTACATAGGGTTTA
Source organism: Podarcis gaigeae (assembly GCF_964106915.1). Classification (NCBI taxonomy): domain Eukaryota; kingdom Metazoa; phylum Chordata; class Lepidosauria; order Squamata; family Lacertidae; genus Podarcis; species Podarcis gaigeae. The sequence continues at coordinate 18,153,395 of NC_139681.1, forward strand.
ATCCAGTTAAACAAAGAGGAATGTCACAGGGCTCTATATAATCCCCGCCAATTGTCGGCACGTGAGCAGGCAGTGCAAGGGGGCACTGCAGAAAATGGGAGACCCATGTGCACTGCCCATAGCCCCCCTCTAGCTACACTCAATGTGACAAGCGTGTTCACATGCCACATGGAGGAATGACTTGACTGGAAATATGCTGTCCATCCTTCCTTGTGATCCTGGGACTTGCATTGGTGGGGGTAGGAATACAGCAGGCTCCGTTGAGCCCTCTGGGACTTCACCACATGTGGGTGGTACATAGGCCTTTAACAGGGTTGGTTCAACATCTAGTAGGGCACCCAAGTCGAATAATGTTCAACAACTTCCTAAACATGTATATAATCAAATACTGGTACACTTTACTAAGTCTTGTTTTGTCAATGAATTTATTACAAAAGACTGCCAGTCGTTTGAAAATATTCCCTTGGGGCAGGGTGGGGAAGTGACAAATGACTCGATGGCAAGACTCCTAGTTACCACATTTCCCCCTACTTGCTTGGCATACATTTCAGGGCCAGGCTAGGTGTGACTTGGAGGCTGTGATTTATCACCCAGCATATTTTTTCAAAGCTTAAAAAAGCTGTGGGTGCCCTGAATTGAGACCATGGTGTGGAAGGGGGAGTATAACTTGATTAATTCCCACCTCCCCCTGGGAGCTGCTGTTTGTCCTCTATGTGCTGCCCCTGCCTTTTTTCATCAGGGAGACTATAAGCAGCTTGTTGGGGTAATTTTGATAAGGACTCTAGAATGGAGGGAGGGGTTAAACCAGCTACTCACAGCTGCTCTGAACTGAAAAAGAGGTAAGGAGATAGTGGGAGAACATCTGACATTGTTTTGTCCTAGACATATTTTTTAAACCTATTTACATTGAGTGGCTGGAAAATGACTAATGATGTGTATCTTTATAATGACAGAAGAGTTCAGTCTCAGTGCTCCTCAGATCCTTTTTGGAATTCATGCTTTACATATTCAAGTCTGATTTTCCTGGCATTGCTAAAGCATCTTTTACTACAGTATTTACTTTATATACCACTTATATGCCAAAATGGCTTCCTGGTGGTTTGCAACTATATAATCAATTATAAAGGCCATATGTGATTAAAATATACAATAAAAATTCCACTGGGCATCAAAACATCCTTAGTTAAAATACACAGTAAAACACATCAGTGAAAAAGCATGAGAATTAAATCAATTAAAAACAGTTGAAACAATAAGTTCAGAAGTTCAGAGGAATGGTTGCCTAAACTGTTCCAAGGAATGCTTGCCTAAAAAGGTGTGTCTTCAGGAGCCAGCAGAATGCCAATACTGATGGTGCCTCTCATATTTTAGCAGGGAGGGCATTCTATAACATTAGTGCCACCATTGAAAGCCCACTTCCATGCTACCAGAAGCCAATGATTATCAGACCATGTTAAAACTAACCGGGTTCCATTAGCTGATTGTAGTGCGTTTATCGACCAGGGAAGGGGAAGTCAGTTTTTCAGGTAACCTGGATTGAAGTAGCAAAACCTTAAAACTGGCTTGGTGGCTAACAGGCAGTCCTTCAGCACCAGTGTGATGCATATCTGATAAGGAGCACCACTCACCAGTCAGGCAGTGGCATTCTGCAGCAGCATTAGGCTCTGGACCAGCTTCAAGGGAAGCCCACACAGAACACATTACAGTAGTCCAGGCATAAGGTTAAAAACACATGTGTTACAGTGGCCAAGTTATCACTGTCTAGGAAAGGGCACACTTGACCCACCAGCTGAAGCTGATGATAGACATTGTTTGCCACATAAGCCAACTGGGACTCCAAGGACAAAGACAGTTCCAAGAGTTTTCCAGGAACTGCATACCTGGCCTTTCAGAAGGAATGCAACTCTGTTTAGAAGAAGAAGGCTCCCCAATTCTTAGACCTGGGAACCACTTTCTGTCCTAGCAGGATTCATTTTCAGTCTATTGACCCTCATTTAGTCCACCACCACCTGGTTCAGATTTAATAGAGAAATAGAGCCCCAAGTCTCTGGATAATAGCTCCCAAGAGTTTCATACAGATGTAAAATAGTGTTTGGGAGAGAATTGTGCCTTGCAGCACCCTGCAATTAAGCTGCCAGTATGCAGACATATAGTCTCCCCCAAGCCATTCTGTGGTACAGGTCACACACGTAGGAGCTGAAACGCCGTAAAATAGTGTCCCCAGCTCCCAATATTCAGAGACATTCCCAGAGGGTACCCTGGTCAAACAGTATCAAAAGCCACTGAGAGATGCAACAGTAGAATGAGGGTTCCATGTGTCTCCCTTGAAGGAGGTCATCTGTCAGGGCGTTCAGGGCCAAAGTGGGAATCTTTTCCAAGCACAAGATTCTTTTGCCATTTACATATTTTAAAACATAAGCTATGTAACCAGTGTTAGCACCAGGTTTTAGAGGGCCCGTTGGCAATTTACCCGCTATGGGTTCCCTTCCCTTATTGAGCACCAGGTCCAGAGAACTCTTGACAACATGGCCCCTCCCCTGTTGGGGTGCATGCACTTGGCATGTGCCCAACCATGCCAAGACCTGCTGCCAGGAAGAGGTCCAAGTATGCTTACACAAGTATCTTTTTCATCAAGTACAGCTGATCCAGCTTGCAGCTCCCAATGGAGTGTTGTAAATGCCATATAAACATGTTGTTGTCTACTACATCTTATTGCATTGAAGTTAACAGACTCCAGATAACCCAAATTATTTATCAAAGCAATGTTGTATCCAGCCAACTAGAGTTAATTTACCTGATTGGGATAGATATGAGAGCTTTTGTGATTATTTGCATCCCTTCGCCAGCTTCCAATTGTTATGCTTGTGTACTGTGACTTGAGTTGGCGGGACTGCATATTAGGGAGATTGTGTATGATCCTAGTCTCCCTTTTCTGATCATTAGCTTTGCTGATTAATCATCTGTATACAGGTCAATTAATTAAACTGAATTCTTCAATTTAACAAAACTTTGACATAGTTGCCTTTTTGAAGATTTTGAGAGAAAGTATTATCCGATAAACAAAAGCTTCTGCATTACAGGGAAGAGCCAGTCAATACTTTCTGTTTACTATCTCTTTTACAGTAAAGCATTAGAATCAAAACAGCATTTTAAAAAGTAACAAATGTGCTGTTAACTTTCAGTATCATCAGCTAAAATTTGCCGTCACTATTTAAAATTGGTCTCCTCATATTAATCAACTAATGTTTTTGTAGAATGATCCAAGCTTGTACCCATTTTAAATAATATATTGACTGTAGCTGCTAATGGTGTTGAACTGCTATAAGTAGTATTTGGTGTTTAAATCAGCTGAGAATTCAGTAACGATAGAAATGACAGTACGATGGAAAAGCATTCATTGATCACGTTTTCTTTCTTTCTTCCCTACCTAATGAGGGAAAATAGGTGGCAGGGTGCCCTTAAAAGTTATTTCAAAAAATATTTGTGATTGTCATGCAAGAATCTTGAACACTGGCGTGCATCTGATTTATCAGTCATATAACAGAGCATGACTGCACAGCTACCCCCTCCTTCCAGGAAGAAGTTTCATCTGAACAATTAAGGCACACCAGTTGATCAAATCAATTTAAGTTACATGTCATGATCATTGCTTACAATCTTTGCAGTGTAATAGATTTTAGAGAGTGACATTTGGAATTAGAGAAGTAAATAAATAGGAGGGGGAAATAACAGTAATGATGAATTGAAGACGAAAACATGAAAACAAATTAGGGAGGCTGGAAGTACTGCCATTTTAACTGTATTGAGCTACACTGATAATCTAACATTGTGACTGAACGGTGAGCAATTTGCTGCTGTCTAGGACATTCTTTACCTTCCTCGTGAGACTAGTACAGAATTAATTGTATTTCAGAAATGCATTTCTTGAGGAAAGCAAGTGAGGAAGGCAAGCAGTTTCACTTTATGATAATAGTTGTTGTTTACATTAAAGTAAGTGATGTCAGTAAAGTCTTCACTTTGTAAACATCAGACCTTGGATCCTTAAACTTATCCATTTAGCAATGGTAAAATGCTGACTGAAGTACTATACAGTGCTGTTAGGGAGGCTGATGACAAATTAGAAAAGATTCAGAGGAAAGAGGTGCAGATGATAAAGGACCTTGATGTAGGTCATATTATGAGGCTGAAGAAGCTGGGAGCCTATTTATACTGTTGCATGCCACCCAAATTTCCGAGTGGTCCAAGATTCCAGGGGTTCCAGATGCTTACCCAAGATTTGTGTTGCCTTTGGAATGAGGTACAGTGGAGGCTGCAGTGTCTTTATGATAATAAATAATAATAAGTAATATGAAATCGGATTTGTGGAACCCAATTTGAGGAACTATGTTTGTGTGCCCAGTTTTGTAAAGGTATAAAGAAGGGTAATGATTTCCTCAGGTTTTCAGGTGTGTTGGAGTCCCCATTTTTGTTACACAAAATTATCACAATTCATTATTTTTAGTGCTCCTAGCACATACTAGGTGTTGTACATCAGCTACCAATTACAAAGACCTGCCTGCAGCCTTAACAACCTAATCAAAGTATTGGATTTTTTGAAAATTCTCTTCCTTTTCCAACCTCCATTCCAATTCTTTTTATACCTTCCTTCCATCAACTTGCTTCTTATTTCCTTATTTCCTAATCATTTTACAGGCTTCTTTTCCTGTGTTGATTCTCACCTGTCACTGTTATTGTGAAGCAGAAAATCCTCCACCTAGAATATTATTTGTTTCCCTGGGAACAGAAGCCTGACAGTTCTTTACACATTTATTGGGTGAGGCAGTGGGCAGTGGAGCAGCAGTGGTGTGATTATATCCTGTTTGCTTATGAATGAGGAACTTGATTTTATTGGACTAGAGATGCATGATTTAGAAGTCTTTCTCATCAGTTCCAAATCAAGGAGAACAGTGGAGTTTAAGTTGGTTTGGCTGAAGGCTGATTTGCAGAAAGATGCATTTGCTAGGTCAGTTCTGTGTAGGACACAATGTGGATCCTGAATGTAATTATTACACCCAGACCTATGGCCTCCCCTATTTGCAAACTAAAATATCTTGTGAGGGTGGGCTATCAACCCCTTATGCTGCCTTGAGTCCCACTCCAGGGAATCCCCCAACCTTCATGAGAGGCTTTTCAGGTGTTATGAAGGTGGGTTGGTTGGGTTAAGCTCTTGGAGGGATGTACTGTGTTTAGAGTTGCCACCTTTGGTCAGGTCAAAATAAAGGATAGTCAAGCAAAATATGAGACAAGTTGGATGGGCAACTCCCCCTCACTTTCTGACTCTGAGTCTCTGTCTCCGACCCACCTGCCTCTGCCTGCACACAAACTCTCTTTCCCCCTGCTCTCCACCAGGGCCATGCAAAAACCCCTCTGCTGCTCTCTGAGTCTGACCCACTCCCTGCCCATGCAAAATCTGTCTCTCCCACACTAGACTGGCCCCTGTAAACCCCCCTTCTCACTCTCCACAACTGACGCTCTGCCTGTGCAAAAACTCTCGCAAATGTCTCCTCCTGTTTCCACTCCACCTTCTGCCCATGTCCCACAATAACTTTTGCTTTCACTCTCACTCTCCCTCCTCCTCTCTGCCTGCACAAATCCCCATTCAGGCTCCTGGTCTCCTCCTCCCACTGGACCCACTCTCTGCTCATGCCGTTTGGAGGAGGAGGAAGAGGAGTTCGAATATGTGAAAAAGGGCATCCCATTTGAAGTCCAAACAGGACGGGGGACACTTTTATCCAAAAAAAGGGACAACCACATTTTTCTAGGGATGGGCGGCAATCCTAACAGTGTTCCATGTTTGGTGATTTGGAACTCAGCCCTTGGCTGCGAGTTGCAACATCCTGTTTCTGGATTGTGCCCATTCTGCTCCACTATTGTGACTCCCCTTTCCCGCTTTAGTATATCATGCACATGCTCACACTTTGTAATTAGAATGATACTTTAGGCAAGATCATTATTTTCTTTTGAAGAATGCATAACGATATTATGAATATCCTCATAAAATAATGCACTGGAAAACTAGGAAAGTGTGCAGCCTCGATAAGTGTGTTAAGTACATTTTGAAATGGCTGCTCAGCTATTGTTTAACAAAACTTTTTTCTCTCTCTTAAGAAATGTTTACATACCTTGTGATCATTCCAGGAAGAGAGAAGTAGTTGTTGCCACTCAGTTCTCATTCTTATTTTATGCATCTCTTTATTAAATGATTGCACTTCCTTGCCCTTCTTTATTTTTTAATTTCTTCCTTTGTGAACAAATCAAACAAATTAAAGAGTACTTACTCACTGTGAGATTAACAAATCCAGAAAACAAACTGTGAAATGAAAATGAGAATCCAGAGATCAAATGAGAATGTCCATCAACTAATCTCTTTGAGTTGGAAGATGAAGATTGTACAAAAGGTTGAACATTGTGAGTGCTATATAAATATCTCATTTCTTAATTAATTAAAGGCTTGTCATTTTCTGTACTTGTGGTTGAGCTCTGATTTCAGCAATATACAGTCATTATTTTTGCTATTATATGCTGATGACACACAGCACTATTTCTCCATAACATCCGAATCAGGAATGGTTTTGAAAGTTCTAGACTGGTGTTTAAATGCAGTGATGGATTGGATGAGGGCCAGTAAACTGTGTGTGAATCATGGGAAGATCAAGGCTCTTTGGGTGGGTGGTTCCTGTGTCCGGGAGACTGACAAGTGACCTGTTCTGGGTGGGGTCACACTACTTTCCCTTGAGAGTGCTCCTGGATACAATTCTGTCACTTTAGCCCTTTGTCCTTGCTGGCTAGGAGTGTCTTCTACCAGATCTTTCTGGTTCGCCAGCGACAGCTGATGCTGGGCAGGGATTTCCTGACCGCAATAGTCCATGCACTGACAACTTCAGGCCTGGATTACTGCATTGTGCTTTATGTGGAGCTGCCCTTGGGCGTGGTTTGGAAGCTTCAACTGGTGCAGAATGTGATGGCCAGACTACTGATGGGGGCTCATGGAAGACAATGTGTGACACAATTGTTGAAACATCTGCACTGGCTTCCTAACTACTCCCAAGCCAAGTTTAAGGTCCTTATATTAATTTACAAAGCCCTGAACAACTTAGGTCCAGGGTACTTTAGGGGTCCCTTATATCCTAGCTTAATCACTGAGATCAACTGCAGGAATATTGTTTGTCTTCCCACAAGTTGGTGATGCTCATTCGACAGCAACAAGAACCTGACTCTTAAAGCTTATCAGCCCAGTCAGGCAGAATGCTCTACCAGTAGAGATTCAGCAGGTGTCTACTTTTTTTTAACCTTTAAGCACCTGTTGAAAACCTTTCTATGCCACCAAGCTTATGCTGACAATTAACAAAATATCCTTCTGTAATGTTCAGTGGATCTCATATTTTAATTTTTATATTTTTTTTAATCACATGAATTTATGTATGACTGTTGTAAACTGCTGTGATTTTTTTTAAAAAAAATGAATAATGATATATGCATGGTTTTAAATAAATAAATAAATAAATAAATAAGCAAGCTACTCTGCCAGTGATTGATAGCTCTGGGGTGAAAGGGCTTTACAGAAAACCTGAACCAAATTTAACAGCTGTTGGAGAGCCCTGGTATTTACAGCCATTCTGAGCATCAAGAAATAGGGGTGTGTATGTGTGTGTGTGTGTGTGTGTGTGTGTGTATATAAACTTGCATCCATGATTTCCAAAGCTACTTGAAAGAGCAGCTTTTTCCAGGTGCCTAGTCCCTGGAAATTCCCCACAAATCAAAGCATCCACATTACAGTTCTTCATATTTAGTTCCAGATAATCAAGCATTCTTGGTTTGAGGCAGAGGAAAACTCAGACTCAAAGTAGCCAAGCAGGAGCCATGTGACGTCTCCAAGTGCCCAGAAATAAGCTGTACCCCACTGGATGGCCTTTTGGCACAGGGTGAGAAAAACTAACATAGTCAGTTGGTTTTATGCCTTGTGTGGTCTGGCAGGAAGTATAGAGAAGGGAGAAAGGTGTGTAGTTTATGAGGTTTAGGAAGTTCTTCCAGGCAACTCCTGGAAATACACTGAGCAAACTGTTGCTTAAGCTCAGAATTCTGTTGTGTCATTCATGCCAATACTTTAGCGGTTTTTATTATCACATGTTTAGAATTGGTCTCTGTTACCACAAGGACTAGAAACTTGTGGGGGAGGTTTTTGTTTTTTTGGGGGGGGAAATATCCCCAGAAAACCTGAATTCCCAGGATTGGGCAAAACAGAAAAAAGAAAAACAAAAGAAATGTCATGTGGGATTCATGTTGTCCACCCTCCTATAACCTCACTCAATTATTTCCTCGCTCCCCCCCCCCTTTAGAAAGGAGCCCTTTTCTATAATGTAGCCATTTAAGTCAAGGACAAGGCTTGTCAAGCTGCTTCTGCCGGGCCATTTGTGTTGCTGCCTCCTCTGCTTTGTCTGACGTCTCCAAACAACTCTTTAAAAATGTCGGTTTTGGCATGCTCCACAATGGAGCACTGAAGAGTGCTGTTTAAGTTATTTAGGGCTTCTCTGTTTTTCTTTCTGTCACACTCAGAAAAGGGGGATCCCCCCTTTTTGAGGGGGTGACTCCCCAATAAATGCATGTTTTAGCCTCAAACGACCCCAGCATCTTAACGTGTCCGAGTGTTAATAAAGTGCTTCAGCCTGTCATAATGTGGAGGGTTAAAGTAAGTCTTCATGAGCTGTCTATTAAGCTGTGTTTTTTTTTGTTTGTCACTTTCTGTAGTTTCTTTTACGGCTGCGGCTTGTCTTGGTTTGTGGGCAGCCAAGCAAATGGGCTTTGTCTTTGTTCCCTGCTCTGTTTAATTCTCTCCCTCATTCATTAATCATCCCTTTGACTATTTATACCAGTGGCAAGTATAGCTAACACACTTAACGTTTTCTTTTGTCTCGGTGGCACTCTTTGTGGAGACCAAGGGAAGGCTAATTATTAACTGTAAAATGACATTAAAAACTCTTAGATAAGCATACAAATGCAGCATCTCGGTGAAAAGCATTTTTTTTGTAACCTTCAAAGTGCTGGCGGCCAAGTGAAATTTTTCCTTCTTTATATAATGTCGGGTTCATGGTAAGCAGTGCCAGCACTCGGATAATTAATGAAGGAGCTCCATTAAAACCCATTAGGCCTGCCAATGTCAGCCCCCCACCTCTCAGTTTCACCTCTGGACAGCTTAGCTGAAGAATTCCACACCTTATCAGGCAGAAGCAGGAATGCCATTTTGTACAATTTTAATGCATCGCCTCCAAAAATCATTGTAAATCCCATGCTTTTTAGTGCTCTTAACTGTATAGGATTTTGATGCCATCTTCTTACTTTAACCTTCGTGGGTTTAGGAAAGGCAGTTTATTAATCTGATACCGAACTCAAATAGACCCAAAATTAAGCCAGTTAGATGGGAAACAAAAATATAAAATTGTATTCAGGGGTGTTGCTTACAATAAATACAAATAGACAGGGAAATAATGTGGGGTCTGTAGCGACCAGAATTGAGACAAGCTACTTATCAGTTTGGGTCAAAACTGGGGCTGGCCGAGGTGAGTAGTTGGAAGTTTCCCTGGCTCACCTTTCTTATTGCTTTTTCACTGCTTCTGAGCCCAGACTTAAGAGCATGTCTTTGACTCATTGTTGCTAACTATTGCTCAGAGGGAAGGAATACATGCTACTGCCCAGTGGGAGATACACAAAATCCTGGGATTATTTACTGTGCCTGTCTCTCACTTCTGCTCCAGAGGAAGTAGAATACAAAAATACCTTTCAAAAAGAACCAGGAAGTTCAGACAATGTAATAAAATGGAAAGGTAATGTTGCACCTGAGCAGATGCTGTCAGACCTATTTCCTACAAGCAGTGGTAACCAATATGTGCACATGTATACAGTACTATTCTTCCTGTACAGATAGAAGTAGAGGGTGAGGCCAGCTGATATCAGTGCTTTAATTCTCCTTGCTTTAATTTCTATACAAAATAAAAGATCTGCATAAGACTGAAGATAAGTTCTGTACATCACCCAGCTCTTTTTGAAGCCATTGTGAAGTCCATTGGAAAATATTAAACAGGTCAAGAAACATAACTTTGTTCAGTAAGTAAACAAAGAAAGGCATTTGTGAAACAACTATTAACAAAACTTTGCTTCAAGACCCAATTTGAGAGAAAATGTTTGTGATCAAAAAAGCACAGGAGAAGTAATCCAGCTCCGACTTTTCTCAGGCTCTACCTCTGGTTAACGTCTGCGGTGATTCATTCCTGCCGTTGTTGTGGGGATGTTCCTGAACTTAATTTAATGTCTTAAATGTTGGAAAGATTAAATCCCAGCCAGCACCGCCGAGTTGTCCTTGAGTTTCATCCTCTGTATTCAATCTTGTAAATGCTTCTTGCTGTTGAATAGTAATCTCACTTTCCAAGGCTCAAGCTTTGCAGTGTCTAGAAATATAGATTTTGAAAAGGATAGTACCTGTATCCAAGATGGGGGGGGAATACCTGGCATTGTAATATCACACTTCATTTTGTTCTCTGCCTGTGGTTCTTTCATCAAAACTATGTGTTCATGGATAATAAAAACACACCAAGAGCTCATGAACTAGGAAACCTCTAGAAAATGAATATATGTACCATGGGTATGAGTGGCAAGAATTCTGATATTTTCACCTAAAGGGGCAGGAAGGTATATCAACATTTCATTGTCATCCTACTTGCAGACAGGACATTGTAGTTCTCATCTCCACATGGCTTGTTTGGGTGTTTGGTTGCTTATTCAGGGACATCATCATTTTTAATGTAAGTTGAGTGATCTTTTCTCTCACACACAGAAGTGTAGGACTCATTCATCATCAGGGACTTCTGGCAAATGGAGAGATTCTGGGCAGGCACAACTCTTTCCAGCTGTGCAGTTTTGGAAATATTGCCTTCGTTTGCATTAACATTATTCATGCACTTGAATTTTATTGAATTTGGTTGCATTTTATTGCAAACATGTAAGAATAACACTGTGCAGTAACTTGAAATGTCTTAATACTCGGGGTGGAATTCCATGCAGCGCTAAGGAGATCGTTTTGTTGGTGCAAGCATTTCTTTATGCCCAACTGAATGGCCTTCTCTCTCCCCCCATCAGTGGACTGTTCCAGGGGTTTTCTCTACCCTCCAGAGTGGATTTGGGGAGGTGCCTGGGTGAGCAGGCGGGGGGAGGAGCCCCATTGAAACAGCAGAAGTCCTAGCACTGGCTTCTACTAATGGGGTTAGTTGAATATGGCCCTCCGTGTACAGTGTTAGAAATGGTGTGTTAGTCTGCATTAACATTAGTTATATCAGTGGTTTTCAACCATAGTGCTGCAGCACCCTGGGGTACCTTGAATGGTGGTGCAGAGCCTAACGTGATCCCACAGCTGCAGAGCACATGGCGTCAGGCTGCCATAACTAAAATTCTCTTTATACCTGCCAGGCTGGAAGCAGAAGCTCTGTTGCCCCTTGTGGTGAATCACTCAAAGATGCAGAGAGAAAGATTTATAGGGCAGCATGATACCCTTTCAGGCCCCAAAGCGACTCCTTTCACTCACTCACTGCTCTCTTTATAAGCTGTAAGGTTGTAAAAAAAAAAGTCAGGCTTGGGTTGTTCCTGGGCAACAACCAGGGCCTTGAGTCCCTGCCTCGATCCGTTGGCTCTTGTTTCTTCTCAGGACTCAGTATCAGGGATGTCTATATTCTGCTCCTCACCCTGCTGCCTTTCTAGGCTACTTAAGGCCCAGCCCAGCATTGCAACACTTCCCCAGAGGTTGTACAGAGCAGGTCTCACCTGTGTAGGTCACAAGACTACCCTTCTATTTAACAAAGTGCAAAGGGGTAGGTGAGAGAGAGGGGGAAAGGGGAATGAATGAATGAATGAATGAATGAATGAATGAATGAATGAATGAATCATTGGAGGTTTTTAAGCAGAGGTTGGATGGCCATCTGTCATGGATGCATTAGTTGAGATTCCTGCATTGCAGGAGATTGGACTAGATGACCCTTGGGGTCCTTTACAATTCTATGAATGTGTGAGTGAACATTATTTATTGCTGGGGGGGAGGGGAGGAAGCAATGCTTGTCCCTAAGGAAACAAGAGCTACGATCACTTTATCTAGTAAGCAGCTGTGAATATAATCTTATACTGCACAGTTTAGTTTCTCACACGGCGGAGCACTCACCGGCTTGAACTGGCTCTTGTATCATCATACCGTAAGGATGCGCTCTTGATAGAAGAGCCGTACTCTCCTGGGCCTCACGTGGTTTCAGTTTTCTGAGCACAGTGGGTGACTTAGCAGTTGCATTAGGCTTTGCAGAGCAGTTGTTGGTGTATTTTGTAAAGGCGTCATGGGAGCCCCAACTGTCTTCTGGATAATGTATGTCATGCAGATGTCACTGGAGTTAATTTGATACAGCATTTTTATTATGAGATTCAGAAAGCTAAGTGGGGGAAGGGCATGGGGGGTGGGAAATCAACCTTGGGTAGGATTCACCTGTGTCTGGTTGGGTGAAACCCTGCTCAAGGACAGCTGCTTGTGCAATTGGGGTTTCCTCCCTCCCTCTGTGTGCCCCCTATGCCCCTTCTAATCAGTTTGGAGGGGGGAGTTGGGAGAACCCCCCAGAACAGTTCAGGGTGGGGGAGAGAGGGGATTGTTTCATTTGGCAAGTTGCAATGCTTGTGCAGATGGAGCATTTGGAAGAACATGCTGTTGAATTCCATCCCTTATGTTTTCCATGACTTTCAGGCCCAAATGTACATACTTGTCCTGGTTTGATTAAATCTTTAAGAACAGACTCAATAAAAAATAATAATAAAAAAGAACAGACTCAATTGCTGAGTAATAAGCTGTGGAGGAGCAAGAATAAAAATAAAACCTGCTCTAAGAAGCATCAAAGCTGCATCTCTTCCACAGCTCCTGCAATGATTCTATACCCTTCTCTGGCTCATGCACATTGGCTTACATGGTTTAGATTGCGTGATGGTGAAACATCTCTGGAGAAAGGGAATCATGAAAGAATAGCATTTTTAAACTTGAGACAAAGCGATCAGCTCCTACTGAAAATCTATAGCTGTTGTTGTTTTTTAAAATCAACTTGGTATCTTCCAAATATTGTTGAACTCCAACTCCCACCAGTCCCAGCCAGCATGGTCAATGGTTAGGGCGGAGTTGTAGTCCAAAAACATTGGTGGGGAGGCACAGATTTTCCCATCCCTGTTCTTGGGCTTTGGAGGCTTAACCACTCCTTTATCATTGCTACCTCTCAGGAATCCAGCCTCATGAACCATCTGGGATTTTGCGTGCTTAGGCCACAGAGTTAGACATTTTCTGTGATAGTACCAAGCCTATGGAATACCCTTTCCAAGGAAGCAGGCCTGGTCCTTTCATCAAATGTTTCCCCATGCCCAGTGCAATTTTGGGGAAACCTAGGGGTAGGGGCACAGAGTCATATGGATTCTGAGCTGCTAGTGATGCTGAGTTTTCCTGCTGGTGTCAGAGGCAGATTTAGGGCAGCACAACTGGTTCCGCCGCACTGGGGGTTGAGTCTAGGGGCTACTGCCAAATCTAGGGGGTGCCTTAGGTTTGGGTGTTGATTCACAGGTTTGTCCTGTAACAGGTGTACTGCAATATTGCATTAGTAATGATTTAAAGTCCTTTTAAAAAAATCCATTCATCCTGAAATATAAAATACTGCATAAGAGCTGCTCTTCTTTTTCCCCTCTCTTTCAAATATCCAGTTTTTAGACTGGACTAACTGGGGCACATGGAATCCCCCAAAAGAAAAATCATTTTTTATTTCCTGACTCCCTACCCCAGCTTTCCCCAGGCCTTTAGATCTCTAGGTTAATCCCTTGATCCCTAGGCTGCATCCCTCATCTCTGCTTAAGTTTCAGACTTTCGCCATTTAAGAGTTGGAAGCCCTATGACATCATGAGGTCTTCCTTTTTCTTTAAATTGGACTTGGGCTGGACAGTTCTTCAAACAGAGGATGAGCCTCGATAAAATAAAACACCCAGCCATCCTAACAATCACTTAGGATTGTCTTGCAGTGATCCAAGCCCTGAATATGTTGCAGTTGTTGTTGTTTAGTCATTTAGTCGTGTCTGACTCTTCGTGACCTCCCGCAGTTTGGTTAAACTCATGTTGGTAGCTTCGAGAACACTGTCCAACCATCTCATCCTCTGTTGTCCCCTTCTCCTTGTGCCCTCAATATTTCCCAACATCAGGGTCTTTTCCAGGAAATCTTCCCTTGCAGTAGGTTGTCAATTATTCTTCACTGGGGGAAAAATACTGTTTGTTGAGTTTTGCTGTCTCATCAGTTGTTTTCATGCCTAGGCAGAGATGGAAGAAATCCTTTATGTTTCTGTTATACATTATAGGAATGGACACAGAGGGGGCTTATATGGCCCTTGCTAACATTCCCAGATACTCGGATGAGTCCTATGTGCAATGTCCCATAGGCTTTGCCTGGCGCCTGTCTTCACGAAACCCCCAAAGATGCATATTTTGAGAGCAAACGCTATTAGCCAGAGCAGGCTGAACATCTTCATCAGCCATGTGAGTGGAGGCCTGGGCTGTAATTGAGACACATGCGGTGCTGTCAGCAGGTGATGGCAGACAGACGTACCTGAATGACAGTGTGACAAGGAGCAGAGACGGGGGGCCCCATCTAGCCACTCTTACTGCCAGAGTGATGAGCACACGGGAACACAGTCTGCGAATTATCAGCAGGCCAGGATGGAGCTCAGGCTTCGGGAGGGCTGCCAGACAGTTTGCAATGTGCTACAAATTTCTTTCAGCAGTTAGTCTTTTTGCTATGCACAGCCCCTTGCTATTAAGCAGACAGAGCAGCTCATATCCTGTGGACGGATGATAGATGTGTCACATCTTTGAAAAAAGCTGTTTGTCTTCCACAGGTGTATGGGTTTCCATCTCCAGCAAGAGGCAGAGGAGAGCAACACATGACACTTTTCAACACTCTCTTTCGATAATGATTTGGCATTCAAGGTGTATCAAAAGGGAGAATCTTTCACGTGCAATTATGATAGAAAATAAAGGTGATGACGTCTTGTGTACAAAGAATAGAGGGGAGATCAAAGGGTCCTAATGAAAATGGATGACAGTAAAAGAGATGCTTCAGACTTAAGAGTCACGCATTGCTCTTTGGGGCACAGCAATGCAGCGTGCACAACAAAGGTTACTGACAGAATTGTCAATACTGCTTTGCTTGGAGGGACAGACTGGGGGTGCTCTTTGTAGCCCTGTGGCTTAGTTTCATACATTGCATGGAAGAAAACCCACATAATAGAAACATTCTAAAACTGCTGTTGTGTTGAAAGAGCATTTGCTTGTTATTTTTAATATCCTTTATCATGTTTTTATGAATTTTCAAATGTAGCAGAAGGATGTCTATTTCATATATCTGTAGTGGACCTTAGATTATTGGCAGGTAGAGGGGGTCAAGCACCACTGGACTCAAATGGGGGCTTAAGCATGCTTGGTCGAAACATGAAGCAAAATAAGATGAACGATTCCAGAGAAGGTAAAGTGGACTGTTCTACTTTAGGGTGTAGGCAGGAAATGCCATTTTTGAAAACCCTCTTACTTTGCAGGGTGGGGAGAGGAAATCCCTGCATGTAAACAACAAACTCCCTTTTAGCCTATTATTCTCATCATGGTGCCACATTCCTTCTTGTGCAAGTATTGTGATTTTTTTCTTCTTAAAACCTAAAGGAGCTTTCAAACCCGTGATTCCTCATTTGCAGTCTGAGATGGTACCGTCCATTCTGTCAACTCCAGGACTCTACTGTCCCATTCTCTACAAGAGTTGAACAGACGTCTCACTGCAAGACCAGGTGCAGCTGGTCAGACGGAAAAATGCATCCCTTCAAGCCAATGGGCAGAAAATTTTGGCAGTGCCCTCAAGCCAGAAAGTCATGTGATTAAGGAAAACCACTTTCCACTGGGTGCAATCATTTGGAGTTTGGGATTAAAGTGTCATCAGTACCCTAGTGGCACGCAGCTCTACTTCTCCATAACATTTGGTTTAGGAAAGGCTGTGTATGATCTGGGCCATTGTCTGGGCACAATGGTGGACTGGATGAGGGCCAATAAACTGAGCTTGAACCCTGGGAAATTGGCCAGTTGCCTGTTCTGAATGTGGTTTCACTCCCTCTGAAAGAAGAGGTTCAGAGTTTGGGCGTTGATCTTGGATCCATCTTTACCACTGGAAGCTCAGGTAACCTCAGTGCCTTTAACCAGTTACTGCTGGTACATCAACTACAGCCATTTTTTGACAGGGATAGCTTGTCCACAGTGATTCATGCATTGGTAACCTCAATACTTGACTACTGCAATATGCTTTATAGGGGGCTACCCTTGAGCCTTGACAGGAGGCTCCAGCTGGTGCAAAATACTGCAGCTAGACTATTCGCGGTAGAGACTATCACCAGCACATAACTCCAGTGTTCAAAAGCTTGTACTGGCTGCCCTTGTGCAGCCAGGCCAGGTTCAAGGTTACTGTATTAATTTACAAGGCCTTAACAGCTCATGTCCAGGATACCTCAAGGACCTCCTAATCCATTATATCCCTGCCTGATCACTGAGGTCTGTAGAGGAGTCGCTGTGACCCAGATGCCCGGCTCTTATCCACCAGGAGTCATGTTCTTGGTATTATGGGCCCAAATTTACTGAACTCCCTTCCAGTTGAGGTCAGAGAACACCCCCCCCCCTCTGTTGTACTTCCATCATCTACCGAAGACTTTCCTTTTATTTCAGCAGGCATTTTAATTGAAGTCTGGTTTATAGTTTTGACCAATTTTTACCTTTTCTTTATTTTATTTATTGTACGCCACTTAGAGACATAAAGTGTTTAAATAAAATAAATACAGTAATAAGAGCACCCCTGACCATTGGCTGTGCAGCCTACAGTAGGTGGGAGCTGAAGCCCAACAACTTTTGGAAGGTACCAAATTGGCTTCCCCAATCCATTGGAAACCAAGGGGTAGCATTGCCTCCTAGAACTTCTCGCTGCTTGAAGCCATGGGATAGTCATGCTCAGAGTAGACCTATTGAAATGAATGGACATGACTAACTTAATTAATTTTAATAGGTCTATTCCATGTGCCGCTTAGTTGGATGCACCCCACACTTTTCAGTTTCACACACACACACATTCTGCATCTGCACACGCTTGCCCAGATGTTTTGTGAAATCTGTTGGTTACACTCAGTTGTGCTTCTAATTACTGTTTCCAGGCACATAGTTTACTGAGCATACACTTCAGAATTCTCCAATAAAGTGAGGCTTATTGCTGCTAGACTGCCAAAAATATGAAAATGTGTGCAATCCAATAATGCCAAGGGCTCTCGTGTAATATGACTTATTATTAAAAATGGGTTTTATTGTCAGCTTAGCAAAACACACTCTTTAATCTCGGACTCTGTGTAGTTTTTATTAATACAATATGCAGCTATTAAAAATAACTACAGATAATGCAACATTTATTAAATGGATCTCTTTAATGTTACTGCAAGACATTTTGTATTGTTTCTTTTCTACATATCCAGGCAGTTCCTTATAAAGTAGCCGTTACGTTTAGCCTGAGGTGTGGAATATTAATTGGGTGGTGTTATGGGGATACTTTGTTTTAAACAGAGCAGTTCAGGGGCAATGCTGAATTTACATTCCTAGTAACTGATATCATCGTCACCAAATAGAGATTTAAAATGCCAGATACCCATCCCTATTTGAGTTTTTTAAAACACACACACAACTTACTAGAGTTCTGGAGTTCACTTCAACACACATACACATTATTATTATCTTCTTTATACTGTTCTGGACCTTTGTCATACTGTACTCTAGTTTACTATTGGATTAATTCTGATGAAACGAAACCACAATTCAGAAAGCTTAACTATATTTTGGCATGCTCTCTTAATTCAGAAACCAAAATAGCTCTTCCTCCAGATGCTCTGTGCACCATAGATTTAGGAGTACTGGAGGAGCAAGGAAAATGAAACCTACTAAGCAGCTTTGAAATATGCCTTGCCTTTAGGTTTGGAAGTGTAAACCGTGGTTTGAGTTCTAAACTGTGGTTGGTACAAACTACTGTCTGCCATGATGCCTAGATTGAGCCTATGTGCTAAATCTGAGGCATTCAAGTGTTTTTGAAGTAAAAATGCACCTTCGAATTGTACAGCTTTTGTGGTGTAGCATATAGTTTGGACTTCAATGGGATTCAAAGCTATGCTCGCCAATGAAACTCTCTTGGTGATCCTGGGGCTGGGAACCTACTAAGATATCTATCAGTAGACTAGTGCAGTCTATTCTGACTGGCAACAACTTTTTTAGGCAGGTGCAGTGTTGTGGTTTTTTTAAGGGGGTACTCAAGGGTACGCAGTACTGGCACCTCTTGGGGGGTGCGTTATAAAGTGTGACACTTACTGTAACAACTTCATGATGAGCACCAACCCCTATTTTTCTAGGAAAAAAAGCACCAGGCAGGCGTCTTTTTTAGCTCTGCTACTTGAAATCCTTTTAACTGGAGATACAAAGGATTATTCTTGCATAGTATTTCTTCCACCACTGACATACAGCCAATCGCGACTTAGCCTACCTCGTAAGTTGGTTATAAAGAAAAATGGTAGGAATTCCTCTGTACCTAAGCTTAAATTGATGAAATTGCAGGATCCAAATGTAATTAGGAATGATAAAATTGCTTTCCTCATCCACTTATTTTTGTAAACTGTTTGGAGGTGAAAAAGTAAGAGTGGCACAATGATAAAAGCAGCAACTATTTGGAATTGTTGGGAAATATCAACAGATTGAGTTTTAGAAAAACAGCAGTGCCCCATAAGTCCATACTGTAAGGACTGGCTGCCTAGAGCCTGGCCCGGGTGTTCGCAAGCATGGTGCAGCTATTACAGGATGTCAGAAAATGTGGTTAATTGGTAGTGATTAGGGCTGTCTGAAAGCTGATTCCCTGAGTTTTTAGAACATATAATTGTTCCGTGCAATCCAGGGCGGAAGTGCTCTTTCATCTATATGAAGAGATCAGAAAAGGGAGATTTACAACTTAGTTTGCCCCGAGCCACACATAGCTGGCTTAATTTTTCTTTCCAAGAGGATCTAAAGATTGTTGTTGTGACTAGTTCTGTGTTGATTATATGTTATTTTGAGGTCACCTGAGAGTTGTTTTGGTTAAATGACTGACTGACTAAAATTAATGATTCTGTCAGGGTTATAATGGAGGTAAGATTGAGAACATGTTAAGTACAAAAGCTAAAGCAATCCTTGTAAGACCGCTTGCATACCCCTTTTTCATTTTCTTTCTTTTTTAAAAAAAAAAAGTTTAAAGGAATCAGGGAGGATATATATATCTAGACTGGTGGTATTAGGGTGGTAACTGCTCGAAAATTAATGGCCTGAACTGATTTTCATCCTCTTGGCTGGCTAATAATCAAAACAGAACAAGCCAAAACCAAAATGAAAATAGCATGTTTGTTGTTGGTTGGTGCATTTATAGATGGCCTTCTAGAAAACGTGTTGTGTACAAACACATGAACACACACACACACACAGAGAGAGAGAGAGAGAAATGATTTGATTTCAGCGGCAACGTGCTTAGAAACACCACATCACAACAGGGATTTATTTTGAGCAGTACAGAGAACTCTTATTTGTAATTGTGACAGACACCCACACTTAAGATGGGTCAAAGATGGGTTTACAGGGGTGCACACTGGGCGTGGAGCCTTGGGGTGCTGCAGGGGGACCCACAACTATGATGCCGAATGGAAAGCAAGAGGCGAGGGTGGGACCAAATTTTGGGGTCACACAGGGTGCTGCTCTGATTCCCTTCTAATATTTGAAAGGTTTAATTTGTAGGCCACTTAGTACATCAAAAGCCTATTTCAACAATTTCCAAAAGTTCTGTACAGACTAAAAGCTTAAAATAGGAAATATTTTCCAGTCTATATCCATTTTTTGTTACAAATCATTCTAAAGAAGCAGTGTGAACTATGTAATCATTCCAGCTAGAGCTTTACCAGGCACTACCAAGTTACTTGGCAGACATAAAGTTATCTCTCTTAATAAAGTCATTTTGCAGCTGGGAAAATAAAACTTTAAAGGGTAGTAAAATGTTTTCTTCTGCAAGTCAGAAAGTTTTTTTACGATTAGCGTGCAAAGCTCTTTCTCCCGTGGGAGTTTCAGTGTATGTGTGGGCAAAGGTTCACTGAATATAGTAGCAATCTTTCTCATGCTCGTGGTTTGATGATCTTTATTTATTTATTTGGCTTAACTTCCGGTTGAAGTTACAAGAGACTCATTGAACATTGCTTTTGCAAACATAATCATGTATACATATAGCTAGTAATATTCCACACGTTGATCATTTATTTGAATGATTTGGGTAGCATTTATTGACTGTGAAGCTGCACTGTTGAGATGTTATGTAATGGAATTCCTTATTATAAAACTTGTAATAGATGTTTTTATATAAAAAGATGACATTACGGATCTAGGGAATTTCAGAGGCATCTAGAATTATACCAATTTTTGGAAACCATATAGATTCCTCACTCCAAACTTAAACTCCTGTACTTTAAATAATAATGATGATAAAGGATAACAACTACTGGTATATATTTTAGAAAGTTGTTTGGTAGCATTTGGTCAACTCTTTTGATATCGTAACCAAAGTTTGCATGATGGCTCCTGAGATCAAGGAGCAGGTTTTCATCTGTGTTTGGATACAATTGGACACCATTTTGAATCAAGATGCTGGACCGAACCTTTCAAAACTGCACAAATTTAAGCCCCTGCTTTCAAAACTGAACAGATTTTTTTTTACTTCTCAGAGTTCCTGAGCCACAGGTAGTATGAAGCTGCTCAGAATAAATAAGGGGAACAATTTTGCCGGTCACCTGTGTATGGAAATGCATGTTCATAGCTCCATAGTGAAAGAATGAAGTGTGTCCTATGTTTAAAATCTTTTTCGGGGGGGGGGGCTGTTCTCATGGAAATGAACTGAGGTGGTGTGTGGGTTTAAAAGGGCATAGAATGTTAATCAGCCCAAAGAGGAATGCTTTCACTTGGCACCTAAAAATTTATAATGAAGGCACCAGGTGAACCGCCTTGGGGAGAGGATTCCACAAATGGGGAACCACCACAGAAAAGGGCCATTCTTGTGAAGCCACCCTTTGGACGTCTTGTGGCATTGGGGGTATCGGGAAGATTTAGACTTTCCAATGCTTATTTGAGAATGCATTGCATAGTTATTAGGAAAGCTGGCAAATATATATTGAGCCAGGTTCATGGGCTCTTAAAATACCACCTCAAATGAATGGTGAACTTTTAAAACTTAAATTCTACTCCAACAGGAGCTAAAACCTGAGCCAGAAAGCAATTTCTAACTTACTCCCATTCTGCACCTCTGCCATCCTTCCCTGTAGCCAAAAGCCTTCCCTGTCAAACCCACAAATTCATAACGCTCCCCTTTCCTTTCTTCAGTGGAGACAAGAGATTTTCTTTCTTTCCTTCTTCCCTGCCTCTTGCACCAGTGCCTTTCCTGTCAGAGTCGGTTGTATTGTCATCCACGGACTCTGAGGACTTCAGTTTGGAAGTCCTAGTAGCAGCACAGTCTCCCCCCTCCACTGTTCTGCCAGAGTCAATTACTGCTAAAGCAAGCTGAATCTCTTTAAAGGTTCTCAAGGAAGGCAGAGGTTCATAGAGCTGTCCAGGGTGCCATGGAAGCCTTGTCTCTATACTGCTGAGAGGCAGTTGCTCGGAGCAGAATACATACCAGCAAATACCAGATCATCTAGTGCAGGCAACCTGGCTCCAAAAGTGGCCAACTCACAACTGGGCATGGAAGCATCAGCCCTCCCCTGTTGTGCTGTTGGTATTTGCTGGTAACAGGCATACTGCCTCTGACTGTGGAAGTATTCTATTTACCGTATTTTTTGCTCTATAGGACATACCAGACCATAAGACGCACCCAGATTTTGGAGGAGGAAAACAAGAAAAAAAAATATTCTGAATCCCAGAAGATGAAGGCTCCCCGCTGCCCTGAAGAGGCTGCACGCGGCTAAGCCAGGAGCAAGAACAGCGAGAGGGAGCATTGTGCAGCGATCCCTCTCGCTGTTCTGGCTTCTGGGATAACTGCGCAGCCTGCATTCGCTCCATAAGATGCACACACATTTCCCCTTACTTTTTAGGAGGGAAAAAGTGTGTCTTATAGAGCGAAAAATATGGTAGGTATCATGGCCAACAGCTGCTGATAGACCTATCCCTTAATTTGTCAAATCAATTTTAAAGCAGTCAAAACCATTGACCACTGCCACGTTGCAATTAATACTACCACCTAGGCATTTGTGTTGTGCTCCATGGGACAAGCAAAGGGCACCCCAGCCCCCCGCGACCAAAGGAGCTGCATATGGATAAGATACACGTGGAGTCTCCGAACATGATTTAGAATATGCACATCACTCCCACTGCAGCCTGTTTTAACCATTAGAATATCTTCTCTTGTGTTGATCCAATGAGTATATTTTTCCATTTAAATGATTCCAAGGATGGACACTTTTTATAGCTGCATTATGATGGACACTGCACATCTGAGATTAGAAACTGGCCCTCTGTCTGTAACTATGATAGGACTTTCCACTTATACCTGCCTTCTCCTGCCCATTTCCTGCCCATTTCCTCAATCCTGTTTTCTTTCATTCCTGCCACAAAGAATGTCATAAATTCTCCATCTGTGGCTGTAAATTTGTCAGCCTTTTCTTGAAATAAGACTGTGGTCCCTGTTATAAAAAACAGAAGGTTGGATGCGGGGAGCAGCCAGCATAATTTTGACTGATTGATCTGAGGCATTTAGCTTTTCAAAATGGAAATACAGAATCAACAGTTCCTAAAGGGCAAACGCAGTAAATAACTCTGAGAATCAAGTGACTGTTTTAATATGTGCTTGGTGGATTTGCTTGAACCATTTATATAAGAATAAAATAAATTTAACTTTCTTGGAAGTGTCAGGGAGTACACACCAAAGGGAAATTTGCTTTAATTACCCTGTCAGGGTTATAGAGCTAACAGGGTTTTTATCCTTCCGAGGAATCCCGATTCAGTCTCTAAACTTTTTATGCAATTGCAAACCTGGGTCTGGGGAACTGTAACCTTTTCCTCATCCATGTTCAGAAAAGGTCTTCCACCCCATCTTTTATTCCCCACCTCCCTGGGTTCATTTTCAGTAACTTAGGGCATTGTAGCAACCAAGGAAATGCATGTGGGCAGAGAGGGGGGAATCTGAATCTTGAAAATGAAATTTGCACATGGAATTTCCTCATTGTGTTAAGATTGGTGTTCAAGAGTGTCTGCTTGCAATTTCCTTCTCTGCACTTAGAAGCCCTGTTTCTTTACTTCCAGATGAGTTGAATGTGGCTGTAGGTAATTGTTATTTAAGGAAATGAACTCTATATATGCTCAGATGTGTTCTGCTATTGCTTCCCTTGGGGCTGAGCTCCATTTCAAATGAATCCCTGAAAACCCCACAATCCAACCATGGCCCTTTCTGGTGAGGTGGGGGAGCGCACAGATTCATTCGTTTATTGCAGTTATTTACAGCCCACCTTTCAGGATGCAAATCCAAGGCAGCTTACAAGAACCATGAAAATGCATTAATAGAATCACAATAAATAATCTAAAAATATAGCAAGTAAAGCTGTTTCCCACAGGTCTGGTGATGGTAGACCTGCATTGCCTTGTTTAGAGACATGCTTCTGCTTTTGAATGGGGAACTGGATGTTGAGTTAAGCCAACTGCGGATTGCAGGATGCACCACATGATTCAGTCCTTCAACACAAATAGAAAAAGAGAAATGTCTGAGTGTCACTGATATGCCATCTCATCTTGCAAAAACCAAAAAGCAGGGCTTTTTTCAGCTGGAACTCACTGGAACTCAGTTCCGGCACCTCTCAGGTGGGTGCCACTGCCATTCTAAGAGAACAAGGGAACAAGTGTTCATAATGAATTCCAGCACCTCTTTTTCTTAAAAAATAGGACTGCAAAAAAGCAATAAAAGAAAATAAAAATAAGGAAAATAAGGGGTTCTTTTCTGCACATCTCATATTATGAATTTTGATCATGCTTTATTTTATTATTATTGGGTTTGTTTGTTTTTATAGGGAATGGGATAACAGTGTAACTCTCTGAGAATTACTGAATAGGCATTCGATCCTTTACTAGTATGTGGAAAGGGTGAGGCCTCGTTCTCATTGAGATGGTAAGCCTGTATCTGGACTGTGATTGAACAGTAGTAAAACATTCCCTGCATACACAAAATCTAGCATATCAGAGATAAAGATTCTAGCCTAACCTTCTTCCTGGCCTGCTAATTTTCTCTCTTTGGGAATTTTTTCTTGTTTGTTGTGTTCTCTGATTGAGAGCATGCCAAGTGAGGCCTACCAACCATCTGAAAGGGGTACTGTCGGGCTGCCATTTAACACATTTAGCAACAGCTAAGCTTCACTGTATTGTAATATATGTCTTCTCTGATTACAGTGCTAAACTGCAGACATTTATGCTTTGATAGTTCCCTGGTTTAAAAAACATCCAGACTCAAGGTGTGTGTTATTTTACAAATGTCACACATAATAAAGTCTGTTTATCTAACAGCAAAATTTTATTAGCCTAATATGAAGGATTGAATATGCAAACATCAGAGTTTGTAGATGTACAGTATGAGGTATGTTTTCATTTCATCAGTTGTTGCATAATTTATCTTATACACATACATTTAGTAGTCACATGGGTTTTTGATTTTTTTAAAAAAATCAGTTTCTTTTTTTAAAAAAAACAGTAGTATTTTTTGGGGGTTTTTTTGCAGAGTTGAACCTAAGCAAAATATTATTATTTTTGAAACACTGACTAGGCTTACTGTTTTCAGCTTTGCTCAGAAGTTAATCCATCTCAACCACAGAAATAAAATTAGCCGAACAATTAAAATTGAAAAAGCCACTTCATCAGTTGGTTAACTGAACTGTGGTTTTTTTTAAAGAGTGCAATTTTATGCGTCTCTAGTGAAGTCTAAAAACTGCCAATTAAAAAGTCATTAAAACATAGTTAGGTTTGAAAGGATGTTTGTCAGCTGAAATAATTGTTAAACCCTGCCGAAAATGGCTCTAATTCATGTAACTGTACCTACTCAGGAAGGCTGTTTTGGCATAGAGGCTCTTAATCTTTTGTTGCTTATGAGGCCATTTGCACAATATGAAGGACTATCATGCTCTCTAGTAGTGTTCACAGTGAATTCTGTAATTGGGGGACTGAGAAACAAACTTCTATTTTGGAATTCCTCGGCCCATTATGACATGAGCCCAAACCCCTTCCAGTGTTTGTATCTGGTTCATTCTGAGGTTGGCTCATGCCCCAAACTGGTGCTTTCCATTGACGGGTGGAGCTCACTTCTTTATTTTGTCCCAGTGGGTGGGTGGGGGTGACTGTACACTAGAATGGACCAACAGACTCCTTGCCCTAGACCTGAAGTCAAAGCCAGCCCAAGACATTTTGGCGCATGAGGCGAACCACAAAATGGTGCTCTACTCCCTTCTGGAGAAGAAAGGGTGAATGAAGATCTACATCGGGAACAAGGGTAGGGAAATGAAGATCTCCATCAGGGATCTGTTGCTCCTGTGAATCCTGTCTCCTGAAACTGTTGCTTCACCTTGCCTCATGTGTGGGCTGGCCCTGCCTGAAGTTAACCCTGTTGTATCTGCCATACCTGGGTGCATGAGGATCGGTATTTACACGGTAACTTTAAGTGTGTTAACAGTGATAAATCAATGGCCTACTTTGTTAGCTCCTAAGAGGATCAATTAAATTTAAATGATTTGGGGGGCTTTACAGAACTAAGTTTTGACGTCTTGCATTTCTGAAAAGCACTGAGCAGCATACACTTTACCAGCCCCGTCAGTAGAAGCCCTGCCCAAGGACCCTCACTTGCGCAATGGGGCTTCCCCACCTACTCTTCCTCCTGCATGTCCCCATGCCCCTCAAAATTGGCTATGGGAATTGGAAGAACACATAGAACAGCATGCAGTGTTTATGTGTATAGTTCTGTTTGGAATACCTGTGTGAACAGAATGACAGGAAGAGTGTGGTATTGAATTCCACCCTGTATGTTTAACTTGCTCCTGAATTGGCTTATTTTTGTTTGTGTGAGCTACATTGTAATGGTCATTGGATACAAACAAGGAAAAGCTGACTAACACTATGTGAGTGGAGCAGCAGAAGTGGTGATGGCAAGGATGACCACTGGTCCACCACTGCAGCTTCCCTCCATTGCTGCTGGCCTAGCTGAACCCAGCGCTGTCACTGTCTTCACCTCATTACCTCTGATGTTGACATTGGCAGAAGGCCCCCAAGGCAATAAGAAATAATAAACTGAATGGCTGTGGAAGAATCTGTAATTGCCTTTCCCAGCTCATCTCCACAGTGTTGGGTGATTTGGCATTCTTTTTTCAAAGGGGCCATAGAATTTACCTGACCATACCTCATGCTGATGCCAGCTCTTCTCAAAATTGCCATCTCTAAGATGTTTTGTCACCCACAACATGAGAGATATGGGAATCCTGTATCTTTCTTCCTGTGAATGAAATAGCAGTTTGGGATAGATGATTTCCAGAGCAATCCTATCTGCACCAGGAGTCTGCCTAGTGGGCCTTTGATGTAAGTGCTGCTACACTGGCAAAGAGAAGGCTCTTTCTACATGGAGGTACTGTGGAATTTCAGTACATCAGTGGGGCCTGAAATGGGTCTGGAACAGTCATGGATGCACACGATACAAAGCACCCTTGTTTTCCTAGCTTGCTCCTCCCAGATGACTGAGACCAGCCTTGGTGCTAACATAGTTTACTTCCCAATTATGTCAATGGAAGGGATTTTTTTAAAAAAAATGGAAGTTGAAGAAGAAAAATGGGGCAATGCTACCCTACTCCACCTTTTGCCGTGGCAGACTATAAGAAGTGATATCTCTGCTATGGATTCCTCTGTTTCATAGGATTGCTACTCTCAAGCTTAAAAATGACTGCTGAGGAAAGGGTTAAGCAGTGCATCCTTTTCTGTTTTGACTCACAACATGGCTCATATACTGATTCTGACTTTAAAACAAAACTACAGAGGTAAAAAAACAAGAGAAGCTACATCCCGCCCCTGCAGATTTTTCCATGCAGAGGTTTTGCCTCTGTGGAATCTCTTTCCCCCTTTTGATTGGAGTGGAGCAGTGTTTCCATTCAATAGGTAAAACTGAGAGGCCAGGAAAGCCTGCGTCTTCTTCTCTAGTTCAGATTTTAACCTGAGCCATAGAAGAATTTGGTGCCCAGTAAAGCACACATCTCCTCTGAGTCAGAATATAACAAGTTCCTGAAGTTGTTTCTTGAACCTCTACTCATAATTAACTATTGGAAATTGCAGCTGCCTCTGGCTTAGAAGGCTTTAAAAGGGGATAAGGCAAATTCATGGGAGATAGGTAATAGCTTATAATGGCTTGATAAAACCCACAAACTATACGGGGTTCTTATGACTTGCTTGCTCTTATCTTTAGGCTTTCCAGAGGTAACCTGGTTGCCACTTGTGGGAAAAGGCTTGTGGACTAGATGGACCTTTGGCCAGATTCATCAGGATTCTTATTATGTTCTTATGTCACTGAAGTGGTTAATGTTACATAGTATTGTCAGTATTATTGGATTTTAAAAATCCTATACAAACTACTTCATACAAAAGAAGTTATTTCCACATGATTTGAAACTTCCTCCTATAATTTTGTTTTGTGTCTCCGTTTTGTCA
The DNA here is from genome assembly GCF_964106915.1 of Podarcis gaigeae. Taxonomy (NCBI): domain Eukaryota; kingdom Metazoa; phylum Chordata; class Lepidosauria; order Squamata; family Lacertidae; genus Podarcis; species Podarcis gaigeae. Next base: position 18,181,296 of record NC_139681.1, read on the forward strand.
CTTGTCACACACATCAAAAAGTGCTTCATTTTAACTCTAAGAAACAACCGATGAAAGACAATCCAGGAACAAAACAAAAAAGCCATACAATTACTTACATTTTTAAAGGGTTCTCTCTTTTTTGACATCTGAATTTTAGAAACAAGTTTCAGAACTTCCTTTTTTTCCTGGAAGGGAAGAAGTTTGTTTTTCGGAAGCCATTATGGGGCAGTATTGAATGTCTGAGTTTAAAAAAACAACGAAGAGCAGCAGCAGCAACAATAACTAAGCACCACCACCCAAAAAACCCTGCCAATCTCCAAAGTTTTAGAATTGCAAAGGCAGCATTTCTCATCCCTATGTATGATCATTTCTTGAGTTTCTGCTCTATGAGCTGAAATTGCATGCACAACCCAATTAATAAAGGTTCATGGGAGGCAGTGAGCCATTTCTGTGGCATGAGATACAATGCATTTGTAATTTGTAGGCTGGATTATTGCGGAGATTATGGCGACTGTTGTTCTATTCTATAACAAAAATTATATACATGGCACACAGTATCTTAGCAATAAAATCCCTACCCTGAAGAGTTTACAATCTAGATTTAAGGAACAGGGGAGACAACAAACTGACTGAGGTGCTTCAGCCATGTCTCACTCTCAGTATGACATTGCCTCTGCTGTTTTGTTTTGTTTTTTGCTATCTTTGCATAGAAGCACCACTTGGAGTTCCAGGTATGGAGAGGAGGCAAGAAAGAAAGAATGATTGGGGTCAGTTTAAAAGGAGCAGGAGACAAGAGGGTGGTGGAGTTGGAGGAGTGATGACTGACAGACATGGACACGGGAGATAGGGCATTGTGGATAGATAAATAAATAAAGAAGAACATTTGGTTCTGTTTTATACAGCTACACATTTAGAACAGAATTAGATAAAGATTGCTGAAAGCTGGGTGAGTGACAGAATTGCCTTCAAACCATGCAGTACTAGCTTGGAAAGTCATTTGTGCATTAAGGAAAGCAAAGGAGCACCACCCATGATGGATCTGAGCAATTGTGCCCAGCACACAGTGTCACACGCTTTCATGATAACTGCCAGCAATTTTAGTTGATTACAGAACTGTACGTCCTAATAAAATACAAACGTCTTCTTTGTGCGTGAGGACCTGTATATGGAAGAGAACAGCATTTCCATAATTGGCAACTGAAAGGGAAAATGTTTAAACACAAGCTGCAGTACAGTAATAGACACCTGTATAATATGTCTACATACTTTTGGATATGTGTTAATTTTAAGATCTTATCTTCCTGGTTTTTTTAAAAAAATGAATTCCATGACTGGTTGGGCTGAGTGAGAGTGGTTGTCCAAAGGATTCCCAGGTGACAGAATGGAGAGCTGGACCTAGATTTTCTAAGTTCTAGTCGAACAATATTCATCAAGACACCACACAGATTCTGATTATACTCACTGCCAGCCCAGCAGCTCAGGATGAAAAGGAAGCAGTAGAGAGACCAGTGTCCCATCCATACACACAAAGATGTCACCAAACCAAGTTCAGGAGCAATTATTTAATGTTATGGCTGACATGGTTCTCTTCTCCCATATGGTAGTGGGTCTTTTCAAGATTGCATAAGTATGTGGGATTAAGCCCTGTAAAATAGCTGTAGAATTGAAATGATTCCACAACTGGCCTCTTCTCCATATCTGACGTAAGTAGCTAGTAGACATTCTAATGAGATCTGGAATTACTTGGATTTAAATCAGATTTTGCAGGTGTGTTTCCCACTGACATGTTTTAGATCAGAGTCCAGACTGCCTGGAATCTGTATCTGGTAAGATGACCTGTGTCTAGATCCAGATCAGGCATTCAGGCCTCACCGACCATGTACTGTATTTGTCACCACAGGCCTACAACCATCACACAGCATTTATGCAGCGTTTCATAGCACTGTTCTAGTGAGTGGCTAACCCACCTGGCCACACAAATGTGTGACAGAGGGGTTTTCTCCAAGAACTAGAATTACTGTGTTTAAGAAACAAGAAAAGCTACTTGCTTCATAATCATAAAAGCAGTGTAACAATGCCCAACACAAAAAGCATCAAAACAAGTTTTAAAAATTGAAAATGGAATTAGTAAATCCTGTTATGATTGTAGAGATTAGCACAAATGGCTATACATTGAACAAATAGTTAACTTCTTCCAAGCTAAATTGGCTGCTGCTGAGCCATTAAAATTCATCATATTAATCTTTTGGTACAAACAGAACTATGCTAAGATCTTTATATGAAATCCAAGCACATGGTACGGAAATCACATTCCAACACCAAGTAAATCAATCTTCTTTTTCATTGTTTATTTTTCATAATCCTCCAAGGCACTGGCTCACACAAAGAGGCAACTGCCTTGCAGATTTTTACATTTTTAAAAATAAAATAAAATAATGTGTATTTATATGTTAGGTGTAAACGGGGAGGGGGGAGTTAACAGAAATAAACAGCTTTTATTGGCTTTCATCACTTGCAATTATGAGAGCCTTGTCACCATTTCAAAACTCTCATAATACCATTTTTAGTGAAGTTTTTAAAGCACAAAAAGCAAGAAATGGTCAGTCTCCAGAGATAGGTAGAGCTGACACAGTAACTCCCATGTAATTCAAATTTTATGTGATTTCAGTCAATGCAATTGTGTAACGACAAGAGCTTCACCTACCTCACAGGGTTGTTACGAGGATAAAACAGATCAATGAGCTATGGCCCTTTCAGGAAGGATGGGATATAGAAACAATAAATAAATGAATAAAGCATTATGTTTATTGGGCATTTCTTACTGAGGCAGTAGCTAACCCTCTTAGTATTTGGAGTCAACATATTATGTTTTTGTCCTAACCCATGCCACATTGTTCTTCATGTTGTCTAAAGGGCTCAGGTATTTGGTATTGCTTTTATCCTGCCTGCTCATAGGTGTGTGTGTATTTTCATTTGGGTGTTTCCCAAAAGGGCACTGAGTTCAAATGCCCAGTTACAAGTGAATTGGGGGGGGGGTGTAAGGCGGGGGGGGGGAGAGAAGACACTGCACACCCAAGGTTTAAAGGTTTGAATGACCCCACCATGTGTGGGGGGGGGTCATAGCTGTCAACTTACAGATTTGAAAATAAGGGACCAGCAGCCAAGAGGTGGCTTCACAAGAATGGGCCTTTTCTGCGGTGCTTCCCCATTTGTGGAATCCTCTCCCCAAGGCAGTTCACCTGGTGCCTTCCTAATAAATTTTTAGGTGCCAAGTGAAAGCATTCCTCTTTGGGCTGATTAACATTCTATGCCCTTTTAAACCCCCCCCCCCCCATAGCTGTCAACTTACAGATTTGAAAATAAGGGACCAGCAGCCTTGAAAATAAGGGACCAGCAGCCAAAATAAGGGACCTGCAGCCTCACCTGTTCCAGGCACTCCAGTCTTCCTGTCCTCCTGCAGTCTGGTCAAACTCATGCTGGGTAGCTTCGAGAACACTGTCCAACCAACTTTGTAACCAGAGGTTCAACTGAATAGAATCTGAATCACATGTACCACAAGGCCTATGCAGCCTCAACTTAAGATGGCTCCCCGGCCTGGCTTTGCATTGCAAAGTTTGCAGCAGCATGTGCAACAAAATGGCGTCCAGCATTCAAAAACCTCCTCAGCTTGCATTAACTAGCCACACACAAGGCATGCAAGCTCCACCCCCCAGTCGTTCTTAGACTTCTTATTGGGTGAGCAACACAGCCAAGCAACACAGTTGGAGCCTCCCTCCTCCCTGGCAGGCAGGCAGGGAGGGAGGGAGAGGAGCTGCTTCCTTTGAAATTTAAGGGACATTTAAGGGACATCCATCAATAAGGGACAGCAGTGGGACATGGCGCTGGAATAAGGGACTGTCCCTTCAAATAAGGGACACTTGACAGCTACGGTGGGGGTCAAATTTAATACCACAACAGATGCATTTGTTGGGGTAGTCATTAAGAAAGTGTTAACCGTTCAGTACAGTGGTATCTCGGGTTAAGAACTTAATTCGTTCCGGAGGTCCGTTCTTAACCTGAAACTGTTCTTAACCTGAAGCACCACTTTAGCTAATGGGGGCTCCCGCTGCTGCTGTCGCAGGAGCACAATATATGTTCTTATCCTGAAGCAAAGTTCTTAACCCGAGGTACTATTTCTGGGTTAGCGGAGTCTGTAACCTGAAGCATCTGTAACCTGAGGTACACTGTATTGCTTTTTAACGTATACATAGAAGGACTTTTAAGGTTCAGCAAGGGCATGCAGCTGCAGAGTCCTTTGCCTGGCACCCACAAGATCCCCTCCCAGCACGGAAATAAGGTTTACAAGAAGCGCTCTATTGTAACCAAGTGAAGAGTGTGTGGCTGGCTGCAGCCAGGGTGTGTGGTGCCCATGACAACTTTTACCCTTCTCAGTTTGCAAATGTGCCCACAGGTCCCAAATGTTTGGCACCCCCTGTTTAAAGGAACAAATGTATGACTGTCAAGAGTAGACTCCAAAAACCCCCAAAAACTTATCTTGGTTTCTATTGGCACAATACCATCCCTATGCTGTTTTGTTCCAGTATTAATATATAGCATTAGCATACTGTCCCGCAACACTCCAGATTTAAAATACTGCACTTAGTCAGCAGTTTTCTTCCTTCTTTTAAAGTATTTTCTTTTCTTTCCCTCCATCAGTTTTCCTGCTTAGGAATTTGCATAGCCATATAAAGCGGGGAGGAGGGGGTTGAGCAGAGGGAAGTTTTTTGTGGTTTTTTTAAAACAAAGAGTTGAGTTGAAAGTGTTGGGTTTGTTAATGGAAGGTCTGTGCTTTCTTTCCACCCAAGAAAGTCAGCCGGCAGCTGAAACTCACTTAAAACAACCGCTAAATGAAAGAAATCTAAACACACATTTAATGACTTGGTTTTTTCCCTTTTTCTTCTTTCATGAAAGTGTGTGTCAAAAGATTTTCACTTGTATAAGGTAACTCTTAATGATGTGGGAGCCAGAGGAGCCAGAGATGAGTCTTTCGTTGATAATTTCTGAACAGATGAAAAAGAATATTTTAAATTCTTGAGATGTTTGTGACTTTTTGGATGCCTCTTAGTAGATAAAGTTGACAGCTCTATCAGCTTTACACTTTGCGGGGGGAAATACTTTACTTCCAAGAGCAAAATGTCAAGGCATTATTGATATGGTTTTCTATATGTTAATTGAAATACGTGATGGCCTTTCCCCCAACTTAGTGTGAAGTTATCTCTGGCATTATCAAAGGAACAATACACCCTCCAGTACTGTGTTGTAGCAGGTTAGGGTCATGATCTTCAGCTGTTTCCTGAAATGAAACTCCGACATCTCTTGCACAAGAGTTGGCACTGGAAATTTCTCATTCACTGAAACTTGAAGTGATTTTGTGGTTTCCCCACACATAGCTAGGTTGCCCCAAATCTTCCCTAGAGCAAAAGCTGAAGCAAATTTGGAGGCTTCTCAGGCAAAACATCTGAGGAGTGTTAGGGAAACAAAGGATTTCAGTAGCATGAACAAAATATTTATTTTTCTTGTGGGGGCAGAATGTATACATATCCCAGAGCACTATAATTTCTCCATTTCCTGTTGGAAACAGAGGAATCTGCCTTATTCTGAGATGGACCATTGGTCCTTCTAACATATTGCCCACATTGACTAGCAACAGGGCTTCAGTCAAGATTCTTTTCTCATTCCTATTTTGGGACACCAGGAGTGAAACTAGAAGCTCATTTGGAAATCTTTGCATGGATCTAAAACTTGTGGTTTGAAAGCATGCAAGTGCTATGCTCAGTGTTTTAAATGGTGAAACTGAAACAAACATTTGTTCCCGTCCTGTTGGAAAAATTACTCTCAGATTCCAGAAGCGCCTTTTCTAAAGCCAAATATGTAGGGGATTGTCTATGATGGCTGAATAATATAACAAAATATCCTTATTGCAGTGAGACTTGTATTCCATATTCTATTAGGTGGCTTTCATGAGGCTATGTGAGCGTTGTTATCATTGTGCAGAAGCCTTATTCTTTTTCATAGTTAATGGCTCGTGTTAAGGACTTTTGTTTCTTTCATGATACCAGTTTTGTTATCTTGAGTGTGTTTATACTTTCTAAAAAGGAGACAGAAAGAAAGATACAGTGGGGAAGAAAAGCACACAAGAGAGAATAGCCACCAAGAGTAATAATTCCAGTTAATGGCTATTTCATCAGGCTATCATTCAAATAATTCTATCACAAGCTAGCTTTTCACGGCAGAGAGTCAATATTTTCCCTGCGAAAGAGATCTCACTCAAAGTCATGGGGATTCTTGCTCTGGGATTGGGGCCAACATTGTCACTGCGTTATGGCATGCAACGGATCGCTAAACAGGAAATACTCAATGAAAAGCTCCTTTCCACCTTAGAAAAGTTGTGGAGGGACAATGCGCTGTTAGTGGTAAGATGGCTGTGTAGGTGATAAGTTTACTTTTTATTGCACCACAGTAAAGACTTCCACCCAAGAAATCAACAATAAATGCAGTTTGTTACTCATTTAGCTGAAATGAACCATAAATCCAGCAGTGGTGTACCACACTGCTCACTTGACCGTCAGCTGGTTGAGTTTCTGCAGCCTACCGAGAAAGGAAGGGGTGCAGCAATAAGGTCAGCAGTAAGTGCAAATACACCGTCAGGAGCTCCAGATAGGCTCTGCTGGCAGATTTCCGTGGCACCAATTTTGCCGCCACCACATCCCTCCCTTCTCTGTGCTGGTATTCTGCAGCGACTCAGGTGGCTAGAGGTCAGGTGAGTGGGGCAGCCCCATCATGCCATCCACTTACAGTGAATGTTTACCATTTGCTCTCAGTGATCATATGTGTGTGCTGACAATCCCAGATGAATTTTGTGAATGCTCAAAGACATGATGTATGCTTCTCTGTTTTTTTAGATAGTCATACCAGCAAATGCTGATGCTCACATTTAGATGACTATCTTATCACTTACTTCCGTTTCTTTTTGGGATCTAACTGAAAGTGCTGAGTATGACCTAAAAAGCCCTGGGTGATTCGGAGCTTAGTATCTAGAGGGACTCCTTCCCCCATATTTACCAACCCATACCTTAATCAATGGAAGCCCTTCTTCAAGTGCTCCCTCAATAAGAGGTGTGGAGAGTTGAGGACACAGCCTTGTCAGTGGTGGCCCCCCTGGCAATGGAATGCTTTTCCTAGAAAAGTTGAGCTGCTGCATACTTTACATGTCAACTGGTAAAAACTTATCTCTTCTCTCAGGCTCTTTAAACATCCTCCCATTTTAAATTAACATCAATGTCAATTAACAAATGTCAGTTGGATTTTCTGATCGTTCAGTGGTAAACAGTTGGTTTTCCTGGGGACCTGTGCCTAGGAAACATGGGGCAAGTGAAAATGTTGATGAGCCCTTAGTAAATATATCTAACTAATAATTCAAAAATCTGTTTGGAGTTGTTGACATTCTCATTTGCATGTTTACTTTCATCAACTATCATATACCACTGTAACATACAGAGTTCTCTTCTTACATTATCAGCCCACAGATGGAATGGGATTCCCTTTTTTGCTTCTACTCTTCCATGTGTGCTAGTGGTGTGGGTGATTCCTCCATCTCCTGTGCAAGGTCAATCCATCAGCTAAAGAATCATTATAAAGGAATAATGTGGATATAATTGCTAGAAAGCTGTCCTCATTTGAACAGGGCAGGTATGCCATTTGGTTCTTTAGGTGTATAGATATAAAGGAATGTTTAGAGTAGGGGTCACTGGAAAAAAATTATTTATTTGAACTTATTTTGCTAATTGTAATATTGTTCTATTGTAAACAATATTCTAATGTTCTATTGTAAACAAGATTAATCACTGGTCTCATTTAAACCAAACCTGCAAAGATATCCAGTCCATCTTCAGTTTCTTTGATTGCCCAGAATACCTCATTCACATTTAAGGGCAGATACAGAAACAGCTAGGAGGACTTTTAAGACCTGCCAATCTTTTGATTTTGATTTTAATGTAAGTGTTGTCCACACCTCTGGCCATTAGAAAAGGCTGACACTACCATTTTGAGTTCATTTTGTTGTTTGTTTATATAAAGCTTTTTAGAAGGCAAGCAAAGAGTGCATGTTAAGGATTTATTTTATTCACTCCCTCTGTGAAACAAAAAAGGTTATCCTGAAGTTTGCAGAAGATTTCATATTTCAACCAAGCTCTGCACATATCTCAAGCAATGTCTTTTCAATGCAAAGTATCTGTGCTTGATCCATTGTGCAGTCATAGTATATCTATTTTCTCTCTCTTTAATGGCTTAGAAAAAAGGGAAAACATGAACTGCCAGCAAGTTAGGAAACAAATAGTTGATGGCTAAGATCTTATCTTGGAATTTCTCATCTCTCTTGCCATATTAAGTTCAGGCAAGAAACACACACTCTGAATCACTAAAGGACAAGAGTTTGGGAAGCTATTTCAGCACTCTTGGGAACAGTGCTGTTGTGGTCAATACAATTGCTAAACATATGCAATAATATAGCTTGTCGCTTCGCCCTTTGTGTTCATTTTTATCCTTTCTCTGGGAAATCTTTAGCAAACTGATGACCTGGGTCGGGCGGTGGATGGGTTCCTTTCCTCCTACTAAGCCTGACTTCCCTTCCTGAATATCAGATGTCATCTCCTTGGACTAGAATTCTCATAGGCCTTAGGAACTGGATGTGGTAGTTTTCGACTGCTTTCCACATCACAGTATTGAGACCATGTTGCGTAACAACACTCTCAGTAATCCTTAAACACCATTCTGATCTCATTGATCTCTGTCTTCTGTTGACTTGGGTAGGGATAATACAGCAAAGGAAAAGCAAGATAATGTAAAATTAAACATGATACGAGGTATTTATATGATAAAACCAACCCTTCCATTCACTACCATTAGTCTAACCATCACTTACAGCCCCAGAAGATAGAAAGGAATGTACCACCAGCAACTGCTGCGAAACAAACAAAAGACAATCTTATGCCTGGGAGAACAGAAGTGTCTTTGCCTAGTGCCAAAGAGATATCTGTGTCGGTTGCAGTCAAGCTTCCCTGGGCAGAGTATGTCATCTTACAGAGGCTGCTACTGATCCTACCCACTGCCTTGCAGGACATGTTCAGGAGAAGAAAAGGATGAGTGGAGTCCCTAAGATGGTTGAATGGTACCTTGGGCACCTCCTTCTGGCAACTTCTGCAGCCAAGCTGGCACCAAACATATTACTCAGCTTTCCTTTGGACCACATCAGTGAGGCTGAGAAGGGGGGTATTGTCATCTGGGCATCCCAGGACCTCGATTTACATGGCCCAGGCTTACCCCTTGGGGAGGTCAATGAGGAGGCAGCAGTTACGAGTTATGTGTCTCTACAGTCACAGAGTGGGCAGTAATGGGTACCTGCAGTGGGTAGCAGCATCAGGACAGGTGGCACAAAAGGTCCTGCAGCTGCCACCAGGCATTGGGGGTACAGTGGTATCTCAGGTTACAGATGCTTCAGGTTACAGACTCCGCAAACCCAGAAATAGTACCTCGGGTTAAGAACATGGTGGCACGGCGGCAGCAGCAGGAGGCCCCATTAACTAAAGTGGTACCTCAGGTTAAGAACAGTTTCAGGTTAAGAACGGACCTCCAGAACGAATTAAGTTCTTAACCCGAGGTACCACTGTACTGAAAATTGTGGTGGCTACAGTTGCCTAGCCTAGTAAATCTCTCTCTCTCTTTCTCTCTTTCTCACCCTCTCAGCTTCACACATTAAGCTTTTTTTAAAAAAATAAATAAAACAGGTCCCATGCCATGTTCTTCTTCCAGGCCTGTTCCTGTGTTTCCCCACATTGAAAACCCATGCAAATGTTGCTTTTCAGTGTTAATAACAGCAATGTAATACTTAGCACTATAGGCAATTGAAAGTGTTCCATATACATTGTTTTCTCATTCTTACATCTCTTTGAGATGTTCTTGTTTAGTCGTTTAGTCGTGCCTGACTCTTTGTTACCCCATGGACCAGAGCACGCCAGGCACTCCTGTCTTCCACTGCCTCCCGCAGTTTGGTCAAAGTCATGCTCACTGTCCAACCATCTTGTCCTCTGTCGTCCCCTTCTCCTTGTGCCCTCCATCTTTCCCAGCATCAGGGTCTTTTCCAGGGAGTCTTCTCTTCTCATGAGGTGGCCAAAGTATTGGAGCCTCAGCTTCAGGATCTGTCCTTCCAGTGAGCACTCAGGGCTGATTTCCTTCAGAATGGATAGGTTTGATCTTCTTGCAGTCCATGGGACTTTCAAGAGTCTCCTCCAGCACCATAATTCAAAAGCATAAATTCTTTGGCGATCAGCCTTCTTTATGGTCCAGCTCTCACTTCCATACATCACTACTGGGAAAACCATAGCTTTAACTATACAGACCTTTGTTATACTATACTATACTATAGTATATACTATGCTATACAGACTCTTTGAGATAGGTTAGCATTATTAGCCTATATTGTGTAAATGCAGCCAGAGAGAGAGAGAGAGAAAGAGTCTTTTCCAACTAATGAGTTCATGGCATGAGGACTTCCTGATTTACAGCTCAATGTCTTAGCTACTGTGCTGCAGCAGCTTTAAGGCCAGAAGTTCACTGCCATCTCCACCACCTAGCCTGCTATAGGAGGTCGAAAATTCATATGTTTGCTTTTCCCAGTGTAATCATTTGTTCTCCATTGCATACAAATAGAAGTATCCAAAATATAATGGAACGTGCAATGCATGAATAAAGAACAATGTGGAATTATAGCAGCTACAAAAGAGTGGGCAGAGTTACCACCCACTACCCAAACAGCCATGAATTTGTCTGCCATCCTCTCTCATTAAAGAAAAAGAGAGGCACATCTTTCCTTTGGCTTAATTACACATAATCTTGGTGACAGCCGAAACACAAACCTAAACAGTCAATCAGAGAAAAATATACACAAAATTAAGCACTTCACACAGTGTCCAACCCTTTCAATCTTTATTAATACTTTAATTATATTAATTACACTGTAGTTTAGTGCATTTGCTATTTACAGGGAAGTGGGCGAGAGTAGTGATGGAATGGATTCTAGTAAGTAATGAGTCTGAATAGAATGGGCTTGTGCTAAAATGAAGATTATTAGCAAAACCTAAAGTAGCAGTGTTTTGTATAAATAAATAATTCAAGTTTATGCTTCCTTCTGTTCCACTCATTCACGTATTCTTTTTCTGCAGCAAAGTGTTCTAACATGGGCTGTTGGGCTTTGAGCAACAGAGTAATTATCAAAAATCAGGCTGCACATTCAAGTTTCAAAAGGGTTGTTTTGCTTGTACTTAATTCACCTAACTGCTTTGAATCTGTGTTGGTCAATGAGCCTGCTGCTCCCCACCCAACCCCACAAAAAAAAGTTTGGGGGAGGGATAAGGGGCTTGCAGGCCATTGCCAAGGTAGGGCAGCTTAACAGAGGACAGGCCTCTATTTTAAGGTGTCCTCTTTTTTTCATAGCAGACGAATCTCATCATATATATATATATATATAGAGAGAGAGAGAGAGAGAGAGAGAGAGAGAGAGAGTGTGAGTGTTACAAGTTTGGTGGATTAGGGGAATGCTGTTGATGTAGTGTATCTTGATTTCTGCAATGATATTCTTGTGGAGAAGCTGGTAAAATGGGGACTGGAAGGTAGCTGTTAGGTGGATTTGTAGCTGGTTGAAAGACCAAACCCAAAGAGTGCTCACTAACAGTTCCTTGTCATGGGGGGGGGGGCGGGGGGAGAGAGACAAGTTGTGTGCTGCAGGTTCTGTCCTGGGCCCGTTATTGTTCAACATCTTTAAAATGACTTAGATTAAGGAATTGAGGGGATGCTAATAAAATTTGCGGGACGCGGGTGGCGCTGTGGGTTAAACCCCAGAGCCTAGGACTTGCCGATCTGAAGGTCGGTGGTTCGAATCCCTAGGACAGGGTGAGCTCCCGTTGCTCAGTCCCTGCTCCTGCCCACCTAGCAGTTCAAAAGCATGTCAAGTGCAAGTAGATAAATAGGTACCACTCCGGCGGGAAGGTAAACGGCGTTTCCGTGCACTGCTCTGGTTCGCCTGAAGCGGCTTAGTCATGCTGGCCCAGTGGCGTAGCGTGGGGGTGCAGGGGGGCCGGCTGCACCGGGCGCAACATCTGGGGGTTAGGGTTAGGGGGCGCAAATCCACGGGTTAGGGGGCACAAATTACTTGCCTTGCCCCGGGTGCTGACAACCCACGCTACGCCACTGTGCTGGCCACATGACCTGGAAGCTGTACGCCGGCTCCCTCGGCCAATAAAGCAAGATGAGTGCCACAACCCCAGAGTTGGTCACAACTGGACCTAATGGTCAGGGGTCCCTTTACCTTGACCTAATAAAATTTGCAGATGATACCAAACTGGGACAGGTAGCCAATGCCACTGAAGGCAGAATCGGGATTCAATAATAAATAAAAAATAAATAAATGTTACCTTAACAGATTGAAGAACATGGCCCAAACTAACAAAATGAATTTCAATAGGGACAAATGTTAGGGTCTACACTTAGGCAGTAAGAACCAGCTGCACAAATATAAGATGGGAGGAAATTTAGTCTTCTTTGAGGATATTTCCTTTTTTTGTCAAATGTGTAGTAACTTTGTGTAAGTGTGCAAGTGTTGTATAAGTGTGGAAGGAAGGAGGAAGGGAGGGAGGGAGGAACTTTGGTTCTCACACCACACTACAGGAAAGTAGTTTCAGAATACTTTAGCTGGAAAAACTATGGAAGAAGAAGAAGAAGAAGAAGAAGAAGAAGAAGAAGAAGAAGAAGAAGAAGAAGAGATAATAATAATGCTTGAATTCCAGACAGGACAAGAGAGATATCCAAAGATGGCCAATGGGATTTCTCCAGGACTCGTTCCATAAATATATTCAAGCATTTATGCAGAGGAAGTCTTGATAGACCCCACATACATATACTGTTCTCTGAACTCTGAGAGGATGACTAGAACAAAGGTGTAAGCAACCCATTAAAGGGATGCTGGAAGAAAGGAACTAGCACATATGTGTTCTCAGGTGGCATCTCATTCATGCAGCTTTCCTGGCTGGACTTCCTTTCCTTTATCAGGAGAACTGCATCATTCAGCATCAGAATCCTTCACAATCATGGGGATCACAGATTCAGAGGTAAACTGAAACAACAGAAGATTAATCCTCCGAATGAATAGGGATTAATTGTCTTTACTCTTCATTTGAGCATACGCTTCAGTTATTGGGAAGGGTGGAAAACTTTGTGCAAAACTTAGAAGCTGGGGTGGGAGGAATACTTGGAGCCAGATAGAAAAGCAAACAAGCAAGCAAACAAACGAACAAATGTTTTTGACCAAGGTTTTAATTAACCTGTTGAAATTTCAAATGTTGTGTCCAGTCAACTAGCATCAGAGGGTTTTTTTCCCATTGAGTATCTCATGACTTGAGTCTTATTTATGCTTTATCATAAAGCACACAGGAGGGCACACACTCCAATGCACTTGTTCTGTTAGTGCAAGGTTTTATGCTTGTGCAACAGAAGTCCAACCCCACCCCCCGCTACATGCACCCTTCACCCTCTCCAAATCTATTATGGAGGGTTGGGACAACCTGCAGAACAAATTTAAGGAACATGTTGTTCACTGTGCAAGCATGAATCCTTGCACAGATGGAACAAGTTAGGTAAAAGGTAAAGGGACCCCTGACCATTAGGTCCAGTTGTGACCGACTCTGGGGTTGCGGTGCTCATCTCACTTTATTGGCTGAGGGAGCCGGCGTACAGCTTCCGGGTCATGTGGCCAGCATGACTAAGCTGCTTCTGGCAAACCAGAGCAGCACACGGAAACACCGTTTACCTTTCTGCCGGAGTGGTACCTATTTATCTACTTGCACTTTGATGTGCTTTCGAACTGTTAGGTTGGCAGGAGCAGGGACCGAGCAATGGGAGCTCACCCAGTCGCGGGGATTCGAACCGCCGACCTTCTGATTGGCAAGTCCTAGGCTCTGTGGTTTAACCCACAGCACCACCCGCGTCCCTCATGGAACAAGTTACTTAGTGCTATATTGAATGTAACCCCAAGGAGTCCATATTGGTAGCAAAGTTACCCAACCCTGGCAAATCATAAGAACTTGTATCAAATGTGATACAAATGTGAGGGGAAATCTGTTAAAATTGTTGTATACAAACTTTGATGCAACAGAAGGTTAAACTTAGAACACACACATTTTTCTTAACATTGTAAGAGTTGCCCAATAATTGGTTTCAAAGTGGCTCTTTCCCTAGGTTTCAATTCTCTGGTGATGTTCTACAGAATTGATTCTTTCCATAGAACCTGGTCATAGAAAATTCTGGTTCCTGCTATCGTTGCAGACAGTGGCATATGTACACATAACATAAATAAAACACAGCAACTGTTGTGCTCTTTGCCCTTTGTTTTGTTTCGCCTCTGTAGTGCTTCTGATAACCGGAATTATTGTCACACGGAGAGTTCTATATTCCACTAAAAGTGTGATATCTCTGAGAACAGATGATGGCTTTATTGCATAAACTTTTGTCGTTGGTGAAGTGCAGCCATAAAAGCCTTAGTCCTGGTCCTTTTATGACTCCTTTTGTTCAGGAGAATCTAATGGAGGAAAAACAGCACTGAGATGTGAAAAGGCTGCTTGTTTACGATTCTATCCAGATTCCTAGCTTGCCTTTCCCCCCCTTCAATAAAAGGAAAGGAAACCAGGAGGAAAATTACAATACAGAGCACCTCCCGGATTTCTTTCACCATTCCCTCTCATCTGTGTATCAAGCCACAAGGCAGCTGTTGAACAAGTAATATCAACAAAGCCATCTTTTAGCCCTTTGATTTTAGGCTATTCATATCTTCTGCCCTGGAATGAAATGACTTTCACAATTAAAACAGCGAAATCAATGCCGTATCTATTGTCATGTCTTCAGGAGAAAAGCTTTAATTACAACCGTCGTTAGATAACACAATCATTACACCTCCTTAATCTCAAATATAAAACCAGTCTTCTTTGAGTGCTACACTACCCTTTTTCTTTCATTTTTTTAAAGAAAATGTGAATGGCTTTTTATCTGAGTACTTCAATTTGCATGGCTTTGCTTCAAGGCAGCTCCCCGTGATATGTTAATTGCAGAGTGCTTTAAGTACTAAAAGATTAACATAAAACCCTTTGCAAACAAGCTAATAGTTTATGATAATTTTTGCACGGCCTTTGTGTGTCTATCACTGCATTGCCTCTAGCTGTAATTTTATAAAGAAGCTGTAAAATATCATTTAAACAAGTTCATTTACACATAATTATTATACCAGAATCACATTATTCAATTTAGATACTCCAGCCTATTAACAATCCATGAACTAAAATGTAATTAAACTATTTTCCTTTTATGAACCTATTCATTACAATGTGTGGGAGATGGATCTTTCGGTTTCACTAAGACTTTCAGCACTTTGTTGTCGAAATTGACAAGTCTGGCACTCATTTTGTGCCTTTAATTATATTAAAAGTACTTCAAGACAGCTCAGATAAAGAATATATTTAGAAAAAGAATGCTTAGAAATGCCAATGATGGTGCCATCGAGAAATTTATATTTATTTCTCACCCACACAATTTTTGCTCACTTAACAGCGGAAAATATGATCAGGAGTATTATTGAAATTCTTTTTTTTCCTGTTGGGTTTCTAAGCAAGTTTCCCCCCCCCCAACCTCCCACCGCTCCAATATAATTTAAATCATTTTACCACACTGCTCTTTTCTATAATATCTATTCTATTTTTAAACAATAAATTGAACTCTCTAAGGCAGATAATTATATACCATAGATATTGTGTACATTTAGATCGAATGCATAAAAATGGAGTGGAATGCATATTTCGTTTAGCGTAAATGGTGAATATCACACTGGTTTATAGTTCTGGGTTGCATGGAATTGCTCCTTTTATTGGATTAAGGGAGGGGCAGTGGCTCAGCTAAGAGAGCATCATAACCAGTTTCTGTTTCTCTTCCCACTCAAGCCTTTGGGATGGGGTAGTCTATAACTTGATATGGAAACAACAAAATCTAGTTTGTGTTAAAATGTCCTCAACACTTTTTGTCTTTTTATACATCTGACTAAATGAGCTGTGGTCCACAGAAGTTTGTGCTGTGATATATTTCTTAGCCTTCAGCATGCCACAGGATTCTTTTCTGTTTACGTTTCACAAGATTATTCATCAGGAATGCTTGCCTGAAGCAAAAAATATATGTAACAAAATGGAAGCCTCCTCCTCAGTGCCAACATTTGCTAGGTTGTCCTGAGACCAAAGGAAATAGCTGAACATCCAGTGTTAATTGGGTTATGGATAATTTTGACCCACAGTAGCTTGGTCAGTGTGCATTTGGCTGCCATTGCAGTGTTGGGGTTAGATGAGGAAGGGTTTGTTTATTTATCTAGAAGATTTATAAACTGCTTGATCACTCTCCAAGCAAATACAAATACAATAGAAGCTGAAACTCAATTCAAATGCACAAACCAATTAAAAATCAAACATGCATAAAACCATAATAATGAAAAACAAAGGTAGAAATCAATAAACCTTTATAAAGGTAACTAAATTGTATCACTGGATACAATTTCCTATCTGATTCAGACCAGGAGTCTTGGGAATTAGCTCTATGTCCTTTTTTTTACTGTGCCATCGGAACAGCTAGTCAGAAGAAGGAAATTCAACAAGCAAAAACCTTCCCAACTAGAGTCAGAGCAAGGAGAGAGAGAAAGTATTGCGGGTGGTGAACAAAAGAAAAGAAAGCCTTATGACTAATTCACATATGAGCACTATTTAGCTGTTACTGTAATCCACTTTTCACCCATTCAAATTAGTCCAGAGTATTTGAATTAGTATATGTGGAATAACTTTGGTCTTCCCTGTTCATACTAGTAGGTGTTCCTGTTTGTTTTTGTCCCCACTTCTAATTCGTTGATTCAATATGCCGATTAAATACTGACAGATAGCTTTTTTTATAACCTTGGTTATAAAAAATATCCCTGTCCAGGAAGTGTGCAAAAGCATACAGACAATTGTAAATTCTTAGTGCGCACTTTTGCAGCTTTCTGATTTTGTGCAAATCTGAGGGATCATGGTGCTGCAACACTTATTGCATCCTCACATGTGCTGGTAGAAGACAACAGATAGTGCGTTGACTCACCATAAAGCAGGGAGGCTCATGCACAGATGGCACACACAGTGACTTCTGGAATGACAGAGCTGGTGTATCTGTAGAAAATGTAATGGTGTTCAAAGGAGTGAAGATGTGCGCAGAGATGCTGAGTGGGAGTCACCAAGGACATATTGGAATGGTAGGCTGCAAATGATGGACAAGGGATACAATGTGCTAGCCCAGTTTAAAGGCCTAAATTGAAGATATGGTCCAAAACTGTGACCATTGTGCAAACTGAAGACAGAATTGCAGAAAGTCCATGGCAATCAGGAATCCACCCAGCAGGAGCTGCTTGCCATATATTAGCAACAGATCTATTCAAGTAAAGTGGCAAGCCATATCTGCAGTTATTACTTCAAAGTGATGCAATTACAAAAAGAAAAAAAAGCAAAAAAAATGCTTGCATGTGCTGTAATAAATCACAAGAAGACTAAATTTTCCAGGTGCCGTAT
The DNA here is from genome assembly GCF_964106915.1 of Podarcis gaigeae. Taxonomy (NCBI): domain Eukaryota; kingdom Metazoa; phylum Chordata; class Lepidosauria; order Squamata; family Lacertidae; genus Podarcis; species Podarcis gaigeae. The sequence continues at coordinate 18,198,983 of NC_139681.1, forward strand.
TCATGATAGTGAGCCTTGGTACACATCAGAGGAACTTTATAACGTTTTCACATCCAACTAGGGCAATAGTCTAGTTGAAAGATATGTGATGGATGGGTCTTGTGGTATTTGCAGACTATGGGGTGCTTGTTTTGAAGTTTGAGTTAGGGTGGTCATGTTTATCCTTTACAGTGAAGAGTCCTCTGTTTGAAGGATCTAGCAGAGGACGGTCCCTGGAAAAAGTCCTCCCTTTGAAAAATTGCCTGGTTGAAGTCTGGATCAAAGAATTAGAATTAGAGGAAGGGAGAGCAGGGGCTTTGAAGTTGCTCTTCAAAAGATGCCACCACAAGAGCAGGCACATAAGTGATCTGATCTCAGCTTTCCTCTCTATGGTGAGATCAGGGCTTTTTTCCAGCTGGAACTTGCCAGAACTCAGTTCCGGCACCTCTTGGGTGTGTGCCATTGCCATTCTAAGAGAACAAGGGAGATGTTCATGATGAGTTCCAGCACCTCTTTTTCTAGAAAAATAGCACTGGTTGAGATGTACGAGATTTCTATTTAAATTATTGTTATTATTTCTAAATATACACAAAATGTAGCATATGTAGATGTGTCCTCTTTTTTGATATGTAACTGACAACCCTTATTTTACCTTATGCATTTGTGCACATTTCAGGTGTACAGTATTTGAAATTTGCATAAGCTCAATGCATTCTAAGAAAACCATGACCTGCTGCAAATTTAAGGTCCTGCAAAAATAAAAAAAAAATACAGAACTGATGGTGTGGACGCTTGTTAACAATGAACACTGGGTTGGTCACTATTAGATAGGCTTTTGGTCTGATTCAGCAGGGCTTTTCTTATATTTTGTGACTTGTGACTTGCTTTTATAGAGATCCCCTTTACACAATGCCTGCACTGCCTTTGGGGTGTGTGGGAGAAATTTGCATGTCCATTTTTAAAAGTTCATGTCAGTGTCAGCAAAGAACAAACAGTTGCCAAACACCCGTACAGGAGCTACCTTTTTAAGCATCTATTCTGAGGAACTCAGCTTGTACATGAACATAAGAGAGGCGCAGAAGCTCATGACACTCTCAGTATGAATTATGGGCAGAAGACTAGTTTCAAAGGCAAAGGTCATGATTTTGCAATACTTTTAACATGTTGTGAGATGGATAAACTTAAGGAGCATCACTAGTGGCAGTCATTAACATAGGATGTGAGCTACCATCAGCTCCTGTCAGGAATGTCTGTCAATGTGCCATGGAGACTTTCCACTTGTTCACAGCAATCCATGAGGGAAGCCATTGTTCTCATTATGGCTTTGCATTGTGGATCAATGGCCCAGTACAGCCTGTTTCAAGCGGTCTCCGCTTGGCTTTCATAATGCATAAACCGGCCCTAAGCCATCAAACTTTATGAAATCTCCCTTGTAGCAGAGTTATAGCAGCGGACTAAAACAATGGAGCATCTCTACCATAAACTGAGTGGTTAGGACAGTTACTTAAGGAGAATATTATAACATTTTCTATTCTACAAGGGTATATTTCCTTCTCAGAAATGACAAGCATGCTTGTTTAAATTTGTGTTTTACCTCACTGTTCCAAATCCAATTGCTTCTGATGTATCAGGGAAGAACGTTTATGAAGCAACCACAATGTATAAAGAAAAACATTTTTTCATTTCAGTATCTTCCAGGTCTTTCCAAGCCTCCATTACTTGGGCTGTCACCCCGTCACTGCCTGAGGTGCATTCCAGCTCTGCTAAAGAATATGCTTTCCCACTAATGGGGATGTTCTTGCAATGGGAAATGTAATTTTCCACTCCATTACAAGTAGTGTGTAAAAGGACCTTTTTCCTCACTGCACACAGATCAGTTCCCAATGAAATCCTATTCACTAAATATTACAATAGCAGACTCCACTTCAAACACAGGTGCTTGTCATGGTGTTGGGCAAACAGCCTGGATCAACCATGAACAAAACCTGCACATTCGATGTTTGGATGTCTATCACAATTTAACAAAAATAGGGGGGGAATCAGCATGCTTAGTGAAGGGAGGCAAGAGAAGGATGATAAAGAAAGGACTTAATGGTGTGTTCCTCTGACTATTTCCCTGCTGTTTTGCTCTTAAATCTAACGATCATGCGCATACTAGGAGTAAGTCATGTTGTACCTGCAAAACTCTAATGATGAAAAATAACCAAGCAGTTTCCTTTAGAGAAAGCAAAATGCAAAACATTGGAACAAAACCATAGCGCTAATAGCAATAACCTTGGCCATTAAATAATATACTTACGTGGTGACACATTTCTCTGCCACATTTTCAGTAGCATGCATTTTGATCATTACACAAGATGCTGTCCTGTGCCCGCAGCATGAAGAAAGAGAGAGGAGTGAAATTGCTGCAGGGATTGAGCTAAAATGGCCACAATTACAGCTTGGTGTCCTGATCTGGAACCAGCTTCTCTGTTTACAGTGGAACCCACAGCCTGTCTGCTCAGAGAGGAGTCTGTTAAAAAAAAGGCCAGGTTAGGATATCCAGTTATATAAACTACTACTTCTGAGATGGGCTGGCCTATGCATAAGTGCCCTCTGAGGTCCCATAAGGGATCTCCATGGGGTCATGGGGAGGGGCGGGATGTAATGGAAGCTGCAACCAATCCAGCATATTGAGTTGGATTGTTGGATTCAGCCTAGCCCGACTGGCCCTGCCTCTCCAAGATCCTAGGCAGATGTCTCCCCAAAAATCAAATAGGCTTTTAAATGGAAGAACTCTGGGTTGAGCCTGGGGTCTTCTGCATGCTTAGAATGTGTTCAACCACTGAGTTAGGCTATTATTGTATACTTTGGATGCAGTCAAAGCAAAAGGCTGTTGTTCAGTTTATCCACTGTGCTCTACCATAGAAGCTTTTGCAAAAGTAAATTTATATTATCACAGTAAACCAGCCAATCAAACCTCATCCATTCATTAATGGGCCTATGTGCACTTGAGTAGCCATATTGCTTACATGCACATAATATTCATGTCAGAGGTACCAACAAGACAAATTGCCTCTGGGGCATGCTCATAGTAGGATTCAAGATGGAACATTGTGGAAATGTTTTGGCTACACACAAACACACTTGTAAATTGTAACTTGAGCACATTTAACCTGCATGAATTCAGCTTTATACATCTGGCAAAAAAAGGAGGAGGCAAGTGTCCCCGGGAAATTTTTGGCTTTATGTGACATTTCCAGAACGTAAGTTGAGAGTTGCCTTTATACGCATAGACACAGGCATTTATATACACGCTATACATGTGTATATGTTTTCTGGAGAAATGGCTAGAAATTCTAAACAGAACGGGGCTTTTAATAAATTTTGCAAATGTGGTTGGAATTCCATGGCAATGATGACTACCATCAATCTTGGAATTCAGCTTCCCAAGCTCATCCAGCTCCGAACCTTCATTTGCAGCCTGTGAAAGTGCTTATATAGGCAAAATGGCTTGCAGAGTAGTCTCTGCTAAACAAAACCAAACCTCAAAGGGGCTCCCTACAATCAGGGTCACAGACCTTCATTCCTTATGGCTGCATGGCTTCTCCACACCTTCCCTTGGTTGTTGGCCTGTCTGGGCAAGCGCCACTCAATCTGAAAAGAGCATATTGGAGCAAGTATGCTGAGCTGAGTCCGCCCCATTTGCTTACGTTATTGGATAAAATGAGTCCCAAACTTGATTGTTAGTCTGCTTGTTGTGCCTTTCATTTCAGCTTCCTGAATAGCAGGAGCAGCAGTTGTTATTATCAGTGCTTTTTTGTGATAGTACACCTTGACACAGATTACTGACTCCTCTTTTTTACTGGCACCCACAGCACTTTATCTCAAGATATGAATACCAGCATCACATTTTAAAAAAGCATCTATTATTATTGCAATTAAAAAACAATTACAATTAATGACTCACCTTTTACATGTGTGTGTCAAGGCAAACAGCTAAAAATAGCAGTTAAGATGAATCTTGAACTAATACAAAACCTAAGGCAAACTGCAAAAGCCTATTGTTTCTGGAAACTACAAATAGTGGGTACAGAGTTCTGGGACCTGGGTTTTGCATTGTTTTGGAACCATAAAGTCATTCAGATAAGTTGATGAAGTAACAAGGCAACCTGCGGTTGAACTACTTGTCAGGTAGGCAGATTTAGTAAAATATGAGGGACGCAGGTGGTGCTGTGGGTTAAACCACAGAGCCTAGGACTTGCCGATCAGAAGGTTGGTGGTTTGAATCCCTGCGACGGGGTGAGCTCCCATTGCTCGGTCCCTGTTCCTGCTAACCTAGCAGTTTGAAAACACGTCAAAGTGCAAGTAGATAAATAGGTACCGCTCTCTGGCGGGAAGGTAAACGGCGTTTACGTGCACTGCTCTGGTTCGCCAGAAGCGGCTTAGTCATGCTGGCCACATGACCAGGAAGCTGTACGCCGGCTCCCTCGGCCAATAAAGTGAGATGAGCGCCACAACCCCAGTCGTAGGTCACGACTGGACCTACCGTATTTTTCGCTCTATAACACGCACCCGACCATAACACGCACGTAGTTTTTAGCGGAGGGAAATCCGTAGGCATGCCACCTGTAGGCATTCCCTCCATAACACGCACAGACATTTCCCCTTACTTTTTAGGAGGAAAAAAGTGAGTGTTATGGTGCAAAAAATACGGTAATGGTCAGGGGTCCCTTTACCTTTACCTTTATCCATCAGCTTTCTAAGTGTATACCAAAGCAAATGCCTGAAATACTAGTCTTTTGTTTTGTATTTAAATTTTAGTGTTGCAGTTTGTTCGTTAACGTTAAACAGCCCCTGCCAGTTATAAACAGCAGAAGGGTGCATGATAACCTGCCATTTTGCACCTTTTCATTTGCAGCTTCCTCGTGAAGAAATGCTTTTGCATAATAGCTTGTTTTAATTTTAAAAGGACAAAACATATTGTTTGTGACTTCCTGCTGGCATCAGAGCTAATTCCAAAGCTTTCAAACTTAGCTTGAAATAGCCGGTGAAGCAGTTTGTGTGTGTTATTTTAGCTTTATATCTGTATTTGTAGTCAGTGCATAATAGCTAATTCTAAGAGGATCACTTCAAGGGGATATTATCTTTCTCTTCAAAGGTAATGGCTGAAAGAAACAATGGTTTAAAGCCACTTTGAGGTTAGAAACCTCTACTTAGGAAATGAAAGTTAATTTGATTAGAAAAGATGCTTAATTAAGTCTTTCGACTATAAGTTTGCCATTAAGGAGAACTCTCCATGTCATACGTTTCGAAGGAAGGCAGATTACAGTTTAGAGATAATTACTTCTCTTTCTGAAATGATACTTGTCCTAATTTTATTAAAATGAATATGATCAAGGTCCTCAATCAAATGACAAAGAAAGCAGTCAACCAATTACACTTAGCATGGTCAAATACATGTGCTCTACTTCCATGTTATGTAGTAGATCTTAATTAAAGCTGCTGTCATAAGTTACAGCTCAATATAGGAGAAGGTGGTTCATACTCAGGAATGTGTCTAACAGTTGCTGAAAAGAAACCGATTGAACTGATGGATACTTCACTCCAAGTTGGGAAAATGTGTTTTGGACAAGTTTTCTGAGTTCTTTGGGGTTTTCTCAAGAAGAACAGTTCTGCCAGTAATATAAGAGAGAGAAAATGTCCAGTCATTTTGGAAAACTCAACTGGAGGCCTGCAAACTGAAAGTAGCCCCTGAAAATATTGTTACAGGTTAGTGGGAGAACAGATCCCTGGATACAAGATTTCCCCCTCTAGATTCTTGGGTGCTGGGGTTTAATCAGAGCTGACAGGTTGAGCTTTTATTTTTATCTAACTACTTTGGATCCATCCTTGATGGAAATAGGAAGATGATAAGTGCAATTGCTACCATCCTATCCACAGTGAGATACATCGTATCTAAGGTGAGCCCTTCTCTGTGTTCTGCTATGGCCTGATACTAGGTTTATTATTATTATTATTATTATTATTATTATTATTATTATTATTATTGATTTTCCATTTTATAATATTTAATCACATCATCATTATTCACTTTACTTCTTTAGCTCTTAAGAGCATATTGACTCCCCTCCCTCCCACCTCGTGGTTTTCAAAGTTAACCTCTGTATCATAGCATTTATACATTTTCCAATTTACAATTCACTCATCTGAAGTGTATTAATTTTAAATAAATATAAAAAAGGTAAATACAGTCAATGTTGCAAGTCTTCTTACAACCCTGCCTGTGTTGTTAGTTGCTTACAATGGTCCTTCAAATATTGTATAGATTTACAACGGTCTTTTTAGAATGCTTGATCACGCTTGTTTCAGATTTTCCTGGTCAGCTTTGCCAGTCCCGCAAAGTCCATCACCTTCATCTGCCACTCTTCTTTCGTTAATACTTCTTGTTCCTTCCATTGGCCTGATACTAGGTTGATCAGGTCTCACAAGTTGGCCTTATCGATGGCTGCACCCCAGGAGTGGAATTCTCTCCCATGGGCTTGTTTCTATGAATACTTTTTTTTAAAGGCAGGCATTATTATTATTATTATTATTATTATTATTTTTATATATATATATATATATATATATATATATATATATATATATATATATATTATTGTTGTTGTTGTTGTTGTTGTTATTATTATTATTAACCTGGGTTTTTATGCTGACTCTGGTGGCTTTGATTGATTTACCTGTCATGTTATCTCTTATTGTTATTTCAGAATTGTTTTAATTTTTGATTACTATGATTGTTTGCTTGTAATTCTTGAATGCTGTTAGCTATCTTGCATGCTCTTTTATAGTCAAAATGAGGATATACATGGCGTGGTAATGCAGAGGCAGGCTTTTTCACTGGTGGCACCACTGTTGTGCTGAAACATGAGAGTCCCCATCAGTGTTGGCATTCCAGCAGCTCCTAAAGACACACCTTTTACGCAGAGCATTAAATTGTTATGCAGTTATTTTATTTTTTACTGTATATATTAATTAAGGATGCTCACCACAGAGCCTAGGACTTGCCAATCAGAAGTTCGGCGGTTTGAATCCCTGTGACGGGGTGAGCTCCTGTCGCTTGGTCCCTGATCCTGCCAACCTAGCAGTTCGAAAGCACGTCAAAGTGCAAGTAGATAAATAGGTACTGCTCTGGCGGGAAGGTAAACGACGTTTCCGTGCGCTGCTCTGGTTCACCAGAAGTGGCTTAGTCATGCTGGCCACATGACCCGCCTGTTCCCTTGGCCAATAAAGCGAGATGAGCACCGTAACCCCAGAGTCGGTCACGACTGGACCTAATGGTCAGGGGTCCCTTTACCTTAATGTTACATTCCCTTCTATCATCAACTATGCTGGTGGACCCAGTGTGTAGGAAACTGAGGCCTGATTGCTTCAAGTCTTCTGGTACCAGACTGTCAAACAGAGAAACCCAGTCATGTATGAATGGCCTAAAGCAGGCAGCAAGTGACTGGCAGAAGCACCCTGGAAGTCCTTGCTTGGGCAGAAGTTATCACCTTGGGACACTATCCCATTCAGGCCTTGACTATGTGGACAAGAAAAGCTGTCCATTATGTATCAACATAGCCATGATTTCCAAGTCTGCAGGACAGTGACGCGATCACAACTGGAACCTGTAGGAACTTTGATGGAATAGTTTACTGGTATTTAGCATGTTAGGTTGCAGCTAGGGCCGGTTTAGCCTTTGGCTAAACAATGGAAGCATCCTCGATCAATATGGAGTTACTATTCAGAATTCATGTTGCTTTTATGTGCTTTTACACAGTTCTGCCTTATAAAAATATTTCCTATGGGTGAGCTCCTAAGTATTATGGTATATGTGGGCTATCAATACAGTTTATAAGGTGTTAGAATGTCAGAAATATAAAATTGCTCAGGGTTGCAAGTGGATTATTTCTATAGTACTGACACCAGGATTTGTTATCTAACACCAGGAGTGTGTGCCAACTTCATTAAAGTTTAAAAATTCACAGTTGAAATATTGCCTTGAACCTCATTTTCTAATTCTGGCATGTCTCCTGTTAACCTTCCTCCTCCCGTCCTCAATTTTTATTTTGCTGTGTGCAAGCTGATGCAATGTTATTAAATGCTCTAAAAGAACAGTTGCAATAAATGGCTCCCTTTTTCTTGATTAACAGGATTCTCTATCTCCTGTGTTTGAAGCTATAAATTAATTGCTATCCGTGGAAAAATTGCAATCAAGGCTGCTCATGGATTAAAAGATTTTTATGCAGCCTTGCCTTTTTCGCACCTCCTTTTCTGCTACCAAATATTTCAGGAGCACACACCCCCATCTTTTGTTTTTTTTTTATAATAATTTTTATTAAGGTTTTCCAAATTAAAACAAATCAAAACAAATTAAATCCAATCTATTGCCAATAACTAGGACTTCCCCTCCCTACCCCCTCTTGTGTTCCAAATCTTCCAAATAAGCAATTAAATTCAACAAATTCTTATCCCCAAATTACACTCTTCATCAATAACCCAATTTATCCAAATTCTCATCCCCTAAGATCGATCTATACCCTTCCACGAGTTTCCCCCTTTCAAACATAGTACAGATGAAAATAAGATAAATATGAATAATAATTTTACAGCCTTTGGATTCCAATTTTCCCTCCCCTCTTTCCCCTTTGCGTTTCACCTATCCCTCCACTTCTAATATCTTCCTGGAGTTCCCACATTACACTATATCTCTCCGGTTCTTTGCCAGTCTTTAATTACGGATGTCCAATCGTAGAAGGAGTCTATCAAATAAGGGCCCATTTCTTCTATCCAGGTTTTTATTGTCAAACCTGAATATCCCAAATGTTCCCCCAGTTCTGTCCAGTTCTTGTTGTTTCCTTGTTCTTATCAATCATTCTCCTCCTTTTTATTTCTCTGTTCTCCCACAGAAATGTTCTTTTTCCAAAAGTTTCTAGTATCTCTGCAGAGGTTTGTTATTCATGGAGCAAAGCATTGCATCATATTCCTTTCATTTTCCAACAAATAGTTCCATTGTTTCCTGTAGTGTGTAGACCTCTGTAGACAAAATAATGTTCCATTCCTGCAGTTTCCCAGGAGATTGAAAGTTCCATTCAGCTGTTCACATTTCCTGTGAAAAACACATGCAATGTCCCTCGGCTCCTCTAGGTGGATTGCAGTAACAAAGTTCCCTTCCAGAATCACATCCACCAGACCAAGTAGCTTGTTGACCGATATTTAAAACAGTTTGTATTCAATTTGTAACAAATATAACCGGCAAAGTCCTCATAACAAAGTCTCTATTTTAATCTTCCTTTTTGACAGCTCTTTGACAGCTGTCAAAACCTCCATCACTTTTCTCCAGGCAGTTTCACGAATCGCTCCAGGGATTCCGGGGGGGGTTGCTTTTTTTAAAACAATTCCACTTTTCTCCTCCAGCTCAATCTTATAATTTTCCCTCGCGAAGTTGCTGATTCGGCAAGATAAGGTTACACTCGATCTTAGTTGTCCAGTCCTTTGTTTTGGCTCTTCTACAATTTAGGGGTGGGCTGACTTCCTTTTTTCCACCTCCCCCGTTCGCTCCGAATTTTAAAAATTTATCCCCTTTTTTTTTTAGTCCATATTCCAATTACTCACGGGTTCTTCTTTAGAGCCGAATTTTCAATAGAAGAAGTCAGCGCTCTCCGCCGGATGGCATGCGGCTGCGCTCGGCAGGGATAGCAGAGAACTCAAAGCACCACGCTTCTCCCCGGCACCCGATCCGTAGCCTTTAAAAAGGCTCCTTCACGAGTCGGGAGAGCGCTAACGGTGCCAGCCGAGTCTCCATGTCCACGGCCTCAATCTGGCCGTGGTTTTTAAGGGTCCCCGCATCGCCGGTGCGGTAGGACCCAGCCCCTGCCAAGCCGGCTCCCTCCGGAGCTCGGAGGGAGCCCGCCATTCGGCGATGGCGCCGACCCGGAAGTCCCACACCCCCATCTTTTGGTTGCGACCTTTCATCTAGCATTGCTTTGTGTTTTCTGGAAACGCTGGACTTTCTGAAAAAGGGATTTGGATAGTAAAATAAACTTGCGAGTGAAGCTCTGCAGACAAATATTCACATTCACAGCTGTTGCTTCACCAGGAATCCAAGGTTCAAATCCCCACTCTCTGAGCTCACTGAGTGATATTGGGCAGGCCACTAACCCTCAACTTAACCTACCCCACAGGGTTGTTGTGATGGTAATATGGTTGGGAGTAGGTGGAAACCCTGTATCTCGCATAGAACTCTTGGAGAAAAGCTGGGATATAAATGTAAACAAACAAATAAATAAAATGTTATGTGAAAGTGAGCAGTCAGTTAGCTATTGCCTGGGTATAATAACAGCATCCTTTAGGATTGTTGAGCTGAACTTACCTATCCCCACTCCCCACCCCCCATTTCAATATCAAAATTAGAATTTACTGTAACTGATAATCTTCCTTGGCAACATTATTGTGGAACTTAGATGGCAATTGAAACATACTGATTAACTTTTGAAAGTATTTGTGTATGCTTCGTTCAAGTCCTGGGTACCAAGTATGGCTCAAATAAGTGTTTGGGCTGTACAGTGGTATCTCAGGTTAAGTACTTAATTTGTTCCGGAGGTCCATACCTAACCTGGAACTGTTCTTAACCTAAAGCACCACTTTAGCTAACGGGGCCTCCTGCTGCCAGAGCACGATTTCTGTTCTCATCCTGAAGCAAAGTTCTTAACCTGAAGCACTATTTCTGCGTTAGCGAAGTCTGTAACCTGAAGTGTCTGTAACCTGAAGCGTTTGTAACCCGAGGTACCACTGTATATCACAATGTCCAAGCTTGGAGAAGGTCCCTGATGGCAAAGGAAGGTCCAAAGTGTTTCTTCCATTCAGTTTCCGGGGGGATTTACAGAACAAAAAACAGTCATAGCAATTTGCAACAAAGGGTGATGGATCAACAGGTAGAAAAGTAGTGCTGTAACCTTTCTCCTCAGGAAAGTTTTTCCTTTCAAAACCATCACCCCTAAACTGCTCTTCTCCTTCAAAGAGAAAAGATCAGACCTGTATTCTCACCCAGTAGAGGATAGTTCATTTGTTTTGTTTAAGGATCTCCTGCCCTTCCAAAACTGATTTTTGTTTGTTTGCTTTAAAAGGGAAAGTTACGTATGACTGTGTGTAGCGTGGATGTGAGCAAAAGCTCAAGCAGTGTGTGTGTGTGTGTGTGTGTGTGTGTGTGTGTATCTATCATCTATTCTATATCTATCTATTCCTCTGTTTAAACTCTCCCCCAGTCCATGTGACCAAGAGTTAGATAAATAGTTTTGGCCTAGCTCTGAAACACACACTGAAATTAAATGGCGGAACTGTGCTGCTGTGTGGGAGATGAGCAGTGCCTGCATTTCTAATAGCAGTAGCCTCAGGAGTCTGCTGTTTATTTATCAATTGTTAATTGACTCGATGTTTACTCATGATTGCAAACAGATGATTAATTTATCCCAGACTTTTATGACTATGATAGTGAAGAGATCATTAGAAAGACGGATTATAATAGAGTTCTCTGCACTTATGAGCCTTCTAATAAAGATTGACTAATATAATTAGATATAGCTTTATAACAAATACTATTAAACTGACTCTGGATTTTTATTTAAATGCACTGGCCTGCTATCTTAAACTTATTAGCCATGTGTGGGTTAAGGAGAACCCCCTGCCTGCGCTGTTTACTCTTCTCTCGCCATCAGAGATTAAAGCTGCAGTGTGCTTGGAGGGCAAGTTGTGGTATTATGTTATTTGTTCGAACACACTTCTCTGTCAACCTTACCCACCATCAAAAAGACTGCCACAAATTAGTGGGAGGGGGGGTGGGAATACCATTTTAGTTGTAGGCTTTTAAACGGGGATCATTTTCAAACTTTGGTGCTGAGGATCAGTTGATTGAGATAACGCAGGGAACTAGCATTAGGCTCATTCATTTGAAGCGGCTGGCATGTTATTTGCATAAATCCATTTAATAGAAGCACGGATTAGAATTACCTGGGATTATATTAAATAAAACAACCCTACGAAACATACCCCCCCCCCCCGAAAATCCTCTTTCTCCCTTTAATTCTGAAGCAGGAGTTTGTGGACGGGGTAGAAAACAGAATATAGCATATACACATATAGAGCCAGTGTGGAGTAGTGGGATGTTGGACTGTTGCAATATATGGGTTCAAATCCCTAAAAGGTAAAGGTACCCCTGCCCGTACGGGCCAGTCTTGACAGACTCTGGGGTTGTGCGCCCATCTCACTTAAGAGGCCGGGGGCCAGCGCTGTCCGGAGACACTTCCGGGTCACGTGGCCAGCGTGACATCGCTGCTCTGGCGAGCCAGAGCCGCACACGGAAACGCTGTTTACCTTCCCGCTGGTAAGCGGTCCCTATTTATCTACTTGCACCCGGAGGTGCTTTCGAACTGCTAGGTTGGCAGGCGCTGGGACCGAGCAGCGGGAGCGCACCCCGCCGCAGAGATTCGAACCGCCAACCTTTCGATCGGCAAGTCCTAGGCGCTGAGGCTTTAACCCACAGCCCTACTGAACCATGAAATTCATGGGATGACTTGGGTCAGTCCCTGTGATCTACTCTACACATGCCTCAGGATGAAGTGATAGACTATGTACTAGACTGTCAGTGGAAAATACCAATTTAAAATGGGACTTTCATCTTACAATGAAACTCAACTCTATGCTACTTTTTATTTCTTCTTCTAGAGAGGTATTACACATAGGAGAACACAAATATGTGATTTTCCACTAACAGCATGGAATGATTTTAGCCCAGCTCTTGACCTAGCATACCTCACAGAATAAAATGGATAAAACCATTGTCTTCTTCAGTGGCATCAGGGAGCAGGAATGTGGGGGAAGAACGACATCATCTGCTGCAGCAGCAGAATTTGCCAGTGTTGTAGGCTTGTGGTGGTGATAGTGATTGAAAGATAGGTTTGGTTTGGCACAGGATCCCATTGTTAGGTATGTTAGGCTCAGGCAGTGACTGTCTCAAGATAAACTTCATAGCTGATAGGAAAATGAACCTAGGTCTCCAGCCAAAGCCCAATGTCATAACCACTAAACCACTTTTTACTAGCTTCTTATTCTGTCACTGTCAGCTGATCCTAATAAAAAGGGCACCATGCTATCTGACATGTATATACATATACATATACATATACATATACATATACATATACATATACATATACATATACATATACATATACATATTTAACAGCTGCTTGCAGTTGCGGGCTCTCCTTGAGGGCATGGCTATGGACTTTCTCTGCTAGTGTGGTTTCAGGGACAAACTCCTGCCTTCAAAATTTTATCACTCTACTGCTGATATTCTGCCTTGAGTTCACCGGAGGAAAAACAGGTTTAAACTGATAATATGTTGAACATCACATAACAAAACTTATCACTTGCTTTCCCATTAAAACCTTATAAATTAGCTAAGAATACCCTCTTAATTTAAAGTTCATGCCCTGGTTTATATAGGATTTGCACAAAGTAAATGAACTCTTGGTCAGATAATTTCCACTTTCCACAGTATAGAATTGTATAGTTCTGAATACCAGGGACTAGAGACAAACAAAAGGAAGTCCATGTTTTCCTTGGTAATTCCCTCAGTTATCTCAGAAGCAGACTTGTAAGTGCTCCCTGTTGGAAAATAGAATATGTGTCTGGACTGGTTGGAACCAGAAAGGCAGTTCTGAAATGCAAACATTCCATACTCCTCTCACTCCTTTTTTGATGCTACATACCACTTATGCGAGTGGTGCTGTGGGTTAAACCACAGAGCCTAGGACTTGCCAATCAGAAGGTTGGCGGTTCGAATCCCCGCGACGAGGTGAGCTCCCGTTGCTCGGTCCCTGCTCCTGCCAACCTAGCAGTTCGAAAGCGCGTCAAAGTGCAAGTAGATAAATAGGTACCGCTCTGGTGGGAAGGTAAATGGCATTTCCGTGCACTGCTCTGGTTCGCCAGAAGCAGCTTAGTCATGCTGGCCACATGACCCGGAAGCCAGCTCCCTCGGCCAATAAAGTGAGATGAGCGCCGCAACTCCAGAGTCAGCCACAACTGGACCTAATGGTCAGGGGTCCCTTTACCTTTACCTTTACCTTTACCACTTAGATCAGGAGTGGGGAAACCTTTGACCCTCCAGGTGTTGCTGAACTACAACTTCCATCAGCCAATGGCCAGGGGTGACAGGTGTTGTAGTTCAACAACATCTGGAGGAAAAAAGGTTCTCCACACTTGACATAGGACTCAGCTACACTGGAAAAGAAAAAAACACACTTTATATTCATTGTTTATGTATTCTAACACTGTGATACCAGAGGGCGCTGTGGAGTTCTGGTTTTTCTAACCCGATTTCTCATTCAAAGTTTGCAACACATTTAACTGAAACGCTTCTTTGATATGTCTAGATCCAGCCTCGGATGTATAACAAATGAACACCTGATTCAAATAATCCTCTGTGTAAAAGAGATCCTAACCACATGATTGGGCTCCAGTTCATGCATTTATTATGTTTTAATGCTATCCTGGCATGGGTTTACTGGACTGAGTGGGAATCAACTTGCCAGTGTCCCCATGCAAACTAGTGGACCTGTGTAGGAAGAGCATTCAGAACATTACTGCTGGTAGATGGAATTCTATTAACATGGCTGCAATTTTCATCAATTCTGGAAAAAGACAGTTTGAAACAAGGCTCTGTTGAGTCCAGCAGTGACAGCCCAACCCTGCCTTTCGACCCATTTCTACATTTTGAAAACACTTATTTAACTCAGGCGCCCAGTCTGAAGGCATTAGCAACAACTTTAAAGGGGTGTATACTGTATTTCCCCCTGGGCCCTTATCTTCTATTTTATACAAGTGAAACATTGTGCATTATGTAATGGTAACTAGGATACATCTGGTCTCTGACAAGGTTTTGAGGAAATTTATTTTTTGAAAGCTGTTGTAACAAAAGTTTGTTCTCTGTCTTCAGATGTGAATTAGTTAAAACTAATTGTCTTTCAAGGTGTTTTTGTGTTTCATTTTACTTCCAGATCTGTCCCCCACTTAACACATGAATAATGGACAGTGGTTTGGAAAAGTAAAGCAGCTTTTTTTTAAGGAAAAAAAGTGTTGCTAGGGAATTTCATTTTTTATGTAGATGATGTATGGTTCCTTGAAGATTGTAAATCTGTGAAGATAGTTAAACAGAGTAGAAATGAATGTGTGGAGAAGAATGCTTACAGGCTTCATCCATTGTGTGTTGATCAAAATGAGTGTGTAAAGATCCACATGCCTAGACTCAAAATGCACAGTTGGTACGCTGCTTGTTTATAGAAAATGTGAGGGGAAAACAGCTGCCCCGCCAAGTGTAAGAATATTTTTTGCCCCTTAAAGTTTAACCCAACCTTTATAGGACAATTAATTCACACCTTACTGAAGTGTCTGAAAATTGCTAGACCGAATACTTCAGTTCAGCAATACTTAGTGTAATACATTATCTTCTAATGCATTCTGTACGTTCTTTGAGCAGTCCACAAGAGTATGTTGACCAGCCTATGGGCACACTAACTGATTGATACTGCCCTGTGCATTTTTCCAAAATCCCTTGGATATTATGCATGTCTACTAGGCAATGGGATATGCAAGATGTCATACTCATCCTGCCAGTATTTATGTCAATTCCTCTTTCAACTCACCCTAACCACAACAACATAGTCTGCATTGTCATCCAAAGAAATAAAACAATAGGTTCATCCCACCATGCGAGTCCAGATCTCCTTTAGTGGATGAACCCATAACCCCTGGAAAGGGCAGTGATTTCCAGTATGAGGAGCAACGTGTAAACAGAGGACCTTGAAATATGAAATATACAGAACGCCACAAAAGACTTAGGTTCTCTTTTTCCTGAAAAGCATTTCAGTTCTGAGACATAGCAGAGTGTATGTAAGCTCGGTGTTTAACATGTACCTTTCTGCTGGAATGTCCACTGATTAATCCATTTCTGTCAACCAGGCAGGGCCTTTTAACCAATCTAAATAATCTTTATGTTGCTTCTGTTCACATCCTATAACCAGAAGCTCAGTATAGGCAATAGGCTTGTTAGTCTAGCTCTATTTGGGTGTGAGGTTCATGTAGTTCTACATCACAGAGATTCCTATGTGCACCCAGCAGACTCCCCTCTGCATACATGCCCTTGATGAAGGGGGCACAGCAATGGAGGTGGATCCAGTGGGTGCGGCTGCACTTATCCATGCCACACAATTGTAGTTTTCACTGTCAAGCACAAATGTCAGACTTTGTTTTGTCTGGACACAATTTGACATATCTGGTTATGATTACAGGGCAGCAACCAATAGCTATATCTTGGATGCTATGATGTGTAAACTTTTGATATTTATTGAATTCAAACATATAATATCCTCAGTAATCTTTACAGCATCTCTGGAAATTTAGCCAGTGTTGTGCTCACATGGCAGACAGGAGGAGCAGACCAAGAGAGCATGCCTTGGCTCAGAGTTAGTGATTTCTTGGCTGGGCCAAAATTTGAATCTGAGATTTTCTGGTTCATAGCTCAGTCTCTTAACCACTGCACAAACTTTCTTTGCTAGCAAAGCTAACCTTTCCACTAAAGCAAAGCTGCAATACTTTATGAAGTGGCCGGGTAGTGGAAAATGAAAACTTACATGAGAAATGAAATGGAAAACCTCTCAGGACTTGTGTGTAGCCTCCATTCTGTGAGGCTTATTTAAACAATATGGGCTGGGTATTGTGTGTCTGACTTGGCGCAAATTCGCAGGTCTTATACATTTCATTATTTACAGGTAAGAAATTAGCAGGAATGAGTAGAGTGGAAGTCACTCTAATCCCAAAGCTCTCTATGGAATTGTGGTCGAGCTTGCTGTGTCAATGCAGTTTAGCCCTCACAACATTTACAAATAGGCAAGAACTAGCTGAAGATCATGAAGTCAGCAGAAGACTTATGAAGCAAAGGATTAACTCAACTGCTGTTTGTTCTTTCTAATTCTCTCTGTTTATATTAGACAGAAAGGAGAAGTTGACAGTTGTATTACAGTGTCAGAGCGTGTATGGGATTGAAACAATATGCTTTTGAGGAAGCCAAGTAAAGTCCCTGTTGTGGAAATAGTTAGATTTACTTCTTTCCTTTCAAATTGTGCTGGGTTGCCCAAACTTCTTATTAACTGGGATTCCTACAAACCATGCCTTCCCTTCTTGCCTCTGAGAACTACATGAAGATGTTGCTTCTTTGAAGGTGAGAGGCTGGCCATTGTGACCTGATGATGATGCTGCCTCCTTGAAGGAGAGAAAAAAGCCACTGTGACCTCATGATGA
Organism: Podarcis gaigeae; assembly: GCF_964106915.1. NCBI lineage: Eukaryota > Metazoa > Chordata > Lepidosauria > Squamata > Lacertidae > Podarcis > Podarcis gaigeae. The sequence continues at coordinate 18,216,338 of NC_139681.1, forward strand.
TGTTGGCTCCATGAAGGAGAGAGCCTGGCAATTGTGACCTCATGCTGATGCTGCTTCCTTGAACGAGAGAAAAAGCCATGGTGACCTCATGATGATGTTGCCTCCCTGAAGGAGAGAGGCTGGCCATTGTGACTTCATGATGATGTTGCCTCCTTGAAGGAAAGAGGCGACCACTGTGACCTCATGATGATGTTGCCTCTCTGAAGGAGAGAGGGCGGCCACTGTGACCTCATGATGATGCTGCCTCCCTTAAGGAGAGAGGGTGGCCACTGTGACCTCATGATGATGTTGCCTCCCTGAAGGAGAGAGGCGGCCACTGTGACCTAATGATGATGGTGCCTCCCTGAAGAAGATAAAAAGCTACTGTGACCACATGATGATGTTGCCTCCTTGAAGGAGAGCGGCTGGCCATTGTGACCTCATGTTGATATTGCCTCCCTAAAGGATAGAGGCGGCCACTGTGACATCATGATAATGTTGCCTCCCTGAAGGAGAGAAAAAAGCCACTGTGATATGAAGGAAGAGGTGTAAAGCAGGGTGTTCAAAATGCTACTCCTGCTGCTTGTTGGCCTAATGGAAAAGCACCATTGTGAACATTTGAAGACTGTGGTCATTCAACTTGATCTTGAAGAAATTCAATATAAATGTCAGTTTGCAGTTCTAAGTGACTTTGCTTGCTTTTCTATGGACACAATCAAGAATTTGACCCCAAGCTCTTTTTGTGATAAACAAAACTCCTCTAAATGTTGATTTAAATGTTCACGTAGAATGTAGGTTTTGCTGGCACATTCATCATTGCAGTGGAAATCAGGCACAGAGGGTTGCAGCACTCAGTTGCAAGATGAATGTTCACAGTAGGTTTGACAAAAATTGCACATTTTGATGATAAATGCCAGAATATTCTGAGTAATATTTAGCTTTGTTGAGATCTCTATATTCAATAAAATTCTGCCTTTTGTGAATTCTAGGGAAAGAACTTAAAACTCTGAAATCTGACATTGCAAATGACTTTAAATGTATCTATAAGCCTTAGCGGGGCCATAGTTCTTGTGAGTCAAATGTCTCACCTTTCAAAGCTGCAGTTATTCTTCATTCTTGTTTTAGAAGCTGGAAATCTAGGCACAGGGAGGCCAAATCACTTGTACAAAGTAATTCAAAGCTTGGCATTTAATAGAAGTCTCAGGTCCAGTACATTAACCTCCAGATAGTTATTTCTGACCTTACGAAACAAGATGTTGGCTAACCATTAAGCCGATACTTTTGGGTTTTGTTTTGGGGGGGTTTTATTGCAAGTTTTAAAACATGAATGGTTCAAAGTCTTCCCTTGGGCTGAATTTAAATTTGCAATAGCTTCAGTTAACATTGCTGTTTTGTCAGAGTGTTTACCTTTAGAGGTGGGGGCCACACAGTTTGGTCATTGTTATGTGGTTTTAAAAATTGAATCTTCTTGGCACATGCCACATTAAATGATGCTGGCTGGGATCCACAGAGGAACTGTCTGTGCACGCAGAGCACTTCTGTGCATGCACAGGCAGGAGACTGTTTGCCATTTTTCTCTTTTGGCAGCAGCATCTGTTGTCAGCTAGCAATATGCATTTCTGGAGCTCCTTCAGTTGGACCTGCAGAGGCTGCTGTAAGCAGGGGAAGGCTGCACAGGCCCAGTGTACCCCCCAGTTTCCCTATCCAGCCACCCCAACATTTCTTCCTTCCACAGCATTACACATAACGTTTTTCAAGATTTGCACATATGCATTTTCACTATTGATTATTGACCCCCAAAGCACTCATTGGCTATTTATCCTGGGCTATTGCTCATTGTCTTTTGCTTGTTGAAAACACAGTAACCAAAATTTGCTCACATTCTTCATTCAGAAGTACAGTCTGGGCAGCTGGCTTAATTATGTCAAAACATGCACAGCAAGCTGCTTCTTTCTTTCTTATTTTAACAGCTCCAGCAAGACTTTTGCTGACTTGTTCCTTGTTCAAGACATTTGTTTGTACATCTGATTTTCTCTTTAGCTGCATAGGACACACTAGCTTGAATTGAGACATCACATAATCTGTTTGTCAATTTAGATTACTAGGGCTTGCCGATCAGAAGGTTGGCGGTTCGAATCCCTGCGACGGAGTGAGCTCCCATTGCTCAGTCCCTGCTCCTGCCAACCTAGCAGTTCAACAGCACGTCAAAGTGCAAGTAGATAAATAGGTACTGCTCTGGCGGGAAGGTAAATGGTGTTTCAGTGCACTGCTTTAGTTCACCACATGACCCGGAAGCTGTACACCGGCTCCCTTGGCCAGTAAAGCGAGATGAGCGCCCCAACCCCAGAGTCATCCACAACTGGACCTAATGGTAAGGGGTCCCTTTACCTTTACTACTACTACTACTACTACTACTACTACTACTACCACCACCACATTCCTATCTTCTCAGTCTTCAGTGATCATGTTAAATAACTCACTAAAAATAATAGAAGTAGTAGAGAGCAAACTTCAACTCTTGTGAAGCTTTGCTATTTTTCTTATTTCAGGGTCATGTGAACAATGGGCATTAAAAACAAAAACTGCCAGTTCTCTATATGTTGTGTGCATGTTTTCTGCTGTTGTCCTCAGTCATTTCCCACATTTGTCAAGGCAAAGGTTGAAAAGGGGGAGAGGGGGACGGACAAGAGAAATAGGCCACCCATTCATTCCTGTATGTCAGAAGTTCAGTTTGTCATGATAACATTCAAGTGGTATATTTATCTAGCCTGCTACTGGAGGTTACAGAAAGAGTGGAGATGATTTTTCTTTTAAATTGGGGGGTGGGGGTGGAGGAAGAGAAAGAAAGATGAAGACCAAGAAAGAAAAGAAAGAATTTGTGTTTTCAGGCTTTACGGAGTCTACTGGAAAGACTCTGGGCAGAGGGAAGAGTTTGCTGTGGAATGTCTACAATATGGCAACCATTGATATGGGACAGGACTTGTAGCTGCAACAACAAATCCATTCATATAAACAGAGAATCCCTTGCTGCAGAATGGGTCTGTTTTGGCTTAAGGTCTGAGGAACATGTTGCTTTCAAAGTAAATTCTTAGGTGTCACTTCCCATAACTTATTGCTGAAGATTACAAAGCTACTGATATAACATATTAGTTTGATGGACAGAATTATACCCCCAGTGCTTCCTGCTTTCCCCGATGACGCACACTAACTTAGTGTGCTGTGACAGCTGCCTTGATTTACCACCAGGCTGGGAGGCCAAGTGGGAGACGGAACATTCACATGAACGCCGGGGCCGATTCTGGCCCACAGCCTAGTTTATAAAGCTGCCCCATAATTCACCACAAATGTGTCACCATTAAAAGGGGGGGAAAAGGATTGCAGATAATAAATAGTCTTTAATTTATTAGCTAACAACAAAGAGATCAGAGCCAGTTGTGATGTGATTGTTTGACATAATATTGTCAAGGAAAAAAGCTAAGTTGACCAAAGATGTATATTACACATTCAAGCAGATGCATCAACTCTTGGCTTGTCACAAGGGGAGCTAAACAAAACGCCAAACAGAAGAGAGAACTGGCAAACCGCACAGCCATTTATCTCCAAAAGAGACATACTCAAGAGCAAGTGAAATAAGACATAGTTCTTTCAGCTTGGTCAAGAGCCAGATTCTAACTATTATAAATTAAATGTTTTGTGTATAGTGTATGGCAACTGCACACTGGCCTCTTCATGGCCTTGGGAGGGGAATGCTAGAGTCCCCCCCCCCTCCAGATCTCCCATTTGGAGAAGGGCTGATTGTGTTTCAGGAGGTGTCTCTGTATGTATGTGTGCGTGCTGATGGTCACAATGGTATGATCTTTACACGCTCAATTTTAGTAAACAGAAAATTAAGCAGCATATTCACAGTGCACACTGGGATTTGTCCAGCAAATTCTTTCGTTGTCCTGTCTTCTTTCTTGCTTGCTCCCCAGAGAGTGGAATGTTGGAATATATACTGAATAGTCATCAATAAAATGATTACAGGTTCATATGTTTTTAATCTGATTTTCAAACTGCATGTCGTTTATTTTGAGGAAACATCATTGGCTTATTTCAGCCTGGTATTGTTCATGCTGTTAGAATGATTTGTATCCAGTGTTTTCAGTGCGTGGTTTTGTTTTTCATATGTGCTGAAGAATTTCTGCCTTGGGATGCAAAGAGAAAATGGGAAGAGCTGCATGTGCTTGTTTTCTTTCTGCTACATGCATGGTCCCCTCCCACTGTTTCACTAAATAGTTCAGATATGTATGAGCAGGTTGTCTGCATCCACCGTCACACTTTGGGATTCAGTATTTTACACACCACTGCAATAAAGCTATCCATGCCAAAACCTAAATACATGGCCATGGATGCATGGGGCCAGCTTACAATGGGCTAGCAGCCAGCATGGGAGGGCTTTTCGTGCACTTTTCCTGGGTTCCCTGCATGCCTGGTGGTTGGGAAGATGAGCCTCTTGAGTTCCAGGATGAGGCAACATATGATGGGTCATGAGGCCTAGTCCTGTTACTGTAACTATAAAGATCAAACCATGGAAGACTAATTCTCTTTGGTACGCCTATGTGCCTGGATATGAGGTAGGCTCCAAAGTTCCGGTAGATCTGGAAGTACAGCTGTTGATGCACATCGCTTAAACTAGTGTGTAAAATTTGAAGGATATATGCATATTTGTAGATGGTGAAGCTGTGACCAATCAGGGTACCCAGGCACAGATTGCTAGTGTTTAGGGCACACCTACTTTTTCTCTTTTGGAGGGTTTACTAGGGGAAACCCTGGTGTAAGAATGGAATAGCCACAGCAAACACAATTACACTGTAAAGACAAAGCCTCCCTAAAGCTAGTATTGGACTTTGCCTGCCCTGAGATGGCTATGGGTGAAAGGGTAATAGAAACATAGAACATTGTAGAGTCGGGACACCAAGGGTCATCTAATCCAATCCCCCCCCCCAATCTCTGCTTAAAAACATCCAATGAAAACATCCCACCTTTCTGTCAATCTGTTTCTAGTTCTTGTCGCCTTCCATAATAATAATCATAATTATTATTATTTGCAGTAGAACTTCTCACATGGTTTACCAGTCAGTTCCCCTTCATTGTGGGTGAGAAGGGAGGATAATAATTGCAATTAACATTTTTAGAGCATAAAATGTTTGTCTCAGTCGTGTTTCCAAAAGTTCTGTAAGGTAGGCCAGTATTTGTGTTGTGATTTTCCTACGGACGTCTACTGAGTCCATGGCTGAAATTAAGCATTTGAGTGAGGGATCTCTTCATTCAGAGCTCATTTGCTTAGCCATGATGCAACGTCAGCTGTCTGGTGTAGTGGGGGTAATGGGGAACAGCTGAAGAAAATAGAACAGAACAAAAGAAAAAACGCCCAATGCCTGCCTTGTGTTTGCAGCTCTATCAGACTAATATATATATTCCATGCATTTAAATGAGCGTTAGTCAACCATACACTGAAATATCCTCAACGTTTCCATCAAATAATCAGGCACTTAGTCTGATTCACAGCAGGAATCAGACACCCTTCAAAAAGTGAAGGAATCTTTTGGCAATTCCGAAACATTCAAATCCTATTAATTCCAATGACAGTTATCCTCTATGTCACTTGAGGCAGCTGCACTTTTTTTTTCAGTGTTCACAGCTTTCAAGCAATGTGTGTATGTACATGTATGTGTGTTCGCACCCAGGTCTGCAACCATGGACTATTTTTTTTATATAAGTTAAAAATATGCTTGATACCCTCAGAGGCCAAGTGCTGAATGGTACGTGCTGGTTCATTATAAGGAACTTTGTGCTTGTTGAGAACTTCAAACTAGTCTGCCTTTTTATACTTATTTTTAATGGGCTTTCCTAGAATTATGCTGGACTAACATTCCAGACTAGGAAGCCAGGAACAAGGGGCTGGGAACAGGCTGTGGGGCCAGGTACTTTACTCACACATATTTCCCAGCCCTCCCCATGCTTTGTCCCCATGGTTAGGGGTTGCATCAGGAACAACTTGCATCATGTATGATCTTAGCCAGCAGGGGAGTTGTGTGCAAGAAGGGAGGAGCTGGGGGGGGAGTGCAAGTCGTCTCATGGCCCATGTTACATCTGCATTGGCTTGCATAGCCATGGTTTGTGGCATAAGGCCGCCACATACCACCCATGCAAAGTACTTAGGCCTTTCTCAGACCGAGGAGGCACAATCTGGCAGCTCCAAGATGGTGTCTGCCAGATCAGAGGGTAGAGACAGTATGGTAGAAGCATACCCTAGTGGTAGGAGCAGAAGGCAGGTCTTGTAGGGTCAGCAGAAGGGCCTAGCTGTGTTGAGTTCTTCAGGAGTGAAGCTAGAAGGACATGGGAAGTGAAGAGAAATGGAAAATAGACTGCCTCCTGGGTTCTGGCCTGCCCCTTTGCTTCTTCCCTTGAAGTCCCTGAGAAACTCTTGAAATTTTCTGTCAAATTTTGAGACTCGAAGAACATTCCAGTTGACATGAATGAAATTAACCCAGAGTAAACAAATTGTCCCAAACTGTGGGAGACAGTGGAAGACAGGAGTGCCTGGCGTGCTCTGGTCCATGGGGTCACAAAGAGTCGGACACGACTAAACGACTAAACAACAACAACAAAACAAATTGTCAACTGCAGTCCACACTGGTTTATTGTGACCGGTTTTTGTTTGTGTTCTTAGATCCAAAGGAAGCAACCACTTGACTTGTCACTTCAGGTTTGCAGTTACCACTGGACTATGGTAATCTATACTTTTCAGTGTAATCTACACTTTTCTGGGAGGCAGACAGTAGACCCCATGATAGGAAGAAGAGCTAACAATGTATGTAAAGGTGCTTGCATAGTAAAACAGTCTTTTTAAAGGAAGGAACCTCCTTTATGTGGTTGTTAAGTATAACAAATAGATAAGGTAAAGGTAAAGGTACCCCTGCCCGTACGGGCCAGTCTTGACAGACTCTGGGGTTGTGCGCCCATCTCACTTAAGAGGCCAGGGGCCAGCGCTGTCCGCAGACACTTCCGGGTCACGTGGCCAGCGTGACATCGCTGCTCTGGCGAGCCAGAGCTGCACACGGAAACGCCGTTTACCTTCCCGCTGGTAAGCGGTCCCTATTTATCTACTTGCACCCGGAGGTGCTTTCGAACTGCTAGGTTGGCAGGCGCTGGGACCGAGCAGCGGGAGCGCACCCCGCCGCAGGGATTCGAACCGCCGACCTTTCGATCGGCAAGTCCTAGGCGCTGAGGCTTTAACCCACAGCGCCACCTGCGTCCCTATAACCACCTATAACCACCTGCGTCCCTATATAGATAACCATGTGCAAATTGAGAAATGGAAGGTGGCTGTATTCCATTAAGGCTGAAACCAGAGGGAAAATGCAGAATAATTCCTGATAAAACTGAGGCATAACCCAAAGTTACACATCTGCCATTTTGGGGAGTGTGTGTGTCAGAATACCACTTACTAGATATGTCTATTCGTGGGGTGATAAGGACCAGATTCTCCTGGATCCACCCCCTCCCATCCTGTTTATGTAATTCCTGAGTAGGGGAGGGGGGAGTACACTCACTTGAATGTACAATATCTGTAATTCTCCTTGAAAGCAAGATTCATATTACAGGGTCAGAGAGATGCCCTGAATTCAAATAAACATGGTACCTCCCATTTCAGGCTGTATGTTTTATGCACAGAATAGTCAGAGTGGGAGGTGCATATGAACCTGAGGTCCATGATCAGAGCTTGATCTCCATTCACATAGGTTCCTGAAATAGTATTACTCATGGCAATGGGACCTTTCCCTCGCGGCAGTTTTCTGTTGCAATTTTACATCATGGCTGGGGAGTGAAGATGTAAACCTCTCCTTCCTGCATACAGCAGACCTGGTGGAAATTGACCGCCCCCATAGGAATAATCCCCTGATATAGCTGCAAGGCATGCAATAAACATAATATATAACTGGGTCCTAAGTCTGTGACCTAGTGTGTCAGGAGTGTAAATGAAATGGGAAACTCTGTAAGCAGTTGATTTTTTTTTTTAAAATTTTTTTTAAAAAAATTTTAAAAAAAAATCAACAACAAATATTAAATATTCACGTATATTTAATGGAACTATTTACGTGTAATCTAGTTGATCTACCCAAATGCTTTAGCACGGTGAGTCTCCCCACGCCTATGTTTGTATTTATGGTTGACATTAAGTAAAACCAATGCCTTTTAAATAATTACCCCTATCTGTGTGATAAAGCTAGATTATACAGCTGGATTCTGTATCAAGGACATCACTTAACTTCATTTAGAACTATGGCCGACTCTGCCGTGCCCATTTCTCGATGCTATAAAATAACCATAAATCAGGAGAAATGACCGCACAACTTAAAGCTTCTGAAATGAGCTTTTGAGTATCATGCTTACAGGAATGTCAACCCATCTCAGTGTAAATTATCAACATGTCCTTAAACTTCCCTTGCATCAGTGAGATCCTCCTGCTTTATTGGTTGTAGGGTTGTTTATTCATTATTGTTCTCAGCCCTGTATTTAATACTTATTTTAAGTTTTGGTACTGCATCATGCCTATGTGCAGTGTATTTTAAAAAAAATTATATTTGAGAAACCACTGAATTCACCGGCAACCACAGATAAAACACTGGTTCAGCTACAGCACACCTCATCCATGTGTTTTATGTTGCTTCTTCAACAGCAGTACAACATCTCACAGAGCTGGCCAAGAGAATGTCCGCCAGCCACACGCGGTACGTCCAAAGGGACAGTGGGCCGGGCTGCTGGGGAATACAGCTGTCCAAAGGGTACACTCAATTCCTTGGGCTCACCTGAAGGAGTTCTTTAGATGTCAACTTGTTTTTTATATACAGTGGTACCTTGGGTTAAGAACTTAATTTGTTCCGGAGGTCTGTTCTTAACCTGAAACTGTTCTTAACCTGAAGTAACATTTTAGCTAATGAGGCCTCCTGCTGCCACTGCCGAGCAATTTCTGTTCTCATCCTGAAGAAAAGTTCTTAACCCAAGGTACTATTTCTGGGTTAGCGGAGTCTGTAACCCGAAGCGTCTGTAACCCAGGGTACTACTGTATACGTTAATTCTAAGGCTATGGGTAGCTTAATCGTGACAGGTTGAGACATATATTTATTGTGACAGGCTGAAGCAGTTGGCACAGGGGTTGGGAGCTTTAACACTTCACCCCAAAATGGCACCTATTGGAATTAACCCCTTTTGTGCCTGTTGCTCAAAATGGAAGAAAAGCTGTCATTGCCACCAATAGATGCTTACCTCCTATGACAAATAGCCAGTTCAGGGGTGATTCCAATCAGGAATGTGGTGGACCAAAGAGTTTAGGCTGCCATTTCACTTGCCAGTCTCAGCCTGACTCCTCCCTTCCCCATACCAGACCCCCCCCCCCCAGTAAAAAGACGGCCATAAAAAGCCAAATGACATGAACGATGTTATGTCTAGTTTGGCCTTTCTTGTGGTAAGAACGTGAAGTAGAAGAAATGTGGGCTGAGTTCCTATTGAGATGCAGCACAGAGCACAGCTTCAAGCAAACTCTGTTTATCCCTCAGTCTGGTAGCTTGGCCATGATTTCCATTGGTAGGCAAATGTGCAGCTCCCCAGGGGAATATTCATGTATCTGTGTCCCCTAGAGGAATGCCCCAGAGTTTGGGGCATAAAACAGACAGGTAAAGCCATTTTCACCCTACGGGCTCAATTCATGCCAAATGCCTCCACCATGTGGCCTCTTGTCATTGCTACTTGTTTCTTTTCCACTTGAATGTTGGATTATCTGAATGCCCTTTGGGTGATGCATATGAAACTGCAGGCTAGTACAGTAATTCAATATCCAAGAGATAGTACATGTTGATATTATATATTGTATAGTTAATAAACTACCGAGATGTTCCTAGAATTTGTGTTTAGCTACTGTTGCAAATAAAATAAGAGAGAAAGAGAGCGAAAACCTTCAGATGGTAATTGTTTTCTGTCAGTAGCTACCCAGGATAAATTTGAACCATTGACCTGGAGGTGAGAGTCTCCTTATCCCATTAGCTTTCTCCTGCTTTTTGTTATCACATGGCGTGTGTGACGGAGATATGTGTGGGCTTTCACTCTGGGAAAAGATTAAAATAAAAATTATGAAGTGTTCTCAAATGAGGCCTGTTATCATGCAGGCCAGTTTTATGTCTATAATAACCCAAAGTCAGTAGCTGCACTCATAGCTCTTATCAATTTGCCTACTTGGGCTCAAATGGAGGCCACAGTTCTAAATTTCAGTCCCATTTTGCACTCTTGGAAATGTTCAAATGACTGTGATTGTAGAATGCAAACGCACATTTCTGTTAATCTTGACGAAACAAAAGCATTCCTAGTTATCTCCCCGCCTATTAACAGTAACAGCTATCTAATGATATTTGCATGTGATAACTTTCAGTAAAAAGTGTCCTATTAGATGTCAGAAAGTTAAGTAAATTTGAGCATAATCGTGAGCATTTTACGCATTATAGTTCTCAGTCTCAATAATGAACCATTCAGCTTAAGAGTTTAATGCAATTATAGCTATTTTTTTCTCTCTATAGAAACAACCCAGTGTTCTTTCCTGAACATGTTACACACTTGAAATGCAATGGTTTTTGAGGGGAAACTTGGGTGATTATTCTGGTAGTGTGCATTCCTCTGAAGATGTTGCTATAATTTGTATAAAGTTTTATTCCTGTCCCCAGATGTCGACAATCGGGATCTGCATAAATATATTATGTGTAAATCTCTCAGCAGCTGCTTTCCATTCAGGTTCCTCCAGATATTAGCCTGTCTTTGAGTTTTTGACAAAGTTAAAAATTATTCATTAAACTGACCTGCAGTATATTCAGTAACTGGAAAATTGCCTTGCAGTTCTATTTGGTTTGTAGATGTGATCACGAGTAAATTTTTAACTTAATTAATTGGCCGTTTCTGTTGACAAGAAATTTATGTGGTAATAATTTGCTCGAAATAGATGCCGACTGTAGGAAATGAGATATCCATCATAGGCTTGTGTTCCACCAGCTGCACAGTGGCTATTATGAAAGTATTTCAGCTTGCAACGACCCCACTGTTTGTGCAGTCAGGATTATATATACCCACGATCCATTGCCTGCCTGAGAGGCGCTCATGGAGGTCTATGATAACAAAGACTTTGTGATTTATGGCTTGCTGTGAAAGCAGAGCTTGATGAGATTAAACAATTTCATAGCACAAGTGTTTCTTAAGACCTGATTTGTAGTTGCAAGCTGATGGTAAATCACATTTATATATCCGAAAGCATGCTCAGCAGAGAAGTGCAATTACAGTTTAAGACAGCTACTTTTTATTTAATTTTTATCCTGGTTTTGTCTCTTTTATAACCTCTTCGTCTGCTAACCATTCACCTTCACAAGTCCTTTCCCCTGGTTGGGAGGCCAAAAGACTGAATTTGCGGATGTTCCTCGAGCCTTATGTGCTCACTTATGGAAAGCACTGAGGCATTTCGAAGCAGCTTTTTACTGGATCCTACTGTCTTTGAACTGGCTTCAGCTGCATTTCTTGGCTCAGTTCTGTGTCAAATGTCGGTGGGGGGAGTCTTTCTCACTTTAAGCAATTGTGAATCAGGCAGCAACACTTCAGAATGCTAGCGATTAACATACAGAGCATGGGCAACTGGCATTCGTAGCACATCACACCACGCATTAGGAAGCCAAATGTTTTTAGATGGCATTTTTGGTGTGGGTTAGAGAAATATTTTTAAATAGTCGTCTAGAACTGCTTTGGGATGGCAAAGAAATTGATATTAGTGTTGATAAACTTGCTCACAATTCAGAGGAACTCCTGCCGAGCCACTGAATTGTATGGAATATTACACACACACGAGTTGCCCAGGCAAAATTACATACAATCCTGTAAGGTCTGCCTTGGAGTTCCTTCTCAGAACCTTTGTGCAACACACACAGACACACACACCCCTTTCATATGCTCAGCAGCAGAAAAAAAATATTGGAGGAGGCAAAGCGCTTATCTGGGATGGGATTTCTGAGGGAAATAGTAACACTCTCACCTCAAATTTATTTTCTCTAAAGCAAAGCTTACTTTTTTTTGTTTTTTAAGGGTATGTCTTTCAAGTAGACATGCCTTGGACTAAAGTCTTATTTTAATTTCCAGTTTTTGACTCAAGGTCATTATTACTATTTATTAATGTTCATGTGCATTTGCATGCACCACATGAGAAAAACATTGATGCATTTATATCACATCAGAATGGTGGGGGTAGGGTGGGGATCATGACAGGGAACACAATATTTAAGCAATGGTGTTGACAATGCAGAAATGGTGGTGGGAGACACAAAAAAATCTGAAGGAACTGAACAATGTAGCAAAGAATGGAAGCAGAACATGTTCCACTTCCATAATTAATTTGAGAAATTCAGCTTGTTGTGCCAGAATTTAGGAAGAGAAGAACATAGGGAAGAGAAAGATTATGAAGAAGTATAGAAAAATAGAACAGGAGATATCTGTTCACCCATCCTTTTAGATATTTCCTTGAAACTTACTGGATTAAATTTAATTGTGAAAACTAAAACCCTTTCCCTTAACTTCTGTATCCTTAAAAGAGGGGGGGGGGACCAAACTTCCCCTTGTTTATAACTGCACATTTATGTTTTATGAACTGCACTTAAATCTGTGTTGATTGTTGTATGATAATTTCTTGCCTTCTGCTAATATATTATTTGCTGGTTGCACCTATATAGTTTGTGATTGTTAAGGGAACTGGGGGGAATTAATGGGAGACAAGGAGAGCAAATGCTGTAAGGACCACACAAACTCACCTCCTCCCATGTTAGTAATATTTCAAAGAAGGAATGCTGCCAAACAAATATTTGAAGTAGGGAGTGACCGAGAGATAAATTACAGGTAGATAGCTGTGTTGGTCTGCCGTAGTCGAAACAAAATAAAAAAATTCCTTCCAGTAGCACCTTAGAGACCAACTAAGTTTGTTATTGGTATGAGCTTTCGGGTGCATGCACACTTCTTCAGATACACTGAATGCACACGAAAGCTCATACCAATGACAAACTTAGTTGGTCTCTAAGGTGCTACTGGAAGGATTTTTTTCATTTTGTTTCGAGAGATAAATTATTTGAGTTTTTCTACTTTTCCTTTAGTGATGCTGATAATATTAATGAATTGAGGCATATTGGGTTAGGTACTGTTCACATTTCCCTCCCAGCATTTGGATGAGGGGGCACTTTTGTGAATATTTTAGATGGCTTCAAATAGTACCTCCCCCTTTGGTAATCTTTAGGCAACTGCTTCAAAGGGGAGTGAAATCATACTGCCTATTCAGTAATCATTGTTCTCACTCTGAGTTGGTTTCATTTGCCTCACTCTGAATTGGCCATTTGCCTCATCACATAGACCAGAGCTTTCCAAACTGTGTGTCGCAACACATTAGTGTGTCAGCTGCAGTGTGTAGGTGAGTCACACAAACACTCTCCACACTCCTCCCAGGGCTGGAAAGGGGTTAGTTTAACCTCTGGTTTGCTAGAAAAGTTGATTTACTGTGTCACAAAATGATGCAGGTCTAAAAAGTATGTAATCAACATGAAAAGTTGGGAAAGCTCTGATATAGACAAATCTGATTAGAAATGCAGCAGTCCCAACAATACCACAGAACAGAGGCTCTTCCTGTTGAATGGGAATGGTTGGGGCATATATAGCTGGAGAGCACTGTACCAAATGCAGGCATAAGGTAATTATAATTATAATTATTTTATTATTTATTCCCTGCCCATCTGGCCACAGTCTCCCCTCTCCCAAAATTGATGAGACTGTACAGACTCAAGGACTTGTTATGGAAATAAAGGGGGGCACTTATTGGAAATCCGTTTTGTCACCTCTTCCCCCCCCAAACCCTGAGACAATGAGCCCAGCCACCTTTTATTCACAGTCACATAAGCACTACACTACAGCATGGCCATAAACCTGTACGTTCAGCCGCTGAAATATACACCCAATATGTAGCAATGGAGATTTATATTACTGCTTTATGAATGAACACTGTGTTTTATGAATGGACTCTGTATTTTGTGAATTACCTAAGAGCCACCAATAGGGAGCTCTAGAATCTGACAGCTAACCAATTAGATACTACCAAACAGTGATCCCTATTGCTGAAAGCAGGTAACCAGCAGGGAATACTACAGCTCAGACTTTGCACTGTTGACTGAATCCCCCCTGCTGTGCAGATAATGGAGAAAGCTTCTAAACTGTATCACTTCTGGCATCCTGGCCAACTCTATTACGCTGGTGTAAACCCTGGTGCACCAGAAGCCCAGAATAGCAGCAAATAAAATCCGCTCGTATGTCAGGGACTGATGAGACTTGTCAACCAGTTCTTTCAAAGTCTTCCTAAATTATAAAGCTCCAAAATACAGGCCAAAAGAGAGCAGGTCTAGGAAGAGTGAGGCATGCAATGGGCACCACCAGTGAAAAGGCCCTGCTCTGTGTAGCTTCTGCCCTGTCATTTGATAGGGTGCCCACTTGCCCTCCTTCTTTACACGGAATGCTAGGGTGCCCACTTGCCCTCCTTCTTTACACGGAATGCTCTCTATTGGAGTCTCCAGGTCCAGTACAAAGACCATAAGAAGGGAGAGCAGGAACCTTGAAGTTTCCAACAGCCGTTAATCAAGCAAGCAAGAACACAGGTCACCTTTGTCACAGTCAGGACGCCTGCACACAATCTTGTTTTGTACAATCTTGTTTGTCCTCAGTAACCAAAATTATATTATCAACATATACAAGCAGAAAAGTAGTTTTCCATTTGCAAGGAATCATACAAAACAAAGTGGCACTAAGAAAGAAAACTTCCAGTGTGGCAACAGAAAGCAAACTAAAAATGCTTTTGCAGTACATCAAAACTATCCAGCAATATCAAGTTATAGGAAAACTGGTGCTATTAACAGTAATCCTTCTTGTTGGTTAATTTGTTTGGCAACTTCCATGCATATGAAGTGTGGTGCTAATTATTTTCCCCAAGAGTTAAATGATAACTAATCAGAGGCAGCTACAGTTCTAAATGGCAACAAAATATCTGTGAAAGGAAGAAGAGCAGGTTTGCTCAGGTGTGTTTCAGGTAGAAACACTGTTTGTAATGAAGTGAGAGCAGTAGTTTACTTGCTCGAATTAACAAATAAGAAAATTTTGAGAATTTAAATTCTAGATTAAAATGCATTAGTTAATTGAGAAGGGGATTGTAACAAAGCACTTGTCAGGAGACCAAAGCACTCGTCAGGAGAGCTAAGAGATTCAGGTGAGGGTCAGATGCCTTTTCAATCCCAGCAGGTATATAAGAGGACGACCAGGCTTGCAGCCTCTGTTGTAGTCTCCATCATCTGGGGCAACAGGCTGACAAAGGCTGCTGTAGAGTCTCAGGAGTTGAAGGAGCCCAGGAAAGGAGATGCCAGTAATAATGGAGAGCTTTTTTCTTTAAAGTTTGACCACAGTCACTGTTCTGTTTGGGGCAAAATCCTAAAAAAAGTTCAACAACTTTGGCCAGCCCTCACGCATGTTCACTTCAAATCTGGCCCTCTTTGAAAAAAGTTTGGAATCCAATGATATAGATGTTAAAAAGCATGGGGGAGAGGACGGAAGCCTAAGGCACCCCACAAGTGAGAACCCAGGAGTCAGAACACACATCCCCCAATACCACTTTCTGAACACAGCCCAGGAGGAAGGAGCAGTACCACTGTACAGTGGTACCTCGGGTTACATACTTAATTCGTTCCGGAGCTCCGTTCTTAACCTGAAACTGTTCTTAACCTGAAGCACCACTTTAGCTAATGGGGCCTTCGACTGCCGCCATGCCGCCAGAGCACGATTTCTGTTCTCATCCTGAAGCAAAGTTCTTAACCTGAGGTACTATTTCTGGGTTAGCGGAGCCTGTAACCTGAAGCATATGTAACCCAAGGTACCACTGTATAACAGTGCCCTGAGCTCTCAGCCCCTCTAGCTGGTCCAGAAGGATGTTGTGATCGATGGTATCAAAGGCCGCTAAGAGATCCAGCAGAACTAGGAAACGGCTCTCACCTTTGTCCCTAGCCCACTGGAGATCATCAACCAGCGTGACCAAGGCACTTTCAGACCCATGATGAGGCCCGAATCCTGATTGAATGACAATTTAATGTTTTAATTTTTTTCATAAAATTTACACACCACTTGTTTGTTTTTGTTTTTTAAAAAAAACACTTCAAAGCCACCCCCCCCCAAAAAAAAGTAACCTTAAAAGCAGGAAAAAACGACAACCCTACATTAAAACATACAAAAGTTAAAACACACAAGGAGATTAAAATTTCATGGCCACAAGGAGATTGGACATGACCACAAAGAGCCTGGTTCCATGTATTCATTATCACTCAGGTCTCTTGTTAGCCAAGTGGCATGGGAACTGCAGCAGCAGCAGCAGCTGACAAGGTGAGAGCCAAAACCGTGAGGGGGAAGAACTCCCACAGCTGTTTCTCTTCACACCTGCATTAATCTCCTGGAAACTGAGCTGCCTTCCTTGGAGAACTGGCCACAGTTACAGCTCTTCTAGCCCCAAACTGGGGTGAAGGCAGGGGGAACTGAATGGGGAGCTTAGCCCAGCGCCCTCCCGTTTCCTCTGCTGCTTGTGAAATTGTGAACAATGAGAAGTGTTTTCCCTCAGGGTTCATCTTTGGTCCAAGATTCAGGCTGGCTTGCAGCTGCTAGGCCCAGGAAGTTGTGAGGTAGGAGGCTTCTGTGTGAATATAAATGATAGCAACCAATGACTGTGTATATGTATCTGCAAAGTATATCTATATAATTGGGGAATTAAAGGCAGTTATGTTTAATTTGCTTTTAATTACATTCTTTACCCTACTTTAAGCAAATAAGCCTTTGGAAATTAAAGGCTGCTTCTCTTGGGTGACCTTGTAGGAATTTCTGAAGATAGATGCAAATATAACAAGAGTATTAAAATGCACCCAGCTACTTCTGAGAAAAAACCATTAATGATACGACTCCAGAAGCAACTTTGGAGTTCACAAATCTTTTCTCCCTGAATTCTATCTAATGTGAAATATGTGATTACACGTCTCTTTGGACATGGATACTCCTCACCAGCTCAGGCCATTTAACCTATTTAACCTATTACTCCTTTTTCTGTCTGTTTATACCTGCATTGTGTTCAAAAAAATATAAACAAGACTTCAACAAACAGTTACACCATAGGGATGCACTCATCAGCGAAAAATGATTGGCTTCAACTCCCAGGTGTGGATATTTTAAATAAAGATTAGATTTGTGTGCATAGAAATTAAATTATCACAATCATACCTGAGTGAGTTGGCCCATGTTAGGTTAAACAGTGGTAGTGTGCCCTCTTAGCTCTCACCTATGTGCTAAGGTGGGATAGGAAAGCTGGGGGGGGGGAATTCACATCTGGCAACCAGTGTGCCCAGGAGGCTTAATTTGGTCAAAATTGAGTGTACACTTTCCAGAGTTAATGCTAAATACATTACTTCTGGTAAATGAGCTACCATAGCCACTAGAGGGCCATGAAAAATGGTACCCCATGATTTTTAGACTCATCTATCCATGTACTAGGGACGCAGGTGGCGCTGTGGGTTAAACCACAGAGCCTAGGACTTGCTGATCAGAAGGTCGGCAGTTCAAATCCCCACGACAGGGTGAGCTCCCGTTGCTCGGTCCCAGCTCCTGCCAACCTAGCAGTTCGAAAGCACACCAGTGCAAGTAGATAAATAGGTACCGCTCCGGCGGGAAGGTAAACGGCATTTCCATTTTATTTGGCTCTCTTTTCAAATCAAACTGTTGCATCTAATATTTGTTAGCGGCTTAATGTGTTAATAACTTTACAGCTGTTGTTTTTCTTGCCTCTCTTTTTACTGGGTTGAAGTTTCATTTAGAAGGATCAGTTTGAATTGTTTTAAAAAAACAACCCTAATTTTGCATACAGATCAATGTAAATTTATTAGCATTTATTTTTTTAAAAAAATTACGTTAGAATAAGAATCTGTTTCCAAGCAACTGAAACATTTCAACATTTTATTATTTAAAATTGTGAATGGCATAATTATATTGCATTATGCTAGTGGCGGGGAAGCCTCTAACACTGATTGGTTGAGTTGGTGTGATGACATAGCATGTTCATGAACATTCTATCATCTCAGGGAACAAAGCTGTCAGCAAAAAAAGAATCAAAGTCCAAATTCTGTAAGGAAAGACATGCTGAATGTGTCCTTTGAGGCAGCTGGGAGTGCACAACATCATCTAAGAGCACTAGTTGTTGTTGCTGTTGTCAGTGCCCCTCATGAACTGAATATGCCCATTACATGATGCCCAAGAATTGTCCACCATTTGCATAATTTTATTGCAGAGAACTTGATATGGAAATTGGTCTCTGGAGGCAGAAAACTGACTTAAGTGATTGATGTGACACCACATAATAATAATAATAATAAATTTTTATTTATACCCCGCCCTCCCCAGCCAAGACCGGGCTCAGGGCGGCTAACAACCAATAATAAAAACAAGTTGATTAAAATACAATTTAAAAGATTAAGGTATAACATTAAAACATTAGGGTGCAAGCTGTTCATAGGAGGAAAAAGGAAAAAGAAAGAGGGGGAGGGAATCAAACTGATTCTAAGCCAAAGACCAGATGGAACAACTCTGTCTTACAGGCCCTGCAGAAAGAAATCAGATCCTGCAGGGCCCTGGTCTCATGAGACAGACCGGAGCCAGTGTTGAGAAGGCCCTGGCTCTGGTTGAGGCTAATCTAACTTCCTTAGGGCCCGGGACCTCTAGGGTGTTGCTATATATGGACCTTAAGGTCCTCTGTGGGGCATACCAGGAGAGGTGGTCCCGTAGGTACGAGGGTCCTAGGCCGTGAAGGACTTTAAAGGTCAAAACCAGCACCTTAAATCTGACCCTGTACTCCACCGGGAGCCAATGCAGCTGGAAAAGTACTGGGTGAATATGCTCCTATGGCAGAGAGCCTGTGAGGAGCCTCGCTGCAGCATTCTGCACCTGCTGGAATTTCAGGGACAGCTTCAAGGGCAGCCCGGTGTAGAGCGAATTACAGTAGTCAAGCCTGTATATATCTTAATTGTGCTGTTTTGCGGAAAAGCGGCAGGTTGTGCAGTTTAAAAGTTAACATTAAATGCACGTCCTTTTTATAGTTTCAGCTTTGACCTACTGGAGGTAGATAAGTGTTTTCTTTGGACTTCTTTTGTTGATAGAGAATACTAATTTTTGCCTTTGGTTAAAATGGAGTGTTTAGTGATGATTAACACACACACCCCAAATTTCCAACCTGCAGAGTTATCTACATCTTTAATATTCAACCTCATGTGCCGCCTTTCAGCTGGAGGCTTGCTGGCGTGAGCCATTAACCGCCTGTTGGATGTAACCTTGCCATGTCTTACAAACAGCTGCACACGAGCCTCTGGTTTTGTACAAGAGGCTTTCAGCTCATACCATGCAAATAAAAAAGGCCGTTTAACTTGTGATCAGTGATCATATGATCCATTTACAGGGTGCAGGCTCAGTCAAGTAGAACTGGTAAATCATTAAAAAATGCACTCCACACTCTTCCTGCTGAGTAGAACATCATGCTAACATAATTTCCCCCAATCTCCCTAAATAGCTCGCGATATGTTATTAGTAGATCTAGATGGTGCAGCAGCATATTTTCAAATACGTTTACAGATTGTGCAGGTTCATTTCAAAATACAAAGAATTCATTGGGTGTTTACTATTTAAGTTAGGGGGGAATGTTTTATCATTCAGTGCAACTGGATTCCATTGGCTTCAAGAGCTTGGATGCTTTGCACAAAAGCACAGTTGAAAATATAGACTAACATTATTTTAGAATAAGAAGATGTTGTAATTAATGTTGGGAAATTCTGAGGCTAATTTGTAGGCGCTTGCAGAGTAGAAGCAACTGAGGAATTTTGAGGACAGCAATAAAAGTTTGAAAAAGATTCATGAAATTTATCCAGGGGCTTCTGCACATCCTTCAGATGCTTCCTCCTCTGATCACTTCTGCCATTCATTTAACCCTAGCCCAAAACCACATAAAGTGGTACTACTTCTGAAAGATCTTCATATTAAGAACTTTTAGATTTTCAGGGTAGTTCCATATGGGCAGTTCCCAATGCTGTCCATTCATTGCTTTCCTGCTATAATTTATATGTTGAATAAAATAGGCTTCCTAACACAGCCAAAGGTATTGTGCTTTTCGTGTGTGAACATCATGCAGTGTTTCATCCATACTTGTGGGTGTGACATATCCTTATAGGGGGTGAAGGGTACAGTTTTCATGAGCAGTTCCTTTCCTCTCCTCCTTGATTTTTTTATTTTTTTAAAAAAACAGGATTCCATCTTTGCTGCTTCCAGACTCCACTAGTCTCTCCCTTACTGGTGACCCCAGAATGAACCACCCACTACAAATTTATTTCCAAAGTTGGTACCCCAGTCCCAAGCCAATGTCTGAATGGGTACCATGGCATGCATTAAATTGTGGCTAATGTTTGAATTGGGCACAATGTAAAGGACCCAACTCCCAATATGCTCAGGCCTGAAAAATGCAGTTGGTCCTCTTATGCAGTACAGTGGTACCTTGGATATGAACAGTCCTGTTAACGAACACTTCAGACAATGAACTCTGCAAAACTGGAAGTAGATGTTCCAGTTAGCAAACTTTGCCCCGGAAGACAAACGGAAGCCGAATGGTGGAAGGGCACTGGCAGCGGAAGGCCTCAGTAGGGAAAGCAGGTTTAAGAACCAACTTCCGAAATGAATTAAGTTTGTAAACCAAGGTACCACTGTATAGGAATTGATCTTGGGCGCCCTGGTTGTTTTGTACCTGTGCCCTACTCAACCACAACCTCACACTTGGATATCTGATGAGGTGGAAAAGTGGGATGTGGGAAGAATTGAATGTAGGAATAAGGTTGGAGAGAGAATTTTGTTTGATCTCAGCCACACAGATTTTTAGACTTTGCAGAATCTTATCAAGTTGTTTTTGTTGTTAACATATAGATTAAATCGATGAAATTAAATATCAGCAACCAAAGTAAAGAGGAATTTCATTGAATTTATGTGTAATTAGGGTAATGCAAAAAATATTGTTGTTTCATTTTGTTATTCCATTCAATTTAATTCTGCATCTGGGCCTAAATTGTGTGTGTACATGGATTATTCATTTGGATAATTTTCTTTTAAACAGTTATTTCAAGGAGCAGATGCTGTGCAAGAACAGTGAGAAATTTTTGTTAGGGGGATAAATGATAATCTAGCTTTTGGAACCAGATTTCTTACAAGCGGGGGAAACTCCACTGTGTGAATTCAAGTTTAGAGGCATGGGCATAGCCAGGATTTTTGTTGGGGCAGGACTTTGTTAGGGGTGGGGCTTTTGTTGGGGTGGACAGAACTGATGTGGTTGGTCAGTTAGTAAGTATTTCTATTGTTTTACATGATCTGGGGGGGTAGAGCTGCCCCCCCGGCTACACCCATGTTTAGAGTAACGTTCTAAAAACAAAGTGTATGTAAAGAATAATCTCATGAAAATTAGAAGAGGGAGGAGCGAGGGTACCATTTGGATTTTCTGCCTCAATACCAGGATGCTTAGGACTTTCTTGGTCTGTGCTGTGTCAGTTTCTGTATATTTGAATTGGCACTTGGATGATGGTAGCACTTTACATGGGTAAGTGCAAAAAAGTGCATATGCAGAAAGTAAATCTTAGCTCATTTTTCTTTCACCTTTTTATTTTATAAAAAATATAAGAATACAGATGTAGCAAACATTCTGAAATTCCTGTGTTTACATAGAGGTTACGCTTCATTGTGGCATGAACAGTTATACTGTTCGGCATGAATCAGGAGTTATACTGTTGCATTGACTGTATCCTGCTCTTTGTACTTAACATTTTTGCCAACAAATTAAGAGTCCACAGTGAAATAAGATCCATATCAGCCCTTTCCATTAATCAGAGTATTGCATGTTCAGCAGACATGGGCCATTTATACATAAGGGGATAGAATCATTATTTATTTATTTGCAATCACGGGGTGAATTAAGTTCAAACAAAAATGTGTAGAAATTTGTAAATGTGATCGTGCCAATATGTGCATTTATACCATTCAGATTGTAGCAGCCTCTATCTTAATGACTCAAGAAATGTTACAGCCAAGAAGGCAATGAATTCAAAACTAGACTCAGGATACATGGGAAAATAGGAAGTGGAGCACTATGGTAGTCAACTTTTAGAATGCCTCTCCTGCCAACGCAAACGCACCAACGCAAGGGAGAAGAGGTGTTGTCAGCCCCCTCAATATTCCTTATCAGGGGGCTCAGCCTCACCCCACAAAATATTCAGGGGGTAGAGGAGGCCAGACTGTTGAGTGAGGTTGCACGCAGCATCTCCTGACACTTTGCAGGCCAGTGCAGCCTTCTGCTAGGCTGTTCCTGAATGGCCTGCACAGCATTGGAAGATATGTGTGATGTCACATGAGCATGCCAGCCACCCCCCCTCCCCAAATCTTGGGGGCAACCTGTTGCCTGTGTGTCTATGTACAGGCCTCTAAGTGGCACATTACACACTACGTACCAGCATTTTCAGGTTTGCAGCAAGTGTAGACTTTATGAGGATCTGCACTCAATCCTGATGGTCTATAAGGACTGATTCAGTGTAGGTGACCATCACCTTCTTTGGCAGACCATCTCCACATCTGCAGTATGAGGATAATACTACTGACATACATTATACAGTTGTTATAAGAATTAAAGTCAGCACTGTGATTTATGTGAAGGGCTCGGAATGTACAAGTGCACACCTAAAAATGTAACATGAATAAGACAAACAATTTTTGGGGGAGAAATGTGATCAGAAGATGAGTCTAGGCCAGCATCCTTTCCCCACAGTGGCCAGCAGCTGATAAGCAGAACATGAGTTGCTCAAGATCCTCAGCAATTGGTATTCAGATTCATACTGTCTTTGATAGCTGAAATATCAACAGTAGCCACTGATGGCCTTATCACTCACAAATTTCTCTAATTCCCCCTTTACAGCCAATCATAGATACACGCATTAGAGAGCCAGGCTACAGTTCAGTCAAGTGAACACTCAATTACAAACCCAGGTTTGCTGATGTGTAATGTACAGAGTGGTTTCATATGTACTGTAGTACAGACTAGACTAGCACTATTACTTTGGACATGTATTTTTACCAAAGAATTTGGCTGTCCCTTAAGCAATGTTCTCATGAACATTGATGAGATCTCTAATAAGTCATCTTGCTGTCTTGGCAGCAACCGCAAGTACTCATGGGGAGTAAAATGGGTCATAAATTATTGGAATGAGCACTTCTAGCACAGATACATTTTGTATCAGATTTTTCTTTAAAAAAAGAAGATAGATAGGAGCCTATATTCAAGGTAGCAAATTGTGTGAATGTGTGTTTGTATTTAAGATGTCTATCTCTGTGGAATGTTTCAGGGCAGGAACACCTTGGTAAGATACAAAGTTTATTACATTTCTAGACCACATTATCCTTGTCAGCTAGATTAAAGCATTCTTGCAGTTTCTGCACAGTATTAACATAACAAGTAAGGAAATAATGTAGTGTTTTTACACAGAGCAGCTTATCAATTTTGACATTAAGTGTGTGAGAAATCACATGAAAATGTGAAGCAACCAAGAGGAATAATTAGGAGCCAACAGAACAATCCTGGTAATATGACAACAGAGTCTTAAAGCACCCTACAGGATTGAAATCATCAGGTTTACTTGACCTATATCTTTAATAATACAGCTCATTGCCCTTTTATTAAAGCTTGAGGGAAAGGGGAAGTGTCTGCTTTATCTTGTTTTAGGGGCAATTGCAAACAAAAAAAAAGTTTATTTAGTGACCCTTTGCAAATGACCCATTCTCTTATTGCCAGTGACAAAGCAAGTCACCATACTGAAGACTAGTTTTGTGTGTGTGTGTGTGTGTGTGTGTGTGTGTGTTCATTCATTTGTTCTTAGATAGATGGATATAAACATATCACCTGTACACATAAATACACACACAAGCTTGGGTTGACAAAGGGAGAATAAATATATAATACTCAAATAAGATAAATGGCTATGTTAGCAGTGGAAATAACCTCCTGTTTAATTAGAGCATAAGAGCTATATGGGACAATAAAAATGGTTACTGCTGCCCTCAGTCTCTGTTTAGGAAATATGATTGTACTGGAGATAATTCTAAGCATTATTTATTTGTGCTATATCATAGGCTTTGTAATTGTTTGCAATGTTGATAGTTTTCAGACATGCAGAATAAAGCTGCTTTTAACAAAATACTCACTGAATTATAAATTATATCCCACGAATTTGTCTAATCCTCCTTTAAAGTCTTTCAGATTGGGGGCTATCACTACATCCTTTGGTAGGGGGTTCCATAGTTTAACTACGCACTGCGTGAAAAATTGCTTTCTTTTGTCCCTTCTAAGTATCCTACCATTCATATTTAGCAGCTGATCGATGAGGCTGAAGCAATCCAGATAAGCATGCACATGACTCAACAGCAGGAATATGCAAGCTTGCAAATGTTGAGCTGAGCTTTTTGATTGCCTGGTCAATTTAGAATGCATATTCCTGGGCAAAAAGTGTAATCGGGACATGCGCCTGCAGTGAGTCCTGAACTTGAAGTCTGGAAGATATTTAGGGATGTGTACACACAACATTGTATCCAAGAATCAATGAAGACAGAGCTTATAATAATTATAACATTTATTAACTATTTACTAGTTTTTTTCTATATAGTCCACACAACAACCTAGATCTATTGCACATATTTTGCTCTTGAAATTTTTTGATTGAGAAACTGTTTCATTCTGAAAATAAAAGCTCATTGCAGGTTGCTTTTGCATTACCCTGAAGTGTATCCATTTGCAAACATAGTATTAGGCAGTCCCAGCAATGGTGTGTGTGTGTAACCACACCTGCCCAATGGCATTGTGGGTGGGTGCATCCCTAAATTGCAATCAGAACTTCCTTCTTCATTCACCTGGCATACATGCGGGAGGGGGGGAAGGTAGGTGAATAACCTAATCTAGGGGAGGGTGTTCAAATGTAACCACACCTATACTTGTGGACGCCGGTATCTAGAATCAATTTAGATTGAAAGCAGCATGTTGAGGATTAGCTCAAACGATTCTGCCTTAAGAAAAATTGCATTTTTGTGCTACGAATGGGTTAGTGTGTATGCACTTTTTGTGCTATCGCCAAGCTCAACCCAAAGCAGGGAACAGCAAGCTAAATCAGCAAGTATGCCGGTGCGAAGTGGGGATTATTGTGCTAACTTTCCTGGCTGTAACACTAGTGCTTCTGTCCTGGTTTCTAATGTTGCGTTACCTGTTGTGTTATAGGACTGTGTTCTAATGTGCTGCATTGCCTGCTGTGGGAAACCCAGCCAGATGGGCATGGTATAAATAAATGAATAAATTATTATTATTATTATTATTATTATTATTATTATTATTATTATTAAATTGGGGGTGTAGGGTATATGTATATATATATCAATCAATCACTATGTTGTGCTAATCTTATTTTATACTAGTGGGTGTGGTGTGAAACAACAACAATATCATTGGACATGTCACCACTCTTTATGCTCATGTTCTCCCATGTTCCCCTATGAAAATAGCAGGAACTGTATGCCGAATACAGCTCCTAATTTTAAGCCGCAAGGGTCCTTATACTGAAAACCAAAAGGTACACAAAAGCAGCTATTCCCCCCCCCCATACAATTGCCCAGGAAGTCATGACATAATGTACAGCTGCTTCTTAGGTACATTTTACTGACAACTTTTCAGCAAGGACGGCAGGACCCTCTTCTTGCTCCAATCATTTTTTAGACGCAAGAGGCCATGAGGAAAAGGTAACCCTAATGTAACCCAGCCCTCTTTAATTAGAGTACTGCTTTCATCTCACTGTGACTCCAGTCAAATTCTGAGCCACCTGAATCTTCATTAACAAAATAATAATAATAATAATAATAATAATAATAATAATAATAATAAATTTTATTTATATCCCGCCCTCCCCAGCCGAAGCCGGGCTCAGGGCGGCTAACAACAATCAACAATCAAACAATCAGATTCTAAAAAACACATTCTAAAAATATTTCATTATAAAAATCAATTAAAATCAAATTAATGTCAACTAATTAAGCAAGATTCTAAGCAGGTTGCCAGAGGAGGGAGTCAGGCTGCGCCCTGGCCAAAGGCCTGGTGGAACAACTCTGTCTTGCAGGCCCTGCGGAAGGATGTCAGGTCCCGCAGGGCCCTAGTCTCTTGTGACAGAGCGTTCCACCAGATTGGAGCCGCAGCCGAAAAGGCCCTGGCTCTAGTTGAGGCCAGCCTAACCTCTCTGAGGCCTGGGACCTTGAGGATGTTATTATTTGCAGACCGTAGGTTTCTCTGTGGGGCATACCAGGAGAGGCGGTCCCGTAGGTATGAGGGTCCTAGGCCGTATAGGGCTTTAAAGGTTAAAACCAGCACCTTAAACCTGATCCTGTACTCCACCGGGAGCCAGTGCAGCTGGTATAGTACCGGATGAATGTGATCTCGCAGCGAAGACCCCATAAGGAGTCTCGTCGCGGCATTCTGCACCCGCTGGAGTTTCTGGGTCAGTCTTAAGGGCAGCCCCACGTAGAGCGAGTTACAATAATCCAGTCTGGAGGTGACCGTCGCATGGATCACAGTGGCTAGGTCAGGGCGAGAGAGACAAGGGGCCAACTGCTTAGCTTGGCGGAGATGAAAAAATGCCGCCTTTGTTATAGCTGTAATCTGCGCCTCCATAGAGAGGGAGGTATCGAAGATTACATCCAAACTCTTAACGGACGGTGCTGGCACTAATTGCACCCCCGCAAGAGATGGGAGTTGCCCCCTCAATCCCATATCGTCCCGCCCCAGCCAGAGGACCTCTGTCTTCGAAGGATTTAACTTCAATAGTAAAATAGTAATTTTAGGAGACACTTCACACTTCTCCCACATCTAATTTGATCCTTTAAAGATGCACATGCTTTCTCTTCTTCCAGACTGTTCCATGAACAGATTAAACACTAGTGATGGTTCCTCAGTGACATAATTATCATATGGAAGGGTTACATGGTAGTTCTGAATAAATGGGTCAGCACTAGACATGACAGTATCCTATTTGATATGTAGATAAATAAATGATGGAATGTCTGGATCTTTTTATCAGCAAACCAGGAGTCTATCTCCACAGGAAGCCTACAGATGGTAATATTTATTTAAGAAGTGACAGTTTCCCCCTGATATCAAATCCAACTTGTCAAATGGGCAATTCCATAGCATTAAACCCAATTGCTCTGGAATTCAGCATAGAGGGATTTGAAGGAGAGGACCTGTTTCTGTTGATATACTTGGAATTGCTTTAACAGGAATGAAACATTGTAAAAGGGGAGATTTATTGAGAACTAAGGAAAAATCTGGAA
The DNA here is from genome assembly GCF_964106915.1 of Podarcis gaigeae. Taxonomy (NCBI): domain Eukaryota; kingdom Metazoa; phylum Chordata; class Lepidosauria; order Squamata; family Lacertidae; genus Podarcis; species Podarcis gaigeae. Next base: position 18,243,911 of record NC_139681.1, read on the forward strand.
GTGACAGAATTATATGCAGTCTAAGATATCACCATGTTGCTGTTATCTTTAAGGAAGTCCACCTTTCAGTAGTGGTATTTATTGCAAGATGTGCCAGGTTGCCAAGCCAGATCTATTATTGCTTTTAAATGTACCAGAAATATAGGAAACTGGCTGGTGCAGAGCAACATGGCTTCAACACAAAATGTTCTGACAGGAGCTGCATCCCCACAAGGGCATTTTGCCTGTGGAAACAATAAATATTGCAGCAATACAAAGTTAAACTCTTCATCAATCCCAGTGATGGGAAAACTTGCTATTTAAAAAAAACTTCATAGCCTATAACTCTGCTGGTGTGTTTTATGCCATTAGGTGTCCTTGTAACAAGTTGCACATAAGCAAAGCCACAACAAAATTAACACCCAGGTCATTTAGGGTATTGTCCATCTGCTGACAGAAGGAATCTGTCAAGAGTACAGGCAAGGGAGCAAATACGTGTTATTTGCAGCTCCCTGTGCAGTCCCCCATCTCCCCCCTATATCTACTTCAGAGGGTAGGAGGACCCTCTGGAGCTGATTTATGGGGCATGGGGGGCTGCAGTGGGGAGGGCCCCCCATCATACAGATGGAAGTCTTCCATCAGCAAAGCAGAATTGTTGGACTTAACCCTGTTTATTTATTGCCTTTATAGCCTACCTTTCAGGATGATTGGATTCAAATAACTTACAACAATAATGTACATAACAAAATACAATTAAACTACAGTACCAGAACATGGAGCTAAAGGAAGTAGCTCAACAGATAGACAGCAACCAAGAATTGCCAATACCGATTAAAATGACCTCAAAACCAGTAAAAGACCAGCAAAACAGCACCAACTGAACCTTTCTAGAGGGAACAGTCTATAATTTGGACACCACTGCAGAAAAGACCTCTCTCTTGATAGAGAAGAGCCTCTGAAGATTATTTTGATTGCCAGGCAGGTTCACATGCAGTCTCCTCATGAGCTGCAACTGTATGTCATCAGGAAAAGTACCCCTATCAAGAGATGCATGTCTTAATGCACCAAGTCTGAGGAAAAGCGGTTGCAGTTTCCCAGTGTTCCTGGGCACTGGCGGATGAAGAGGAGTGCGGGGGGAGCACACCGCCCCTGGCAGTGCGATCCCGGCAGGGTGCCATTGCAGCTGCCCCCCTGCCCATGCTGGCCTCCCCACCCCCAGGATGCACGCCCCACCCCTAAGACGCACGCCAGCCCCACTCCCACCTGCTCTCCGCCCCCCGGTGCCGGAGCATGAAGCTCTGCCACTGCTCCCGGGTCTTTACTTTGAAGACAAAAGGGTCAAACAAACAATGGTCTGTGCCTCAACTTCAGAGAGGCATGGTCTTAGCACATAATTAGTGATCGAGTTCTGAACTGAGTCCGGCCTCCCCAGTCCTGCAGCATTACTTCTGCGGTTTTGAATTGCAGCTGCATTCTGGCATTGGGCAGCTCTCACAGACTTTGACTTGAAGCTGCATTTTTACTGTCAGACCATTGGTCCACGCCAGAGTCTCTACTCCTTCTGGTACTGGTTGCTTGAACCGGTGTTAGTAGCTCTCAAAGATCTAGGCCTGTCCTGTTTTTTGAGGTTGTTTTCATTGGGGATCCCAGAGGCTGAATTTAGGATGGTCTTCATGCAAAACAGCTGCTCTGCCAACTGAGCTGCATTGTTCTAAGAACTTTTTAGGAGACTGAAATGTGCAAGACCACCCCCTGGAAGCAGTATTTAGTAGCAAACTGAACAGCTGACCATGTTTGTTTGTATCCTACTTATTTCTCCACTTAATAGCATAGGATGATGTTTGTTTTGATTGTATGTTGTTGATAGTATTACAGCATTTTATTTTGTTGTAAACTACCTTGTGACGTAGGTGGCACTGTGGGTTAAACTACAGAGCCTAGGACTTGCCGATCAGAAGGTCGGTGGTTCGAATCCCCGCAACGGGGTGAGCTCCCATTGCTCGGTCCCTGCTCCTGCCAACCTAGCAGTTCGAAAGCACGTCAAAGTGCAAGTAGATAAATAGGTACTGCTCCGGCGGGAAAGTAAACGACGTTTCCGTGCACTGCTCTGGTTCGCCAGAAGCGGCTTAGTCATGCTGGCCACATGACCCGGAAGCTGTACGCCGGCTCCCTCGGCCAATAAAGCGACATGAGCACCGCAACCCCAGAGTCGGTCACGACTGGACCTAATGGTCTGGGGTCCCTTTACCTTTTACCTTGTGATCAATGATTAAGGGTGGTATAGAAACTCTTTAAATAAATATAAGAGAGAGAGAGAGAGAGAGAGAGAGAGAGAGAGAGAGAGAGAGAAATTTATAAAATAGAATGAAATCTATCAGTAGACACTGTGCCATTGGAAACTGACACTCACATTACCCATGCCTTAGCCCTGTTTCTCTTGTTCTTCCATGGTGTTAAATCATCACTTTGGATTGCAATATTTTATTGCTTTTGCAGCCATAAGTTAGCTAGAATCCAGTGAAATAATGTTATCTGATGGGTTAGCTTTGAATAAGCTGGAGTTTGCACCTTGTTCAAAGTATCATCATGGCTGCAGAGTCAATATTTTATTCCAGGTTTCATTTAAACCACCTAGTTTCTACCACTGCAAAGCCATGAGGATTTGTGGAGAAAGCTGGCAGCCTGAAGCGCTTTTGTTTTTAACGTGTAACATCGAAGAAAGTACCGTACATATGTTTAGTACCTTTATTTTCATGCAGGAGAGTTACAAACAAAAAATAAATTGTATCCATGTTTTTCTCACATCTCATTGTAAAACTGTCTTTTAAAGACCCACTGTTTTTCTTCATTCAATTTCACTGCTGGCTTCAAAATCCCCACCAAATCCCCAATCTCCCTTTCTGCTGACTGGTTCCCACTCTCTCCTTTCCCCGTCTCCTCATGAAAGAAAGGGGGGGAGGCTCTTCTTTTTAAGGGCTTGTAGGTTGGAGAAGGATGCTTAGCAACAGCATTCCTTAAGTAGCTGCAAGCCCCTTGCTGAACCCTTTGAAGTGACTGTCAGGCCAGATTTATTTTGTTTTAGCACATTGTCTACTTGTCCAGATGTATCAGGAGATAAAAAGGAGTCATGTTTACACTCCGTTTTTTTCCCTTAAGATGTAATTAAATAGCAGTTTTGATGAGTCTCTAGGAGATTGGAGATGAAACAGAAAGCAGGAATTGGCTGGAGTAAACGGGAGGAAACTCAGTTGCTAGCCTAACACCTGACACATTAGGGGGAGAGAAAAATTAAGCCATGAGGCTGTGGGTTGATTTGGTTCTGCTGGAGACTTAGACTGTTGCTCCCCAAATGTTGGCTAGTTGGAGGGACACTTCACTCTTAGGCTTACAAGGAGTTGTATTTAGTCAGTGAAGAATATGTTTCCTGATGTCAAAGCAGTCCATGCCTATGTCTCTGCCATGCCATGATCTTGCCATATGACTATAAATAAGGAAGCCCTGAGCAATATCTCAGGCAGAGACAGAGTGGGCAACTTTCACTGTGGGCAAGGAAATTCTGTGAATGTTCTAACTTAGCAGAATTACTAATCCCCGGTGGGAGCTGACTGGAAGAAGGCAAGACCAGAAGAAAGTAATGAATCTTGGAGAAGCAGGGGCAATGCATTTCTGTGGGTGGTTGTTTTGGCTCACAGGACCCTTGAATTCTTCAAAGAATGTGTCTCTTCCCACACCCTAGCAACTCTCTCTTGACACATTAGTGTGCCATGGTGTGCTATTTGGGAATTGTTTTTGGCTTTGGCTTTCCTGGCCCAAATGGTAGAGAGGACAAAGTGCTTATATAAAACAAAGCAAAATAGAAACAACTGTAATGCATAAAGTATTTCTTTACTGAGTCTGAAAATGTCAATATAATGGCAATTTCTCTGTACATTATCTATCCTGGTATTGGTGGTAGTCTTGTGGTTGCCAATCACATTGTGAACTGCAAAACCTTGGAGTCTTAGTGGACTTAAGTAAAAAGTTCTGAGCAGGGCAGGCCTAGTTCTATTTTCATAAGAAACAACATTATAAATAAATCCTGTGTGTAAGTGCATAAACCTGCATTGTTCTAACCGCTATTAAAACTTTGCAGAGTGCAGTAATAACCTGGTTCTTGTACTGAATACATGTCCAATCATTTTGAATATGCCTGGTGCCCAAATTTCTATCTTAAATGTAGAAGACGTTTATCCATTTGCATCTTTTAAAAGGTTACGCTGTAGCACCCCCTTCTGCTAACTGAGCTGTGTGGCAAGAACCTTCAGGTACAGCTCAGTTTCTCCCCCTTAACATAGTGTAAAGACATCCTAGATTTACTTAATGTCAGAAAACAAAACTCCACTGCTAGTATAGTTGCTAGATCGTGGTCTCTATGTGTAGCGTAGGTAGTATTTGAACTAGACCTTTCCCATAAATACTCAATATGGGTGTATTATATTTTTATATTTATATGTCACCTTTACACAGTAAAACACAAGAAATTTAACACAAGTGGTTAAAACACCATTATTAAGATCCCCAACTGTTGCAAAACAGCCTACAATTATTAGCAACAAAGGTAAAATATGATGAGTAGAACAACAAAGAAGCTATGCCATGAGAATAAAGAAAATGCTATTTGGAATCTCCTAAAGTCCTGTTGTTCACAATCGTATTGACTGCTCATCTTAAAAAAAGGATTATGAGGCAAGGATTCATTTGGTGACTTGAAAAAGCTGGGAGGTTCTAGGCATGAGCTGAAATGTGGGATCTTCCTTTCACTAAACCTTACTCTCTCCAAAAAGGACTTCTGATAAACTGAAATCAGAGGTGGGAAACGTCATATTGTGGCAGTTGGCCATTTTAAGGAAGGTGAGACACTCCTCATGGAAGAGCACTTGCAAGTGAGACGCAAGGGATCATACTGTGCTTTGCATCACCTTTCCTTTAAAAACGAGGGGAAAAATGGTTAGTGGTTCATATGAAAGAAAGTACTTTAACATATTCAGTCAGATATACACTCTCTTTCTTGAGACAGCTGTTTTTCCACACACCCATTGTGAGAATCCCTATGACAGTGGGCTACAAAAACTTTGATAATCCAGGCCTACAACGACCTGGCCAGCCTCAAATTTCAGTATAGTATGTGTTAATTAAGCTTGAGTGTGTGCTAACCCAAGAGTCCAACATGTGTTGGACAAGACCTGTGCTGCAAAGTGACGACACAAAGACAACTTGTTACAGAGACAAATGGCTGTGTGAAGCAACGATAGAAATCAAAATCAGTTAATGTAATATTCTGTTGTATTTAGAGATCTCATTTCTATTATAATTCTTAGAATTATTGTCATGAGTGATGATATTTCAGCCTGTATTATTATCATGATGAGCCACCCTATGAGGCTTGAGTTGAAGGGTGGGGCAGAAATGCAATCAGCCAACAATTGCAAAACCTTGAAAATCAAAGGAAGCAAATGGACCGGCTTTATAAATGTGCAGTACCTTACAGTAAAACAAATCAATTTTGATCTCCTTAGGAACCAGCATTGCCTTATGATTTTGTGAAGTCATGTGGCCTTTGATCATAGAAAGGCATTTAAGACTAGTCCTTAATCCCAGCTTTTAGAGGTGTTTAAGCAGTGGGAGTAGAAAGAGGAGAGAGAGAGAGTTTGATAACAGCTGGGATTTAAATTTTACTTTTGCCTTTCTTTTGTTTTGAAAGGGTTTCTATTATTTGTTGCTTCCCTTTTTCATACAGGAAAGATGGGTCATTGAGTAAACTGAAAGGAGTAAGAGGAAATGGGTGGGGACTTTGAATTAATCTTCTGAGAGGGGGGGAAATGTTTGATCAGTGAGCAGAAGAGGATGAAAACCTCTGATGTTGACAGCAGGCAACTTTCTGACTAGCATGTGATTGACATCTTTGATGCTTCAGTGGGGAACGGGGGTCCAGCTACGCTAAGGCATCCTCTGACTGTGGGTGGTAGTGTTAATAGTGTGGCAACTGGAAAGATTAATTGTGGATGAGAGGCAGGGTTATGAGGGGGGCTTCATGTGTCTAAAAGGAACAGTGGTAATAAGGCCTCTGATCTGTCATTCCAAAAGGAAATTAGTCAGGGCAGACTGAATCAGGCCTATTTTATTATAGGAAGGGAGGTAGGGGGCTGGGTAAGGAAGAAATTAGAAGGGAGGCATTTAGGATATTAAAGCAAAGCACTGGAGAGGATATTAAAGTAGGTCATAGGAGAGGAGGAAGCGCTAGCCTTCCTGAAAGGTGAAGCCTGCCCTTTTCCAAAACTAGCTTGAGAAACCTCAGTACACTGGTGCCCTTTTACAGCACCGTCAATCTCTTCAATCTGTTTGCGGCCAGCTCATGACCTGTTGACTTTTGCAGTGGTTTTGCCTAAGAAAATTCATTATTCATTTTGAAACGAGCTTGACAATAAATTGTTTGTCCATTGCCAGCACATAAAACCATGGTTAGATGAATAAACTTAACGCCCCCCCCTGCCCTGCCCTTCTCTCTCTCTCTCTCTCTCTCTCTATCTATCTATCTATCTATCACACACACACACACACACACACACACCCCAAATCAAAATATATTTGCAGAAAGTTCACTCAAGCAGTATCTGCAATGAATTGTTTCTTTGTATATTTTACTTCCTACCCTTTTGGATAAAAGTAGATTTTTTTTGCCGATAAATTCTGTGTTACCATTAAAGGGGCTATTCATCATGCTTACTAATGTTATTAATCAAGATAACCACAGTACCCTTAAAATGAGATCATTTTGATAAATCATGTATGACATGAAAAGACTTTATTCCTTTTAAGTGCAATTTAGACTGTAATTTCCCCCCCTCATTTATGATTCATGGGAGAAGCATGGATAAAATTCCCTTGCACATTTACACCTTATCTCCAGTCATAATTCAAAGCTACTTTTAGATGGAAATTCAAGGTCTGATTCACCAAAGCAGATTGCTGGCTCATAATTTTTTGGCATTCAGGAGCCCCCCAAAATAATGTCCATACATTAGGCGCTTATTGATTTCACTCAATTAAGCTTAAATGAATAAGAAATCTTTTGCCTTGATTAACATTTCTGATCCAGCTACACCCAGCTCTCAACCACACATTTTTCTGTAAGGTGGAAGAAAGAGATGAGGTGGGGTGGCCTTCAGCAGACAGAGATTCCTTTGCATATGACAATCAAGTAGAATTTTTGGTGCCTTCTTAGTTCTGAAACAGTGCTGCATTACTTACAGAAATTACCTGGTTTATGGCAGCAAGTGCTTTTGTTGGCAATAGCCTACTTCATCAGATTCATGAGCATTGAAATATATGTCCACAATTGGAAAGATGTGCACAGTCACAAGGGAATGCTGTGAATCCCTCATGATCTTGGTGAATGTCTGAAAATAGATATAGACCCATGAATGTCTATCTCCCGGTGCCCAGTTTCAACAGTATTCATTGTCACTGCATGCACTGCTTGTAGATGTGTTAATATTGCAAACAGGTCATTTAGAGGTTGCAAATAGGTTTATTGGCAATTCATAAGATTTTACATGGAATGCCAGGAGCAGCTTGCTGGATTGGCCAGAATCAGTTTGTTAGCTTCCAGCAGGTGGTTTGCTCTTACTTACCAGGGGTGAGAGAGGCAAGGCAACAAGGAACTTAGCACCATGCAAATGCCTTGGCAGGAGTGCCAGATTGGCACCGCAAATACCTTTGCACCATGCTAAATTCCCACCCACCTCACTCCTCCTGGTAAGCAGCAGTGATCTGTCTGCCAAGACATAGGGATTTCAAGTTAGGACCTCTCAAGTCTGCAGCTTGAGCTGAAGAAGCCTGAGCTCAGAGGCTGGCAAGAAAGTACATGGGCTGAGTAGGGCAAAGGCCCCAGGGCAAGACTCCCAGTATTTCTACTATTACCAGACAATCCAGAGACTTCATGTCACTTCTCCTTCTGCACCTGAAGCCGGTTATAAAGCCTGATCATGCATAGGATGTGGTTCCTCACTAAGTGAGGCTGTACCCTCAGGCCATTTTAAACTTTGCTTATCCCTGACATGCCCGTACTGTATAAACCAAGTGAGAAGTAAAGATAGAAGAATACTTTTCATATCAAACTTTGCATTTTTCCTTGCTATGTTTGTATGTATAAACTTTCATTTCCATTGTAGCTATACTCATAATAAAATTTGAAAAACAGCCCTATGCCTTCTTTCCCCCATCAGCCAATGGCACAAAGCTTTGTTTTTGTTTGTGTGTGTGCGCGCGCTTTATTTTAAAGTAGCATCTTATATGAAAATATGTTAAAAACAACACTGATGTGCTTGTTGTAAAATGTAAAGTTCGCACTGTTGATTGCAAGTAAGACAATGGCACTATTCATTAAGCTGAAGAATGTCTGAAATGTTGAACTGTTATTTCCTTTAAATCCTGAAATAAATTACCTAGAAATGTTTAGTTTACACTGGCATTTAGGTTTCACAAGAGCAAAAAAAGAAAAAGAGTAATGCTATTTCATTTGGAATAGAGCATCATTTAAGACTTGGTATTTTTTGAAAAAACAGCTGTGGTTGAGAGCGGATTGGCTAAGATGGACCACAGGCCTCTCTCTGCTTCCATCAGAGGGTGAAGCATTTGGAAGAGTGTGGTCGGTCTCCAAGCATAACAGGCCTATTTTGTGTTGTCTTTAACCACTGGCCCCTACCAATCAGGATGGATGTGGTAGTTATAGAAGATATATCCTGTCCCTACATGGAATTTGCATTTAGCTCAGAAAAGAAACCTACAGATATGTACAGTTCTCCACATTTTGTAGCAATTTGTGATTATTTTTTTAATCATCATGAAAATTCACCAGCATTTATTGTGACTTTCTCCTAATAAACACATTTTTATATGCAGTTTTGGCTAATGTACACCTCCTTGCAAGCAGTTTCCCCATATATAATGCAGTTTTGTATGTTGTTTTCATGAATATATTTCTATTTATGCACAGCTTCACCTAATATATGCATTTTTGTAATCACTGTTTGGTTGGAGAACCGCATTGCAAAGTCAGTTCAGTGCGAATTTTGAAGGATAAACTGTGTTTTGGTTTGCATATTACTTTGGAAAGTGTGAATTTGATAGCTTTAAATGAATACTGAATCAAATATCTTCCCCATCCCCACCTAGATAGAACACTTTATGAATCTGGTGGAAATGGACTAGATGCTCTTGTTAGTTTTTAAGGTGTTGTAATACTCCCCCTTTTTTTCTGCAGCACACTCAAATGGCTACCCCTGGGGGAAATGTGGAAGGATAAAAACAAACAAAACATTCCATGTTTGGAAGACAACTTTTAAGACACATTTGTGGCATTCTGATGCATTTATTTTCAGTGCAGCAAATGCGTCATTGAGAAACCACCATACTTAACATTTTATGTCTGCCTTCACCCTAAGACCAAGTGCCCTGTCTTAAAAGTGCCTGAAGAAGAAGAGAATGAAGTCAAAGTGGTCCCTGCTGGTGCCCACTATTTATCCATATTCAGAGGAACTAACAAGTCTTCATTCATTTATGGAAAGGTTTCCTCCCTCCTCCTGCTTTCACTCTCACGCTCCTGTTCTCTCTCCAACTCAGCTGTCTCCATTACTTCCACTTTTCCTTTGGGGTCAGGTTTTAATAATGAACTCTTTATAGAATATTTACACACCTCTACAATTCACAGCTGTGAGATAAATCAAAACTAGAAGAGTCCAGTTGGATCTTTCAGCCTTACAGAAATGATTCCCCCCCCCCCCAACAGAGCATGAGACTTCATAGCTGTTCACCCATTTCATCAGGTTCTAGAGTGAAACTGTGGACTGTAAGTCAGAGAAATCAGTTAATGGTCTATTTCAATATTTCTCTGATCTCCGTGGGGACCTATAGTATGAGCTGTACACATTTCTGTGACTTTCAGCCTCCAGCTCTACTTTAGCATCTGATGAACTAGGAAACGTCCCATGAAAGTAATTTCTTAAGCTAGACTCTTTTAGTAAACTTTTCTTTAATAAAGACTAACCCAGCAACCTTCATTTTAACTTTTATGTTATTTTAATCTGCTTTTAATAATGGTGTGTTTTTAATATGCTCCTTTCCTTATTTTATTATTGCATTTTTTATGGCTAGTATGCTGCTTTGAGTCCAATTTTTTAACAAAAAGGCAACCTAAGAAATTTTTATAAATAAAGAGGATGTGAATGTTTGGATCAAATGTAATTCAGTTTCGGTATTATAAAGTGTTATATAAAGCCTGTAGCAACTGAGCAGGAGGAAAAGTCTCTGTAGTGTATTGGGTGATATCCAACATTAGTCATATTCAGTGCAGGCCCACTTAAATCCATGGACTTAAAAAGTAATTTAAATCCATTGATTTCAATAGGTCTTCTCTGAACATGATTTAGCTATATAGCAAACAATCTGTAAGTTAGCAACTGACCTAAGGTAACACAATGAACTTAATGAACTTTGCATATTTGAAACCTGGTCTCTGTATCCAAGTCTCTCTATCCACTATGATGCACTTGTTCTCCAAAGACTTAGCATTTCCTTCCATAGCTATGGTTGTATGGATCAGGTTTTCTTCACTGATCCTCTCTCTGAATTGTTGCACAGAATAACCTTAACACATCCTGATGTTTGCTTCTGTTTTTAGTTTTCTTCAGGCTTTTCTCAGGCTGTGGAATAAAATGATGGAAGAGAAAGCTAAAAGTTTTATCGCGAATATAGGTTTTTAACATACTTGTTTTCTCCTGGGCTGGAAATAAAGTTATAGTGGTAACAAATACATTCCTTCACAATATAATTGCTAATGATTTGCCAGAATAAACCATTAGTTTCTGAGATTAATCAGGACTCTATTTATTGCCTTTAAAAATATTGTTTCCATTCATTTTAATACATTTGTTATAATAATTCCTGCATTCGTCAGCACATTGCAACAATAAGGTCTGTTTAGGGGGCATCTTGAGTCTACTTGTGGCGGATAAAGTGAAAAGTAAAGGTTTTTTCACCCATAATGAAGTGCTTGTCTGTTGTTCAGGGCCATGGTCAAATGTCTGAAAAACCACTTTTTGAAACAAGTTGCTGCTTTTATGTGGGGTTACTTAGCAGGTCATCTCATTAAGCTGGTAAAGATTAGTCCACTTGCGATAATGCCATACAGATGGTATTTCGTCCTAATTAAAATAACTCTTTATGACTAATTTATTCTGCAAGTTTACCAACATGGATGCCCCCCAATGTATACTGTGCCATTGCAATGTTTAAAATGAAAAATAAGCTCCTGGGGCCATTAGCAAGAAAAGTCTCCAAGCTACTGGACTGGGCAGGAATGGCATGCCACCTGTTGGATCATCTGAAGCATAACAGTCACTGGTTATAAATAACACAGCAGCCCAGACCTTCCTCTCACTTGAAACCCATTTTGCAGTAGGAGGCAAGCTGTATGTACCTTCCTTAAGAAGAAGTCCTTCTTCTTTCAAGCTGATAAATAACATTGTCATGTGTATAATGTTTACATCATACCTTTCCAGCATGGCCACTTTATTTTCCTCTTGCAGCAAAAACAGCCAACATTCCTGTGGTGCCTTAAAGACTAACAAATTTAGGATTGAAGAAGATTGGAAGAAATTTAAGATTTATCTACAAAAATATTGTGATTTAGTGGAATGTTAATGAGGATGCTTGGTTATAAATAATTGGCCACCACTAAATTGGATTGAAAATTGACGATAAATAAGATTAAGAGAAACAAAATTTGTTGGAGAATTGTTATATTATATCAAATTGAGTGGTTATAAATTTGCAAATAAGATGAGAATTTGCTTGAAAAAAACTTATTAACGATGTAAGTGGGAGCGGGAGACGTGAGGAAGTCCAAAGAAGTTATGAAATTTTGTCAAAACAAAGTAATGTTGTTTATTATTTTTGTATTTCTTTTATAAAAAACCCTAATAAATATCTTATAAAAAAAAAATAAAGACTAACAAATTTATTGTGGCATTGCTTTTGTGCATTAAAGGCTAGCTTTTCAGTTGAAAGAAGTGTGATCCTCAAGCCGAGAGATAAGAATGATCAGTAAAGTTTGTAAACAGTGTGGTCAGAATGCCATGAGTTGCAATGGGAAGCAGAAGTGGTGTGGTGGTAAATTTTGATGTGCAGGAACTCATCGTGATAGACCCAAAGAGCCACACCCCTCAAAAAGCCATAGCTGAAAGCGAAGGTCTGTATGTCGTTCAGGGGTCAAACATCTACTTTGCAGAGGATCCCAGGTTTGACCCCGGGACCCTGAAACCCTGGAGAACCACTGCCAGTCAATGTAGGACAATTCTGAGTTGGATGAACAAAAGGCATAAGTCAGCTTCTTAACAGTAGTACATAGCACAAAAAACAATGTACAGTGGTATTTCAGTTTTTTAACATCTCCACTTACGAACATTTCAGTTTTTGAACGCCATAAACTCAGAAGTAGATGCTCTGGTTTTCGAACACGCCTCAGAATTCAAATATGCCACACAGCTACATATTGAGTTTTTGGTTTTCGAACATTTCAGAATTCGGTCTTCCAGAACGGATACGACTGTATTAGGCTTATCATGACTGCTATGCATAATTTTCTGGGAGTATGTTGCACTGAATATCTGATTTCATAGGTTCAACTTATAAAACATTGTGAGCTTCAACCAGCTGAAATGCAACCATTAATTTATAATGAGAAATGGAAACAATTTTGCAAATAGGTGTTAGTCTATCCTCAAAAATGAAAGAAGCATGGAGCCTCTGCTTGATTATTTTCCTACATTCTGGTTTCCTCTGTGCTAAGCTGCTGCAAAGCTGGAAGCTTCACTATGACCTCACTCACTTGCCAGTGCACAGAGCAGTGTTTCTCATGCTTTTTTCTCTGGGCCACACTTTCAGAAACTCCAAATGTTTTATTGATAAGAAATAATTTGAAAAACAAAAAGAAACAACTCCTAGCAGTGCTTGATTGATAACAAAGAACGCAACTATTTTCTAATATGATCACAGGACATGCAGAAAGTATAAAACAATGCAGATACATAAGAAAATGACTCATTCCCAAAATAGTATTGAAATTGAGCCACTTACATATGTACCTTAAGTGTGTATACAATCTCAATGAGAGATGTGAGTTTGCAGTATCACTTGATGCTCTGGGTCTAATTTTGAAAAGATATCTATACATATTCTGCAATTATTATTTTTATATAAATGATACTATACCATACCACAGTGAAATGTTTAAATGTTTCTTTGATTGTCCTTGAATCTTACCGCCACACTTGCCATCCTCTCCTGCCACACAAGTGTGGCATGCCACATCCTTTGAGAACTACTGGCATAGAGAATCCAGGTCCGTCAGTTACCCTGTCACCCATGTATTGTCCTGAATTTGCCCTCTACTACACTTCTGGGTAGCAATAGGATTGCTGCATTTCTTTGCAGAACCAAATCTATACAAAATAGATTCACTACAGCAATGACTGATAATTTTGTATTTCTTACTATATATTTTTTAATATAAATATTTATTAAAGTTTTTTGAATACAAATGCATAAATAATAAACAACATTACTTATATCATAACATAATTTCGTCACTTCTTTGGACTCCCTCACGTCTCCCGCTCCCACTTACATCGTTAAAAAAAATTTTCCAAGCAAATTACCATCTTGTTTACAATCTTATATCCGCTCATTTAAATAAAATCTAGCAGTTCTCCAAAAGATTTATATTTTCCTTAATCTCACTTATCGTCAAATTCAGATCTAATTCAGTGGTGGACAATTATTTGTGATCTAGCATCCTTCTTAACATTCAGCCAAATTACAATATTTTTGTAAATAAATCTTAAATTTCTTCCAGTCCTCTTCAACCCTCTCTTCTCCCAGGTCTTGGATTCTGCCAGTCATCTCGGCCAGTTGCATATAGTCCATCAGCTGCATCTGCCACTCTTCCAGTGTGGGTAGATCTTGAGTTTTCCAACTCTTAGCGATGAGTATCCTTGCTGCCGTTGTTGCATACATAAAAAATGTTTGATCCTTCTTTAGCACCTTCTGGCCGACAATACCCAGAAGGAAGGCCTCTGGTTTCTTAGTGAAGGTATACTTAAATACCTTTTTCAACTCATTATATATCATTTCCCAGAAGGCCTTCACTTTAGGGCAGGTCCACCAGAGGTGAAAGAATGTTCCTTCATTTTCTTTACATTTCCAACATTTATTATCAGACAAATGGTATATTTTGGCAAGTTTAACTGGGGTCATGTACCATCTATATATCATTTTCATTACATTTTCCTTCAGAGCATTACATGCAGTGAAGTTCAGCCCAGTGGTCCACAACCTTTCCCAGTCCTCAAACATAATGTTATGCCCAATGTCCTGAGCCCACTTTATCATAGCCGATTTAACCATTTCATCTTGTGTATTCCATTTTAACAGCAGGTTATACATTCTTGATAATACCTTAGTCTTTGGTTCTAACAGTTCTGTTTCCAACTTCGATTTCTCCACCTGGAACCCTAACTTTTTATCATTTTTAAAGACTTCTTTAATCTGAGCGTAATGTAACCAGTCTCGCACTTTATCCTTCATTTTCTCCAAACTCTGCAATTTCCAATTGTCTCTATCTTTTTCTAATATTTCCCAATATTTTGGCCATTTGGCCTCCATATTGGGTCTTTTTCGGGCCTTAGCTTACAGAGGTGAAAGCCACCTCGGAGTTTTGTTTTCCAATAAGTCTTTGTATTTTGTCCAGACATTAAATACTGCTTTCCTGACAATATGGTTCTTAAAGGCCTTATTGATCTTAACCTTATCATACCATAAGTATGCATGCCAACCAAAAGCATTGTTAAAACCTTCCAGGTCCAGTACATCAGTGTCTTCGAGAAGTAGCCAGTCTTTTAGCCAGCAGAAAGCTGCGGCTTCATAGTACAGCTTTAAGTCTGGCAGGGCAAAGCCCCCTCTTTCTTTCGCATCAGTTAGTATCTTAAACTTAATTCTGGGCTTTTTGCCCTGCCAGACAAATTTAGATATGTCTCTCTGCCACTTCCGGAAGCACTCCGTCTTGTCCACAATCTGCAATGTTTGAAACAAAAACAACATCACTATATTAATTTTACACTGAAAGAGAGACAGTTACTTTCTGGGCTGCAAAAAATATAATTTCAATCTCAATTAAGTTCAAGTTGAAAAGCTTCAAATATCTGATATAGTTTGGCAGTTTCGTACTGAAGCCTTCCTTTGAAATCTTTTAGTTGAAGTCTTTTTGCTGACCTGTGGTTTTCTGGTCAACAATAGAGTATCATAGGAACTCAAATATCCTCCAACAAGTACCTTGGTTTAAGAACAGCGTAGTTTATGAACAACTTGGATTAAGAACGCTGCAAACCCGGAAGTAGGTGTTTTGGTTTGTGAACTTTGCCTTAGAAGCAGAACATGATCCGCTTCCTGCTGAGTGTAAATTGAGTCCCCCGCTGCTATGGGAAAGCACGCCTTGGTTTAAGAATGCTTTGGTTTAAGAACAGACTTCCGGAACTGATTAAGTTTGTAAACCAAGATACCATTGTATATTAAAGTTGCCATTGTTGATGTTGGATTTGTGTCCATTTATTCTTTTGCATAGACAGTAACCTGTTTGTGCTATGTAAACAGCAGAAGAGCATTGTTAGTACAGTATATATGATGTTGGAGGATGTTCAGATGAATGAACCCCTGATGGTGGTATGAATGCCTGATATAGAAATGAATGAATGAATGAATGAATGAACACCATTGAAAAATAGCGTGTTTCAGGTGATGTACAAGTTTTATTTGTAGCTACGTCATTGATAGTTCATTCTCACTTGGAACTTTTCTTTTGATGCTGAAGTTATTGTGTGACAGCCACCAAAGTGTGTTTATGGCCCAGTATAAAAGTCAGTATAAAAGTCAAGTACTGAGGAGATTAGTCTTTTTTCTTGAGGGAGAAACCTAGCCTGCCGCTTGCCATCCTCTTTGTGCCCCTCCTGTGTAAATAGTTTTCCAACCCTGGGCAATAGGGCTTCCCTTTTGGGAAATGATGAGAATGCATACTGTATTTATCAAATATCATAAAAAAACTCCAGTTAATAGCAACTGAAAAATCCAACAGTCATACACATTCATAGTTTGCAAATGTGACCTATGAAAATGTGAATAGCTATTTTGTGACTATTGTCAACATTTGCATTAGTTGTGGATGGCATGGGTCTTGTGCCCGCCATTATTATCTGGTTTGCAAATTCATCAATGAGCCCGAAAAGATTGGATATCCTTGCACTGGTAAACATCTATCCACCTTCACTTTACAGATGGGATGGAGAAATGACATGGAATGGATGTGCAGTCCTGGGATGATGTAAAGTGTGCATTTATATCATAAGCAAAAGATCAAGTCATTATTTTTATTATATTTCAAGAGGTGACGGCTAGAGTCTTTCTATTTTTCATTAAAAATAGTGGGGGGGGGGGGACTACATGATGCTGAAACCAGACAGTAGAATTTCCAATTGGGGGCCCTCACATAAGCTATCCACATTAAGAATGAGTAAATACGACATAAGCACACAGCCTGCAACATGCACCTTTGAATGTATTGTGAAACTATTGTCTTGTAGGGTACTTGTTTACCTGAATTGCAAGACTTTGGCTTCTAGACAAATGTTTATCCTAGAATCCGTCTGTAACTACTACATCTCTTTTCTAAATAGGCCAGCAATCTTGACTGTCTCACGCTCTTGGGTTTAAGCTGCTATCAGCAATGTTTATTTTGTTCGTCACGTTTGTATTCTTGCAGCCACCCAGAGAGAGAGAGAGAGAGAGAGAGAGAGAGAGAGAGAGAGAGAGAGAGAGATCAGAGCCGGTGTATAGATTAATTGTCTTCTAACAACCATATGAGCCAAACTCAGCTGATCAATGGTGAAAGGGCACCAGGTGTCAAGGTCAAGCTGAGGGTGGGGTGTCCAAAACTCAGAATTCCTGGAGGTCAGGTGTTAGAGCTAGAAGCCTAGAGTACAGCAAACAGGAAGTACTGCCTATTGCCTGGTGAAGACAGAAGACCTATACTGTGCTGGCCAAGACAGATGCTTCATACTGCCTGGCAATCATGGGGTCTGAACTTATACATTTTTGTGCTTGAAAGGGATTCTGAAGCCTAAGTGAATACACAGCTTGTGCCATCTGTCTCGGCACCCCTGTATTCCTGGTTCAAGAAGCAGAGCCACTAGGTAGGTAGCAGTATGAATCAAAGTGTTCCCAGTCGGACACTGTCCATTGCACCGCACTGGCTCCTTTTAATTAACTGTATGTCATGGTTAATATATTCAGTGTTGGAAATGAGGGTTGTGTGTGTGTGTGTGTGTGTGTGTGCATGTGCATGCAATTAACGATTTTCAGTGTCCTTTTTGTAAGTGCTCATTGCACGCTCTGAATCCTTTTCGGAGAGGATGTTGACTTACTGCTGTTCTTCCTGTGTTGTAAAATTTTGTCAGGTGCAATATATTAGTGACTATTATGGTTATTGATGTGTGTGCATGTGTGAAGAATTTATAGCATGCGATAGAAATGAGCACAATTTCTCACATATCCTGGATAAATATTTAAAGAGTCAGAGGTAGGGGAACACCGCCTTCAACAGGCATAACCGCTAGCTGCGGCACATGGAAGGATACCAACTGTTAACAAGTCTCCTTGGAATACAGCAACGTTGCATCCTATAAAGCAAGACAAACGGTTTGACAGAATCCTACTTTTCATAAGCAATTGCCATTGCTGAAGTGAAAATAAAACGATCACAACGTTTTTAAAGGACTTTTCCGTTTCAGGTATTGCAGCGTTGTTGAAAAAGCAGCAGTTTGAGAGTCTTATTTATTCAAGGCTAGCATTTAATTTGCTCATTACATCAAGGCTAGGACTACCCACTAGGACTGCCACTGAAACCAATGGCTCCAGGCCGCCTCTTCCTATTTCCTCCTCCATTGAGGTTGGGTAAAGCAAGAATGTTGAGTTTCAGTGGGATGACACAAGTTGTAAAACTTTGCCTTATTTAACATTATGGGTAGAGAAGGTAAGGTAGCAGCTGCTTGTAGCAGTGTTTGCATATCTGCCTTAACAGTTAATTCCAGCCCTGCTTTGCATATCGCTCCTGCAGAAATCTAAAGGCTGCTTAAGTGTGTATGCACTTAGGCACACTGGATGTCTAAAGGCCTCAACATTACACGTGCTACCTTAATGCTGTTACTACTTCTCATGGCATTTTCAGCAGATTCTATCCAGCCCCCCCCCCAAAAAAAAGTGAAATGGGAAATAATTTCAGTAGTGCCAGTGTTTCGAGAGCCAGTGTGGTGTAGTGGTTAAGAGCGGTCTTCTCGTAATCTGGGGAACCGGGTTCGCGTCTCCGCTCCTCCACATGCAGCTGCTGGGTGACCTGGGTGGCCAGTCACACTTCTTTGAAGTCTCTCAGCCCCACTCACCTCACAGAGTGTTTGTTGTGGGGGAGGAAGGGAAAGGAGAATGTTAGCCACTTTGAGACTCCTTAAAGGGAGTGAAAGGTGGGATATCAAATCCAAACTCTTCTTCTAGTAGAAAGTTTTTTAGGGGTGTTCCACACAACACCACTCCAGGGTGGTGTTTCCCAGTTCAGGATGGCTGTAGCTTGGAGCTATAGATTCACCAAGAAGCAGCTCAGACTGAGTGTTAGATGAAGTGTGTTAGATTTATATATCTAACAAATAATAAAAATGGATAAGCTGGATAATTCACCCTCTCCTGGCTGCCGGTCAGAGTGGAGTAGAAGAGCTGAAAAATAATCACCTTTACTTTTTACTTTATCTGCCACAAGTAGACTCAGGCTCCCTAAAACTCCTGTCTGGCTTCTTGTCACCTTCTCCAGCTGTTGGAGAGATGGGTGGGGGTCTGAGAGCCAACCAGAAATCCAGGCTGCTTGTATCCAGAAATCCAGGCTGCCTGGGGCAGGATGCATAGGTTCAGTGGCTCTTCATGGTCACTGATAGCATGGATATCTACTGGTGGACCTCAAATTCTGGGTTTGGGCAGGGCCAAACCCTGGCCCCCTGTTTTGTTCCTAAGCCTGTATGCATGTACATTGAATGTTGCAGACAGTGATTATGTGACAAGTGGCGCAAGGTGGCTCGCGAGGTGGCATAAGAGTTAGTTGCATCTGGGTGGACCTAGGAGTTTCTTATTGCTATTCAGTATTCTTTAAAAAGAGACAATACAACTTCTTGTCTAACTTTCTGACTGATGTTTCTTCTAAGGCTTCCATGGCAGGTTTTTCCCCCTCCTTGCCTAGACATAGTTTCTTTTAGGGGTGGTCAAAGTGGTCAATTTCAGATCACTTGGTTCTTCCAAGCTTTTCATCATGCCAGAGCATGACAAGCCAGTTCTATCATCACCCTGTACTACAGCTTGGAAGTTGTGATCTTCAAGCTGAGAAAGGGGCCCTCTCCATTGCCCATTGTATAGATAAAAAGCTGCACCAAGATCTCGGATCATGAACACGCCCACATCTATGCGCTGCATTTAGGGTGGGCCCCTTGATGCCCAGTTTCCTGGTGCAGTCCTGATTCCTCCTTTGCAAGTCGACCAACCTCCAAGGCTTGGTAGGACGAATCAGACCTAGGAGACAGAGCTTCCCCACTGCTGCACTAGCTCAGAGGTGGGGAACCTAAGGATGAGAGGGCAAGTGCTGTCTTCCAGACTTCTCTGTTTTGCCCCTGAGACTTTCTATGTCATGCCCATTCCCAGAGACCACACTCTTAAGTGCTTTCATCTGGCTGTAATGTGTATTTGTGATAGAGCTCTTGCTTGCCTGAAAGAAGGATGGAGATGTTTTTTTCCATCCATGTTTGTATCTGGCCCTCCCACCACAGTATGTGGCTCCTAGAAGGATACTCATGAGTTAATGTGGCTCTCAGGCTGGAAAATGTTCCCCACCCCTGCTTCAGGACATGGATCAGACTGTTCAATTGATCCCTCCTTTCCATTACTTACTGGAGGTGGCACGAGAATAGCAGCAAAGGATATGAAGCTAATCAATAGTATGTTTTCTGGGTGTCTTAAGTACATTTGGTAAATTAATTCAGTTTGTCTGGAATAAATATGGAATGGTGGTTGGCAGGGACAGTAGCTAACACATTCAGACTGGAAATAATTTGCCAGTTTTCTCTTAGGCAGGAGAAATATCTTCATTTTTGTTTCTCTTTCTTTTTTGTATCTGTCAGCAAGATCCATTCAAGGTCATTTTTTGCAATGTAACTGAAACTTCAGATATGACTGTCAGAACTATCTGTAGACATGAGCTGTCGCACATCAATCCTTTCAGTATCAAAATATTGTGGCAAATATTAAAGAATCATAATTCTTTACAATTCACTTTTGGAAAATTGGTAAGGGCATGGTGTCATTCAGTAGTTAAAAATGAGAAACAATTGATGCTCTTTTTTCCTTTTTTTTTCTTTTACACAGACATTATTCGCATTATGTGAATTTTTCAGCCAGTCACCACTTGTGCAAAATAGTCCTGATGTAGAATTAACTAGCATTTGTAACAGAACACTTAGTGTAGAGGTAATGAGACTCTTGTACCCTTGACAGGGAATTATGCACAGAAGAGCACAAAAAGACCTATCTGAAACCCTTCTGTTCTTCCTTTTCTTAACATGGAAAATAAAGCTAAATTGTCCCTTCACACCAGTATCCTTTTTGGAAGTTCTTGAATTTTGATCTGTCAGTGGTATTTGCTGAAAAGGCAGAGTTTCCTTCCAGTAATTTTAAGAAAAGCTATCATCAAACTGTCAACAGCCTAAATTGAGATTAAAAGTACCGAAGAGAAATCTTTGCTATTATCAGGGTTTCAACTAAGAGCCCTTGTGCAGACAGAAAATATCTGAAAGGTCTAAAATGGAGCCGCGTCATCTTTTTTTATCCATTGGAGAAACTGGGGGGTGGGGTGGGGGTTTGTAGGTCATTCTTTAAATAAGTGACAAAAGCTTAAACATACTACCTAGATTTGCAGACAAAGTCAAAATATAGTGTAGTGTATGCACCTGTGCTTTGCATACCATTTCAGAGTCACTGAAAACATCAGACTTGTCTGCTGGAGCTGTCCAAAGCCGGAATGGGCTGAATGTCTTATATTCACCTTGGTTGCTAAAGGTGAAGATAAGCACATGTTTCAACTGTCTCTCCCTTTTGGCTAGGGCCAGTCCATACTGTACTAC
The DNA here is from genome assembly GCF_964106915.1 of Podarcis gaigeae. Taxonomy (NCBI): domain Eukaryota; kingdom Metazoa; phylum Chordata; class Lepidosauria; order Squamata; family Lacertidae; genus Podarcis; species Podarcis gaigeae. Next base: position 18,265,240 of record NC_139681.1, read on the forward strand.
TAAATGCTTCTTATACTTAATACTTTGGGAAGATATTGCAGATTCCTTTAGAAAATATTCCAGTGTGCACACGTGTGTGCACCCTGTTATATTTCATGCCTCCGATGCTGCAAATGTGATTGGTGTAATTCACATGCCTGTCTGGGAAGAGTGTGGGAATGGAAGACAGTCTTGTCTCTTCTGCTATGTGTACTGTTACACTGTATGTAGGGAACAGGGAAAGAGCCATGTTGGTTGTGACAGTTAGCATGTGCAGTTCTTCCTGTGTAGGTTTAGACTTTCGCCTACAGAACAAAAACAAAAAAAAAGTGTGTCTTCTTTAGATCAAAATGCATGCTTTCACACTTTAAGTTGAGATGGGTTTAATGATCAGTAGGTGTAATTATCCTTCTGTGAGTAGTTACCTGGATTTAGTTGCTCTGAACTCAGCTTGTAACTCCTGTCGGAATGTACTGCTACAGCAGTTGGCCTAATATGCTACAAAAGTTGGCCTAATATTAAAACATGTTTTAAAGTAATATATGTTAGAATAATACAGATTTGCAAATAAGACCTGTCTCTTGCTTTTGAAAAAAGCAAAGCTACTTCTTCCTAGAATGCCTAGTCGTAAATATAGTAAGGCCTAAAATTCCTCAGCCTCCAGTAGGAAATAATTAAATGTGTGCTTGGTTGTTTCGAAATTAATTTAGACCTGTTATTACAAGGTTTATAGGTTTATTTGATATTCCAGTTGTTATGGGACAGTTAAGTATGTTCCATAACAGAGTTTGAGATTTATTGTTTAAAAACTAATACTCGCCTCTTATAGTTTATTTTACTTAATATATTCCGTGTAGTTTGGATTTTGAGAGTAGTTAATCTTGCTTACAAGGCAGGATGGCCACATCCAGTGGTCAAAGCTGCAGCTGGTAGAGGTGGAGCTCTCTCCATAGGTAGCTTGTGAAGGTATGTGGAAGCTGGTTGTGCTGATACCCTCTGGGCAGCATACCGTAATGCTCTTCAAATCAAGCCTGCTTCAGACCCCATTTCCTGGAGCTGACTTGCAGATTGTCAGAGTGCCATTTTAGTGTTCAGGTGGGATGGTGGGTGATATAAAGACTTCAGTACTCCTGGGGCACAGTGGCGTAGCGTGGGGGTGCAGGGGGGGCCGGCCGCATCGGGCGCAACATCTGGGGGGTAGGGTTAGGGGGCGCAAATCCACAGGTTAGTGTGTGCAAATTACTTGCCTTGCCCTGGGTGCTGACAACCCACGCTACGCCACTGCTGGGGCAAGTTTCAAAGCATGGTTTAACAGCTTGCTTCTGCTTGGGGGGGGGGGGGAGCATACCATCACATCAACCCCTGCCTGCAGCCTGAAGTGGTACAGTCAAGACATGAAAACAATTAAAACCTAAAAAGTGAACAAGAGTTGGCTCACCATGTCAGTCACTTGAAAGTTACGTTTTCCCAAATCCAATCAAAGTTCTGGGTACATGGCAAAACTAATTTTATCTCTAATATTGTACTTTGCATTGTGTGTACATGTGTGAGTGTATCCTCTTAATGAAATATACATACTAGCAGCAATTATATTTATCTTTCTTCCCCCCAGGCAACAACTGATGCTGCCTCCATTTCTCCTCAGATGAGCTATACACCTCTGCCAACTGGATCAAGGGACCTCACCAACCACAGAGGTAAGAAAGAAAAGAACCACAATACACACATGGACACACACACACACAAAGGGACTATTGTCATTCACGACTGTGAGGTGAAAAACTTCACTGTAAGGCCATTAGACTTTACTACCTCTCTGTAGGCACCTTGGGGACAATGCACCAAACTTTTGAGATATTGAGAAGAGCAATGTATTTGGCAAAATTAGTTTTTAACAGATTCCAACAAGCCTTACAGGTACTCTACTGGGAGATAATCTATTAAATAACATTTGCTTCAGTTGCAACAACAATTATGTTACATATTGCTAAATTGACAACTGAATTCTCCCCTTATATTTTTTTAAAAAAATCTGTAAATGATAAAAATACTAAAATATGTTTATTTTCCAATTAACAGTTCAAGTTGTGATTTACTGTTACTTTAGTACACATTTACTTGGCATTTGCTTCTTCTTACCATTCTGTTTACCATTAAAGGGTAGGAATCTTATCTATCTATCTATCTATCTATCTATCTATCTATCATCTATCTATCTCACAGGTCATTGAAAACTAAAAATGCTGTATTCATAGAAAAAGGAAAGAAATGAACAGTTGCAGTAAAGGAAGTATTTTGAATGGCCCGGGCAGAAGGGTGGGGGCAGGCAAAACTTTGTTCCATGCTATTCCAGCCTAGGTCAGGCCTGATATCATCAAGTGTTGACAGTGAGGTCAGCTGGAAATCCAATGAATCCAGTACTGACTTAGTCACTCTGTAAAATGTCTTGCTGATTTCCATGGGATGCTCTTTTGGCGGGTAGAAAGGGAAGATTTCCACCTCAGGAGTGAGGCCACGAGAGTGGCGTAGGGCTGCATGAAGGAATACTTTTGCCCTATTTACCCCCACCCTTCACTCCAGCATGGTGGGTTGTGGTTTTGGATTGCAGCCTTAGTTGTTCATTATGCAGGTTTCCAATCTTGTCTCCTTTCTCGGTGGTAGTCCTGTAAAGTAAGTGACTAAATATACCAGACAAAGAACTGTAGTCATGCTTTGTGATAGCAATATGGAACCTGTGGCCCTCCATATGTTGTTTGGCTGCTATAAATTGTTGCAACCTGAGTAGGGTCTGATGCATCTGTAAGGGCTACAAGAGAGAACATGGAGCCAGTGATGTGAAGTTGCTTCTGGCAACTGATTCAAGAAACTCCATAGCAACAGAGTCAGTGAATAGGGGTAGAACTACAGCAACTGCGGAATACTACAGAGCCAGCCATGGCTGTCTATTTCATTGCACTTTAGCTACTACGATATGGGCAAACATATCGGCATTTACCACTTGGTAAGTTGGTCATCTGTATTCATCCATGGTTTATTTTTCAAAGTGTTACTTATTCATGGTGTTGCAATCAAAACTGCCAGGTGGGCAACTATTATTCACCAAGTATCAGAGGGCAAACTAAGTCAGTGGCTTGCCTTAGGCCTCTCGGTGAGTTAATGGCAGGTTGAAATCGTGAGCTTCATTGTCTTAGACGCTATGCTACATGTAGCTCTTTATTTTGATAAGAGAAACATCCTTAACTTGATTAGATGAATTTCAGACTGCCGTTTTATCAATTACTGAAAACTGAGCACACATTAGTAAGGAAAGCTGAGGCTCTGAGGAGAGTTTACACCATTTGAGGAAGCGCATAAAGATTTTGAAGGCCTTTTGAGGGAGATACTATTAATAAATAAGAAACTACTTAGTTGTGCATTAGTTTAGCTTCGGGAAAGATGGATGATAGATACAAGTAGTTTTAAAAAATAAATCTACTTCTGCAGAAAGCATAATACAATAGATTCCTCGAAGGAAGAATTTGAGTCGTGTATCGACAAGGTAGCCTTACCAAATAGAGACTTGTGTTGTGGGGCGGGGCTATGCAGTGCACTATTTTTATTTATACAGCATATAAATGGAGCCAATACCAAATCAGCATGTTCTCATTTTGTAACCCCTGTTAGAACCCTCCTATGAAGGGTTAAAGATACATTTTTTAATAAATGTTCAAACCAGTGAGTATTTTTCTCTGTATTTCAAGCTGAATTGCATAGCCATGTGGGCAGGGAGAAGGAGGCAATTCAGTCAAAGTTTCAAGTCCCTGAGATTTCAGTGGGAAGTTGCTAAGCAGGTCTGAGATGAAGTTAAAAATATTTAAGTTTGGCCAGATTTCACCCTGTGTGAAAGGGAGAGGGAAAATTATCCAAGGGTCAGGTAAAACTGGCTCTTAGCAAGATACCATTGGCTCATTTTGACAGTTAATGTGTATATATCCTCAAGGAAATAGTAATTAAGGGATGTTTTCCAGAAATCCAGGTGTTGTGAATTGAGTTTGGAACATCCTGCTGGAAGACTGTATGTGAGCCATCAACTTTTTCTTTAGAATGCAAAGAAGTTCTCTGAGCTCACAAAACCTAATTGGAGTCAAGAGTGTACCAAGAAAAGAATGAAACACATAAACATGCCATTTTGGAATCTCACTCCTAAGGTTTTTCTATTCCCTGAATGGTCTCAGTCTCACATAAAAGATTGAATCAGCTATTGCATATGTAAATATTGGCAGCTTTTCGGGAATTCTTTGCAGCCTGAAGCTAAGGGAGAGAATGACCACTGCCTTTGTTCATCTCCAGAGGGGCTTGTTTACAAGACTGAATCTCTTGTGAGCAACTTAAGGCAGCTGTAAATTAGCTCTGCTTGGGGCTCAAAAAGAGGAAAAACAGAACCAACTCATCTGTGTTTGGCTACATTTTCACAATTTCCACTTCATTTTTTCCTTCGTTTAGAACAAAGGAAAAAATATGACAGAAGCTATGCTTTTCCTACTCAGCTTAGTTTGCAATCTTTGTCGTAGATCCAAAAAACCACCAACTAGTTGCATGTGCCCAAGCAGTTTAAATGTTTGGCTCCTGACCACAGGCCCTCTCCCCATGCCAAATGAAATCCCATTTTTAAAAAAACTAAGGGGACCTTTGCAAGCAATTTGGTGAACTGTCCCCAACCCATTTCTGAATGGAACTGGTTAAAACTAATTATTTTCACCTGATTATTATAATTCAGGTCCTCATTCCAAATTTGTTTCTATTAAACTCCCTACTGCAAATGGATTTCAGTGATATCACTAGGAGCATGATAACACCAAGAGGCTTTCTTGCTGCTACTCCTCCCTCCTTTCCTTAAGTTAATTTACCAGAGTGAAGGTGGTGACAGGGAGAACTCTCAAGAACTGCATGCCTCAGGACTAAATTTCAGATGCTGCTGGAGGCAGGTAGGCAGTCATGGCTCTGCTATGCACAGTGCTTGTAAGGTATTCCTCTCCACTGGGAACCTCAATTGTTCATGTACAAAAGTGGGAGCATTTGGAAGCCTTTTCAAACATACAGGTGTTGGGGGCATGCCAGAAGGGCTTGCTGACACTGGGAATTGACTAGCCATGTATCCCCGCTCCCCTTCAGCATATTCTATGTATAAATGCTGAAAAGAACTAATGTTTCTGACCATTTAAAGATGCCTATTGCTTTCTTTTTGACAATAAAGTCAGACTACTGCATAGTGATCTTGGGGACACGGGTGGCGCTGTGGTCTAAACCACTGAGCCTCTTGGACCTAGAATAGCCGGACAAACGCCGGCTCACTCAGCCTGGAGAGAGATGAGCACCGTACCCCCAGAGTCACCTTTGACTGGACTTAACTTAAAAGATCCAAACTGGTGAATCTTTTGAAATGTCCATTTTTCCCCCTACCAAGTTTCAGGTTTTTGCAGGGGTTTAAGTGCATATGTTGTGCACAAAAGAATGGGAAGAATTTGTTGCATTTGAACATGGAGAAATTTCAGTGTTCAAGCTCTGATATTTATCAGCAATTCTGTTACAGTAATTCTGCTGTAAGAAGAAATAGTGAAATGCCATTTTTCTTTAAATGTACAGGCAGAAGGTTAATTGCTGAAGTAACCAGCGACCTTGTTAAAACTTGTAAAGGTTCCATGTACATTAGCCTCCTATACCTCATCTTCAACTACCGTATCTATTGCTTTATCACAGGGATACCCTGCAGGAGAAAGAAAATAAAGTGCTTCTTGATCAAGAATGATTAGTGTTTCTTGATCAAGCAAAGTAAACTGTATGGAATCTTAGTTAAAATAGACATTGGCTTAAAAGGATGAATTGTTTCTCCTTTGTTTGCTTGTTCCTGTTTCTTACTGCTGCAAACAATTGAAAGTCTTCAGCAATATTTAGTCTTCATGAATTTTGTCGTGCGTCACTAGTCCTAGAGTTGTTCCCTAGTCTGTCAAAAACATGTAGATGGGCTCTTCCACTAGATACTATGTACTTAGACGGACTTTCAAAAAGCTTTTGATAAAGCCCCTCACTTAGCTGTTATGAGATAAAGAGTGTGTGTCCTGATAAACTGGTTAAAGGACAGACAGTGGTTAGAAGGACAATGACTATTCACAATGCAGGGCAGTAAGAAGTGGATGGCAAAAAATAAATGCCATCGAACCTGTTCCCAGTTGGATCTGTTCCTAATTGAGGAGTAAGAAGTGAGTCCACATTTGCAGGTGATAAAAGCGCACAACAACACAAAAGGATCTCTCTAAACTGGGGAAATGAGCAATAAAAAGGCAAATGAGATTTAGTGTAAATAAATGACACAACCGTAACTTCCCCTGTACATGAACAGGGTCAAGAAATGATAGGAGGATGTGTTTGCTCTGTGATATGCAGCAAACTGAGTTGATCCATGCCTCCTGGTTCATTGTGTGGAACAGAACATGGTTTTGTAGGATTTTTCTGTCACAGGTATAAATTAAAGTTTTCAAAACCTTTGAAGTTTAAAAGCAGTCCCCCATCCTCAACAAGTAGCAGAAGTTCCAAGCTTTCCAAATGCAGCCACAAGTGGAATGATGATGTGCCATCTTTGCAGGGACTTGTATGGGAAAAGGTGACTAATGGGATACCCATCTTGTTTCAAAGAAACTTTTGATAGCACAGGGGGGCAGGGGGGCAGAAGTCCCCATCACTGCTAAAATGGGGGGGGGGGTGTATGGATGGACTAGACTCAAAGAATGTGCATTGGGTACAATATACCTCTTCCACACTGCAAAACTGTATTCCTTTTTAAAAAAAATGTTGGCATAAAAAAGAGATAAGTTTTTGCTTCCCAAAAGGTAATTATTTGGCTCACGCTATCACTGCAAATCTTTACTGTGGTGATGGTGGTTGATACAGTTGTTAGGTTCCTATCCCAGTTTACAGCCGGAGGCTTCATCTATTTAAACTTGAAATTGATTGCTGGGAATGTCACAGAGTAATTTACATAGCAACTTATCATAATTAGTCAGAGTTTGTAGTTTCCTTAATGTGAGCTGCACTTTATGCTTAGCAATTGATTTTTCTGTATATCTGTGTGAAGCTTCTTAATGTGAACCATCTAAAAAAAAAACCCCTGTGGGTAGTTTTTTTATCATTTAGTTAACCTGAGGAATCATAAAATATGTTTAATCATGGACTATAAATAGGAAGTGCTTGCTTTAACGCATTTAATATGGTGCAATGAGATGAATAAGGGGGAAAATGTAAGTGGTTAAAATATATTGGAGTTCCATTTCAGGCAGAAGTGGTTATGAATATCAAGGTTTTTCGTTTTGTTGGTTTCCATAGTGTATTTGCAACACTTCAGAGAGCATCCATCCATCCCCACGAGCAAGCAAACCCATTTTTGTTGGGAGTAAAGCAATAGAGCTTGCAACAAACTAAACATGTGAGGGTTGATTGACAGGAAGAGTAGCCTGTTCTTATTCCTCAAGGATTCCTTCTCTGTTCAGTAACTACTTGTTAGTAAAGGAGACCGCGTCCTTCCAAGCTTTACTTTTTTCCTACTTCTTCTCCAAGTTCAGAAGCTTTCAGTATGAGTCAGAATGTGCTTGTGTTAACTTCTTGGCTCCACCTTGGCCAATGTAAAACATATACAGTGGTACCTCAGTTTACAAACTTAATCCATTCCGGAAGTCAGTTCTTAAACCAAAACTGTTCTTAAACCGAGGCATGCTTTCCCTAATGAGGCCTCCCACCGCCGGTGCCCTTCCACCGTTCGGATTCTGTTCTTAGACCGAGGTAAAGTTTGCAAACCGGGACACTACTTCTGGTTTTGCTGAGTTCGTAAACCAAATCATTCGTAAACAAGACTGTTCTTAAACTGAGGTACCACTGTACTTAGAATGGCTTGCTTGCCATAAGTTATAAACTTTGCATTTTCTTTATCCATTCAACCAGCAGTCTTACCAGACTATTTCTTCCTGCACATTACTGTTGTATACAATGGTACCCCGGGTTAAGAACTTAATTCGTTCTGGAGGTCCGTTCTTAACCTGAAACTGTTCTTAACCTGAGGTACCACTTTAGCTAATGGGGCCTCCCGCTGCTGCTGCGGCTGCACCGCCACACAATTTCTGTTCTCATCCTGAAGCAAAGTTCTTAACCCAAGGTACTATTTCTGAGTTAGCGGAGTCTGTAACCTGAAGCGTCTATAACCTCAGGTTACCACTGTATTTACCAAACTTCAACATTTTTGTGTGCACTAAAATAATACCTTGCAAAATGGCAGACAAATTGACATAGTTTCCCATTGGATATTCGCTGTGGAATAGAAAGTGAGTTATTTGTTCGCTCACTTTTTATGGGGCATCTACATAATGTCATGATCAAAAACATGCCCATCTCCTCCTCTGTTTTCCCTTATCATCTCCTACTTTTTAAAAGGAGCTTAGATAATCTTGACTTTAAAAAGCTCTGTGGAAAACTGCACAATGTCTCCAGGTGTAGATATCACGTTGAGCTGCTACTCTGGCCAGTACAACTTGTTCTAACTATCTCCTTTTCTATGGTCTGTTTCTCCTGTCTTGCAATCAGATCTTACCACTCTAACCCTTCTTTTGACAAATAGCTCAGGTTGTTCTTCAACAACAAACTGAGACTGAGTCCTGTTTAGTGTCTGAAGCTGCAACCCAATAATTAGCTCTGCCTGCCCCTGCATGCCTTCCCGCTTCTGAGTCCTCAACCTCATTTTCTGAAGGGTTTCCAACATCAGAATCTCCACCCCCTCAATAAAATTTGCTAAGCGTTTTAATTTTGCACAATTACTCTACAGTTCCTCACATTCATAGTGGGGTAGGAGTGAAGTAGAAGTCTCATCCCCAACCCTTGGGACACTTTGTATATGTTAAGGAGTGTCATAGAAGTGATTTGAACTGCTTTCTGCGTCATTTGTTACCAGGGCAGTGAATGTGAATTCTAACCATTTCAGCCACATGTAAAAATGTGCATTCTAATCCAGTGTATGTCCTAATCCAGTCTTGAGATTTCGACAGGCCTTGCCTACTGTATTTCATCTTTCGAAGTGTAAGACAATCTTTGTGTGTTGTTCTTTTTTAATGAAAGCCGAGATCCTTTGGAAACTGAAATTTGCACCCAGTGTCATGTTCTTTGCTCTCACAGAGCATCAGTGCATACATGCAACCCCTCCTGTCATTTCTCTCAGCTTGCATTTCAGAACTCCCCTGCTAAAATAATATTTTTCCTTCCATTGCTACAACTATTTTATCCCTTTGTTTAGAAGTCTCTATGTTGGCTGTGGACCACTTTTTGTTCTCAAGCTTTATAATGCCCAGAGTGGTGGGAATAAAAAGGGGTTCCTTCGTGTCTGTTTCCATGCTTCACAGCTTAATTTATGGCAAAAACACTACCAACCAACCACCTTATATACAATATCAGTCTGAAGCAGTGAGTGGTTGCTTGTCTGCTTGCACCATGGCCTAGTTCTCATAGAGGTTGTTAAACCTGTGCCTGGGCTGTAGCACTTCAGGCTGCTCACATGACTGAGTGTTCTTCCATTTATAGAATACTCTCTGCATACAAATGGTAGGTTTCAGGAAGACGTGTTCTAGCTTAGCCTTCTCTCTGAGATGGTAGTTTTCTATGGGCATGGATTTGCACACACACACCCCCATAATGTGAGCCCCCACCTGTAGTCTGAAATGGCAAAAGTTTGCCCCTTCAGCAATCGTACGCATAAGAAACCAAACATAATTTATTGATTAAACAACAAGGGTTTAACCATTTGCAACAACCACTGAAAACAGCATGACAAAATACAATATAAGCCAATGATAAATCTAGTGCAAACTTTCAGCTTGACAGTCACATGAGCCTCCATGAATTACTTCCTTAGCAAAATTAGGCCACTCCAAACATAACAAAGCATATAAGTATCTGAAAACAAGAATTTTACCTAGAGGCAGAAAAGGGCTAGTTAAAAACTAGGTGACTTAGGAAATCCAGCCAATTCACACCTCCCTCTCTCCTCTTTTCCTGCTGAGTCACCTGGTCGTATATTGCATATCATGTAGTAAGTATGCTTTGCTCAGGATGAATTGTTAGCTTGAACCCATCTTTAACTGAGCTTCCTTTACTTGTACAACAATGGTGTAAGTCGTTTTCTGTGCCTGCATTTTTCTAGGAACCACACAGATGTTACTGAATGTTTAATACATTGCTGTTAGTTTTGATTCTGACCCTTGACTTAATATGGTTCAAAACATACATTTATCTGGGTCACTGAATTCATGTTGCTGTCACTTTCTAAGCTCAACAATTTCTCGTCTGTGCTTCAAAGGAATGTTGGATTTCTATCAGGATACTGTAGGCTGTTAAAACTTTGGCATAGAAATGTACCACTGTCTTGTGTATAATAATGATGGGAGCAGGAAGTCATGTGGAATGAGGGATGGGTGAACGAGCTCAGAATTGTACATAAACTCTCTCAGAGGCTTTGCTGAGAGCTTGGATGAAATGTTTCTTTAGGCACTCGGGAAAGAAAACCAGTTAATAGATTTGAAGTGGGAAAATGCTTTCACTTGGTGAAGTCATCTACCTTCCTGAATTTCAGCCATGAGTCTTGACATTTTGAGAAAAGGAAGAGATGATCCGCATTTGCTTGCCAAGCAACTTAATGGACCTTTCCTGAGACTTACAATTAAGTGTGCAAGATTGTGCATACTGCCACAAAATGAACGCAATGCTAACAAAATATTAGGATTAAGGTGTGAGAGCAATTTGATAAAGTAGTGGGAGATGGCAAGATTTACAGTTATATTTAGTGGTATACAGACGTGTTGCAGGACTAGGTACAGCAGCAGGAAAAAGCAGGAGTTGCAAATTATTATCAAAAATACAAAATGAGAACAAAAAATACAAGAGCAAACCGATACCCCACCTCCCACAACACATTTAAAAGGCCATAGATTGTTTAATCAGCCAAAGGCCTGGTTATAGAGAAACGTTTTTGCCTGGCACCTAAAGATATGTAATGACAGTACCAGGCGAGCCACCCTGGGGTGGGCATTCTATAAACGGGGAGCTACCACAGAAGAGGCCCATTCTCGTATTGCCACTCTCCATTATTGCAGTGGATTGTTATAGGATTGTTATAAGTTTGTGGGGAAGTGCAGGAACTTGACATGTTTTGCTTCTTATCTCACTCAACACAGAAGTGAGACTGGGAAAGCCCCTGAGTTCTTACAGGAATTTCCCCTCTGCTCATGACTCCAGTGTCTTATCTATTATATGGGAAAGAGGTGAACACATGTTACTATCTATGAAAGACACAGGAATGCCAAGGTTCTTGAAGCAGTTTGCTAGAGTTAGTACCTTCTTCTAGGTCTTAATTCATACGACATGTTTAGATTAGTGACTGACTTGCAGGATTTCTTCCATGCTGCAGAAGTGTAGTGGGTAAGGTTTCAAGTTGAGGTGACATGAGTGAGTGCAGTTAGCAAACAAACAAACAAACACCACCCTCTCCTCTTCTGGTGAAATATGTACCTTTTTGGTGACAGTTCCAGGCAGATTATGAAAGGATTTTCACATTCAGAATGAAAGCAAGAAGCATTTCCCTCATTCCTATGTGCTCCTAAAATTGGTGCCACCATGTAGTCACATCTGAAAGGCTGCATGGTGTCATGATGCCATATTGATTATGTGCTCTCTACTTTTCCTGGATCATAATAGCCAGCAAGAACAACACTGTGTTTTGTTGTTGTTGTTGTTGTTGTTGTTGTTTTTAAATGGCACCAAGTGAAACAATGCAGAACATAATAGTTTCAGGTGTATTTTGGAAAACATTTTAGGCCTCTTGAAACCCTTTCTGACGGCCATAGAGGCTCAGGACGCTGTCACTGTTGTGTAGCCCTGCTGATGAAGAAGAGTGGGGGAAGTGTCTAGACCATGAGAAAGGCATATTAAAGCAGAAAGCTGCCTCTAGCATGAGTTCATCACATGAGTTGCAAAGCTAAATAAACAGCATTGGCAAGGAAGGGAAAGGTTGGAAATCAATCTTTTGGTCAAGTCAACAGATGCATTGGAACAAAAAGAGATGCCATGCCTTCCCCAGCAATGTCCCACCTTAATCTTTTTGGTGTTTTCACTTTTGTTGGTTGAAATTGCATTTTTGGAAGCCTCACACTGGATACAGGGCAAAACATGGTGTAAGGAATGTCACTTCAGATGGTAATTTTGCTATTAGTCCACACATGTATAAGAGCCCTTCTGGATCAAGCCAAAGGCCCATTTAGTACATCATTCTGCTTCTCATGGTGGTATACCATTCAAAGCCCCAAAGCAGGAGATGAATTCAACAGCACTCACCCACTCTGATTCCCCCATGACTGGTCTGTCCTGAAGTGAGATGAGTCTCTCCAAGTTTGGGTGATTGCCAGGAAGGACCATAGTTTATGTAGTGAACCATTGCTAAAGTAAAGTAAAGGACCCCTGACAGTTAAGTCCAGTCATGAACAACTTTGGGGTTTCAGTGCTCATCTTGCTTTACTGCTTGAGGGAGCCAACGTTTGTCCGCAGACAGTTTTTCTGGGTCATATAGCCAGCATGACTCAGCAGCTTCTGGCAAAACCAGAGCAGTGCATGGAAACACCATTTACCTTCCCGCCAGAGTGGTACCTATTTATCTACTTGCACTTTGACGTGCTTTCTACCTGCTAGGTTGGCAGGAGCTGGGACCAAGCAACGGGAGCTCACCCTGTCGCGGGGATTCGAACTGCCGATCTTCTGATCGGCAAGCCCTAGGCTCAGTGATTTAGACCACAGCGTTCTCAGTGTGTGTAGAGTGGGGGTGTGGATTGTTCCTTGCCCTTTCAGAATTTTTTGCTGCTGCTCTTGGTTCATATTGTTAATTCTCGGAGAGGCTCTGAAACAGGGGTGAGCAACTCTTAGTGAATAATCATATTTTAGAACCCTTGACCAGTTGTTCCAGGACTACAACTCCCATCATCCCTGGCTGTTACCCATGCTGGCTGGGGCTGATGGAAACTGGGGTACAACAACATCTGCAGGGTTGCTAAAATAAGATTACGAGTTTTTTTTCAATGAATCCAGCGACACTTTTCAACCACAATGGATTCTGTATGTGGTCTGCTTTGTAAATTCGGGGACTGTCCCCGGGAAACGGGGACACATGGTAACCTTATGCTAAAAATGTCTCTTGACTAATAGTGGGGTTGTTCAGTAACACTCAGTTTGAGAATATTTAGGCTAAGCTAGTCTTTCTTTCCAAGAACTGCCGTCATATAAGGGGAGTCTTAAGTAACCACAGCATGCCTCTATACATGGAATTAAACTCTGGTGAGCAATCTGTACCTTTTACTGAAACAATAGCTGCAGTTAGTACACAAAAAAATTAATCATTAAGGCTGATGGGTGTTATATGAGTGTGTAGGGAGACTGTAGCAGGTGTGCACCTCAATAAATTTCAATTGACTGTAAATGTCTGTAGCCAAACAGCTTCATCATCTGGTTTTTCAAAGCTTGTAGACAGGCAATTTTTCATGATTTTACCATTTCAGCCAAATGAACCCTTTAAAATTAAATATACCCCATGATTCCAGATGTTTGTGTATTTGTTCCAATGATGCTATAAAATAACTGCATGATCAAATTGGTGATTTTTGAAAAACAAAAAAGAGGAGGAGAAGTTGGGACTGAAATATTTTTAAAAGCATGGACATTCCCAGGAGTCTGTCTCTGGATGTTTGTTCTAAAGTTGACTCTCTCAGTGGACAGTGGTTCTATACTTAAGTGAAGGAGCATGGATGCATATAAATTTAATCTTTAATGGAAGATTGTGATTATTAATCCACAGGACCAGTTTCCTAGCCTCTTTATTTTTTATTCCTGATTGTCATTTGTGGGCAACTTTTATTCCTAAAATCCAGCTAACATCAAAAGTTGATTTCCACCTAGATTCAGGTTCCATTTCCACACCCACCCAAAGGCTCTGTGTGCGCGTGTACATGTGTGTGAATTAAATAACAAGATTATACAAAATCACACAAAAAATTCACACCTGACTGGCATAATTCCTAGAATCTGAATATCCATCCTCAAAGGTCAAAGACAGCTGTTACAATAAATATTGCTCGTGATTTCTTGACAGCAACTTCTAATGGTGTGGTTGTTTTTTGTTTGTGTGTGGACATGCATGCATGCATGTGTGCACACAGGAATTACATTTGTACCCAGGAATGAAGGGGGATAGCTCATTTTTAGAACATAAAGCTTCTGCTGCAGAAATTTCTAACTTAGGTCAAGTTCAATACCAATCTTCTCCCAGAGGGGTCTACACAACTGATTAAGGAACCTTAACTATTGTTTGGTGTGATGTTTAAATTGACAAACAGCTGGAAATTATGGTTTTAAGTAAAACTATTGTTTTATGTGGTTTTGCAAACCATGATTTGCACTATGCTTTGGTGTCCCGTGTGTATAGTCAAGCCATGATTACAGCTAAGGTTCTGCCTCAAGATATTCTGTAAGACTCTGTACCATAGAGATAGGAATGAATGTATCAAATGGTGTATTGAGATAAAATGAAGAGAGACTATTGTATACTTGGAAGCGTCAATCATCTTTGCATTATAAATTGTGATTAGCACAAACCATGGTTGGGTGTGATTTCTGAATTGAACACAATGAACTTGGCAGAGATACAGGTGTGATATTAACATATGAGAGTGCTGGAGGTGAAATAGTTAAACAGGTTACCCAATCAGAACCTAGGGGGTGGAGTCAGAGTATAAAACCAGCTCTGGGAGGGGCAAAGGGGAGTTTGTTGGGAGTTGGGTGGTTGGTAGGAGTGGGAGTGAATTGGGATAGAGTGTGGGTAAGTTGAGTTAGTGTAGTGAAATAAGCTGAGTCAGGAACAGTTAGAGGCTAGGAAGACAAGTAAATATCTGAGAGGTGGTTTAGTGAGTGAGAGCAGGTAGCAGAAGTTATAGGTCTGGATAGGCACCCCATGATTGTAATTGAGTGACATTTATTACATAGTACATTCTTAGGCTGGATCTAGACACATCAAAGAAGTGTTTCAGTTAAATGCGTTGTAAATTTAAACAGGGAAATCCAGTAGGCAAAAACAGGACTCTACAGTGCCATCTGGTGGCACAATGTTATATCACATCTACAATGCATATAAATCACTTTTTCTTTACCAATCTACCTGAGTCCTTAGAATGCCTATCTTTATGTAATCAAGATGGCACCGTCCACTAACAAGAGATACAGGCAACCCGCCCATTTAGGTGGGTTCAGTATGTACGTGACCGGATATACACATCATGCTGAGCCAGGAAGTGACCCAAAAACATCACAAAAAAGGGCAGGGTGGCATGGAATGGCGAAGCCCTAGGGACTGAGCATGCTCAGTGTGCATGGAATGGCGACAGGCTGTTTGGGAGTGGACTGGAATGGAGTGGCTGGAGGGGTATTCTATGCTGCACATTTTGTTACAGGTAGAGGTAGAGGAAATTTTTATTTAGCCTACGTTTTAAAACAAACCTACCTAATTGGTTGGTCCTAGACTTGTATATGGGTCGACATGTGGCAGAAGTGCAGACTACGCACTTCTCCAAATTTTACGGTGCAGTTTTGGTAAAAAAAGAAAATGGCACCAAATGTGTACATTGTAGAAAAATGCACATTTTATAGGGGATAGCATTTTTAAAATGAGTATTTTGAATGAGGAATGTATGTGAAATGTGTGCAAATTAAATACATTTTCTGTGCATTTTTTTAATCCACAAAAAATGGGTTAGAATGAATATATGACTGAGCACATGTAAAACTAGATGTGGACTAGAGAAAAGCTAATCCATTCACCTCTAGTTGCAGGTCCCACTTTAAATGTAGATTGAATACACTGCATTACAATACTAGTCTGGGCAGCTTGGCAACCCTATTCCTGAGTCTGTGGCCATTTCTTCCAAAAAGACAAAAGAGGTTATTCATTTCATGGGGTGTGTGTGTGTGTGTGTGTGTGTTTCTGTTTCTGTCTTTGGAGAGGGAGAGGTATGTCTGATTTTCCTCTAATAGAGAAGAAGAAGAGTTTTGGATTTGATATCCCGCCCTTCACTCCCTTTAAGGAGTCTCGAAGCGGCTAACATTCTCCTTTCCCTTCCTCCCCCACAACAAACACTCTGTGGGGTGAGTAGGGCTGAGAGACTTCAAAGAATTATGACTGGCCCAAGGTCACCCAGCAGCTGCATGTGGAGGAGCGGAGACACGAACCCGGTTCCCCAGATTACGAGACTACCGCTCTTAACTACTACACCATACTAGAAAGTGAGTGGTTGTGGAGTCTTGCTTACATGTTATGCGATATAAATTGTTGTATTCAGGATCTAATGATGCATTTGCTTATCAAAGTTTCCTCCAAAGCATCTTTCATCTTTTTCTTTTCCCCCATCCTGTGCATTTTGCTGTGTTAGACAGCAGGATTGATTGTGGCCAGTGGTCCTGACAATTCTCCCTTGGTTTCAGTGGCGTAGCGTGGGGGGTGCAGGGGGGGCCAGCCGCACCGGGCGCAACATCTGGGGGTTAGGGTTAGGGGGCACAAATCCACGGGTTAGGGGGTGCAAATTACTTGCCTTGCCCCGGGTGCTGACAACCCACGCTACGCCACTGCTTGGTTTCATGCTTCCTGTAGTAGGTTGGAGTGCTCATATTGTCTGTTTTGAAAGAAACACACACACACACACACACACACACACACACACACACAAAAAGCCAAGAAAGAGACCCTTATTTTCTGCTGGAGAATGATAGTTACTTCCACAAACTGCAGAAGTAGCGGGTGGGGTGGGGGGACTTGATCCCTTCTTGTTACTCTCAAGAAATGTCATCTTATGAAGTTTGAGAGCTGCAGATAGTATTGATTTTGTGTGAAAATAAGCCTCAATTGACGTTGTAATGAAGCACACCTTTCTTGCACAACTGGTGATATTGGTATCTTTTAGAGTGTTTTTAAACTCAGGGGTGGTTCTTAAGTATCTGCCAGGTTTGAGGAATCGCTTGAGACCCTCATTCTCTGCACCCCCACCCCATGGCAGGAGAAACCTGAAAGAAAGGATGGAAAATAACTCATTGACTCTGCACTTTGCTGCCTGCTGAGAGCAAAATGCAATGCAGTGCAATTTTAGTACTTACGTGCCACTAGGGAAAACAGACACTTTCCGTCACATTAGTGAGCACTAGGGGGAAGAATCCGTATATTAGTTGTTTAAGCTCTCTGTTTTGAAACTCAAGAATGCTAGAGTTACTTCTCGAGTTAAAGAGATTTTGTAGTTTTTATCCACCTTGTATAATTAGCAGAATAAACCAAGAAAACTGAACAAGATCCAACTACTATGAAAACTGTTCCCTTCTGAGGTTCATGCAATGATGGGGATGAAAAAGAAGAGATTTATTTCATTGCTTTGTAGTTGATGCAGAAGCAGGGCACTTTGAGGTGGATGTGAAGCTGAGACAGAAGTATGCATACATTTTGCACTCTCTCAAGAATTTTGACATTTAATGCTATCAATGTTGAAAGTCCAAAATCCAATATGATTTTTGAGTGGTAATCTGTGTTTGATGAAGAGTAATACAAATGTTTTAGTGTTAACCTTTCAAATCTTGTACATAAAGCTTAACTTGAACTTTCAAACAGAAAACTAAAAAAAAATTAAAATACATATCTTAAAATTCTCAACTTGCATTTTTTTTTGCATGCAAATTTGGAAGTTAGGATCTAAATTATTTAGCTTTACCTGAATTAAGGATGGGACAAGGGCAGCGCTGTGGTTTAAACCACTGTGCCTCTTGGTCTTGCCAATCAGAAGGTTCGAGGCCCTGCGACGGGTTGAGCTCCCATTGTTCAGTCCCAGCTCCTGCCAACCTAGCAGTACGAAAGCATGCAGTGCAAGCAGATAAATAGGTACCACTCTGACAGGAAGGTAAATGGTGTTTCTGAGTGCTGCTCTGGCTTCACCAGAAGCGACTTAGTCATGCTGGCCACATGACCTGGAAAAACTGTTTGCGGACAAACAACGGTTCTCTCAGTCAGTAAAGCGAGAAGAGCGCCGCAACCCCAGAGTCGTTCGCGACTGGACTTAACTGTCAGGGGTCCCTTTACCTTTAAATAGAAATATTTATAAGTGCTAGAGGATTGGATGGAGCAACAATAGAAATTTGCATTAAGAGTTTTAAAAAAGAAGAGAGAGAAATATGGCACCCATCTGATCATCAGGTTCAGTCAAGGGCAATTTACTGCCCTAATGACTGATGTAAGAAATAGGATCTGCCAAGGATAAGAAATATGTGGGAAACCTCAATGAAGCCAAATGGAGATGTTTATACATTCTCTCCAAAACTCTCATAATGCTCAGTTCCAGAGCCGAGAATTTCATTTAGGAAAAAACAATATCTGGGTTTTTGTTTAGTGTCCACTTCACAATGCCTTTTGTTTTTAAACCACAGTATTAATGAAAGAAACACTGTTTTCTCTGATACATTTATTACATAAAAGAAACAGGTACATAGCTGTATTGTCCACCCAGCCCAAAGGTACAGAAAAGCTTCCATCTGTTTTGTTTAAGGAGCGGGGAGATTGTGGAAGGGGACCTACCTTTGTTTGTTTGTTTAAAACATTTACACCCCATTTAGGATATCTGCAGTTGTGCGTGGTACATCAAAAAATCCCATGCTCCATCAGTGCTTGCTCAGTCTTAAAAGAAAACTTAAGTCATTCTAAACATTCAGAGCACAACATTTAGAATGCACATACATCTTTATGTAGAAGTGTTGTTCCACACCCTTGTCCTTAAGGTTCTTTTCTAGATGCAATGCAAGTAAGTCTATGACAGCTGTTAAGTTCACTAGTAAGAGACAAAGTCCTTTGTATCTATTTCAAGGTTCCCCTTTTCTAGAGGCTTCATGCCACAACATTTCCTTGGTAGTTTATGTGTGTCCTGGTAACCCTGGATGTGGAGCAACCCATTAAGCAGCTTGGTAGTAGCCTATAATCCCACCCCCATGAAAATTGTGAATCCACACAGCGAATGTGAAGGTGAATGAAACAGTTCTGAATTGTTCTTTGAGTTTTAGGCGAACTCAAGTATGTGAAAAAGAGGAACAAATAGCTTGTTTTTAACAGTTCTAGATGAAAAACGAGAGAGGGAAATGATTTTATTTCAAAGAAAAGTACTTCTGTACTACTGCACATATTTAACCTGTAGAATTCATAGCTGTGATATTATACAAATCCACAGAGAATTGTTCCACCCAGAGCTAATGTATCTAATATCTACCCCAAAATCCTGTAATACAAAAACAAGTAACAATAACTTAAGAATTCATGAGTCTGTCATAGGCTTATTTCATACATTATCCTAGCAGTGTAATTCCTACCTGGGATTGACAGCAGCCCACTGGTTGGTTGTATGAAGCAGCACTTTTATATTTAAAAAAAATGCCAAAAATAACCCTGTGAGCAGCAGCCTCTATTTCCCCCCCCCCCCCCCCGCGCTTTGTTCAGCTCAATCAGTTTTTGGGCCCTAGTTCACACTGTATGGAGACATGTTTGTGCCAATTTCCAAGTTACCCCATTTTGTAATGAGTTACGGGACAGTTTGTGAACAGCATTAAAATCTCAGTTTTTTAAAGAGGACTCTTACAAAGAAAGTTAATCTGCAGTTAATTCAGAGTTGGAAAAGGTTCAGAAAAGACAACCAAAATGGTCATGGAATTGGATCAACTCCCCTGTGAAGCGAGGTTGTTTAGAGAAAAGGCGAGGAAATGTAGAGGATGCATGATAATGTATAAAATTGTGCATGATGCAGACTTTGTCAGACTGTAACATGGGGTCATCCAATGAAACTGAATGTTGGAAGATTCAGGACAGGAAGTACTATGGAGTTTGCTTCCAGAAGACGTAGTGATGGCCACAAGCTTGGAGGCTTTAAAGGGGGATTGGGCAAATTCACAGAGGACAAGGCTATCAATGGCTATTAGCCACCATGTATATGCTTTGCCTCTACTTTTGGAGCAGTCTGCCTCTGAATACCAGTTGTTATACATCACAAGTGGGGAGAGTACTTTTGTACTCAAAAGCTGTTTGTGGGCTTCCTGTGGGCTTGTTTGGCCAATTGGATAACAGATCCAACAGGGCTCTAATGTTCCATGTGCACCTTGGGTGTCTGAAAATCCAGGTGTTCAAGCTTAGTGCCTTATTTGAGTCCTGCTTCTTCCTTGTACACCCATGCAGCTCATCACAGTAAATTGGACATTAGAGCTAGTTGCTCTCCAAGTTGTTATCCCCACCAAATGACAAGATGCATTTAAAAAGAAACAACAACAACACCTACAGCTAGATGCTGTTTGCACAGTGGACCAGGAATGGGAAATGTTGTGGACCCATCCCCATGGCTGCCTCCATGTGGCCATCCCCATAGGAGTGATTGCAGAAATCATTCGTAATGCAGGAACACGGGCAATTGTGTGAATTTGCTGTCCGGAAATAAATGGGATATTTGTGGGAACAAAGTGGAGATAGGTGTTGAGGAATCACAGAGAGGTAAAAGGGAGGGACTTTAGTGAATGGCAGCAGGAGTTGGATGAGGCTCTTGGAAGTGTAGAATGTTGTTATGCTGATGGTTTCGGAAAGGTTATCTATAGAGGATCAGTGAAATAAAATATTCATTCATTCATTCACAAATGTATGTTTTGCTTCCCATTCCTCAGTCTCAAAGTGGCTTACAACATATGCATAAAAGGACAAGAAGTATCATGAAACATCATCACAACAATACGGCACAAACTTTAAAACTCAAGCAAAAGTGACTTAGAACTCGGCTTCTTGCATCCCAAGGCTTGAGCTAGGCTAATGAAACTCCCTTGTTGAGGAGTAAATATTAGATATTGTAAGACTCTTTTCTCCAGCTTTGCAACACTGGCTTTCTATCAGACTCATTCCAAAATACAGTGACCGTATGAGAGATAATGTGGAATCAGTGCAAGTGTGGAATCAGTGCAAGTTTCACTCTTCCTTTCCCTCCATTTTTGCTGAAGCTCAGATTGTCCATATTAAACTTTTGCAGAGTTCTTTAGAAAAACAATTAAGCTTTGCACAATTGTTTATGATGTTCTGTCATTTCTTTTTTTCAAGCTTGTTATAGCTCAAAAGTGCTGCAACATAATGGCTGTTTATCAGAATATTCATAGATATTTCCTGTGACAGGAGATATAGGCATGTGTGTCAAACTGTTTCCATGGAGGAGAAAAAGATGCATGTGCTTAGATTTTGCTCAAAATTATGACATTCAGTTGTAAACTTGACAGAACTAGTTCAGCACATAATCCATAATAAAATATGAATTGTGGTATTTAAACATGCCAGTTTGTAGGCAAAGATGCTTTTTAAAAGATATTACAAAGTAGTTAAAAGACCCGTGAAACTTCACAGGTGGGTGAGCTGTATCTCCTTCCCCATCCCTTTGCATGAAGGGGCAATGTTCTGTGGAAAAGTGTACAAATGTATCGCGTTATTGTTGTTTTCAGTTTTGCGGGAAGGGTGCCTCCAAACAAGCTGCCTTTTAGAATGATAGCAGGAAGCAGTGACCTCGCTCTGATTTAGCATTGTGATATCAGTGTTAAGTTGTGGGTGAACATATCAGACAACACAGCGATTCTTCAAACAGCTCTTGTTTATTCACAGGCCAGAACAGAACTGAACTGAAGGGTTCAGCCAGCCTGCTTATATAGAGCTCCACTACAACGCAACAGTGACCACTTTCTGTAACTATCCAATCACTGAACGTCACTTTCAATCCCTTATTTGCATATGTGGACCTGAGTGAAAACTATCTACAGTATCCCCCTGCTGGCCCAGGGTGAGAACCTCAGTACATTACAATCACCACATAGCCAGTTTTGATGGCTTAATCTTAATCTTGGCTCTTCATGCAGCGGATAGTTAAACTATGGAATTCCACAGGAAGTAGTGATGACCATCAACTTGGACAGGTTTAAAATGGGATTAGACAAATTCATGGAGAGTAAGGCTATCAATGGCCATGTACTACCTCAATTATTGCAGTGTTCTGCCACTGAATACCAGCTGCTGAGGGGCAATCTGCAGGAGAAAGCTATTTTGCTCATGTCCTGCTTGTAGGCTTCCCATAGGCATCTGGGTGGTCAGTGTGAGAACAGAATACTAAACTGGGTAGGCCTTTGGGCTGATCCAGCAGGGTGCGAAAGGATGTTCTTTATGTAATGACAGCCCACTACTTACTTTAGGGCTGCCATACGTCTGGATTTTCCCAGACATTACAGTGGTACCTCAGGTTAAGAACTTAATTCGTTCTGGAGGTCTGTTCTTAACCTGAAACTGTTGTTAATCTGAAGCTCCACTTTAGCTAATGTGGCCTCCAACTGCCACCGCGCCGCTGCTGCACGATTTCTGTTCTCATCCTGAAGCAAAGTTCTTAACCCGAGGTACTATTTCTGGGTTAGCTGAGTCTGTAACCTGAAGCATCTGTAACCTGAAGTGTCTGTAACCCGAGGTACCATTGTACTGGACTTTCAAATGTGGAATTAAAATCCCGGGGGGAATTTCTGAAAGGTGGCACTTTGTCCTGGATCTTAGGCAAGTCAATCGAAAAATCGTGGTGTTTTGGTGTTTTTGTACAAAAAGCTCAGCAACTTTCGGGGTGTCCTGGTTTTTACTTTTTGAAATATGGCAACCCTAACTTGCTTAGAAGAAAGCGAATAATGCACAGGAAACTATTAGGGTGATATCTAAACCTGTTTATTGCCTCAGCTTATGCCAACAAATAAGAATCAAGATGGCTCATGAGTTTGCATAGCCCCATCTTGATTTCTGTTTTTTTAGTCAATCAGGAGTTTGACAAAATAGATTGAGGCTATTTTGCAGTTTGCATTTACTCTAGAGCTGAATTAGGACCTTAAAGGTAAAGGTAAAGGTACCCCTGCCCGTATGGGCCAGTCGTGTCCAACTCTAGGGTTGTGCGCCCATCTCACTTAAGAGGCCGGGGGCCAGCACTGTCCGGAGACACTTCCGGGTCACGTGGCCAGCGTGACGAAGCTGCTCTGGCGAGCCAGCACAAGAGCAGCACACGGAAACACGGAAACACCGTTTACCTTCCCGCTATAAAGCGGTACCTATTTATCTACTTGCACTTAGGTGTGCTTTCGAACTGCTAGGGGGGCAGGAGCTGGGACCGAAAGACAGGAGCTCACTCTGCCACGGGGATTCGAACCACCGACCTTCTGATCGGCAAGCCCTAGGCACTGAGGTTTTACCCACAGCGCCACCTGCGTCCCTAGTGAATTAGGACCTTAGTGAGCCCCATTTTGTGGTAGGGGGGTAGGAAATCCAGTATGGTCTCTTCATTTCATTCTAAGTATTTGGATATGTGGCACTGCATTTTTGACTAATTAGGTATTAAGGATGATTTTGAAATTAAATAAGAAAGCACTGTGGAGTTTGCAGAGCAGAGAAACTGCAGCTAGGAATGTACCTATAATTTAGGGTAAAGAGCAATAATGAGAGCCCATAAAAATAAATAGCCATGATGTTAAATAGACTGCATATCATTTGCACCTCAAGACTTTGCTTGGATTTTGTGCCAGTTAAGAAATGTGGTAATAAGCATATGCAGGTTTTGCCAAGAGAATTTCTTAAACATAAAATTTCATTTGTTTTGAAGGGGTTTGGGGTTCCAGAAAATATTCACAAAGGGAATAAGGGGCAGGCATCATTAAAGAGTCTGCTTCCCAGCTTGAGGCAATTCTCCACACACTGATCAGTTATGGGTTGGAGATACTTTACAGCTGAGGTAGCTGTGGTCATCTTGTAATCTCTGCTGAGTGTAATATACAAGCATATATTTTTTTAATCACATGTAGGCAAAACAATGGAACTGCTGCTTTTCTGAGTACTTTTTTGCCACATGGGTAAGAGCCATTTGTTCCATGTCTCCACATTCCAAGAGGCTGTGGCTTAAAGCATCTACTGCATCCCATGATGCACATGGGCTCCCTCTGTGCAGCCCCTGACGATCCTGTACCTTTATGCTCCCATGTACCACTACTGCAAGGAGAAAGAGAAGAGCTGGCAGGCAGGTGCACATGCTACCCAAACTACAGTGTGTGATGGATTGAGCAGCCCTTGGGACAACATGCTCTTTGTTGGGCTGCGCATGCATCTAATGCCTCTGTTCTTTATGCTCCTGGCTCTTCTGTTTCTCCAAAACAAATCCATTGGACATTAGTGGTATAGAGGGCACCATTTAATCCATATATTAGTAGTCGTAACACAGAGGAAGGTGACCTCCAAGTCACATGCAGGTTTTAGAGGAGGATTCTTTTCGCACAACTAGGTAAGCACTTCTGAATGCCCAGCAAACATCTTTAACGAAGGCATTTTGGCCTTTGGAGGATTTAAGAAAACATATATTGTTTGGGTTTGTTTGTTTTTTGTATGGAATTCATTTACTGGATATTAGAGCCATGTCAGGGCTGTGGGGAATTATTCATGAGTCTAGATACACCTAAGCTATGTACACACTCCTGTTTACTCTCTATCCAGTGCACTTTACCACTGGTTTGGGAAGTAGTATACACACGTTAGCTATAGTCTATATCTATCCTGTTGTTCCTTATGAAATACTGTGTTTTTCCCCAAGCCAGCTTAGATCTGAAAAAGCACAACGTGGCTACATTTTAAGCTGATGTTCACAGCCCTGTTCTCCAGCCCCAGGGTCCATGAGATCAGTTGCTGAAACTTGAGCTATGGATGGAAGTAGCAGGCAGATGATACTGCTTGGTTGACTAGGCAAGGACTGAAATAAAAGGTCTTCGTTTTCATCTTGCCTACCAATCACAGTTGTACACCCCTCTTACGGTCTTCTGTGTTATTTGTGGCCTCCTGAAGTCCCGAGACACCCTGAAGAGAGCAGGGCCCCTGAATTCACTTCTTAAATCTTAACCTTAGGTTCTGGGGATTCCCAGTTTAAAATATTGAAGTTTCTCACACAGGCAAGGAAAGCATAAGTTTTGTTTTGTTTGTAATTTACTGCTCCAAGCCCAAGAGAGTGGACAAGTCATGATACATTTTGTTTATCTAAAGCTGTTCAAATATCCTCAAATTGCATTTAGAATGCTACAAATTCTAATAATGTATTTTAAGTTTGGTGAAAAGAGGAATTGCCAACAACATTCCCCTTCTCAAACAAAAGGGAAATTTATCCCCCTCCACTGAGGCATAAAAGTAGTCTACTCATAGTCATTTATCTGCAAAGTCAGTGCTCGTGGTGGTAATTCATCAAACATTTTTTGTGGAGTGAATCTGGCGGCGTTCCTTGGCATTGGTCTTTGAAATTCTAAGCATTCTTACATCCTTAGGGAATACTGTGACTTTCACTTCTTATTGCACATCTGGAAGGAATGTTGTTCCTGCTTTGTTTTATGGTAGAGGGATTCCCTCCTCCCCAAGACAGTTATTTCACCTCTTTGAACCATCCATTAAAGTTGAACTATGAGTTCTTTGTGCCTACAATCAATGTACAGGATAGAGTTCTATGATACTTTCCTCTGTGCAAATTCACTGTTGGGGACAGCTGGCGAAGCAGCACTGTAGAGTGTGGGTTCCAACACTTGGCCCCTGATAATGGCTTGAGCTAGTAAAACTGGAGTGTAGCAATTAGAAGATAGTGCTCTGTTGAGCAGAAGGCCAGGCTTCTATTCTTCACCCCAGGACTGGCCAATCTGGAGGCTACACATTGCTGAGAAGCTTTCATAAGGACAGATTTTGTCTTCCAAAGGCTTGTCTCCATCTTTCATGTTATGTTCCATCTCTGTTCACTTCTTCCTATTGCTGACAGAGTGGAGTTTTCCTTCCCTGAAGTACCTGTGTGACATCACGGCTTGGCTCATAAGAGAAGTGTATCATCCATGATTCTGATTGTTAAAGATTCTAGAACCCCTAATAAAAGGCTTCATTGGGCGATCTGTGAGGGACTGTGCATATACTGCAGAGCCAGGTGCAGACAAGAAGAAAAATGTTCAACAACATCCCTTTTGCATGTGCCCAAAGAAGGCTTGGAGAGAGAGAGAGAGAGAGAGAGAGAGAGAGAGAGAGAGAGAGAGAGAGAGTATGTGTTCCTAACAACCAATTATGATGCACTGCACTTATAAGCCAAGGCAGTATGTCACACAGCTGCTACAGGGAAAGACACTCCATTCTGCCAGCAGCTAGTCCAGGGCTAGATGTGGCACAGAACTGAGCAGAGCTGAAGCATGACACAAAAGATGGAAGCAAGATTCAGAAGACTCACACATATACCATTCTGGAATATATTTCAGCCAGGAAAGTAGGATCCAACGATTGGTTTTTGTTGCGGTAAAGTCATCATGAGGTATCATGATGGTAACAGTTAGAATTTAATGCTAAGTTTTGGACTTGGATCAGGGAGAGCTAGATTCAAACCCAATTAAGCCATGCAGCTAACTATATGATCTTGGTGGGTGAAAGACATCATCTACCTCAAAGGGTTGATGGGAAAGCTCATGTAGGTCATCCTGGAGGGAAAACAATGGGATTTTGTAGAAAAAAATGGAAGTTAGTGCTTAGAAGATTCTGAGGGTTTTTATTAAATAAAAAAGAAAAAAATATATGACTAATGAATTTTCATGGGCAATGGTAGCTTAGCAATTTAAATTTATACAATTGGATATTGAAATTTACCCCAAATGTGCATTCGGACACACAACAATTTGGCAGTGTAGTTCTGCATCATTTATGAGTAACTGAAAGACTTTCCCATAACATCTCAACAGTATGTAACTTATGCAAACTGGCCACTACCACCATATGACTAAATAATTTAAGATGTGCTTACATCCAGCAGGATTTAAAATTAAGTATGTCGTTTGATGAATAGGGGTGCATTTTTCAAAGCCCTTTGTATGCCGAAACAGGAACCTATAAGAAGAATAAGAGTTAATGCTCTTTGGAAGTTTTATGTAACTAAAATCCAGCAAAAATTGAATTTGGAGCAAGATCTCAAAGACAAATGGTGTAGGGCAAAATGCCAAGAACAGATGCATTAATAATCCCCATAAAGCAATGGTAGCCAACTAATTTGAGATATTAAAGGAAATCATGAGTTTAAACTTTCCTATATTTCGAAGATGCAAGGTTCCATCGATAAGTGCAGGAAATATTAAACTACACCATTAATGCACAAGGAGAACAATAAAATATCCAGAGATCTTATTTCAGTTCTTTATTTTTACTTTCGAAATGGAATCCATTATCTTACGTGAATGATTGTAAAGACTTACTGTACCTTTTAGGGATTCTTTTATGCTGTTTTTATAAATTGCCAATTGTAATCAAGTAGTATGGACTTGGGTGCATGACATCTTTATTGGACCAATTTATACAGATGAAAATGTGTGCAGACTTTCTAGTTTCACAGAAACTTTGTTAAGCAAAATGGAAAAGTACCTGTCTTTTATAATATATGAGAGGAGACACAAACCTTTCAAATCTACAATCTATTTTAAAATAATACTCTTCAACAAGAATATATTATAGATGTGAAACACATTCCCCCACCAGCTCAATTATTAATTGTCCGTGTTTCTGAACTTGCTTGATGAGTTCTTAGAGAAAACTTCCATCGTCCCTACCATCCCAGAATTCTCTTGATTCCTAGTGTTGGTGCATGCATGCTGCTGGTGCCTTGCTTGTACTTCAGCTGGTGCAAATGCTGTTGACAGGGTTTGAGCTACAGCCCATTCAGTCTGCACTGGCTTCCAGTTTGTTCGTTTGTTTCCTGAGCTTAATTCAAAGCTCTTAACGCGGGACTTGACCTCTTTCCGCAGGGCCTGCAAGACAGAGCTGTTCCACCAGGCCTTTGGCCAGGGCACAGCCTGACTCCCTCCTTTGGCAATCTTCACAGAACTCTAGCCCAATGGTTGCCATTAATTTGATTTGAATTAATTTTATAATGAAATGATTTTAGAATGTTGTATTTTTTATTTATTTATTTATTTATAGAATGTTTTATTTATTTTATTGTTGTTAACCGCCCTGAGCCCGGCTTCGGCTGGGGAGGGCAGGATATAAATAATAATAATAATAATAATAATAATAATAATAATAATAATAATAATAATGGTTGGTATCAGAATATTTAATGGACTACCTTTCCCCACATTGAATTTGCCCATTCACAGAGGAGTCACGGGACAAGGCTTTTACATTTGTGGCTTGTGGTGATCCCTGCCTCAAGAGACCCAGTGGATCTTCTCCTTACTGGCATTGCAGCACACAATAAAGGCCATTTTGTTTCCCTGTGGCCCTTTCAGGCAGGAAGGCAGGGTATAAACAATTAAATAAACAAGTGCTTGAACTTATAGCACCCATGGATACTGCCGTTTTGCAACTGCTTGCCTAGCTTAAGAACCAGTGAGGAAGCACACACATCTGTCTATTTCAAACAGTTCACTTTCACAGCAATTAGTGAGGGTTTCATTTAAATCTGAGGTTGGGGTGAGAGTGGAGGAATTCCATGCATGGAGCTGCCAAGCAGCTGATGTTTAAGTGCCATACCTAAAGCAGACCATACATGAACAGAAGCTTGTTTAGCATTCCAAACTGTAGATAAATGGCCCTCAATTCAGATGTCAGTCAAGTATTGCAAGGTGGCAAAATTTACAATCTGAACCAGGTAATTGTGAACTTTGGGTTCCTTACTAAGATGTACATTTTAGCAGTGTGTCAGGCACTGCCAGCATGATATATATATAATAGTGCAATCTAATACTGATGTGAATGTTCCTTGTATAGAACATTAGGGATGAGATTTAGGAGTGGTTGAAATTCACCGTTGTCACCCCAGAGCCACTTTGTCTTCCAGAGCCCACTAGCAGGGCCGGATTTAGGTCTGATGTGGCCCTAAGCTACTGAAGATAATGGGGCCCTTTATATGTCCAGCTGTCCTTTGTCAACAACAAATTGTTGCTGTTTTTGTGTTTAATATATGCTATATGGCAATTTATGAACCTAATAGGTATCTAAATGCATTTGCACATAACAAAATATGTATTTTATAAAAGTAATTGCTGAACTTATCTTATATTTTGGAAATGTACATCCAGATTTTTTCCCCTTTAAATTTTTTTGGGGGGCCCAAGAGAGTGGGGCCCTAAGCTATAGCTTGTTAAGCTTATATGTAAATTCGGCACTGCCCACTAGCATAATGCTGCATGATGATGTAATCTTTGGGGGAGGTGGGAGGGATGTCCTGTTACTCCAGAAGCTCCTTTCAGAGCAGCACTACATCATCATGTAGCATTTGTGTCAGAGGGCTTTTGGAGGAAATGGTAGTCACCTGGAAGAACTCCAGGGGGCAGTTTGAGAGCAACAATGAATTTTGTGTCCATCCCAAAATGTGCCCATCCAACCAATGATTTTGCTACCTACAAATAGGGTGGCAGAATGGCAATGCCACTGTAGCTTGCCTCTAACAATCTGTCCCAGCCCTTTGCATATGCACTTTGGCTTGCACAACTACCACCACCTCCGCAGTTGCTTACATAGTGACTGTTTCCACCCATATGGTTTACAGTGGTACCTCAGGTTAAGAATTTAATTCATTCCAGAAGTCCGTTCTTAACCTGAAACTGTTCTTAACCTGAAACACCACATTAGCTAACGGGGCCTCCCGCTGCCACCGTGCCGCCAGAACACGATTTCTGTTCTCATCCTGAAGCAAAGTTCTTAACCTGAGGTACTATTTCTGGGTTAGCAGAGTCTGTAACCTGAAGCATCTGTAACCTGAAGCTTATGTAACCCGAGGTACAGCTGTACTTTCCAGCATGGTGTAGTGGTTAAGATGGGGTGGATTTGTAATCTGGTGAACCGGGTTCGCGTCTCCGCTCCTCCACATGCAGCTGTTGGGTGACCTTGGCCTAGTCACACTTCTCTGAAGTCTCTCAGCCTCACTCAACTCACAGAGTGTTTGTTGTGGGGGAGGAAGGGAAAGGAGATTGTTAGCCGCTTTGAGACTACTTAAGGGGAGTGAAAGGCAGGATATCAAGTCCAAACTACTACTACTCCTCCTCCTCCTCCTCCTCCTCTTCTTCTTCTTCTTCTTCTTCTTCTTCTTCTTCTTCTTCTTCTTCCATGTGTACTTACAAAATACACATGGTACACAGCCCCTTGAGACATGCATGGCTTCTATATTCTGAAAACATGTACTGAAGAGAAATTGCATAGGTAGAATCCTTTACACATAAATGGACAGATGTGGGCACAAACTATGGAGGCAGCAGCAGTAGCCACAACAGTAAGGAAAAGTGTAGAGTCCCAAAAGCAAAGGAGAGAGGGTGGCCACTGTGACCTCATGATGATGCTGCCTCCCAGAAGGAGAGAGAAAAGCCACTGTGACCTCATGATGATGCTGCCTCCCGGAAAGAGAGAGGCTGCCACTGTGACCTCATGATGATGATGCCTCCCTAAAGGAGAGAGAGAATGGCCACTGTGACATCGTGATTATGCTGCCTCCCTGAGAGAGGCTTTGTTGATGGGATTGTGCATCGTATATAGTTTTCAAGAGGGGTGAAGCATATATAAATAGGTCTAAGAGTTATTAAAAAAGAACTTAAGACTGGGGGTTTGTAGCTTCTGGATTCTTAAAAATGTCACTTTATGGAGATCTTAGTAGTTTCTGAGACTCCCTTGTCTTACAACATCTGATCTAGAGGGAATACTACCATGGGCAAAAGGAGGTGTCTCTCTCCAGCTGTTAGATGCATTTGCCAAAACTGAGGTTATTCTAGAATATGTTAGACATATATGATGCTGCTCTAAATTCTACTAAGATTTCAGTCAGCCAATATTCATCCCAGACTTGGAGTAACGGACTATTGTTGACCTATCTTACCTAAGTATAATGGTGGAGAGCATTACAGCAGGTAAATGTAAAACACATTATTTTGCAGGTGGCATTGGTTGATTTTTCTATTGACAAAAGGTTACACCAGTATCTACCATTGGGAATATACTTCCTCCCATCCCCAATTTCCTCATCCACCTGGTTTTGGCATGCCTCCAGGGTTTTAGAGATGAAAGTTTTGTTCATCTGTGACAGCCACATGTTTTTCTTCATCAGCCTATGTAAGTTAACCTGAAGGGTTGAGCTCTTGGGCAGCCAACCACTGAAGTGTGTTCCTGTATCACTTTCTGCTGTGTCTGAATATATCTAATTTCATGAGACATCCTGGCTTCAACAAATTATAAACCACTCTTGGAAGAAACCTTCAGGGCAATAAATTCAGGGCAGTCAAAATGTTGTTTCTGTAATGATAGCATGAAGGCAACCATTAGCTGGCCAAAGCAGAGAGAGCTAATGGGCTTGCTCCTTTACCATAGCCAACAGTTTGCAATAGGAAGTGATGGCATCCCATCCTTGATAGCTATGCATTTATGCCTGAAATTCTGGAAGCAGGCCTTCCTTCCACGACTGTGTATTGTTGCCAGGAGAAAGGCTTGCTTATCCAGCCCTTGCAGAATGTATCATGAGTAGAACTAAAGGGTAGAATACTGGCCTAAAGCCACTCCCACACCCAGTCAATATAATATGGAATATATGTGCTCCATCATCTTGTACTTTTTGCCAATGCTGGCAATTCATAACACAACTCGTTCTTTCTCTTGGCAAATGTAATACATCCTTAGTGTCTTTCTTGGGTAATTTTAAAGCAATGCAGTAGTCCATCTACATTCTTTCCTGGTTTTGTTTGCATCTGTTCATTGCAATGCAGAAAGCAAAAAAAAAATTGTTTTGTCCTCCCAGTATTTGGACGGCTCAGTTAGTTGTTTGATTACCTGAAAGAGATTCTCAATCACTTTATATGAGTAAGTGCCAATGGGAAAACATGCAGGTTCTGACTTGGGATCCAGCTATAAGTACCCAGGTTGCCTTCTGAGAAATTTTTGAAATGTTATCGGTGCTGCTTTTGCTTACATGGAAGTTTGGGGGATTTTTCTCAAAAGCAAATTCAAATTTCAGTTGAAATTTTGTCTTAGGTTTAAATTCAGTAGCAACTATAACCCTTTTTCTTAATGACGTTGCCACATGCAAAGTTGGCCTGGTTCAAATGTAACACTAAGCTGGGGTCACCAATATGGTGCTCATTTCTCTTTCACTTAGAAGGTCCTCTTCCCCCACTAAAAGAAGCATTACATTGTCACCTTCAGATGAGGTTATGGTGTGAACTTGGTTGTAGTGTGTGTGGTGCCCGCAGTGGTTTCTCCAGATTGCAATTGCATCTACAGGGCCAAAAAGGATGGCAAGCCCTACGCAAATCAACCTGTGGCTTAGTGTAAACAAGCAAGCATGCTGTTGCATGGAGCAAAAATCATGGCTGCTCCGCTCCTCCTCTGATTCTACTGCTGCCACATTATAAGGAGCTAAGCCATGGTTTGGCCTAGGATTGCATGTGAACCAGGACTCATGGTTTTTCTCACTCCAAATATCCCAAGCACTGTAGCCAAGGTTTGTTCTTTAAAGGAGAAGAAACCACATACTTGGGTTCTCCAGTAGCATTAAACTAAACCATGGCATAGTTCTTTGTAGCAGGCCTAGGGAAAGAAATGAACCCACTGCACTCTTTGCTCTGCCATCAGTATACTTGCTCGTTCATGCTTAGTATTATATGTAACCAAGACCATTATATTACTGAATAATTTCATTCGCTTTCAAATCCTATGGACTTGAGCTGTGTGCATGTTTTAGTGTTTTCGTTTTTGTTTTAAAGTATGGCTGTGATTCCCCCCCCCCCCCCTCAATTTTATTGTTTTATCTTTTTGTAAACTGCTTTGAGGTTTTGTACAATCAAGCAGAGTACGAATTTTACTAAATAAATATGCATTCAAACAAACAATGGAGACACAAGCAGCTTTAGAGCCACATCACACTCCAGTATGGGTGGGCCATTGATGAACTGAACAATCTGTGAGACTAAGGCATCCTCCCTCCTTCCTAAGTCTTGAATTTTGTTCAGTTTATTGAGAACTTTAAAACAATTCTACAATCTGTTTAAATGCCTTTATTCCGAAGCAAAACATGTTAGCGGTACTTGGTGCTTGATTGGGCTCTGACAGATACTGGCACTTTACAGTGTGATGAAAATGGAGATAAGATTTGATTAAACAGAGCATCAATAGAAACACTAGGCTTCCATCTCCCTACAATGAATGTTAACAGGGAAGTGTTTTCCAATTTGCATTGCCGTTTAAGCAGCCGTGCCGTAATCACTGAAACAGTGTAATGACTTAATCTCCCTATGGAGTCACCCTGTTGTGGTTTTCTGAGGGATGCTAGCCATTTTCCCACACGGTATACACCATGAAATTCAAATAACACGAAGAGAGATGTAATTCATTTCTCTGTTGCCTTCTGCTGGGCTTCATTCCCAGAGCCTAGAGCAAAGATATGCACGCACACACATACACACACGTACGTGCGTATGTGTGATAATACGGCAGTCTCTGCACACCTGTTCTGAATTATCCATGGAAGTACCATGGAGAGGGAGAAACTCATCATTGTTTATCAGTGGGATGGTAGAGGTGGAAATATCATAAATTTGTTAGGATAAGAAAGAGGGGTGGGGAATCAGTTTTCATAATCAAGTTGGTATTCACTGATAACATGTCCAAACCATTTGCATACTTCTGAGGCAAATGTTGAAGCATGGTTCATATGTTACCGGAAAGGAGGTGCTTGCCACTTTCCCATGACCACAATACTCCAATAACATTTGAAGGCTAAACCATGTGTGCTTTCTGAACACATGGCCGCTCCTCAGGCCAGTGTCAGCAGCCAGGATGCTGGGTGGGGAACCAGCATGGGTACTTATTTATACATATTTTAATTTTTCCCACTTTTATTTCGGGGAAGAAAACTGGAAACTGCTAAGAACAAATCAAAAGACATTAATACAATAAAACACACACAAGGGGGTGGAGCGTGACCAGCCTTTGAAAACTTCCTGAAACATTATAAGATCTTTATTCTGAGGTTGGTGTTGGCTTGTTAGGCATATACATGAGGTTATTGTTGTATTTTGTTCAGGAAGAGACACATGGTTTAAATGCAGAAGGTCCCAAGTTCAATCTTCTGCTCTGCTTACAAAGTTTCCCTGGTAGATAAGCTGGGCTGGTCTCCAACCTGTAGCCATGGAGAGTCCTTGGTGGTCATCAAAGACAATACAGGGCTAGAGGAATCAAGGGGTCTAACTAAGACAGCTTCATGTGTATCTATTTTTAAGGCTTTAATCCTATAGTTGCTTACCTGGGAGTGATCCCCCTTTAACTGAGCAGACATGTATAGGATTGACCTGTGGGCCATGTTACTAAGTGTCCACAACTTTGAGGAACATGCAAGAAACAAGTGAAAGTAATAAAAAATGGGCCACAGTCAGTGGAAAGCATTCCTGTACAAGCTGCATTAAAATGAGCTCTGTGCAGCTCCTGTTCATTTTAAAGGGGCTTGAGCACGAGAAGTTCCCTCTGGATTGTGCCCATAATATTTAAATATTTCCAGCTGAATTTTTAATGTAGTTTATTGATCTTTCTCTAAGTGGATGATGAATAATTGTTTCTCACACACACCCCTTTTTGTATTTTTATTGATTTTAATAGAAACAAACAGCATTACACACAAAAAAGAGGAAAAATCAACAAGGAATCATAGGGACAAAGGACAGCACAAATCGCATATTGTATTCTGTGGCAAAATAAAATTTAACCCAAGAGTTTAAAATATATTTGTTGTTAAAACAAATTACTTTTGGTCTTTAATTTTGTTTGACATAGCGCTGGGTGTTTTACACAAAAAAGTAATACATTTATGAACAAAATTTTGGAAAGAATAATAGAAGGGAGTGTATATACACTTTAAAAAGTAAAGCTCATGTTGCATAAATAGCTGGGATTGATTTAAATCAATTGAAGACTATTTCATCACTTTAAGTGCCTTCTCAGACAAATGTCCATTATTACTCTGTTCCTGCAATATCGAGTGATGACTCTGAATGAATGGGTCATCACAGATCATTGTTTTACACTTTTAAAACATTTTTATCTTTCCCTTTGCTCAAAGACCTCAGGGCAACACACATGATATCCTGCCCCCCTCCCCATTTGACTCTTCCAGACTGAGAGGCCTGTTTTGTTTGTTTTTTTGTTTTGTTTTAACTAGGATCAATTCACAGATGTCGTTATAGACCTGCTCACATTTTGTGTTTCGCTACTGAATTTTCTCCATGCTATCATCCTTGAGTACAGTCATACCTCGGGATAAATACTCTTCAGGTTGAACGCCTTCAGGCTGCGCTCTGCGGTGACACGAAAGTAACGGAGCCTGTTACTTCTGGGTTTCTCCACTCGCACCTGCACAGATGGTCAAAATGACATCCTGTGCATGCACGAAAGTGGCAAAACACGACCCGCGCACACGCAGACGCGCTATTGCGTCTTGCGTTCCATTCGGAATGCAAACGGGGCTCCAGAATGGAACCCATTTGCATCCTGAGGTACCACTGTATGTGCAAGCCCTCAATCAAGTAAAAACAATGCCACATGAAGCTTCAGTATGACTGGTACAGTTGGGTGGAATTTTCACAATCAGAGCAGAACACTTGGGGGACACATTTGATCACAGAAATATCTTCTAAGTAGGCATGGGTGAATCTGAATTTTGATTTCACTCAATTTCTAATTTGACTAATGTTAAATTCAGCTTTCCACATTTCTGCATCAGTCTGTGATGTGTGAATTTCTGCTAATAAGCACATTTTGTATGCCATTTTACCGAATATGCACAATTTTGCAAAGCATTCTTACCTAATACAGTCGTACCTTGGAAGTTGAATGGAATCCGTTCCAGAAGTCTGTTTGACTTCCAAAGTGTTTGACTTCCAAATTGCAGCTTCTGAATCAGAAGCTGTAGAAGCCGTGCTGGATGTT
Source organism: Podarcis gaigeae (assembly GCF_964106915.1). Lineage (NCBI taxonomy): Eukaryota > Metazoa > Chordata > Lepidosauria > Squamata > Lacertidae > Podarcis > Podarcis gaigeae. The sequence continues at coordinate 18,301,361 of NC_139681.1, forward strand.
CGGCTTCCAAAAAAAATTAGAAAACCGGAAGAGTCACTTTTGGGTTTCAGTTGTTCAGGAGCCAAAACGTCTGAGTTCCAGGGCAATTAACAACCAAGGTACAGCTGTATAATGGATTTCTGTACATTATTTTCACTAACAGCTGCATTTCTATGCACATCCCCCTGGTATAAGCATTTTTGTACAAGTTATTTGACTGGATAGCTGCATTACAATATTCAGAGAAGTGCCATTTTTGAAGAATGACACTCCTTCAGTTAGTGTATTGTTTCACTAAATGTGAACTGAATCAAATTTATCCCTATCCCCTATTTCCAAGTGTGTCTGAGTATATACATTATGTTTCTACATGCCATCACTACCTCATTGAGATCATCATGTAAAAAAAAAGTCACCATCTAAACCAGTCCCCTACTTCCAGATGTGTTGATTGACTGGTCTGAGTTACACATGCATGTTCCTTACTTGACAACTGGAATACAAAATGCTAACTTTATGTCAATGAACCGACCATCACAGATCTAAAGATAAAGCCAGAACTTTCATATCTGTCTGTGTTGCATATGTTATTCCACGGGGTTGCTTCACATATTCGACTGCCCAGCTATCAAAACTACATTAATCAAATACAGAGGAATTAACTGATGTGCCTCTACATGAACCAGTCTTTGCTGAGGGGGAGCCAAGAGTGTGAACTATTGAATTGCACTGTATGTGAAGTAATAAGAATTTGTGGTAAGTAGAACCTTGCATGACAAGTACTTCAAACAAAACCTGGGATTTATTATGGATTAACACATACCAGGTTTGTCCCTGGTTGCCTTCCAGCTACTTAGGGCACAGAGTTGTACCAGAAGCCTCCTTGCTTGTTGCACTTGTTGCTGCTAAGCATTATTTTCTTTTATCTGGGATCCCAGTAAGAACAATATAGCAGTATCTTGTTACCACACCCTTTGCCTCCATCCATGGGCCCAGTTGGCCATGGTCTCAGCACTCCAGTCCAAGGTGCATTCCACTCTCTTTCCTGCTTTTGGGGCTTCCCATCTCATTTCTCTCTGGGCTTCCTCCTTCCCACAGTTCGTTTTGTCTCTTCCATTTTGTACCCATTGAGTGGTTTTTGCTTTTAACCCTTGCTTATCTGCATTTCCTTTGTGCTGGGCCCCTCTTAGATGCCTTCTGTTGCATTCTGGACCATCTTCAGATCCCTTCTCTGACTGGCTTCTGTACCTCATGGTGCACCAGAGTGAAGACAGGTCTTCCTGCAGTATTTAATCTGTGATTATTCATCCTCCTATTCAAATTATTTGATGTGTGTACATGAGCAAAGTGAACCAGCCCACTAAAATATTTCCATGCACAAGTGAATTCAGAGAAAAGAAACAGGTTTTAGCATTGCAGAATTTTGAGAGAAAGGTATGTTGATAAACAAAAATTATCCACTTATTGAGTGGAGAATAGTTTGCTTTTATTTGTGGGCTAAAGAAGGGGATATAATCAAATTGTTTTCTTAGCAGTCATTTTCTAAGAAGTTCACATTATAATTCATCAAGAGTTGATTCAATATGTGTAATTGAAAGTTGTACGGTAATTTAAAACACTTTCCTTGCTCTTTTGTGAAGAGTCCAGGCTATATAGATCATTTTAGCATGTAATCTATACATATTTGGTATTTTATGATTTTATCGGTAGATTTATGTGTCGGTAAAATGATGGCTATTATGAGTCTACAACTGTATTTAATTCCTGACTTTCTAATATGCTTTCACAAATCAATGAACCTAGCTGTCTCTGCACCTGATTCCCAAGCTATTTAGATTCCTGTACTTTGCCCTACATGGCTTTAGTTGTACTTAAAAACAGACATTCATGTGCCAGAATGAGACTGGAGAACTGCATTGCAATTCACACCCCATTAAAAGCAATGCAGGGTGGGTGCACAACATTGACACTTGGATGCGCATCTGGGTGCTCATCAGATTTACTGCTGTAACCCAGTGGTGGCAGCTGGTCACCATTTTTATTTCCCATTTGTCTCCTGGAAACAATGCTAGATTGACATAGAAATATACAGAAGAATTGTGGGAAATAAAAACAGCAGTCCTCCAACCTTCAAATAAGGTGATGAAAGTGGTCATTTAGGGTTGACCCTTTCAGATCTATCTTGTTTCTAGTACACATGGGGGTAATTAATAACAAAGCCCATATAATTTGCCATTTCACAAAACACAATTTTGTTTTTCTTGTGTTGTTTTGGCTAAAATAACACACTCTGGGCAATCAGTACACCAGGTGGAAAAGAGCCTTCAGCAATGTGTTTCTAGTGCAAATGGTCGTGACTAAGATTTGTGGGAGTAGAAGTGCACAAGAATATAACTATTTTCATCTGTGAAATGGTGTAGGGTATGCCATAGCGCAAACTGTTTTTTGGCAGTCTTGGTGAGATGTAATCAAATCAATTTACTGAAGCAGCCAACAGTTCCCACAAGGATTGTCCCACATTTACAGCAGGAGTCCCATGAGTTTGCCCCATATCCCATTAGGAAGAAGCACATTAGGGGAACAAGGGGCAGTAGGACCCTCGGCATCTGTTGCATTTGTGGAATCCTACCCACCTGCTCTGTAGTAGTATGAGATTAACCAGTCACACTTTATGAGGGCTGAAAAGGAATTTGGATGTCCCTTGACTGGCCCATTGGGGCACATTTCCCCCCTCCTCTATTCTGATGAGGGGTACTGTCAGTTTGTCTAGTTGGATTTTGTTTGTGGGGCTTTTTTGTATTTTTTTGAACAGTAAGATAAAGGTAAAGGGACCCCTGACCATTAGGTCCAGTCGTGGCCAACTTTGGGGTTGCAGCGCTCATCTCGCTTTATTGGCCGAGGGAGCTGGCGTACAGTCATGTGGCCAGCATGACTATGCCACTTCTGGTTAACCAGAGCAGCGCACAGAAATGCCGTTTACCTTCCCGCCGGAGCGATACCTATTTATCAACTTGCACTTTGATGTGCTTTTGAACTGCTAGGTTGGCAGGAGCTGGGACCGAACAACGGGAGCTCACCCCGTCGTGGGGATTCGAACCGCCGACCTTCTGATCGGCAAGTCCTAGGCTCTGTGGTTTAACCCACAGCGCCACAGTAGACTCCTACAATTACACTTGATACAACGTGCTGTTAGGACTCCCTTTTGTTTCAGAAGTGGATTGCAATACAGTGGTACCTGGGTTCTCAAACTTAATCCATTCCGGGAATCCATTCGACTCATGAAAGCGTTCGAAAACCAAGGCACAGCTTCCAATGGCCTGCAGGAGCTTCCTGCATCAAGTGGAAGCCTGTGTCAGATGTTTGGCTTCCGAAAAATGTTCGCAAACCAGAACACTTACTTTTGGATTTGCAGCATTCAGGAGTTCGGCAACTTAGCCATTCAGGAACCAAGTTGCCACTGTATAGCAAGTGGTGGAGAGGTGGGAATAGTTACATGGTTCTTGAGATCCTGGTTGTGGTTCTTTGGATTCCGTACTAGGATGCATTGCAAGGTTGCTGATGCAAGCAGTGCTGCTCTCTTCAGTCTTGTAAACCACTACTATTTGTCTGCAATATCTTACCTTTGGGGAAGGGGAAAGTAACAGTGGCAGAGAGGGGTGTTCCCAGGCATCCAAAGGAACTCCCCTGGAACTGACCACTTTATACATTACATTTGCAGCTGTGCTACACCTGAAAATGTATAGTATGATTGCAAAATGTATAGATGCAGATACACTCATTAAGGCTTTTTACAAACTCCTGTTGAATGCACACTCAATTTCAAACACAAGCTTGTCTTTGGGTAATGTGTGAAATGGCCCTGAATATAAATTCAGTCACTAATAGAATACTAGATGTGCGTTCAGAATATTGGGGGTTGGGAATGCAATCAATTTGTGTGTCCCCCCACCAAATATCCTGCATGTGGTTATATGAATCAAACTGTAAATATACAGTTATGCTGAAATATACTGATATGAATCTATGTGTCAGAATAATGCAGTGAATGAACTTTAAAAATACACCTTCCCTCCAGAGATGAATTATAATGGCTAACCCTTTTTTCCCTTTAATTACAATCAGCTTTTTTCTAAATCTATTACACCCCCACAGGTCAAAATGATTTATTTCTCTATTTTTGGACATGTGAGTTCTATTCTACTGTTGCCAGTGAGTGTTCAGCTGTGCCAAAAACTGAGCAGGTTTGTGGTTCCTTTGTAACATCAAAACGAAGACATTTATCATAGAGATTTATCATGGGACAGCCAGCCAGATGGTTTGGGTATTTTAAAAGTGGGTTCTTTGGGTCTTGATCAGATCATGCGATCTTTTAGTTTACAACAACTCCATCAGCTGCACAGTAAAATTTCCAGGGTCTTTTTGTTTTTGTTTTTTTTTAGTAAAATAGAAAAATATTAATATAATGGCTGCTGTAGCATAGACTGTCATTTTCAGAAAGAAAACCTAGCCATAACCAATTCTACTGATTGTGTTCTCATAATAACATGACCTCCTGTTGCTTTGCAAAGAGGCAATGTTAATTTCAGACGTACTGCTGAAAAGTATGCATAATAAATGACCCTCAAAGGGCCCATTGCAAAATCCGAAAATATATTTTCTCCCCTCAAATCAAAGGCTTTTATTCTGCCAGGCCTGCTCAAATTCAGCTGGAAGGAATACTTTCCAAATGCACACAGCACGCTTTGGATTTCTTTGGAAGAGCTTGCTCAGACTTTCAGTATGTTGAACTCATGCCACAGTGTGCTGATCAGTGTAAGTTACTACTTTAAGTTCAAGTGCATTGTTAAACAAGAATTTCCTTTAAGTTCTGCTGCACACAGTTCCAAGGTGTGAAGAATTCAGGAGATATAAATCCCTTTAAAGTAGGACCAGAAACTGGCAGCCATTGGGAAGAATCCAGCCAGAGGAAGTTCTCCAGCTTGCCCAAACAGGGGGAGGTAATGAGAAGTGTGGCATCCTTGGCACTTCCACAACCACCACTGTGTTAAGTTATGGAGTGACAGCAGCCACATAAACATTCTGGGCTAAAACCTGCCAAGCAAGGCAAGCAGGGTAGGAGAAAGTAGGGGAAGATCAAGTGTATGATGCATTGGCAAAACCACCTATGTACTCTGTTGCTTCTCGCTTAGCAGATAATATTAGCAATCTCTTTTTTTGTGGTTACAGAGCAGCTCTGTAAACACCATGGTTAGATGCCCATGTTCTTTCTGCAGTCTGCGTGCCTCCAGAAAACCTTAATAAAGTTCTGGCAGATGTGACGTTTTTCAGGTAGCCCCTTTCCCACTATTTCTTGATCCTTATGAAGATGCATGTTGACCTCTTCCCTGTCCCATATGTTACGCCATTATTGTATGCTTTTAATGCAGTGACACATGGAGACTAGGCCTCTACAAAGGACAGGTTGATTCCAGACTGGCCTGCAAAGGGACCTTCATCCGTCAATAATACGGAGGACTTTTTTTTTCAGCCGGAACTCACTGGAACTCTGTCCTGGCACTTTTGCCATTATAAGAGAACAAGGGAGGTGTACATGGTGAGTTCCAGTACCTCTTTTTCTAGAAAAATAGCACTGAATGTGGGGCAGGAAAGCCTGTGGAGTAGAAAATCAGGGCCTTTCGGCTGACAACTACTTGCAATGCTGCAATTTTTCTTGAGTGAGCAATAGCAAAATTACTTAGTACTTAGCATGAAGAAGTACTTCAGAATAAATGTTCTAATTGTTTCTTATGGATTATCTCAGAAATTGCAGAAAAAGCAGGATTTTTTATGATAGCACTGTAGGGTTGATCAGTATTATCATTCCTCTATTGATGAAGATAAAGTTTCTCTATTGATGAAGATAAAGTTTATACAAGACTAGCCTGCATGCTTTAAAAATGTATATTAGTATTAGCTTGACTAGGTGAAGGACGTAGTACAAGTTAAAACACAGGTTTTTTTAAAATGTAGATAACTTTCCCAGATATGCCACTACATAGATAGACCTGCATAAATTCACAGATACAGAATGTTCCACAGAGTTAATCACTTGGCAGCTTAATCAGATAATTATATGTAAATTTGTTTATGTATTAATGGGGAGAATAAGTACACTACTCCCTTTGTTCCCTAAGGTGCCTTTCTTCTTACATCTCCTTTGCTGCTGGATTGTGCAAAATAAAAGGGGAAATGAAGAAATAAGGTGGATGAGATGGGAAACTAATGATTCAAGAAATCACACAGCATCGGATAATTCTATTTTGAAATCACAGCAGTGACTCCCAGAGGCATAAGCTTCCCAAATTACTAGTGAAAACCTCCTTTGACGTATCTAGTACTAGCAAAAGCCCAGAGGCAACCTCCTCGCTCCCCAGTAGTGCCTAATGTTTCCTGAAAAGACAATACTTAGAAAATATTATCTACCTATGCAGTGTTATTTTCCAATTTCTCAAGTCTTTATGGAAGGAAACATCCTTTGTTCATCCTTTGTTCATCCTTTGCAAAGAATGATGTTCCTTCAGTACTCAGAGTAGTCCTGGTGTTTGCTAGTCAGAGGGGTGTGCAAATCCAAGAATGTCCTCATTGCTGCCAGACTTTTGGGACAATCTTCACTGTTTGAATATGAATCTGTGTTTCATACCAGCCAGTCACTGTACAATAAGGGCCGGCCTGCAGCCAGCATGACCTGAGATCAACATAATTTTCAGCTGACTTCAGTTCACTAAAAGCCAGCGTGTTATGAATTCATATTCTAAAATCACTATGTCTGAGAATTGTTGCAAGTTTGCCCCAGGTAAACAGATACACATTTTATTATTTCTGGATCCAAAGGCTATGTAAGTTGGGAAAGTGATTTGTGTAATTTCTTTACTAATATTTACCCATTTTCATTCTTGGAGATGAGCCTTACTATACATTAGACAGGCTTTCGTCTGTAAGACCTGATGTCTCGGTGCCTGTTAGTATGTCCTGTGACCAGGGAGAAATCGGGGGCGGGGTGAGGATAAATTGGCCAGCCCAAGAAGTACAAACCCTAGATGAAACAAACTATCCCCTAACATTCAGACATACTATGAACTGTCACAGCCACCCCCATTTCCCCCAGAAGGTTTTAAGGTATCCCGCAAATAGAATAATTCCTCATAATTTAGAAATGATAATCTACCAGTTCCAAAGATTAAAGTTCTTATTCCAAGATTTAAATCAAGATGTATCCCTCACCCGTCTGATTCCACTGGCAGTTTTACGATGCACATGCTTCAATTCCTTCCACAGATCCAACCGTGGACTTGAAAGTTACCTTACATTTATTTAGCAACAACAACAACAAAAATGGTCAAAGCAAGAATCTATTGTGAATCTAAGAAAACGTTGATAATTTCAAACTGATATCTAAAAAGAGTGTTGAAAATTCCTCTTTGCCCTGAGGTTTTTTCCACAATAGTGATTTCAACATATTGTCACTTTTGGAACTTGCAAGATAAAAATTGGATTGGCTACAGTAAAGAATATAGAACCAATGACTGTAACAAAACCTGGTGAATTTGAAATAGATGACTTCTAACTGGTTTCTTTAATCTCAAGGCTCTAATTGTTGAGGCAGATTTAAGGAGTGTTTTGCTTATGATTTTTTTTTAAAAGGTTAATAATTTGTTTTAAGGGGTAAAAACTCAGAATATCTTGATAACCCTCACACCTAATAATTAATCACCAACCTAAAGAGGTGACAGAACGTGAGTTGCTATTGCACATATTTATGAGAAGACTTAGTGAACTAGAAATTGCACACTCAGAGGTGAAGGTAAACCAAGACTCTGAGGGGTGGCACAAAACTCTGAAGAGGTAAGTGGCAGGACAGGGCTCAGTGGAGTGATAAACCATGGAAAAGTAGCCAGTAGCCAAGTGAAGTGTGCCTGTTCATTTTGCCACAGTCCCACAGAATAACATTAAAAAACAGATTAAGGTTATACATTTTACTGGACCAGAACTTTCCTTAACTCCCCAACACACACTCATCATGAGTTTCCAAAATGTCATCAAATACTTAAGTTTAGTTTCTTCTCTATGTTTAAACTGGCTTCAAAACAATCATTGGATGCGTTAGAAACATTCTCACCTTTTTATAGCCGATGCCAAACCCTTTAGCAACTTGAAGCAGAGTTTGATTTATATTGTGAGTGGAAATGGTTTGCAAAAATAGTAGAATCTGTTACTCTTTCCAGGGCAAAGTATGAATCTGGTATAGGAAAGGCAAAGTGCACAACCATATATTTAAGTAGGGTGGAGGGGGGAAATATCATGGCAATTTAAGAAGATAACTCACTTTAAGAATGTGATCAGTTGATGAGTTGTGACAGGCAATGTCACTTCAAGAACATTCAAATGAGTGAGCTCTAGAGGTCAGAACCAGCAGCTGATTCCAAGATCCTGTTACATAGCCTAGTAATGGACTGATGTTAACCAGAAGAAAAAAAAGATCTGCAATTATGTGGCTAACCTTAGTATTTAAGTGAAGGGGGGGGGAGGCTTTGAAAAACTTGTAATATAAGAAGGTGATCAAAACAGCCAAAAAGCTTTAGGTTTTTCTTTTATCTCCTGTATATACCCCCCCTCCCAAATCTGTTTAATGATGGAACTCAATAAATTACAAGGCAAAAATAATAAAATGAAGCTGGGTAGAGTTAGTTTATATTCACATATGTTATTTATTTAAAATTTGGATGGTTTTGGAGAACTGCTGACTCTGTGGGTTAAGAAATATTGGTGTCGTTTTAGGAGGGTGGGGAGTCCTTAATGCTTTGCATTCACTTGCATTAATTTGACATGCTGAAAGGGAGCCTGCTTTGACTTAACGGTTTGAAATAGACTAACCATCAGTTCTATCAGAAGAGAAAGTATTTTAGATTTGAGTTATACTTTCTTATTTTAATTGTCTACAGAGCCATGTACATTGATGGCACTGTTTAAATAAATGTTAATAATAACAGAAAAGGTCTGGGAATGCTACTCCATAGCGTACTTCATAATGCGCTATAAGTTACCAACTGTGTGTACCTTTTATGTGTATTCTGTTCAGTGCTTAAATTAATGGAAGGGTGGCTTGCAAACCCTTTTCCTTTGGGGAGCACTGTCTACATTGATTCATGTGCTGAGGACCCACACACGTCAGCCATAGAACCCATGTCATAAAGGCTTCTTTCTCTGGCATATACTAGGACACACTCATGGAGTGCATTTGGGCTTGTTGGCCTTCACTGTCTTCTTGCTTAAATGGACACTGTGGCATCAGATCTGCTTTCCATCCTCTTGCAGGATGCCCCTTGCAAGGGAGAAATCAGTACTGGTGAACACAGAGTCTTTCAGAGATATTTGTCCCCCTTTCTCATTTTATTAAGGAATTCCTGATTTCATATAATGAACCCCAAAGTAGTCCAGATAAGAACACAGTTTTGAAAAAGACTATCATTGGGCCATCTGTAATGCAGGTACTTAATTATATCTCTTGAACATTGTTAATATTTGAGGTTTTCTGGTTTTAATTATTCGATAGGCGCCTTCCCCAACCTGATGCCCTCCATATGTTGAGCTATAACCCAACCATCTGTATTATTATATTTATTACTATTGATTAAATTTTTATACCACCCTTCCTCTGAGAATCACAGGATGGTTTACAATATAAAAACACAAAAAATATATAAATTTTCAGCTGCCTCATCCATATTTGTACCTCATTATGGACCATTTAAGCATTTTCATCCTGCTCTACAACTAAATAATGCCACCTTATGAATGCTATTAAGTGACTGTCTCTGTGCCTCAGGTTTATGATCAGACTTTTTGCTGCTTTTTTGAGTTGTGAACTTAATCCAGTTATATGTTTGTTTCTTTTCTGAATCATTTCCCAGGAAACAAACACTGCTGCTTTTCTGTTGTAAGCTACATGTGGAATTCCAGTTGAATTCTCACACAACCAGAGACATAGCCATCTTAAGTACAAACATATCCACATTTGTTGATGTGACATACCCGAGTGGGTAGGGAAGGGACAATTCTGAGCATGTTGTTTTAAAATATTTTTTCCCTGAACAGTTTTGTTTCATTTCAGTCCTCTTACTATGTTAATAGCCTTTTAAAAATCAGCTGTAAGCTGCAGAAACAACAGCACAATGAGGCTTTGGGAAGGCTCTGATCTGATTTGTTAAAGGGGGGTGTTATTAAAATGACTGGTGCTGGAGGAGACTCTTGAGAGTCCCATGGACTGCAAGAAGATCAAACCTATCCATTCTTAAGGAAATCAGCCCTGAGTGCTCACTGGAAGGACAGATCCTGAAGCTGAGGCTCCAATACTTTGGCCACCTCATAAGAAGAGAAGACTCCCTGGAAAAGACCCTGATGTTGGGAAAGATGGAGGGCACAAGGAGAAGGGGATGACAGAGGATGAGATGGTTGGATAGTGTTCTCGAAGCTATCAGCATGAGTTTGACCAAGCTGAGGGAGGCAGTGGAAGACAGAAGTGCCTGGTGTGCTCTGGTCCATGGGGTCACGAAGAGTTGGACACGACTAAACGACTAAACAACAACAACATTAAGATGGCGCTTTCACTCTCCAGAATCATCCCAGTACAACGTTATTTAGCCCCCCAAGCTCATGCTCTCTCCTATTCTTCACCCATTTTCAAGGTGGGGATGCAAAATACAACTGAATGTGAACACCTGTGTTGAATAATGAGGCACCAATGCAAATCCTGGACAACCTTCTGAATTTCAAGGATGAAAGCCAATTTGACACCCGATTCAAGGAGGCCAGAAAAAATATAAAACACAATTCCATGTGCCCTCTTCCTTGAAGATGAAGACATTGAAATTAGATTTTTGCTCATTCACACAGTCAGGATACCATTCTGTGTTTCATGTTTGAACTCCCCACGGACCCATACAGTCTATTTTCAAGGGAGCTGGGACAAATGTAAAATGCTCCTCAGTGCAATGTATGACTTGAAGAATAAGAGACTACAGCCATATTTGATATACTTGACTGTGTCGTTTTAAGACCTAATTTTCATTGGCAGTTGGGATACTTGCTTGGCCACCCACCACACCTGTACACACACATCTGTTTTACTGGGGGCAAAGATGAAAGATGCAAACAAGATTATAAAGTGAAACAAGGCCTTTCAGACCCTGCATTTTACTAGTGCTCATTTGATTTATTGACAGTAGTCATCTGTTCCACTGGGAAGCTGAATGCTTTCATTATTAAACTATATTTAGAGCAGGATACTTTGGAGACTGAAGTGGTCAGTGATGCTTGGCCTTAGCATGATGACAGATGATTTACCAGTGGATGAAAAACATGTTTCATCAGCTGGGTTCATCATTGCTTTTATAACGTACTGCTAGCCTAGCAGATTTTTCCAGGGAACATAAAGCAAAATAAAGCTCTAGAGCAGAAATTAGGTGCCTGTGGCCCTCCAGATGGGTTGGGCTACAACCCCTGTCATCAATCTTGATAGGCCATGCTGTCTGGGGCTGATGGGAGCCTAACATTTGAAGAGCCACAGATTCCCCTTCCTACTCTTGGGACATCTTTGAGATGTCCAGAGGTCAGCAATGTAAGAACAGGCCTTTCCAGCGGGAGCTCCCCTCTTGTGGAATGCTTACCCCAGGGAGGCTCACTTGGCACCTTCATTACATATATTTAGGCACCAAGAAAAACCTTCCTCTTCTCCCAGGCCTTTGGCTAATCAATCTCTGGCCTTTTAAATTGTGTATAGTGGGGATGGGGATATTGCTTTTGTTTGTTATTACAGTATGTATTTTGTGTTTTTATAATAATAATAATAATAATAATAATAATAATAATAATAATAATATCTTTATTGTCATTGCCCCCTCTCAGGGACAATGAAATTACTTGGCTACTCCATCCACCCAGATAGGGCACTCCACTTAAAATCAGAACAACTATAAAAACACTAATTAAAACAATATAATATAATACAGCAAGGAAGATTAGATGACTTCAAAGTCCAGGTTTCCCATTCAGGGCCGAGATCGCTCTGGAGAAGAAGCTGTTCTTGAGACGGCTCGTTCTTGTCATCATCGTCCTGTATCTCCGTCCCGACGGCAGGAGCTCGAAGAGACAGTGACCAGGATGCGATGGATCTTTTACTATGTCCAGTGCCTTCCTATGGCACCTTGTGGCATAAATCTGCTCTAAGGTGGAGAGTGGGCAGCCAACAATGCTCTCTGCTGCCTTAACAACTCTGCACAACCCCATCCTGTCCTGGGTAGTACAGCTTCCGTACCACACACATAAGCCATAAGTGAGCACGCTCTCAATGGCACAGTGATAGAAGGCAAGCAGCAGTTTCTGCGGAAGATGGTTTTTCCTTAGGATTCTTAAAAAGTACAGTCTCTGCTGCGCCTTCTTCACAAGCCCCCTTGTGTTGACACTCCAGGACAGATCCTCTTGTAATTCAATACCCAAAAATCTGAACGTTGTTACCCTCTCCACACAGACCCCATCAATCAGAAGTGGCTGGACATTGCTCTTCTGTCTCCTGAAGTCCACCACAAGCTCCTTTGTCTTCCTTGTATATTGTCTTCCTTGTATATTCCTTTTATATTGTAAACCATCCTGTGGTTTTCAGATGAAGGGCTCTGTAGAAATTTAATAAATAAATAAATAAAATTTCACATCAGGGAATGTTGGTTGAGGCAATGGCAAGACAGTCCCTGAAGCCTATCCTGTCTGGAAAGGTGACAGTAGGGAGGTCCCTCCTCGCCTCAGAATTCCAGCCACATGAGGAATCCTCTCCAGGTTTTTCCTCAGTGTGTGACCTGCATGCTAGAGATTCACAAACAATTACTATTCTTATCAAAAGGGTTAGTTTTAGTGCTTGCTTCCTACATTCCTCATGAAGTAATATATTCAGCATTTGAAACCAGTGGGATACATTTTCTTGACGTATTTTTCTTGCCCCAGTCAGTGACATGTGTTCTGCCCTTCCCAAAGAACATGACAAAATGCCTTTGTTACACATAATACTCATTATAGCCAAACATACTGAATATGATTGTGGGGTGGGGAGAACCTTTTAAAAATGTTATATACCTTTTCTGCTTAGCCTGCACCTTAATATGGACAAAAAAGTCCCGCTTTGGCCTCCCAAGTATTTTGTGTCATCCCCTTTTGGTTGTGGCCTTTTTGGCATAGGTTTCTTGTTTTCCCAAAGGCTGTTGCTGCTCATTTTCATTTTATTTTTGCCCAGCACCCATTCTCTGGAGATCGTCCCAGCTGTGTCTGCACTATGGGTGATATCAGCATTGTCATGTTGTCCACATGCATTATAGCTAGGTGGGTGACACCTAGTCACGTACACTTCACAATTCAGCCAAATGTATTGAATGCCTTACATTCCATAGTTCATCTAAAACACAGGGACCTGAAATTGCATGCCTGGCCTTGTTAGCTTCAAAGTTACTTTGACTATATATATATATATATATATATATATATATATATATATATATATATGGTTTCATGGTTTGGGGCATGCCATTAGCATTTGTTTCCTTTTTAGTCCTCATATTTCCTTAATAAAATGGCTTTGAGGCCCGAGGGGGTGACCTTTTCCTTTGTGTTCCCATCAACAAAATTTCATGTAGTCACTTTAAAAACTACATATGTAGCTTTTTCCTGTTCACATTCCACATCTTGTTCTCTCTACTGTTGCTGTCGTTCATTGGCTTTGTTCTGCCTGTTTGCTTGCCAAGGTCTGTGCTGTGAAGGCTCTTTCCTTCGTTCCAAGAGGCCATCACTGCACAGCAAAGTTTAAATAAACAGCTCATTTTATTAGACAGAGATTTATGGCTTTCAAGGGTTTTGTTGTTGCAATAACTGACTGGCTGGTTTTGCTGCTTGTCTAATCAGCCAGTACGGGGACACAATTTGCAAAACCTTTCTCCCCAAAATTGTTACGTTTGGTCGGGTTGTTTGCCTCTTCTTCCTCAGCTCAGCATCAGAAGGAGATACACACACAAAAAAAATTCCGCTTTTGTAAGAGACAGGCATTTATGATGAAGACATCCCTTCAAATTACATAATTTAAAAATGTGACAAATTAAACCAGGGACTATGATTAATTACAACAGTTGCAACTAAGCTGAAATGACACGCATTACTTAGTGTTTTAAAAGATATATAGATTTCAAAAACAGGTCATTATTTAAGATAAACAAATGTAGGTAACACACCCCACTCATGAGTTCAAAGCACAACACTTTGTCTCTAGAAGGAAGAGATGGAAATTTCAAAAACCCTTTGAGCTCCACATGTACCCCTCAGTTTCCTTTGCCTCACTCCCAAAGCTGACAGCAGGAATAAAATTTCATTATATTCACATTGGAATGTGATTTTTTAAATGGCAAAGCCCCAACACCTAGGCTTGCTGTTTGGGTGACATCATAATTGGGAAACCACACTGCAGAGCACAACAAGTCTGACCAAACTTTGTCCACTTGCAGGCTTTCCAGGGAGGATGGATGATTTCCTCCTACCAATGTTGCGATCACTCACACCTTTCCCACACATTCAGCAGCATTTCAAAGATGTCCTCTGGTGTCACTGGCAACTTCTGATAGTAAGCACCAGTGCTTCCCACGTTGCAGTATCTAAGATATGAATTATAGGGCTGGCTGTGTAGTCTTCGTCAGGCTTGGGAAGCGGAACTCAGACTTCATACAGTACTGATTTCCTGTGGGGGAGCATCCGTGTTTACTGTGGGTTAAGGGTTGGGCCCTTGGGCAGGGAGAAGACTTTCAGTAAATGGTCATAGGGCTTATTGTTGCTGACTGGCACATCCACCACTCCTTGATGAGCCAGACCTTCAAGCATCTCTTCACTCTGAGCATCAGTTCCTTCAGATATTAGGAAGACACTCTTCTGACCATAGGTTCTCTCACACACCCTTTCCTCCTCCAGATTCATCAGGAGTCATTTCCCCCTCCTCTCCCACTCTGGCAAGGATCTGTTCCCCTTTCTTCTCGTCACCCCTGACTGGGCACTCTACCTTACCTCTGCTCCAGCATCTGGATCTCTCTCTGGCTTCCCTGGTGTGGTGTTATCTACTACGTACTCCACTTTGCCTTCAGGCTGCTTTTTTCACAGGCAAAACACATGTTAAAAGCAGGGTGAGGAGGCCATGAGCGGCAGATGAATGTAACCACATTTGTATTAAATCTGTTTATAAAACAACGTGCAATTACAGTTTTAAGGAATGACAACAATTAGCAGAACAAAATTTGAATTACGGTATTGTCTCTTGATTTGAAATATGCTTAACCTTAATTTATCCAGCACCAAATCACTCTGCAACCAATTTAAGAGCTGCCCTATGCCTCCTGCCTCAGGGTCCCAGCACTGGCCCTAGCAGGACTCTGGTTCAGAGGATGCACCAACTACCTCCTCCTACACCGAGGATTATTTCCCTGCAGCCTTTCCTGCTCCACAGCCACACAGGAGCATCTAGCTGCAGAATAGGCCACAGGTCCTTTAAATATTGCAAGCAGCTCTTGGTGGGAGGGGACAGAACCACAGGAAGATCAAGTCCTGCCAGGTTCTTAAAGGCTTCAGATGACTTTATACCTTTGCTGACACAACTTCCCCAACTCAGCTAGCAGGCCTACAGGTGGTTGACCAGAACTGCCTGGTCTCACCTTAGACTGGTTCTCAATGGCTTTTAGCCATGATGGCTATATTCTATGTCCTGTATTGGAGGCACTATGACCTTGAATATCAGTTGCTAGGAACTGCAGGTAGGGAGAATGCTGTAGCAGCCAGGTCCTGCTCTTGGACTTCCCTTAGTGTGTTTTTTTAAATCATATTTTATTAGATTTTACAAAAGTTAACAACCAATAAAAGACTAACTAAAATCACAAAAACAAACAAGCAACAGACATCAAAAATACACACAGAAAAATAGGAAAAAAAGAAAAAACATAGAAAAGAAAATTTAGCAATAAAAAACTCTCTCTTTCAAATCAATACCCTTCCAAATCTTATTTTCCTTACTTCCACCCGCCTTCCTTTCTTGTATTCCACTTTATAAATTAATTCAGCAAAATCATTTAATATTCAGATTCATCCTTTGTCCTTCCCTTTATACTCTTATTTATCTTAATCACCAGAACCCCTTCATTTCATTTACAATGCCCTTAGCATTCATAAATTTTACAATATTTTTGTAGGTAAACTTTAAACTTCTTCCAATCCTCTTCCACCTGTTCTTCTCCTTGATCTCGGATTCTGCCGGTCATTTCTGCCAGTTCCATATAGTCTATTACTTGCATCTGCCATTCTTCCAAGGTGGGTAGACTGCTCTTGGACTTCCCTTAGACACCTGGTTGGCATCGGTGAGAACAAGATGCTAGGCTGGATGGGCCATTGGACTAATCTAGCAAGACTCTTCTCATGTTGTTACAACTGCATCTGAATCAGAGCCCTCAGCTAGCCAGATCACACAGACAGGAATTGGGCTGATGTATAAATGGACTGGTAATAAAATACAATAGCATACAGAAATGCTTATTTCACTGGCAAAAACACATAAGAAATTGATGATGGCATTTGCATGTGGATCCATTCTGCCATGGAGCCACTGTGATAATTTTGTTGTATTTCAAGGGAAATTTGAGAGCATCTATAGCTGTCCTTGGTAAACATGGAGCACTGGAGTATATATTGTCTGTGAGTTTTTAAGGTTACTATAAAAATGTATATGCAGGACTAATAATTATGTTCTTTAAGATGACTTAGACTTTCAAATGGAACAAGGGGGGGATTTATTCAATAACAACAAGAAAAAAGAAAAACTTGAATGTGAGGAAATAGGTTGACACGTATTGGACTGTTAATTCACACTTTCTGAGCATTCCACAGTGAAACTGAGACAATATCATTGCCAGTTAACTGCCTATTTTTTTACAGTATCCCTTCCATTATCTTTGTTTCCTATGGCTGCTGCTCCTTGCTGAGGGGAAAATGAAAAGAAGAACATCAAAGAATAATCTGTTCTATGTTATGCCAGTAGTTCAAAAAGACACAGTTTGAATGTCAGTTTAAGCAGTAGCATCAGTACAATGGAAAAACTAAAATGTGGGTACTGAAGGAAACTGAAAGACGGAAAACTGTGCTTTGGAAACTTGAATTGGAAGAAGTCAGTGAGTTACAGATTTTAGGTTAAACATTGTAGGGGGCAATTGGGGGTTACAGTCACTTTCTTCCAAACCAGGAAGAAGAAATGCATCCATTAATATTTTCATACCATTTTGCTGTTCTTAGACTTTGAGCTTTAAGGACATGATATCTACATTGTCAGCCACGTAATCCCTACCCAATGCATGGGATCCTGCAGTATGTTCTACAGTGAGACATAGATATGGTCCCTTGAGCCTTATTCTTCTCTAGTTTGGACTGAGTGCATGCTGCAGAACACGCATTCAACTCCCTTATAGCGGCAAATTGCAGGAGAGAGAATCAGTTGTGGTATGGAAGCCTTTTGTGATCTTCACTGATAAACTTCCAATGAAACCTGGGATTCCTTGGAATACAGTTGAAAAACTACTACTACTACTACTACTACTACTACTACTACTACTACTGTTGTGAATGCAGTGTTGCATCTGGAGGTGAGGTTCAGATCCATATTCAGTCAAGGAGCTTGGTGGAAGGCTGACCAGGTAACTGTAATTTGTGCAATGCTCTCTCCAGGGAGGCTCACCTGGCGCCTTCATTACAGGTATTTAGGTGCCAGGCAAAAACAGTTTTCTATAACCAGGCCTTTGGCTGATTAACACTATGACCTTTTAAATGTGTTTGTGGGAGGGGGGGTTAATGGGTTTTTTAATGTATTTTGTTTTCTCATTTTGTATTTTTATGTTGTGAACCACCCTGTGATCTTCGGATGAAGGGTGATGATGATGATGTAATTCTGCCTTATCTTAATCTACACAAAAGGTATATAAATTGCTAAGCTCACAGTTATAAACTTTGTACATTGCAGGAGCTTAGGAATTTATAAATAATGAAAGTCTCTATTCAGGACCCGTCTTTTGGTAGGCCCATCCACAAAAACATTATCCTCGCACCAAAGCCATAATACAATACACCTCATAGGACTCAGTGCATAATCCTGAACCAGGTACCTGAAGGAATTTAGCCAAAAGGGATTCAGCATGTGTGCCACAATTTGACTCTGATGAAAGGAGGATACAGCAGGGAAGTTAGCTGTGGTAAAACATAAGCCTCATCAAGGATAGGCCAGGGCATTCTGTGTTACCCCAGTAAGGGCTTTCAGGTAGAGCTTGCTCACTTACCTGTCTGAGCACCTAGGAAGCAGTTATTGCTGTTCCTTGTATGGGCTACAGCGTTCACATGTCCCCCTCATCCATTTCCTTGTGAATGATGCAGGGACATTCACTATGCAGTGGGTATGCTCAGATTATAGTACATGTGGGGTTCTAGTGCATATTAGACTTTGGCAAACTGCTTATGCAAAACGCTAGGAGTAGTTTATTTTGTGCCTCCTGTATCGTACACGTTACACAGAGAAACAAAATGCCAGGATATACTGCGTGCAAAATGTTAAGCTCTGAAAAGTTACGGCCTTTGAGGCAGAAGCGCGTTACTCTCATGTGAGCCAGTGTGATGTTGGGTCTTAGCTCACCTTTAGCTGCAGCCAAGCAAATAATATGTACTGAGCACTCTATCATGTACCATTATAATTAGCTCTGTCAGGTCTTAGCCCTGCAACCCTCATGCAGATAATATGATAATATGTCTTCATAACCAAGTGACCTTACATGCACAATATTTCTCCCCTTATGAAGATTGCATGTCAATAAAGTAATTGAGTCTCAGAGGCTGGAGCGAGTGAAGATTTAGATGATTGGACTTTCAGGGCAGTGATGTATGACCGTTATTATTCTACTTGTCAGGGAGCTGCATACGAGCGAGGATGGTCAGAAGATGGCAAGGATGAAGGGTTGTGTTTCATTAAAAAAAAAATATTGCTGTTAATCACCACTCCATTCTTTTCAAAGTCACTGAGAAAAGAAACTCCTTTTCATTTTAGCCCTGGGAGGGAATTCAGACACAGGGGTTTTTCAAAGCCAGTGGCACTGCAAGTCATATAGTTTGGTGAACCTGGATCAGGACCGCTATTTATTTTTTAAACTGAGGTGCAGGGAGTTGTTTAACGCCAAGAATCTGTATCCATGTCAAGTACCATCTTAAAGAATGATGGATTTGTGTTTGTGGGTGAAGGTTTGAATTGGGAAGGGCACCTGTCAGGCATAGATCTCCTGCCGTGTTGCGGGGGGAGGGACAGGTTGTTGGGACCAAGAAAGGTTGGGGAGTAGGGCAAAGTCAACGTGAGGAGGAGCAGGAATCAAGCAGAGCAAGGCAAAGCATAATACTGCAGCATGGAATAAACCTAGCGAAACTGATGAGCCGTAGGTTCAGGGCAGATGAAAGAAAGTACTTTACATAATGCAAAATTAACTGATGTAAATCACTGTCACAAGATGGTGTGGTGCAGACTAGCTTAGATGGACTGAAAGGGATCCAAGAACTTCATGTTTGCCAGTTGATATCAACATGGTGCACAAAATCTACATGGTGCCCATGCATGCAAATAAACACACAGGGACACATCAATGTTCTTTAACCAAAAGGTCATGCCAAGGCCCCGATCCCCCCCCATGTGTTGAATAATAAAACACATGGACACCTATATTTTTGGTTAATGGGATAATTAAGGCCACAACTTTATTGGTTACAGAATGTGAGTGGTACTGGCTTAGGCACTGGTATTGAACTGACTATATCTGACTCCTGCCCACCTTGCAGATGGTCCAGTAAGGGTCAACCACCAGTAGGGGGAACCCTGTTGATGTACATCATCTGGGAGCGCCCCCAGGGTCCCCAATGGGGTCATGGCATGGCCCTAGCCCATACCCGGGCTTCGGATGAGATCCACACCCCCGGATCCCTTTAATGGAATACCCTTAAAGAGGAGGGGCAGGTGATGGCCACAACCTCCCCTCCCATAAACCAGGTTTTACCAATGCCTAACTGCCAAACCTTACAAAGTTGTGACGATTGTTATGAGGAAGGCGAAAATCACATGGCTGGTGCCAATTTGCCAAGTGGAAAAATTCCTACCAGGCCCCCTCAACAGGTGACCAACAGTATTCCATAGAAAGGCCAATATAGCAAACCCATGAAAAAAAGGGCTGGAGGGCGTGAGATCCAGAGAAACCAGGAAGCCAGAGGAAGAACCTCTGGCCGTGTGGCTGTTTAAATACTGCAAGCCATGCCCCCCCCCCCCCCCCCGGCCGACCTAGCTGCAGCTCTCTGTTTGTGCCGTGGTGTTGTGATGTGTGAACTAGTGTGATCCCAAAATGGATTAAGGTGAGAAAAAATTGGGGTGGATCCTGGCTTTTATTAATAGATTGTCTAAGCCCAGATGTGTATTTTTAATGATTCAATTTAAATATGTAATGATGTTCCAGCCTACTAGCTTCAAAGCTATGTTTTGCCTAAATGTTTAAACAGTTTCAATAAACAAGAATGGAGCACCAATTGGTATTGGTGGGCTAAGCTATTTCTGCTTGCACTGATTTGACAAGACACTTGTAGTACTTGATACATTTATAGAATCGTAGCTCACAGAATTGTAGAGTTGGAAGGTACCTTGAGGATCATCTAGTCCAGTAATGGCCAAACTTGGCCCTCCAGCTGTTTTGGGACTACAACTCCCATCATCCCTAGCTAACAGGACCAGTGGTCAGGGATGATGGGAATTGTAGTCCCAAAACAGCTGGCGGGACAAGTTTGGCCATCACTGATCTAGTCCAAACCCCTGCAAAGCAGCTAGGCCTGTGCAGAGCTTGTCTCAGGCCCAGGGCAGGAGTCTTGTTAAAATAAAGTCATAAACTTAAACAGAGTAAGTCTTGCAGGCCGCTGGTGCCCCCCCCCCACCAGTTTAACCCTCCGAGGCCCAGGGTAAGTGTACCCAGTTGCTCCCCCATGGGCCTGAAAGCATCTGTGACCCAAGGCCATCCAACCTCTGCTTAAAGGCCTCCAATGAAGAAGAGTCCACCACCACCTTCTGAGGGAGTCTGCTCCACTGTTGAGCAGTTCTTACAGGACAAGCCCATTCTGATATTTCCACTTACTCCCACCTCACAAAATTGTATTTTCTTCATGTAAATTTGCCATAGGATGTCATAACAGCTGGAAGCATGTACATTGACAAAGCATAGTTTCACGTTTAAACAGCTTTAAATATGTACAAATGCAGTATATTTCTTTATGTCAGCGTAAGCTGTTCTTATTTTGTTGCATGCCACACCAACAATGCTTTGCAATATAAATTAAGGAAAATAATTCATAGGATCATTTAGTTTAAAAATTGTGGCATGTTTT
This sequence comes from Podarcis gaigeae, assembly GCF_964106915.1. Lineage (NCBI taxonomy): Eukaryota > Metazoa > Chordata > Lepidosauria > Squamata > Lacertidae > Podarcis > Podarcis gaigeae. The sequence continues at coordinate 18,322,874 of NC_139681.1, forward strand.
ATCTGTTCACTGGACTTTTAAAAAATGCTTATTCTATTTGCAGTTCTGTATGGTGAAAATATTTAATATACAAGGGGAGCTTGGGTTATTATATAAAGGAGCTTATTGTTCATTTAGGGAGTAGAACATTTTAATTGGAAGTACATCTCTCATAAGGAACTGGCCTTAGAAGTCTTTAAATCTTCATGGTTAAGTAACTGACTGAGATATAACAGCCTTGAAGCAGAAAAAGCCTATCATATCACTTTTGAGCGTACACATTAAGGTGGCAATTTATTATATGAAATTAGCAGCAGCATCTTTTCAAGACTGGCTGGTGATACGAATGGCTCCTTTGGCACAAACAATGGGAAGAGTACAGCGTCAAGCCAGTTCATTCTAGAATAGTGATAGGCAACATCTTGTTCTCTGACTATTACATCATAATTAGAACATGATATGCAGGGTCACTGCCTATTTGTGTGCCATACAGTCTACTCAGAAGGAATGGGGTGTTCCCCATCAGACCTTTTGACAGACAGGCAGTAGGAGGCCTCTGGAATGGTCAGCCTAGTTTAAAAACTACTGTATTTTTCACTCTATAAGATGCACCAGACCATAAGATGCAACTAGTTTTTGGAGGAGGAAAACAATAAAAAAATATTCTGAATCTCAGAAGCCAGAACAACAAGAGGGATCGCTGCGCAGCGAAAGCAGTGATCCCTCTTGGTGTTCTGGCTTCTGGGATAGCTGCGCAGCCTGCATTCACTCCATAAGATGCACACACATTTCCCCTTACTTTTTAGGAGGGAAAAGTGAGTCTTATAGAGCAAAAAATACAGTAAGTGCCTAGTCTCTTCCCATTGCCCATTCAACAGAGCAGTGCCTACTGATGTAGAGATGTCAGCTTCCAGTTGAAACCTCTTGTTTGGGTACGTGCAACTGCCCTCCGTTCCAGCCTGGTCCTGGCAGTGACACACCTAAGATGTGTGTTGAAAATACTAAACCATAGTGTACCTTAAAAAAACGCTAGAGTGATGTGATTTATTTCATTGATATCATTTCCCCCCCAAATCTCCTTTAGGTAGGTGATGATGATATTAAGTTAGCTTCCCATAGGAATTCATCTAAGAGATAGCATATCTTGCTCACTTATTTGGATTTAGCAGACAGCTGTGGTAGGCTTTGGAGATGGGGAAAGAAAGAGAAAAATACAGTTATCACAATGTGGCTTAGGGAAAAAAATATAGCAATGAATCTTTCCAAGGTACGAATACTTGAATGGTTATGCAAAAGCCAAAGTTACTAGCCCATTAAATATTTGATATGTCCTTTTGCATCAAGAAAGAAGATTGATCCCTTCCAGTCAAATGGGGCCTTGACATGAGTGATCCGTCTCCTCCATTAGTGTGACACCTTGCTCTTTGTTAACAGTTATTGGTGTTGATAGGCACACTCTGCACAGAGAGCCAAATGAGGCTGTTTTGATCCCTTGTTCTTTTATTTCTATCCCTTTCCCCTATTTTCTGTCACTGTGTCATGTCAAATCACTGTGTGGTGGCAGATGTGGGACCCCTAAAGTACTTGGAGGGAGGTATCAGGCGTCACAGAGCTGCAATGAAATGAATATAATAATGGGAACCAGAAAAGTAGCACAAACCACTTATCATGGAAGGAAGCCGCTAATAAGTGTTGTTAGTGGTTTCTGTGAGGGTAAAGTTAGAAGTACATCCTGTGGACAGGCAGGTGCAGTTTGCCTTGTCTCAGGGTCCGGTTACAGGCAGGCTGGGAAGATTAGTATTGATGTCTGTCACGTTGAGCCTGTCAAGCTGTTTATTTGAGAAAATGGTAAAGGCAGTGGTTATCCTATCCAGTAATCAACCCTCCTCAGAAAGGGGAAGGAAGGTATGGAAATACTATTTCCTGGGGGTTTCTAGGTGTTGCCCTTAGCCCATTCTGCTGTGTATTCCTCCTCAGTACATTCTGAATTTTTGTTTTCTCCCTTTGAACAAGCCTAGCATATATGCCTATAAAAAACGTTAACTAGAATTATTTTCGTGATCCTTTTATCTGTATATTTTATACCTTCTTTATCTATTCAATTCATCATTATAAAAGACTTCTTTGTTGTTAAACATTATCCCACCAGGAGCTTAAAGTTACATTTTGCAAAAGAGCAAAAGTCCAGGTCACACCCACACAATGTATTAAAAGTACAAGAAAGACACAACTGTAGCCCTATGAGGGGAAACGACAGTTCCCATGGTTCTTTGGGAGAAGCTATGTGCTTTAAATTTGTTTTAAATGTAAGGTGTGGATGTGATCTTTAGTCTTACAGAAATGGTCACAAACATATATTGGGCTATCTCCAGTTACAAATGCTTATTATTCATTTATAGTTTAGTTTGTTTACTGTATTTAAGATAATTTCTCTACCACTTAATGTATAAAAAATATTAAGCAGTATACAACAAGTAAAAACACAATATTAGAAATATACAGTGGTACCTCGAGTTACAGACGCTTCAGGTTACAGATGCTTCAGGTTACAGACTCCACTAACCCAGAAATAGTACCTCGGGTTAAGAACTTTGCTTCAGGATGAGAACAGAAATTGTGCTCCGGCAGCGTGGTGGCAGCGGGAGGCCTCATTAGCTAAAGTGATACCTCAGGTTAAGAACAGTTTCAGATTAAGAACGGACCTCCAGAACAAATTAAGTTCTTAACCCAAGGTACCGCTGTATAGTAAAACCATCAAAACGATGGTAAAAAAGCGATAAAATGTGGTAAAAAATAAATGACAACAACAGATCAGGGAAAGTCTGAGAGAAAAATGCATCTTCTGAAGCAGGTAACTGTTGGTGCTTCCTGTATGATAGGGGTGTGTGTGTAGATATAGATATACAGATGTTTGTGTATATGTGTCTGTATATGTATGAGCAAAAATATAGAGAGTGAAAGAGAGACAGTCAGATAGACAGACATGCATGCACATATACTTAATTGCATTTATAGTGTACCACTTCTTCCAAGAAGTATAGTATTATTAGTATTGTTATTATTGCTGTTGAACCCTATAAGACAGTTTGGGTTAAAGTGTCTCAGACATTTTGAAGTGGAGCCCATCTGTAAACTTTATCTGCCTTCTGTAACTCACTTGTGAAATAACTCTTATCTTTCAAGCTCTATTTCCCCACTCCACAACAGCAAATACTACTATTACTACTATTACTGCTACTACTTTTCACCTAAAATTCTCTAAGCTGTTTACAGAGGTTAAAAGATAACTCAAACCCTGCTGTTACAAAAGGGTGAAAAGGCTAGGGTAGTAAGAAGAAAGAAAGCATATTAAGGTACCAGTTCTTGAAGGATGCTTATATTTGAATAAAATATGCCATACAATGTGTTTAAACAGAACTTAAACATAATATATAAGGAAAGAAAAGTGATCCTGTATCTTAAAGGAGCTTCGCCATAGCAATGGTGTGTGCTGTTGGCCTAGTGGAAGAAAGCAAACCCCTGAGAATTTGGCAGGGGGGCTCCCCCTCCATTGTGTGATCCACCCAGAAACAAGTTGGGACTCTTTGTGGGTTGAGATCCTCGGTTTGAGAAACATTAGGCTAAGATAAAGTGCCACCAGGTTAACTTTGCAGTCCCTGGAACCCACGTCTCGCCACTCTAAGCACAACACTTGATCCCCGGCTCTTAAATTTTTATATATTATTTTACAAAATTTGTATGGAACTGGACTATAAATAAAACTGTAAATAAAAGGAATACAGCACTTCCTGGGTGTCACGCTTCAGTAGTTTTTGTAGTATGTTAGAGGCTAGATGAATAGTTTTATATATAGTACAGAATATATATAACTAATCAAAACATTCACAAATTGAAGAGTTACCCACAAATGAGTCCATAATAGGATTTTGTCATCAAGTTCCTATTCCTGTATTGGTTGACACATTTGATTAATTTTTTTGTGGCTTACATGAAGATTTTCAGTTCCATTATTTCCTTTCAATGATTCCTGCTTGAAATGTTCTGTATGTGACTTTAAATGTTTAAAATATGAATATCTAGCAACAGCTAACAAAGAACAACAACCCCAACTAAATTGTGATAGTCTTCAGATATTGCATACTGTAGAATCCAGAGACAAATGAATATGCAGTACTGTATAAATTGAATTTGCTACAAAACTTTTAAGCTCTTATACATTTCCCCAATATATGCACATAATTGCCTTTTATCTCATGGCTGTATCAACAGTTTCCCCTGCTGATGTTATAAAGCTTATGGATTTTCCAAGGAAATAGACACTTCTGGATCTTAGAACAGTTTTTTCTCAGTGTTAAACACAACAAAAATTCTGACCTTTTCTAAAAAGAAAATTCCACGTGCATGAAGATTATTTTTTGGGCAACATGCTTATCCCTTGTACATCAGGATTGCTATCCTAGTACTGCCGATTAATCTGTAAAATTTGATTGCACACAATATGAAGAATGTTTGGTGATCTCTCTCGCTCCAGCTTTATTATAAAACATACACTTTTGCCATATAACCTTTTCAACTACAGTTGCCATACACTGAACCCAGGAACTTCAACATGTAAAATGTATTATTTGCTTCTTCCCCTCTTCAAAGGTGTAGCCTCACTTACTGCTCTAGGAGAGAGAGCACACAAGAGACTCAAACCTGCTGACTGCAGAAGCAAAATGCATAATTCTCAGCCTCTAGTTCCAAGGCAACCTGGCAAGGAAAGTAGAAGAGCCATCTCTGCTTCCTCCAAGAGAGGATGGTACTAGTGATTTGCATACTGCTGTCTTAGGGTTGTATACAGTGCTGCACCAGCAGGGTTCTGCTGGTACAGTGAGACTTCCCTATCCTCACTTCCATGCACTTCCCAGATCTGCTCTGGAAGGTTCCCCCAATGCTCCAGAACGGTTTTTGAGAGTGTACAGGGGGGCGCACTTACGTTTTTGTTACCACTTCATGGCTTTTGACAGCAGGGCAGATTAGAGATGGACCAAGCAGCCTAAATCCATCTCATTTTTGTTTTGCTGGTGTTGAATCAGAGCTTTGTTCTGTCTTCTTGTGTGTTGGCTTTTTGAAAGGATGCATGAAAAACTGCATTTAAATTTTAAGCAGTTTGCCTACACTTTTAACATAACATGCATTTCTCAACATTTCCCCCATAAAATAGGCATTTTCTATGTAAAATACATACTTTTGTGTGAACATTTTGAACATCAAAAGTTCCTCACAAAATCTAGAGAAGTGGAAATAATCCAGCTGGGTGTTGCATTCTGGTTGGTCAGTGACCAGAATATGGACTGATTGAATTTCTCCATCATCCATAGGCTGTGGATATGCCTAAAAATTTAGACATTGGCTTTCATTCCTGAACAATACATGAAAATATCAGCCACCACTACCAGGTATGCCTCTGTTCGTCTGTGTGTGAGAAAGAGCACATGCAGTATGGAATGCTATACTGTCCTTGTATTAATTTAATAGGATGCAAACCTATTTGTCTCTTCTTCATTAGCTTAACTGCTGTTCTCCAGTTCCCTTCTGTCTATTTTTCTTCCCATCAACTGACAGACTGCCTTGAATTTTGGTCTTTAATTTAACATAATTAGTTTGTAACTGAAAATAAAAGTGATTGGTGGCTTACCAATGTGTTTCTCAGAACCATCTGTTTCTCTCCAGCGCCTTTTTAGTGCTTGGAAGGGTAATCTATTTTTTTATCTAGACCAACAAAGGTCAGATTTAATTTGGACTTACTTTTGAGCCTGTCAGTGTTAACACAACTCAGGCTATTTCTGAAACAAAATGTCTGGTGTATATTAATTGCATCTGTTATAGCATTCAAACCCAAGTATGCTTTTTCTTATGTGAAATTTCAGTAGTAATGCTATGTTACAAGAGCATCTCTCACTACCAGTAGTGGAGCAGAGGTGAAAATACTGTGGGCATAGATCTCAAAAGGAAGTTTAATGCTTAAAGCACTTGGAATAATTAAATTGCAATTAAAGAGAGAAACTCCTTGTTGTAATGTCTCATTGAAAATGAAGTAGCAGAATGAGGTGTAGAAGTTGACTTGCACCTTCTTAGACTTCAGGTGGGGGGTCATATTATCCTATGTACAGGAGAAAGTCATCTTCTTGCATGTAAGAAATTAACTCACCAAACAAAGACTTAGCAAAGCCCTCTGTGAAGTACTCGCAGCACTGATCTATACATACTTCCTCTACTTTTGCTTCTTCTGCTGACCACATTCAGTGTAGGTGTCTTAAATGAATTGCATTTTCAGGCGGAGACCCCCAAGAGACCACCAGAAGGAAAGAATAACTCATGACAACATGTTATGGGATTAAATTGCCACAACTTCATTTATTCCTTCAGATGTAGGAAAGACCTTGGTACATTCAATGTACAGTGTAGTACTTGGTACTACACTCAGCATAGGTGTCTTAAATGCATTGCTGGCCAGTCGGGCATGAAAGCAGACAATGCCTGGCCAACCAGTGAGGTGCTGGCCAGGAATAAGGGCGTCTGATTGGCCCACTTGAATTTAAGGTTTTTGGCAGGCAATCAGACCAGGCGGCCAGGGGTTGTATGGGAGGAGGCATCCCTTTGTTATGCAGGAATGGAAGAGATAAATTTTGCTATTATACACTAGGGTGGAATTTTAAAGGTCAGGCCAACACCTGCACAAGAACGTAAAATGTTGAATACTAACAGGGAACAGCAATTACACAATATTTTGGAGTATTCCAAGCATCTTGTTGTAACCTTTATAATTGCCAAAAACAAAGCAGGAAAAACATCAAAGGTTTTAATATATATGTATTGGGTTACCTTCCTTAAAAGGATCAACATTTTCCCAAATATATATACTGATGCCCTTTCCGGGTTCCTTCATTCCACCAGCTCTCATCGACATTCGCTATTTTGTACAGGGAAGTATTCAATTGACAAATGTCATACTCCGAGAGAAGGGCAGTCAGTCTATTAGCCATTGCAACAACTCTTGGATGTAATCTATATAATGAGGCAGAACTCATGAGCCTATAACAAGTTGCAATATGAAAGCACTGGATTGCTTATTAGTTTAGTGCACATAAGAGGAAAATCAGTTGCTGCTGTTCATGACCAAATAATTACAAAGCGTTTTATACTTAAAGCAGTGTGTTGAGTAAAGTGTAGACCACATATGCAGGGCTGTCTCCATTCCGCATGTCTTTGAGTCCAGCGTGCAAGTGAGGGTAGAACTAAATATTACTCAGAATATTGGGTTGCCAACCAAAACAGTGTTTCCGGGTCTAATTCCACCTCCTTTCCCGTAATGAATTGGAATGAATCACATTATGTGATGTTGTCAAGTTGTGTGTTCCCTTGCACCCTGGCAAAGCAGACAATGAATTGGAATAGGGGAGGGATCACCTGCTCCACTCATGGAGGGAGAGATCCACACTATGCATAGGAATGTAGCCCCTGGGTGGTTCCCCCCTCCCCCATACATACTCTCTCTCTTTACTTCCACTGATAGAGCAAAACTGGTCTCCATTTGTTATCTGTTTTCAACATGTAGTTAGCTGTGTTTGGGCATTCAATGTACTCTGGTTGAAATAAACATGAAAGGAGGAAGAAGGGGCGTGTTGCCAAGCTCCACCCGCCTCCTACCCTGTGTGTCACTTTGACTTCTACAAGGGTGCTGGTGATCTGGAGCAAGGAGCCACCTCTGCCTGTGGAGGCTCCCCATAAGATTTAGACTTTTTCTGCCTTCTGCAAAACTTTGTAGTAAAATACAATGGTAAAATGGTGGCAAAGGGTGTGCTCTTTTTCAAGGTTGTAAGCCATGCAGGATATAATGAACTAAAAATTAAATCTTGTTTTTACTCCATAAAAGTGTGTCATTACTTCCTCCTCTGTTCCTTCCTATGTTTATTTTTGCACATCATTTCACAGTAAATCTTATATTGGGATATCGTTATTGTAATGTTATTTTTTATTTAGCTCCATTAGACTGTTTCTTTTGAGGCTTTGCTTATCCTCTTGCATATTAAAATGACAAAACACCCTCTAAGGGCCCGGCTTATTCAAGTTTGACAGATTATGATACTGCAGTTATATTTACTGAGTTAAGTACCTGTCGCTAAAAGACATAGAAACGCTCTGTTTCCCAGTCATCCAATGCTTCCCTTATCTGCAGGATGGGAGCTACTGCACTGTAACTTTCTTTGCTGAGAATGTAGCCTGTGACAGCCCTTGTCACAGGGACATGCTCCACAGGTGAGGGGATTTGGGCAGATCAGGCTTTGAATCTGAAGCATCTCATTTTTCATACCCCCTACCCTGTAAAGTTCTAACCTGAAGTTAGTTCCCTGGCTTTTAATTCCCCTTTTAAAATTGTTTGCAGGCTGAGGAAAGAGTTCTGGGTAACTCTAAAGCACACGTAGGGCATTGTAAACATTTTTTCCCATTGATAAAGGTATTTTTTTGCTGGTTCTGTACCCCTTTTCTGTTCTTCAGATATAATACCAGCACCAACCTAGGCATGATGTATTTGGATAAGATGGAGACTCCCCTCCCAATGCAAACAGCAGCTACAAGGGGTCTGTTTTAACTGGAACCACAGTGATGGAAATAGGTTTACATTCACCATCCCCTGCAATCCTCCCCCTGAGCTGCTTTTTGCATAACAAAAAAAAGTTCACATTGATTGCTTTAACACCTAATTTGAGGTAGTCATATTCCGTGTGTCAGCTATAGGTATTGTCTCTTAACCATCTTCTCAACTTATAGCTGAGGCAGTTAAATAATGAGAGAGAGTGAATTATTCTCACTATTCAGAGCAGCTGTATTTTAGTACACATGATGGTTTAGTATACATGATGCCTGAATGGGCATGGTGGGCACCTTGGTTTTGCAGTAATGGGGGAAATGCGCTCTGTATATGTCTCAAGGCACTTTCCTGAATAAAAAGTCATAGTTAAAGGTAATGCATCTAGTGATTTTCTTTTCCTGAGAAACACCTTCAGGTGGCCAAAGTTAAATTTAGCAGTCCCATCTCTGTTCTCCCTCTATTTCCATGCTGAAATTATGTTAAGGATATTTTTTTGTTTTTTGCTTTGATATTTTGCTTGCTTTTTATAGGAATTAATATAGGTAAAGGTAAAGGTACCCCTGACCATTAGGTCCAGTCATGGACGACTCTAGGGTTGCTGTGCTCATCTCGCTTTACTGACCAAGGGAGCCGACATTTGTCCACAGGCAGTTTTTCTGGGTCATGTGGCCAGTATGACTAAGCCGCTTCTGGCAAAACCAGAGCAGCCCACGGAAACGCCATTTACATTCCCACCGGAGTGGTACCTAGTTATCTACTTGCACTTGACATGCTTTCAAACTGCTAGGTGAGCAGGAGCAGGGACCGAGCAATGGGAGCTCACCCTGTCACTGGGATTTGAACCGCTGATCTTCTGATCGGCAGGCCCTAGGTTTTGTGGTTTAGACCACAGCGCCACCCGCATCCCAGGAATTACCTAATATACTGCCTTTCAAATAAATTCCCAGGGCAGTTGTTTCTGATCGATTTAAAACGTGAGAAGTTCCATAATACTACAGTAAATTACTTTTAAGCAGTGGAATTGAAATGCAGAAAAGCCAGTTTTGTGTACATGAGTTTTGGAAGATGCCAACACGCTTTCTTCTCTTACTTGCCTCTGAGTTTGAGGGAGATGAGTGCTTGTTAAACTGTTGAAAACTGGAAGATTACCTGGCCTGCTGAAGATCAGTTTTAGACTACAGCATGAAGAGATTAGCTCAAATTTATAACAGTTCACACTTTCCCTATTTCTCTTCTGGATTCAGTTGGCGAGGAAATTATATTTGTGATGTTCATATTGGTGTCACGTTTAAGATTTTGCCCGATACATCCGAAGGTAGACATAAAATGTAATAGAAATTGAGAAAAATATCTGCTTCTTGATTTTTCATTACAGCAGAGTTAAGGAAGCAATTTCTCAGGCTATTATGTGAAATCTTGACTCGAAAGTATCCATTTTAACATGAAATCAGATTGCTTTGATTTCCTATGCAATTTTTAATGAAAAGAATCACTTTTATTAGTCAGTTGATACCTGTGCATACATTGTGTTTGTTTTGGAAATGTTAAATGTAAAAGGAGGGTTTTGGAAAGCTGCAGTAAAGATGATCTTGAGATTGTGCAGGATGTTTCCAAAGGCTTCAGCAAAATTAATCTAGGTGTCTCTTCGGTAGGATTGCCAACCAACCAGGAAAAACAACCACCATTTCGGTTTTGCTTTAAAGTCAGTGTACAGAAAAGGAAGGGCATGTTCTCCTGTCCCTTGACCTTTTCCTACCCCCATTGCTTTTTTGTGTTTTTTCTTCACAACTTAGGTAAATACATAACTTTTGCACTGGACTCTGCCCCTTGACCTACCCCAAACTGCTGGGCCACCCTAAACCCCTCATGTTTCTGCTTGAGGCATTGCTCTGGGCATCCTTCCTGAGTGGAAGGAGATGAGTCAGAGAAACAACTCATGCAGAGCTGCCATTGTCAACCTCCTTTACTAGTTCTGCTGCATCTCTATAATCAAAGTAATTTAAACAGTCATTTGCATACAATGTGGAGTTGTGACAGGGTTGCGTTTCCCCAGCAGAAGGGAGCGGGAAATTCTTTGTCTAGAAGAATGCAAAGCCAGGGCAGTGAATCATTCAGAGATGCAGCAGGAAGCCTACTCTGCAAATGTATACTTCAGGTTCACAGGGATGTAATGCATTTCTCATGGCATTTTAATGGGTCTCTCGTGGCACACAGTTTTGAAATTACTGGCTTTGAGACATAGTAGTGGGGATGCTGTGGGGGTTTGCAACGATGGTTACTCTGCGATGTCTGTAATCCAGGCAGACTGTTCCTAATGTAAATGCCCCCACCACTATCAAATTATATTCACAGGATATGCTACTGTGATCACCTCTTCAAAAGTTCCTCTCCATTTAATTCACCCTGTAGTTCTGTGCAAAACCAAGGCAAGTGTGAGCACTAGCTGTATAATTATGTCGGCTCATTAAGGAAGAAACCTTGAATTGTTTCAAAAGGAATCAGTGGTTGTGTAGGAGTGTGATTTGCTTTGAATCCACCTTTCACTAATAAAACTCCTTACGACAAATAATTGTCAAGTTACATGATATAGAAACTGGAATTTATTACACAAGGGGGGAAAAACATAACCTCTCTCCCTGCTGTGTAAATTAACAGGTATGCAACTTGAAACAAAACGTGCATGCAGTGTTTTTGGCAATTGCTGATGGGGTACATCTCCTGGGGAGTTTGAAAAGTACCAGCAGTGTTTTTCAAGCAAGGTTAGACTGACAAAAACAAAACAAAACCCACCACAGATGTGCTCAGAAACAAAGAATGACCCTATGCTTTTGCTTTGAATATTCCAAGGCTGATGCGTTTGGTAGGGTTAGCAAATTAACTTTGGGAAGAAGCACAAAAGACCAGGAATAAGCAACCATGATGGTAATGGAATATAAATATTCATATATTTCTATTTGCCCTCTCTCCTTTTTGTTAATCCCCCTATTCCTGTATTTTTGTTTTTAAAAGGTGAGGATTGGGAGTTTTATATTCTTACAGATGTACTGATTACTTCAGCTTTCTAGCTGCTATTAAGGCCAATGCAAATGTGCGAAGGGGGCAACAGAACTCCCGCTTAAACCCAACATATTTCTCCCATATATTATTTTCTTGCCCTCTATTAGGGTACTGGCCTCTGTTATGCAATGCGTTTTCACTGTTAGATGGAGGGGGGGAAACTAAACACCTACTCTGTCAAAGTAAATAGGATGTCGGGTTATGTGTGTATACCAAATGTTAGCTTTACAGCGGTACCTCGGGTTACATACGCTTCAGGTTACATACGCTTCAGGTTACAGACTCCGCTAACCCAGAAATATTACCTCTGGTTAAGAACTTTGCTTCCGGATGAGAACAGAAATTGTGCTGCAGTGGCGCTGTGGCAGCAGGAGGCCCCATTAGCTAAAGTGGTGCTTCAGGTTAAGAATAGTTTCAGGTTAAGAATGGACCTCCAGAACGAATTAAGTACTTAACCCGAGGTACCACTGTATATTGTTTATTAATTTGTGAATCGCCTTGCAAAGGAGTCTCAAGGTGATTTACATAAAAGCAACTATAATAGCTTTAGAACAATCCAAAATCAACAACTAAAGACAGGTTTAAAAAACAATACAGAATAAACACCTGAGGCAGAGAACTCTGCAACCAGCTGGAAAAGCTTGTTGAAACAAAAATGTATTCAGTTGTTTCTGGAAATAAGAAATAGTGGCTACCTGTCACATCTCAACAGTGATGCTATAGAAGAGGCCACATAGAAAACCCTGCTCTGAGTTTCTGTGGAACAGCCATCTGATATTTTAGGGCCTTGTATGTTAGTACCAAAATCTTGAGTGCAGCCCATCAGAAGATTGGTAGCCAGTAGAGATGCCACAGATAAGATGTTATATGCTGGTGTTAGTTGCTCACACAAGCAACTGAGCCCCTGCTATGTCAGGGAGCGGCAGGACACTGATGAGTGTGCACTGGGGGGCAGGGGGGCTAGAGTCTGACTCTGGAAAGGGGGCCAGTGATTTGTGAGGAACTGTACCAGCTAGGAGGCAAGAGTCAGAGTCAGGGGAAGGTTCAGAGCTGGAGAGTGGGACACAGGGTGGATTGGAAGAAGAGGAGGATAAAGCCAAGTGAAGCAAGTGAAGGGCCAGGTGCTTCTCCATGCTCTCCTGCACCACTGTCTCCCAGAACCAGGAGGGGTTGAAAAGGGATGAGCAGAGGAAGTTTCTGTGCAGGCACAGCCTCTGGCTGTGTGTGTGCAGCCTGTCAGGGGAAGGTACATAAACTGGCGGAGGGGGAGTGATCATATTTTGTGGCAACTGCTCCATAGAGTACAGACCTGTCAATATCTGCCTAGATGCTAGATCAGTGCATGTAGAAGCAACTGTAAGTGTTATCTTTGACAGTAATGAGTAAACGATCCGCCGTGTTCATTTCTTTGGCTGTGAAGTGCCCTTGATGCGTGGACTGTACTAGCTGCTGCTTTCAGACCAACCTCAAGGGTAGTCCAACCTTTCAGTGGTCCAACTTTGATGTCACCCTGGACTCACCCAGTAATTGGCTAGCTTTAATCAACCACAATTGTCAAGGGTTGAGAAGGCACATCATTGGGTGCATACTCACAACCATCTTGCCAGCATCATCAGGATGCAAAAACTGAAACTGATGCAGCAAACCAAGGAATTAGACCAGTGAGAGCAGCCTCAGCATGGATATTGAAGGCCCCAAGACAGTAGTTCTAGGGTTCTCCAAAACCCCACCATAGCTGATGAAATGAAAAAGAAATAGCTTTAACTGAGCTCAGGAGTGGATGGTTCAGAAGAAAAGTGTGAGGGCCGTGTAAGGATGGAACCCTGGGGAAGCAGGATGGTTACATAAATGATGTTCCTCTGTGCCTGCAGTCAGTGTAATGGCTCTGAGATGAGTTCAGCCATACCCAAACTAGCCCATCTTGTGTGCTGTTGTGTTGCAGTGATTTGCAATTTGGTTCATGACATTTGCTCATTTCTTTTGTATTTCTTTGGGTCTTCTCCTCCCTCCCCTCCCTCCAACCTGAGCCTCTGGTGAGAGGGTGTTGAAACCTTTATTGCCAGCCTCAAGTCAAGCGATTCTCTCTGTCGATGTTGGTTCCTGACACAACTTTAAATATGCCTTATTGCCTTTGAATGTATTTCAGTAAACACTTCCTTGTAAGAAGGTAATAAAAGGAGACACTTCATAGCCTTTCAAGTTCTGCTAAATATGCTGTACAGCACTGCAATTCAAATGCATTAAGATTTGCTGACTTTATTGTTCTTAGGAACATGCCCTTCAGTGCCTGCCTTTCATCACACATGTCTAAAGGAATCTGCCAAATGTTAAATCTACAGTTCCAGACAGGTGTGTATTATTTACAAGAATGTTCAATTGTGGGACCTGTAATTGACTAGTCGTCTTGATCAAGCCTTCAATCCTTTTGCACTTCACATTTTCAGACTTGTTTTGAAACATCTCTTGCAGTGCCAAAGTCACACTTAGGGCCACTTTCCACAAGATATTTCCTTTCTTGCATGTTTTCCAGGGTTAAAGGTGGAGGTGTGTTGAATGTTTTGTAGGCAGAAACAAAGCATTTTTGTAGGGTACAAATCTGTTCTTTCCCTCAACACAAATTGTGTGAATATTCATCTTTCCCCCCCCATCCTTTTTGACACCATTGTTGATGCTATATACTACAGCTTCCAGGAAAGGCTTCACAACGTTATGCTGGCAGGTTTGGCAATAAGATGACGTCACTGAAAGCAATACAAATGAATAAGCATTATTTATTGCCTTCTTACAAGGAAGCATTTATTGTGCTTTTAAAGCTTGTACATCACCTTGCATTTCTTCAGGAAGAGTGTGATTTATAAACAAGCAAACATTTTTGCAAGAGTTGCCAAAATTCCAGAAAAGAGGATGCATTTTTCAGCCCTGCTAACCATTTGTAAAAAAATATATAAAAAAGCAAAACTGCTCAGCTGTTGTTAAAGCAGGTATGAAAGAGGTTCCACAGATCAGCAGTAGGGTGCTTGCACAGCATACAAAAGATCCCAAGTTTTCAGACCCTCCTAGTGTCCCTATTTTCCAGGGACCATAGTGGATTTACAGAAGCCAACCCTGGTTTCTGATTTGATCCCACAATGCCCCACTTTTCCTTGTTTAGTCGTTTAGTCATGTCCGACTCTTCGTGACCCCATGGACCAGAGCACCTCAGGCACTCCTGCCTTCCACTGCCTCCCAGAGTTTGGTTAAACTCATACTGGTAGCTTCGAGAACACTGTCCAACCATCTCGTCCTCTGTCGACCCCTTCTCCTTGTGCCCTCCATCTTTCCCAACATCAGGGTCTTTCCCAGGGAGCTTTTCTTCTTCTCATGCGGTGGCCAAAGTATTAGAGCCTCAGCTTCATGATCTGTCCTTCTAGTGAGCACTCAGGGCTAATTTCCTTAAGAATGGATGCGTTTGATCTTCTTGCAGTCCATGGGACTCTCAAGAGTCTCCTCCAGCACCATAATTCAAAAGCATCAATTCTTCAGTGATCAGCCTTCTTTATGGTCCAGCTCTCACTTCCATACATCACTACTGGGAAAACCATAGCTTTTACTATACGGACCTTTGTTGGTAAGGTGATGTCTCTGCTTTTTAAGATGCTGTCTGGGTTTGCCATCGCCTTTCTCCCAAGGAGCAGGCGTGACTGCTGTCACCATCTGCAGTGGTCATGGAGCCCAAGAAAGTACAATCTCTCACTGTCTCCATTTCTTCCCTTTCTATTTGCCAGGAGGTGATGGGAACAGTGGCCATGGTCTTCGTTTTTTTGATGTTGAGCTTCAGACCATATTTTGCACTCTCCTTTTTCACCTTCATTAAAAGGTTCTTCAATTCCTCCTCACTTTCTGCCATCAAGGTTCTGCCATCTGCATATCTGATGTTGTTGCTATTTCTTCCGGCAATCTTAATTCTGGCTTGGGATTCATCCAGCCCAGCCTTTCGCATGATGAATCCTGCATATAAGTTAAATAAGCAGGGAGACAATATACAGCCTTGTCGTACTCCTTTCCCAATTTTGAACCAATCAGTTGTTCCATATCCAGTTCTAACTGTAGCTTCTTGTCCCACATAGAGATTTCTCACTTTTCCTTAGGATGTCCCTATTTTCATTGGAGAAATTTTGGAGGATATGATTTTCAGGTATCTCCAGTTAACACTGTCTAGCAAACGCCTCTCCCCAAGACTCTGGAAAGCCGGTATCAGAGTAGGCATGAATGGGTTACCTGGTAGATTGGCCTTAGAGAGTGGCAAGGAGGATATCCAACCTTGTGCCATGGGTTGATGGAGGGTACTCAGGGAAAGGAGAAAAGCAGCTCCATGTGGGCAGTACTGTTTCAACAGGCAGCCACAGTGGAACATCCCCCTCTCCAACTGCACTCATCAGCCATGGTCATGGACTATCTTGGAGCTCATCCAGACTTGCAGTTCCCCCCAGGTAACACAATCCTTACCGCTGAATTGGAGCAAATGTCATTTGGGGTTTCAGCCGACAGACATTTGCATCGATTCAGCGCTAAAGAACGAGGGAAAGCATTGTGGGAGAAGGCAGTGGGGCAAAGGCAAAACTGCATAGACCCATTTGTAGAAAGCATGGGACAAGCAGGAAATCACTCAGACCTCTGCTTTCTATGCACTGGACAAGTGGAAGTGTGGACAAGCCCTTGAACAGTGGCCTGACTCAGTATGGAAAACTCATATGTTCATAGTCTCATTTTTATACTTTGCATTTGTGTGTGTGTGTGTGTGTGTGTGTGTGTGTTTTTAAATAATTTTTATTTAATTGGGAGACATAATGCATGCAGAAGGTCTGACTTTCCATCCCTGGCATCTCCGGTTAAGGTTAAAATATGTCAGGTAGCAGATTATGGTCAGATTTTTCTGCCTCAGACCTTGGAGGATCACTGTCAATTAGCATAGAATACTGGGCTTGGCAGACAAAGAATCAGATCTGGTATAAAGCAGCTCATTATATTATTATACATCTTGAGCTTGCATAGATGTGGATACAATTTTTTAAAATCCCAGTTCCATTTGTATATGTGATAAGACTTGGATGACAGATATATGTGTACCTGTAGTTTGCTAGTAAGTTAACTAGTAAGTTAACTGCTTCAGCAGTGCTCAGCACACAAACTTCAGATGAAATGAACTTTGCCCCGAGTTAAACACACAGCAGATGTTGAGGATCTCTACCGCTTCTCTGAATGGTTTCTGCTTTGAATTGTGACAAAATTACCATGGACTCTTAAATAATAAATACTTGTACTTTACTTGCTTGCTTCTTTTAGTGTGATGGTCTGAAATGAATGCAGCACTTTTTATATCATTTACATAAGTTGTTTTTTTAAGACTTTCCTTATCTTTTTGTAGAGCTTACAATAAATATTTGGTTATATTTGTGCTCTTTGTTTCTCACATTTGAGCTAGGCCTAGTAAGTTACCAAACAAGTAAAAATGTGAATGTTACATCAACTTTTATATTAATTCTTTAAACGCTAAATTGTGAGTGCATAGTGTTGTTACCTGCTTATTTCAATAGAGTTTTTCAATAGGACCAAATAGGACCACCTCACCTCAAAAAGGTTATTGTAGAGCTGGAAAAGATTCAGAAAAGGGCAACCAAATGATCAAGGGTTTGGATCGATGCCACTATGGTGGGGGAAATTTGAAAATGACTTCCAAATTCAATGGTAGGTTTCATGATTCAGTTACTATAACCAGGGACACACAGTCATTTACTGTAGAGGGGAAGAGGATTTTGGAACCATATTTGCAGCCAAGGCAGAAGTGTTGCCTGGGCATTTATTGAGTGGACAGAGAAATCAATTGAACTACCCACTTTTTTCTGCAAGAACAAGTGGCTCACCTTACTGGTGAATCGACAACTCTAGTTCAGTTTGGAATTAGACTCAACAAATCCCAACCCCCAAATTCCTGCTGTGATCCCAGTGTGGTTGGTAGCATGCCAGGGTCCAAACAGCCTTCATACCTTCCACCCTGCCTTTCTGCCCTTCTCACTTACTTGACAGCAACAAGGGAACATCCTGCCTGCCTGCCTGCCTGCCTGCCTGCCTGCCTGCCTGCCTGCTTTGAACAACACTGTTCCAGGTGCCTTTGGTTTTCCAGGGCCCATGAATCAGCTGTCCTAGAAACTGCATGTTCCAGAGCACCTTGCACCTGAAATGTTGTGAATATGCTTATAACAGCATCCTTGGTACAAGGAGCCCTGCAATGCTGCCTTTGCGGTGTTTGTGAAGCCATCAATGGAAGGAGGCATGCGGAGAAGGATGTCTGGGACAAGTGTTGTTCTGTTCATTGTGCAGCTGAGCATTATGTAATTGAACCAATTTTTATCCAGACAGAGCCAGGTAAATAAGAAGTTTTGCAACATCACTAGTTTCTACCAATGGTAAAGACCCCTTTATAACACTTCTGTCCTTGACCATCCACACACAAATTGATGTAGTTCAGAAACAGCTGTATAGGGTATAGATTTTCAACTAATTGGGTTTTATCTTTTCAGGTCTGTAATTTTCTAATCGCTTTTCCTTAAGTCCCTTTAACTTTTTCTTTTCTTTCTTTTTTTTTAAAAAGAAGGCTAGGAGTATTTCTCAACCCACAGTTGTCATGCCTGTGAACAAAAAAAATGGATAATCTTTACAAGGGGGAAAAACCAAAACTAATTCCAGCTTGATTATCACTGATGCTTTTAAGTACCTTCAGTCTTTCCCCCCATTATGTCACATGCTGCAAGATGGATTTTCAAAATAATCTTTATGCCCAGGATTTTAACTGTGGAACATCTGTTTCATTTTGACGAAACTATGATGAGCATCTGTTTCCATGGAAGGTATGAATTAAACCAGACCACATTCATTTGTGGAGTTATGGATTATCTAGACTTGTGCTGTTTCACGAATAAATCATAAAGGTTGGATCAGCACTATCAACCATATTAGCATGTTTCAAACTTAGTTAACATCAAAAATGTTGGTGTTACCCTAAATTTAAGACTACATTTAAAAAAGAACCAGTGTGTTTCAACACACTTCCGGTTTACAGATTCCAGAACTAGCTATACTGTATATTAAACAAGTGGCCACAGTCAAGGTAGTACATATGTAATGAGCATTTACTGTGGAGAAAAATCTCTTTAAGTATACAAATGCTCCAGTTCAAAAGGTGCACAATCAGGTTCTATAGATACATTTCTTTTAACTGAAAGGCCCACACCACTATACATGTGTGTCCCAGTCACATTCTCCAGTAATGCTGATAGTTCATTTTGGAGAAAGACTGGATCAAATCCTCAATACAGTGGTACCTTGGGTCAAGACCTTAATTTGTTCTGGAGGTCCGTTCTTAACCTGAAACTGTTCTTAAGCTGAGGTACCACTTTAGCTGCCGCCGTGCCGCCAGGGCACAATTTCTGTTCTCATTCTGAAGCAAAGTTCTTAACCTGAGGTACTATTTCTGGGTTAACGGAGTCTGTAACCTGAAGCGTCTGTAACCCGAGGTACCACTGAACTCCTCTCTGTAGCTCATCTCATGAACATGTTAATGAAGAATGCTATTTTAGGACAATTTGCTTGTGGCTGTGCTTATTCCCCAGTAAATGAGAATACAGCCCAGAAAATGTTGATCAGTGCTTAGTTAATAAATGTCTAAATAAATAAAAAATTACACACACACACACACTTGACACATCAATTTCCTCCTGTTGGATCAAAGTGAAAAATATGTGAGTCCAAGTACAGCATTTAACTATATAATGAGATGTGATGAATCTACTATGAACTTTTCTATGGGTGAACAGCCTTGCCTTTGACCATCCACTTTTGATGCAGACTGTCACTTGACAGTTTCATGCATCATTATTTGGCTTTCAGAATACTTTCTTTCTCTACTCCTGGTCCAGGATGTATTTAGATGTTCCCGAAGCTAAACTCCACTTGCTTGGAGTATGGCTGCCCTGCAATACACACAGATTTGGCTATTTTTCAGGCTTTAGTTCTGAACTGAAGATGCTAGTTGGCCCAGATTCAACTAAAGTCACTGGGTTTACTTGGGCCAGTCACCATCTCCCAAACAAATAAATGACTGGCAGTGGAATCCTATGCACGCCCAGGTAAGTGTGTATAGGATAGCTGCCTGTATCATACTGAAAGCAACAGAACAAGTTATTTGTGACTACTTTAGGTGTTATTACTTCTGGTGGAACATTATAGCTGAATTAGGGATATTTGTTGTTGCAGTAAACTAAAATATTGGTTGAAGCATATGGACCTAATGGTCCCACCATTAAAAAGCAATAATACTACAGAGGTAACAGATTCCATCTCTAGAGCAGATTCAATGACAGATGTTTCCAATGATCTCTCCCCCTGCTCTTCTCGGTCAGTTAATGACTTTTCAAGAAAAAATGTTTCTTAAGCCAAAGATACAAGTCATGTAATGGACATCCTCCCAACATACAGTTTTCCTGGAAACTGACCAGGATACGAACCACTAGGAAGTTCTCCTGTGCAACCCTCAACAAAACAAACAGGAGCTACAGAAAAGCACTATCATCACACTCTACTGAAGTAGCATAGCTGAGGCTGCTAAAATGATTAGGGAGGAGTTTTTGCTTAATGGAAATAAAATAATATCTTCTCTCCTACATAAATGCTGAGGGAAATTTATTGGGAAAGTCAAGCTACAGGAATAATAATAATAACAACCCTTATTAAATTAGTGATCAATGTTCATGGCACAGCCACCTTTATTTTTTAACATTATTTATCTTCGTTTTGCAAAAAGAAAAAAAGGAAGGAGGAAAGCTAAAACAGTGATAAAATAAGACTTTCTCCATAGAATCAATCATTTGTGAAATTTCATTTTTTTAAAATATTGCAGGTGATTTTGGTGCCGAGGTCAGGGAAGTATTTGAGATACATAAAGTACATAAGAACATAAATTGTGACATTCCTCTGTTATTTTCTCATATATATATATTTCCTTTACAAGTGTATTCAGGCATACTGAGTTTGCCTTTAAAGATGAAAAGAAAAGAAATGATTTTGGTTTCTTTTATTCCCTTTCTGCTTTATGAGGTTTATGAGCACAATAAGCACATTTTACCTACAACTGAATAGCTCCTATTTAGAGATAACATTTGGTATTCTTTATGGCACATCAGTGCCATGGTTGTCAGTTACTCCAAGACAATGGAGAGATACAGAAGAGGCAAAGAGAGCACACTGCATTGGAACAAGTCCATTTCAGAGCTGGAAAGGAACTTTCTCATCAGACACAGATTTTTAAGAGCCATAATTAGACAACTGGGTTACTTTTCAAAATACAGTATTTTTGCAATCGTATTCCCCCCCCCCCACTTTAAAACAGCAGCAGCAGCAGCAGCAACAACAACATTATGTGAATCTTTTCTCATCTCCCCACTCCCATAAACAACTTTTCTAATCACCCTTGTTCTAAACACTCAGTTGGCATGGGAGCAACTCATTCCAGATGCCTCACTGTTCTTGCCTGCACTGTCCTCACTCCTGGTGGCAGTCAGCCATACTTAGTCACCCACCACCATTCCCTCCTTGAGGCTAAGGGGAACTGATTAAGCACCTCTGCATTTTCTCCAAAGTTATTTCACTATGAGATGCAGAAGGGTAAGCACATCCATATTTAAACAAGAGGTAATTTTTGTAAATTAGAGAGAGAGAGAGAGAGAGAGAGGGAGGGAGGGAGGGAGGGAGGGAGGGAGAGCGCAATTCCCACCCCACCCTTCCAGTGTTTCATATTGCATGTGGTTGTTCTTTGAATCTCTTATCCCTCTGGGAGGAGAGCTGCTGTTTGGGGAATGGGGTAATTGGAGAGGGCAAACTAGGAAAGTTAAAACTGAGTTAAAAGCATTCTAATCACAACCTGGCAGGTGGAGGAGTGCTGAAGAAGGGCCCATTAGAGAGAGATGAGAGGGGTTACAGCAGGCACTCCCAAACTTGGCCCTCCAGCTGTTTGGGGACTACAATTCCCATCACCCCTGAGCACTGGTCCTGTTAGCTAGGGATGATGGGAGTTGTAGTCCCAAAACAGCTGGAAGGCCAAGTTTGGCCATGCCTGGGTTACAGCATATCAGAACAGGTAAGGGAATTCAGGAGGTTGGGGGAGCAGACATGCCTTCCAAAGATGGCGATGAGGTTGTCAGCAGGACAGCAGGGGTGGGTGGCGGCTGGCTGGCTAGCAAACGCTTCTTCATTGACCAAAGTTGCTAAACCAGTGTTGTGTGGTGTGTTTCCTTACAGCTTGTGAAGCTGGATATGTTTGTTTTAGACTGTGGGTTACTGCAACATGTGAGTGGGGCCTATGAATGTGTTTCCAACTGTGCTGCCAACGGGCCACCCAGTTTCACTGGAGCTGGAGGATCAGCAACCCCTTCCATTGTATCTTTCTTTCTTTTTTGTTTTTTATGATTATTTTATATTTTGCCCTTGTCATTTTATTGTCCACTGCTCTGGGTATTTTATACAGAAAATGCACTAAACTCAGTTCTGTGATCCTCCAAAGAATCATCTTTCTCCAACACAGGAGATGCTCATGGGGCCATCACAACATAAGGACATAATCTGTTATTTTTCTCTTGAGTATAAATACTACCGAGGAGGTAATGCTGTTCTTCTAGCATACTTCTTCTTTATCGTCACAACAACAAACCCTGTTGTTTGTCACTAGAGAGTGTGTGTGATTGGCCCAATGTTATGTTGGCCTTCATGACTAAGCTAAGATTTCAAATCCAGCATTCCCAGTTCAGCTTTTTGTTTACAACAGTGCTGACGTGTGTGTGTGTGTGTGTGTGTGTATCTTGCACTTTCTTGACAGTTTCTCATCAAAGAATAAATATATTTTGTCTGTTTCCACAATTTGTATCATGATCATGGTCTATCTGAAATATGAATGCTGTGAAATGTGTTGGTTGTTGTGTTGGTCAGCTGTATCTTTGAGAGAAGTTGGAATGGATTTTATTGAGTTCCAGGTTAAAGTTTTGACAGATGAAATAAATCTCTGCTTCTTTGCCCCAATATCAGATATTTAATATTGTCAACATTACCAATACAGATCAGTGTTAAAGAATCCTCTCTCTTTTTTAGTTACATGTAAACATTTAGTTGAATATAAACTAACTTATTGATAGTCTATACACAGAATGGTTTATTGATACTTTTGTCAGATTTCATAATATTCGTCCTTCTTAATAGCTCCATTGATTTGTTTAGAGTGGGAAAATAATAACGGTAGATAATAAGGAAAAGGGGGGCTATTTTCTGTTGTAAAAACAAATGCTTGAATAATGGTAGATTCAAAGATGCTGAATTTCTGCT
Organism: Podarcis gaigeae; assembly: GCF_964106915.1. Taxonomy (NCBI): domain Eukaryota; kingdom Metazoa; phylum Chordata; class Lepidosauria; order Squamata; family Lacertidae; genus Podarcis; species Podarcis gaigeae. Next base: position 18,345,948 of record NC_139681.1, read on the forward strand.
ACATGCTCCCCCAAAAAACAACAACAACCAGTAAGGTTGTTTTTTTTTTAATAAATAATTGCTTGAAGGGTTTCGTGGGTGGCATGGGAGCAATAAATGGTCTATGATGAGGAGAAGTGAATGATACAAGTGGCACAGTCTGCAGATCAAAGGAAATATGAGATGGAAAATCTGTGATAGTATCTCATCACTCTTCCATCCTTCCTAGCAGCTGCTGTGGACATTTCAGTCAAAGCATTTTTAAGTGTGTGGGGGGGGGAGCGGATTAAAACCTACCTCCACATCATTTCCTCATTTGGCCCCCAATAGCTGTTATTAGCCTTGCTGAGGGCAGGATGATAGAGGGACCTATTTATTTTTCTTAGTGGGGCTAAAAGGAGCTTCAGAAGGTTGACTTAAATCAGAAATAGCATGGTGGGAAAAGGTTGAGCACTGATAATTTTTGTTTAGGAGCCAGGCATCCATAATGGCCTGTAGAAATATTCTGGTTATGTTTCAGATGGAGTTTAGAGTGGCATATCTACCCTAAGGTTCTAGAGTGGGTTATCAACCCTGAGGCTGCTGGCAGCTCATTAAAATCATTTGTTCCCTGGCTATGGGCAGCAGTTTTGTGGAGTCTTGCCATCACCCATGGTTCATTTTGGGTGTCCTACTATGTGCTCAGTGGAATCAGTTTGCTCTGTGTGATAGTGTACATGTCAAGTAACACGTTTGAGCACTGAGATCTTCTAATGGGGCCTTGCTCCAGGTGCCTTCTCTGGTTATGATGTAATGAAAAGCAAGCAGTATCTCAGGGCATCCTTAATGTCCCAGACACTGTATGAATGTTTTGCTGATAAATGTTTTGCTTATAAAATCAAAGTGACACTAATTGCATTTGCTAAGGGAAGAACATTTGTAAATGTTTACTTAAATTTCCTCCTTTTAACTTTAAGACTGCTTGGCACTCTGAGATTCTGCCTTACTTTAAGTATGGAATGTATGTGACCCACCCCCCCTACAGCTTTTCTGCTGCTGTCATCTGCTTCTTCTTTTTTTGGCAACAGTGTTCTGATTACTATCATCACCAAGAATGCTGATGTTGCCAGGGCTTCAGTTATAGTTGAGTTGTTGTAGGAATATCTAGCATATCATTTGTTTAATTTATTTAACAGACTTCTAAGATAGCTTTCAAAGTATAATTATCTTTCCAAAGCAGTGTACAAAATGTAATAAACACATTTTAAAACAAACCTGGGAGTTCATAATTAACAGAGAGAGAGAGAGCATTTCAAGCTACCCAGTCTAAAACTATAACTCGGTCATTGACGAGGCATACAGAGAGCAAAGAAAGAAAGTTAAGCCTACCCTCTTAATTAAAAAACAGATTGAAAGAAAAAGAAATCTCTAGGGCTCACTTAAAAGAAAATAGAGGGTGCTAATTGTACCTCTTGGGGGGGTGTTCTACTGATGTGGGGCCACCACATTTCTAAATATGCTTAGAAATGTGTGTTTGGATAAATAATACATTTAAAATATGTATTTAAATATATAATGAAACAAACATTTCCATGCAGTTCAAACAAGTAATTATCACATGCAAAAGCAGGATGGAATGGATTTCTGGGTGATCACATGCAAAAAGTAATTTGGATCAGAAACAGACTTGCATGTCCCTAGACTGATTCTGGATCCTTCGGCATAAAAATCAGGCCCTCTACCACTGGGTATGGTCGCCCCAAAGGGTCCTAGCCACCCCCAATCCCCAGGCATCTTGAACATGTGTTCCATGGAAGCCTGTATATTTTCTCTGCAGGCCTCCACACGCAGGATAATTTTGAAAAGTAAATAACATCTGAACCTTAAGGGGGGAATGTGAATTTTAAAAACCCTAGTTTTTAAAACAAACAAATGCACATACAGAATGTTTATTTGCTTAGAATGTTTGTATCTTCTAAGTTTACAACACAGATTAAAAGATAAATAGGTAAAGGTAAAGGGACCCCTGACTGTTAAGTCCAGTTGCGGACGACTCTGGGGTTGGGGTGCTCATCTCGCTTTACTGGCCGAGGGAGTCGGCGTTTGTCCACAGACAGCTTCTGGGTCATGTGGCGAGCATGACTAAGCCGCTTCTGGCGAACCAGAGCAGCGCACAGAAACACCGTTTACCTTCCCACTGGAGCGGTACCTATTTATCTACTTGCACTTTGACGTGCTTTCAAACTGCTAGGTTGGCAGGAGCAGGGACTGAACAACGGGAGCGCACCCTAACACAGGGATTCGAACTGCCGACATTCTGATCAGCAAGCCCTAGGCTCTGTGGTTTAGACCACAGCGCCACCCACGTCCCATAAATACAAGTATGTAAAATAAAATAATAATACCACAGTAAAAGAGCTGCAGTTTGTTAAGTGCACTGGAAATGGTAGTTCTGTGAGGGGAAAACCACAGTTCCCAGCAGAAATAATGTGCTTTAAATGTGCATTGAATATGTTTTATGTATAGCGTGGATATCACAGAAATAGAGTACTTTCACATTCCCAAACCTGGTGCCCTCCTGATGTTGATGAACAACAACTCAACCACCACCCTCACCAATGGACATGCTGGCTGAGACTGCTGAGAGTTTGCATCCAACAACCTCTGGAGGGCACAAGGTTGGAAAAGGCTGTGTATTTGTGAGCTAAGCTCCTTGACCTCTAAATAGCTACATTGATATATATGTCACCGTAAGCATTATTATAATGTAATTATTTTGACTTTCATCATATTCAGAAGCCAATTTTCATTGATCAGTGACAGTAAGGGTTAACTTGCAAGTTAAAATTTCCAGACCCAAATGCGGCAATTCCCATGTTGGATATACAGGAAACCTGCTGAGTGACTGGAACCTTACATGTGACTGGAAATGGGCAGATTTCCTATTCCGTTCCTTTCTTGTTCCATGCATTTGCTCTGCCCTGCACCCCCACTCCTCCCCCTGCCACATGATACCTGTGGGTAATTGGTAGTGTGTCAGCCATGGACGTACTTTTCCACTGCCCTGTCGTTGTGTAAGAAGAACAAAAGAACAATGATTTCCAAAAGCAAAAATGTTAAAGAGATTAACTAAGATTTGTGCAGTGACTTCATGCAGCTGACATGCACTCAGAATTGTGCAGTGGTTGGACTTGGAATCTTCAGTCTTGACAATTTTTACACACGGGAGGCATTCTTTCAACGGTGCACTTGCTACCTAGAGGACAGATATGATTTATGGCACCCCAGCAACTTGGTCCATTTTAATTTCCGTATATGAAGAAAAGATGCTAGCTAGTAATGTAAGAAGAGGAGACAGGCACAAAACAGAAACGAGAACATATAGGGAAGGAGCTTCAGAGTGGGGAGTCTGTGGTGATAAAAGGAACAAAAGGAATTGATGAGATTATGTGAATCTTTGTGCACATGTCTATGAGTATCCATGCATCAAATCAAGGTTTCTTCAACACTGTGCACCTGGTATCATAGCAGACTAATTTGTAGATTAGGTGCCCTAGAAAATAAATGCACAATATGGGGTTATTCTGATTGTTGTGCCAACATAACCTCTTCAACCATAATTTATACTTCTGGCACTTAGGACTCTCTGGCAGACATGCCAATGCAAACATTTTATGAGCGTGATTCTGGTCCTGGTTAATGATGCAACAGCACTGAAACTGATATATCTGTATATCACTGTCTTGGATGGGAGACCACTGGGAGTTACATGTGGAAACATGTTGTCATAATGTGTGCATGTCTACTGATAAATTCGATTAAGTCTAGAAGATGTATATGAAAGGGCAGAGAGAGAGATGGAAACGTCAATGCTACCAGGCTGGAAATGGATGGGTAAGGCAGGTCATGGCAAGATACAAATGGGAAGGGATCCACTGCATATTGTGGCTTTTCATTGGTGGCCCCTCAGTTGTGGAAGAGTCTCCACAGGAAAGTTCACCTAGTGCCAATGTGGCACTAGGCATTCTCTCTGTTAAGTTGTGGGTGAACATATCAGACGACGCAGCAATTCTTCAAACAGCTCTTGTTTAGTCACAGGCTAGGACAGAACTGAACTGAAGGGTTCAGTCAGCCTGCTTATATAGAGCTCCAGTACAATGTAACCTTGTTGTTGTTGTTGTTTGTTGTTTTACTTTGACAAATATATTTTATTTGCAAGGTAAATTGGCAAAATTAGTAAGTATTCTGTACTTCAAACTGGTACCCCATTGGTTTTTCTATGACCATAATAAATGCTCTAACAAAGATGCCTCTAAAAATAGTAATAAACGTAAAATGGGAAATGACCATGTGATTGTTGCAGCCGCAAAAAGCTTAGGATAGGAAATACCAACAGCTGTGTTAACTCTGCATGACATTGCATTAACTTGATGTGAGTGTTCTTCTTCTGAGGCAAATGTGCCAGTTAAGGATAATGTTCCACTTAGCCCTTCAAATACATAATTTTTGTCTTTGTTTTGTTAGTGATTCTCTGGTGAACCTTGTAACTTCCACCCTTTTCGTTGCACACATCAGTGATAATGCTTGCGTTTTTTTCAGTTCTAATATATTGATAAATACCGCTGATTCAGAACGTTTACATAATCTTTCCAATGTCAGCAGTCATTTAAATTATCCTAACTTTGTACTGAATCTCTAAAATCCAATTACCAGCTAATAATAATTGTCAGTTTTACTCTAAACCTTTAATGATAGGTCACAAGGGATGTTGTATCAGAAGGATTAAATCGTTGGAGACGGTAGCTGTGCCCAGCCTTAAATTACTAGCCTCTTATCTGCTGGTAACAGAGCCACTATATGTTTTGTCGCCATTTTTGCTAAATAGAATAAATGTCACCCAAATTAATTTCATCTCTCTTAAATTAGCTTCTTAGTGTGATTTCTCACTTCAGTCAAAAATTTATTTCCCACCAGAATTAAATTTCCTTCGTAATCTCTTTTATTTGCAAGAGGGAGTTGAGGGGAGGGGTGAGGAGAACGTTAAGGAACAAATGCTGTTTAATTCGTTCTTTGAGTAGCTTTGAACTTTTATTCTTCTTAAAGAATAGACGGTGCAAGAACAGGAACATTCAATAGATCCAAATCCAACCCCTATAAGCTATGAATTGAGATGTGCACCCAGAATGGCATGGTCACTCTGAATTATCTGGAGAAAGGCATGTGTATGTGAGCGGGTATATACTGTATTCCCATGAAGTGGTTAGTCCATTTCTTACAATCAGGAGACTGCTCCAGACCAATATTCCTGGATACGGAACTGTCCACAATAGTGACATGAATAGAAAGACACTTGCTTTCCAGGAGGTCTGTATGTGCATCAGAGTTGCTAGGGAGCTTTGTCTCAACCTGCGACTTTTGGCACCCCGGTTCCTCACCTGGGTATGCATCAGCTCTTGCCCCCATCTCTATTCATCCTCCTGGCCCTGTTTGCCAAGTTTTGGCAAGATCTCCTTTGGATACATTTATCCTCACATCTGGAGTGTACACTTCATTCTCCTTCCCTCAGTGACTCTTGGGGTTTTCAAATTAAATTTGAGACATTGGTTCCCTTGCCCATAATAGCTGCTCAGGTGGGCTTATGGTATGAAAAAGTGAACCCACTGCAATTCTTCTTTCTGCTCAACTGCTAATAGAAAAGCAGCTAATTAACTGAACTACAAATCAGGAAATCTCCTTTTCAAATCTCACCTCTGCCATAAATTCACTAGGTTGCCTTAGGCGAAGTACTCTCACTGCATCAGTCCTTCATTGGCAATATGGAGATAATACACTGCTGTTGAAAAGATTACAAGAAGACATATGTGAAGTGCTCTAAGCATTCTAAAAGTGCTATGCAAATGCTAATTGTTATTCATTGTTGTAAGTGAATGAGCCTTGTATGAAGTCTGGCAGCTTTACTATTCTAGTTTAGTCTTGCCAAGGATACTCTGATTGGTAACTATTGCTTACTTTAACTTCTTCGTTCCTCCTCCAAAGCACAGGGTTACCAAGTTTAATACCTAGCCTTTCCCACTATTGCTGAAATGCCTTGAATACAGGGCCAGCCCACCCATGAGGCAAGGTGAGGCAACTGCATTGGGCGGCAGAATCCACAGGGGCAACAGATCTGCCTTCCAAGGAATGCATCACCCAGTGCTGCTGTTGCTGCCACAGTTGGAGCAACAGATCCTTGCAGGCCAGGTCTGCTACCTCTTCAGCAGCCTCCCTCCTCCACGCCACCTCTACGGTGTCCTCTTGGCAAATAGGAGGCACTGCTGGTCTCCTCCCACCTTTGTTCCTGATGTAGACGTCTTCTCCTGTTCTTCCATTTTTTGGTTTGCCTCAGGTGCCAACATATTTTGGTCCAGCCCTGCTTCCATATTACTTTCTACACTGCCTTGGAGCAACAGGCCTCTCACTTGTGACTTCATCCCTTGCTGCCTTTTTGGCATCAGAATCACATAAACCAAGTGAAGATGAGGTGCTGGGGTGTGTTGGAGATGAACTTGTAGGGAATAAGAGTTTTAGTCTGTGTTGATGAGAGAAGGGGGGAACGGTTTGGGGAAATATATGATTAAAAAGAGGAATTGACTGTTTTTGATAGCTGACTAATAGACATCTTTATTATTACTGTCATTTACCAATATATTTTTGTTATAATAATAAAAGTGCAACACTCAAAGGACCCCAAACCTTCTGTTTGTTTTTTGTTTTTTGTCTTAGTAATGCCCCATTAAGGGCTACCATTGCTGAACTTTATAGCTTTGGAGAAACATGAGTCCTCCTTGTTTCACGGGAGAGCCTCTCAAATTCCAGCATAAAAATTTCTTATAGAAGATCAAACCTCTGACAGTGTGTTCACTCCCTGCCTTTTAAAACCTGACCACTTTTTTTTTTGTCCATTATGCCTGGAACTGCCTCTCAGAACACCTATGTGATACTGTCTCTCATTTCCTTCAAATTCCTCCTCAAAAGTCCACCCCCAATAAGTGTGTGCAGTTGAAATATAGACATATTTTCCCTATAGACCTCAGCCACCATCTTCCTCTCCTTCTTTTGCCACTGCTGTGTTGAATTTCAGATTGTGGGCTGTACCGTATGATATAGAATATGTATGATGATGCAGAATGTGTCAGTATTTTCATTCTCTTGAATGATCCACAGGACACTTCTCCCACATAAAAAAGGAATATTTTATTAATCCAGTGTGACATATGTGTTACAATCTTCTTGGGACCATGTAAGACTTCATGCTTCCCCTGTCCCTACTTATGGAGGACCTCTTGAGGTAAAACTACAAGCAGAGCCAGGGATCAGTCCACAGCCCCAAACAGACCCTTGTCAAGGCCCTTTAATGGCACAACATTCACATGGTTTGAACAGCAGTTCTGCTCATGTTTTCACCTCATGTGCAAGCCATCTTTCAATGCCTTTTGCCTCTCTTTGTGCTTGTCATTGTTGAACACCATGGATTTCCTCCCTCCACAACCTTGTGGTCAGTTCCTTGCACATGTGTTTCCTTGGAAGCATGATGTGCCTTAAATGAGAGTTGTGAGAAATGTTGCACACAAGGAATGCTGAAGGTTAGCCCTAAAAATGCCAGGTTCCCCATCTCAGGGATGAGCCAGGGTATACTGCTTTAGACAATGTGGCTGCCTTTACAAGTTTTTAATCAGATACAGAAAAATATACCTTTAAAGTCATAGCATAACTGGGAACTGTGTTAGGGGAGCGGAAATATACTTCATTACCAATGAAAAGAGCTTATTACTCCAGAAATATTGCTGAAGAGAACTGTAAAGAAGCCACAGGCTCTGTAGGCAAATTTCTCCTTCAGGGTATGAAACACATTTTCCAGATACCTATTAGGGAATTCCAACCAGAACAAACCATCCTGTTTGCAATTTCCTTTTCTTTTTAGTTCTGTGCTTTTTGAGATAGGAAGCTATCATCACAATGGGGCATAGAATCCTCCCACAGAAATGGCTGAGTATAAAATGGAACTGCTTCTTTGTATGATCTGCTGCTAAAAAGCTATGTCATTCCAATGAATGTGGAAAACTCTTATTGTAGATGAATAAAATCGCAACATCAGGTGAAATTGTGAGGAATTGGTTTAGTCCTCATTTTTCCTTAATGCCTTCCAGTTTTTGAACAGTCCTCCCATCTCTGGTTATGTGTAAGAAATTAATAAATGATGCACACAATGCATTAAGTACCGTATTTTTCACCCTATAACACGCACCTGACCATAACACGCACGTAGTTTTTAGAGGAGGAAAATCCGTAGGCATGCTACCCGTAGGCATTCCCTCCATAACACGCACAGACATTTCCCCTTACTTTCTAGGAGGAAAAAAGTGAGTGTTATGCTACAGAAAATACGGTACTTTCCATTTCTATCCTGACATACTGAGTAAGTGCTCTGTAGTCTTGATCTAATCTCTCTCCCCCCAGTTCTCAACATTCTGTTGCATACATTCTGTCACACTTTAGCATGACCAAGAAAGGACCCAGATTTAAGCTATACAGACAAGGACTGCTTTGGCACTTAATGGATCTCACCAAGTGCTATGGAACAAAGTAAATGAACTACAACCAGGGATACTTGGTTTGCTTTATTTACACTTTGCCTGGAAATGTGACATGTAAATGTTTTAAAATGAAAGGACATACTCTGGCATGGCAAAACTGTGCCACAGGGAATCATGTGTATTTTGACTCATACAGAAACTCTGGAACATGTAATTTTCAGGCCTCCTGACTTCTTCACTAAGTAATCAAGAGCCTTGAAAAGTTACCTTGCTCAGGGTCCCTGACCTCTGGAATACTGGCATTCCAGCCTTCAAGATGCCAGGACGGTAAGGCCTTCCCATTATCAATAGGAGAAGCACCTAAGCTTTAGGCAGCGGTTCTCAACCTGTGGGTCCCCAGATGTTGTTGGACTACAACTCCCATCAACCCTGAACTCTGGCCTTGCTAGCTAGGGGTGATGGGAGTTGTAGTTCAACAACATCTGGGGACCCACAGGTTGAGAAAGGCTGCTTTAGGGGAAGGGGGCAGATGTGATGGTGAGGATTCCATCCAATTTATTCCATCACATTCATTTGTTTGATTGCATCAGTTAACTCACTGAACTGTCTTGAAAGCATAATGCTGAAAAGCAGGTTACATTTTTTAAAAAATAAATTAATAAATTAATTTATTGATCTCAGTCTTCTTTGGAGTTTAAGCTTAGCTTTTTGACAGGTGGAGAAAGACCCTTTGGTTTGTTGTTATGCATCTCTCAGTTCCTGTGTGGCCAAATTTATTCAGCTTATTAGCCATTAATATTTATAAATAGATAGTAAAGTCTGGATTATATCCACCAAGATATAAGCAAGCTCAAATGTTGGGGTGTCCAGTTCATGAAAACTCCTTTAAAAGATTGCCACCATCCAGGAAATAAAACAACTTGATTAGTTATGATGCTTCTCTATCAGTTGCCAGAAAATCAAGACAACTGATATTTTTTAGCTGCATGACTTTGGTTAGCAGAAACTTTATAACCTAAGCTCCATCCCCTGATTTGCTGAGCACACCTAGGTTCTGCCCCTAGACTGGCTAAAAATTGCTCCATTCTACCTCCCAAACCCACTGAAAACCACTGGGATTGACACCTCCTGCTGCCTCTGAGCTCTGTGTCCTTTAACCTAGGTAGCTCCTCTGACACAACCTCCCCAGGTACCAAAATTTATAGTTGGAAACCCAAATATCAAGGATGAAAACCCATCAGTCATGATACTGAAAAGTAATGAGAAGCCCTAAAATCTGCTGCAAAAATTGTGACTGGGTGTGATGATCTGCATATTATCACATTAGTAGGTACAGAGAAAACAATTCTGTGTAACTCTGATCTGTAAATTGCATGAGTAGCCCCATCCTATGTATCTTTACTTAAAAGTAGGTCACACTGCATTCAGTGGAACTTGCGTCCCAATAAGTGTGCATAGAATTCAACTGTACACAGATTTTGTCCTCTAGTTGCACATATATATAATTTGTACACTCCATTAACAGTATAAAATGGATTATAACAATATATTTCATATTGATCCCCTTAACTTCCACTCGTTGGCAGTATCTTCATAGTGTGTATAAATTGTTCATACAAGAAGTATAATATTGTAAATTGCTCTTTGAATGAGAATTTTTAAAAAAAATAATCTACAGGAAGTGCTGAAAATGCAAACAATGATCAGGATTCCAAAAACTGAGGTTTAGTAGTTTGTTGGGTTACATTTTTTGAAATCCTAAAATATTTGTAACTAAGCTGAAAGCTGCCTGGATTTGGGTTTTCCAAGCACTGGAAAACCCAAGATTTACCCACACTGGAAGAATGGCAGATGCAACTGATAGACTATATGGAACTGGCCGAGATGACTGGCAGAATCCGAGATCTGGGAGAGGAGACGGTAGAAGAAGATTGGAAAAAATTCAAGATCTACCTGCAAAAATATTGTAAATTGTATGAATGTTAAGAAGGATGCTTGATTATAAACAATTTGGCGCCATTAAAACAGATGAAGTGAATTATGAAGATAAGTTAAATTAAGAAAAAACAATCTTTTTTTTTAGATAATTATTAGGCTAAGTTTAATTTGTTAAAGAATGAAATAAATGTATCTAAAATTTGAGATATAACATTGGAAAAATAGGCAGTTAGGGTGGAGATAAGGTGATAAATTGCTGGTTTAATTTTCATAATTTGGAACGCAGGAGCGGGAGATGTGAGGAAGTCCAAAGGAGATAAGAAAATATGTTATGACATGTAACACCTTTGTTTGTTTATTTATATTGTAACTAAAAAAATCTTAATAAATATTTTATTTAAAAAAGAAAAAAGAAAGCTGCCTGGATTTGAAGCTAGAAAATAGTTCTACTAAAATTGTCAGCTAAACTTTAATGAGGACTTTTTCCTCCCTGTCTTTCATATATATATATATATATATATATATATATATATATATATCTCCATTATTCAAATTTTAAACATGATTATGATTATCCATTTGTGGCAGTCCACCTTAGGTGTCAGAGACTTGCTTGTATGCATCATAGCAGCTTATCCCCATTTTATTTCAGACCCTCACATTAATCTCTTAATCTAACTAGCCACCCTCACAACCACTTATATTTGTAGTTCCCAGAAGCAGTGAGCAACATCGCTACATTAATTAGAAAAATATTGGGGGTGTGGGATGATGGCAACATCAGTGCTGACACTCTTAAATTCAAAATTGGACGTCCTCTACTTCCAATAGCCTGACAACCTTAGCAGCAATCAGCTCATCACATCTCTCTGTTATCTCTCTAGGTTTTTGTGACATCCTTCTTGTCATAATTTTTACCAGACACATACTCTTCTTTATTCTTGGCCAGTATGTCTTGGGACTGTTGCCCTTTGCTCCCCACCACAAAACTTAGTAAAAATGAAAACAAATTACATGAAAATGCAAGCCCACACGACCAGCAGCTCTGCATCCTACCACCCCGTTCTTTAAAAGTACTAAGGCGATTTAGTTTCTTGTTTCTTTAATATGGAGAATAACTTTTGTTTTGTTTTGTAAAGTTTATTATTATATATTTTTATTTCTGATGGTGAAAAAACTTGCATTATGAGTACTTCTAGAGCGATCTACACGTATTTCAAAGTAGCAAAGCAGTACTGTATGTCTTTCAGTTTTATGTGAAACACTCCTGAGAAATGTTGCTAATGCTATTGAAACTGTTAGCTTCTCTTGAAATTTTCCAGATGTTTGCCTAAGGAAGAACCTCTAAATCCAGTTGAGGTAAAATCCAGTGGCAACGCAGAAGTGTGTGGAACTGGTATTAGATTACAAAATTTGCTAGTCATCAAGACTCCTTTGATTTCCCTGAGAACCTAAGGATTCACCTGCCTGAACCTAGGATTCACCTATTTGAGTAAATTCCGTACTGTGTAAGTGGGGCCTTTCAACAAAACGTTGCAGTTTATCCCCAATCTGGGCCTCTCTAGGCTATTATTTTATTATACTCAATTGTATTTTGTATTTGGTTGTTTTATTGCATTCAATATATTCTTAAGAAAATAATAGTGAATGTGGTGAATTTATTCTTCTTTAGTTTGTTTTGTAATGCTTCCCCAATGCTAGCACATTGCTGCTGTCTGGAAGAGTTACAGCGCAACACAAGCAGGATGAAAATAAACTAAAACATTGGTGGTACAAAAAGTTATGGGATTTCAGCACGTTATACGGCATACCCTGATTGAAAATGAAGCAGTGTGACTGCTCCAAAACTTTTGCAGGCACAAACAGTATTGAAAACAGAATTGTTTGAGACAACCCTGATTGCATCATTAGCACAATAATCAACAGAAATATGTGCACATACAAATGATGTCTAGAGGGGCCTTCTCTAAAAGTAGTATTCCTGTTGAGTGCTCCAACCAGTGTGGAACCACAGCTTTTAGTGCTCCTTGGGTTTCAAGAGACCTCTTTTCCATACCCTTCCCTAGCTGTGCTATATAGTAGTAAAAGATTAGCTAATGAGTACCAGCTTTCAACTCTTAACTTGGGTGCTATACTGCTATACAGCAAAGGGGAGAAGAGAATACTCTTTTTAACCTCGCAGCGTGCATTCCCCTGCCCTGGGCTCTAATATTCATCTCCATGATAACGATAAGCAGGCCCCTTTTGATTCACAGTTTCAACATTGCATGGCTCAACTGCACTGAAAGGAACTAGAACTTGAACTCAGGCAGAGTGCGTGAATCTAGATACAGTGTGAATCTAGATACAGTGGTACCTCGGATTAAGAACTTAATTCGTTCCGGAGGTCCGTTCTTAACCTGAAACTGTTCTTAACCTGAAGCACCACTTTAGCTAATGGGGCCTCCTGCTACCGCTGCACCGCCACTGCACGATTTCTGTTCTCATCCTGAAGCAAAGTTCTTAACCCGAGGTACTATTTCTGGGTTAGCGGAGTCTGTAACCTGAAGCGTCTGTAACCCGACGTACCACTGTACCAGATTGACACAAATCTGCTCAATGCTCATTTCCTTTTATTTCTTCTTCTTCTTTGTATCCCATGGTGGAAGTTAGAGTGAGTTGCTGTGTCCTACCTCTCCCTGAATTCTGCCCCAGTCATGTTGCCTGTTCCTTTCCAATCTGTCCTTCGCTTTCCTTCAATCTTGTTGTGCCATCCACATCCTGACTTGCCCTGAAAAGCTATGATTGCAGTGATATCTGCCAGCTCTCTGGATGAAGTGATATTCAATGCAGTTCTCAATGCAGTTGCATGACCGCAAGGAGGAATCTGACATGTAAGCCTGTCCTCAGCACTGGCGGAGGAAGAGGAGTGCAGGGGGAGCACACCGCCCCCAGCAGTGCGATCCCGGTGGGGTGCCATTGCGGCTACCTCCCCTGCCCGCGCTGGGCGCCACACCCCCCAGGTGGCACACCACGCCCCAGGACGCACGCCACACCCCTGCGGGCAGTGCGCCATGCCCCCAGGACACGCACCAGCCCCGCCCCCGCCTGCTCTCCGCGCCCCCCTCCCCCGGTGCCAGAGCATGAAGCTCCGCCACTGGTCCTCAGACCAAGAAATGTGCAGAAAATTCCTCATTGAGGCATCTTTTAGGACCCCCTCCCTGCAGCCCATGTGGATCTAATATAATTGTATTATTCACATGCTGCTTTTTGAACACATGTCTAGAGAATCTCAAATTCCCCTATCAAAAATATATTCTATTTTCTAAATTATTTGTTTGCAAACTGTGGCATGTTTTTAACAAGCTGTGATATTTGCCTTGCACCTTTGCTTCCACATCTTACAAACTCTCCAACTTGCCCTTTTCACCCCCACAGACCGTTGGTGGTCATCTTTCTGGCCCTCTTCCATCATCTTCCATCGGCGGCAAACAGGATATGGAGGAAACTGCTTCCCCTGCTCTCTGTTTCCTGTCAGTCACAACACTTGCTTCTGTGAAGCTAATGAAAGTGTGGGGTCTCTGGCTACACCAGGTCGCTTGTCTCTCTGCATTTTACAGGGTGACAGTTTCTATGTACTCAAAAACATGCTCTTTGGTAGCATAGCTTGAGAGTTGCACTTTAATGCCTCTGGGTGATGGTGGTGCAGTTTTGTTGTAGTGAAGGTAAAATGCACTGTATGCTACTCTTAAGTAATCTTCCTATGTAGTTAATGCATCAGTTATCCTATTTAAAAAGATTGCTGAGAGCGTAAACCTTTGAATTCAAGGTGTAAATTCGTCCTGTCAAATCCTAGCTAAAATGATGTTCATGGTGTTCAACCTATAGTGAGGGGCAAGAGAGGAGAGAAATCAACAGGGCAACCCCCTCTTGCTGAATTCTACTGTAATTCTCCAAACTTCAAGCTAGAAATATATTCTGTTGGTTCTAATACTTTTCACTAAGATAAGAAAACTTTATATATGACAGGGATACATGGTAAACAGTATATGTTTTTGAACTGTTATTGATATATTGTAAGCCACTTTAAGCACAATTTTGTGAAAAAGTGGTATACAAATAAATGTACGATAATGATATGCACTTGGTGGCTGCAATCCATCCAGCTTGAACTTCCCAGATGGCAGGGATGGGAACATGTGGTCCTCTATATGTTTTGGACTACAATTCCCATAATCCATGACCTTTGGACATACTGGCTGGGGCTGATAGGAGATGGAGTTCAGCAACATCTAAAGGGCCACAGATTCCAGCCATGTGGTCTTCAACACAGCTCCAAGTACTCCACACGTATGCATCTCAGCCTCTTTTCCACTAGGACTGCCACCCTGTTTGGCCCTGGTAACTTTGACCATTAGCTACTGAGTTAAGATGGTTTTTCTGTTCCCTGTCACTCATTTTTCCCTTTGTTGGATTATCTTGGATTTTGAAAAATCTTCATGCAACACATTTAGATGAGAGTTAGTGTGGTGTAGTGGTTAAGAGCAGTAGACTTGTAATCTGGTGAACCGGGTTCCCGTCTCTGCTTCTCCACATGAAGCTGCTGGGTGACCTTGGGCCAGTCACACTTCTTTGAAGTCTCTCAGTCCCACTCACCTCACAGAGTGTTTGTTGTGGAGGAGGAAGAGAAAGGAGAATGTTAGCCACTTTGAGACTCCTTCAGGTAGTGATAAAGGGGGATATCAAATCCAAACTCTTCTTCTTTATAAATGATACACAACAAAGGCAAAACAGGCCCAGTATACCTGAAGGAGCTTCTCCACCCCCACCGTTCAACCTGGACACTGAGGTCCAGCACTTAGGGCCTTCTGGTGGTTCCCTCCCTGCAAGAAGCGAAGTTACAGGGGACCAGGCAGAGGACCTTCTTGGTAGTGGCGCCCACCCTGTGGAATGCCCTCCCATCAGATGTCAAAGAAATAAACAACTATCTGATGTTTAGAAGACATCTGAAGGCAGCCCTGTTTAGGGAAGTTTTTAACGACTGATGTTTTAATGTATTTTTAATTTTTTGCTGGAAGCCGCCCAGAGTGGCTGGTGAGGGGTTCTTCCTCAGGTGGGAGTTTGCAGTCTATTATCTCAGTGTCAGCTCTTTTAACAAGTACCGTATCTCTTCTACCCACATTGGTAAAGCAGTTTAGGGGAAGGAAGGAGACAGACAGACTTGCCAGGGGTGTAGGAAATTATTATAAAACATACATATTTACAAGGGGAAAAGATTCTGAGGGAAATAACACAGTGTATTTTAAAATTTATCATTGATCCTATGATTCTGATGCACAGACATAATATTCCTTAAACAAAATAGAAAACTAGGCAAGGAAGGGAAGGTTGCAATTTCATGTGTTTATTGGGGAGGAGAAGAGTATTAAGAAGTGGAACACTGATTTATTAAAAGATTTTGGGGGGATAGCGAACTAAGGCTCTTAAAGCCTTAGTTCAAAGGGGATGTTTAGTACTATAGAAAATAAGACCATGCGTGCCCTTTATACACTATAATTTAAGGCTGATTTGTAGAACCATTGTGCGGGGGAAATATTATAACAATAATTTTGTTGGAAGAAGGTTAAGCACATCTTTATGAAAAGCCGGCATTATACAAACAGTCCTCTTTCTGGTATTGTTCCCTTATTGCTTTGTAGCGTGTGCAACATCCAGGTCACAGCTAGTGCAAACCAGACAAGCTTAAGCCGTGATGAGTGATATTTGGGGGTGGGAGAGATTGGGTAGATCTGGATTGTCTCAAATAGAGACCCCAAGCAGAGATCTAGGGCTGTCAAATACATTGCGGGCCTGTGGGGGGGAAATTCTGCAATGAACGTCTGTAGAGATTGTGAGTGAGTAGTTCCAGACGAGGCCACCTTGACAAAGGTATTAGGTGTAACAGGACATGCTGGTGTTGTGAACACACCGGCAGTTATGAGCTTTCTAAGCAAATGTTTCTCATTTCTCCCCCCCCCCCACCGCTGCCTTTCCCCCCTTTGTTTGTTAAGTTGGATTGGGTGACTGGTGCTGAAACAATTTAATCCATGTCTGTGGAGCAAAGCAGAGAGAACCCATTATTGTGTTCCTTCGTCACTGATTGCTTTATTGTTCTTGGCGGGGTCTGCCTTTTTTCCTCATAGAAGTTTCATTTTGCAATTGTAGCGGTAATATTTTACATGTGTTACTGTGTCTTTCATCACAAAAGCGCTTTGCAGACAAGATAGTGAGAAAGACACAGCTGTGCGTGCCCAGCGGTGAAGTGGTCTTAAACTTTAGGTCATAAACATGGCCTCTGCTGGAACAGGCTGTAGCCGTACCTCTTGAGTATTCTTATTCTTCAGCTTGCCACTAAATACAGTAAAAATAAAAATCAGAACTTGCAACATGAACCTGCTCTTTTGTGCAGCTTCCTGTGTTACTTACAGTGTTTTCATGTGATCAGTGCGCATTAAATAAGTCGTGTGAGTGGAATTCACCGGCAGTGTCACACTGTTACAAACATGCTGTCTGCACAAGCATATCGGCTTGCCCGACTGAATGAGCCTTCCTCTTCCACCAATTGCTGTTCTGGGGTTTCCCCCAACCTGCCAAGCCAATTTCGGGGGGCAGGAAAGGCTACACAGGGAGAGGAGAGACCAATCATTGAAAAGCAATTAAACATTAATAGAATTAAATCTATCTATCATCTATCTATCTATCCATCCAGGCAATGACCATTTTGCATGCGTTCAAAGACTGCACGACTGTGTGCATCTGCATTGCCGCAAACCCGGAAGTGGCAGGAAAATGGGGCAGGCAGGCTTGCCTTGCCTTATACATGCTCCACTGTCATGCGTGGTGACCCAGAACACACACTCTCTCTGTGTGTGCATAAAACAGACAGCATTAGTTCATTGTTACCTATTTTGTTTTGTGCTTTTATAAAACCCAGAACTGCATGTGTGTGTGTGTGCACACGTGTGCGCATGTGTGTATAAATAACAAAAAGTATTAACACTGTCTCTCTTCTTAGTTCATTGTTACCTATTTTGTTTTGTGCTTTTATAAAACCAAAATGTGTTTTAAAACACCTTGCATCTTGTTTTGAAAACTGGTGTTCTGTCAATGCAGCCTTCTGTTGTTTTCTGTGTTGAAATATGAATAGAAGATGTAACTTTAAAACAAGTTATGCATTCAAAGCATAATTTCCCCCAATTTTAATCCAAAGTAAAGGTGGCTGTTTTTTTAATTGTGTTTTTAATTGTATTAATTCCTGGACTAGAATTTGAAGGTTTTGCTGTGCTGCTAATTTGCAAATTTAACATTGGTAGGATAATAGGACACTAGCTTTTCATGCAGTGAGCACGTTCAGAAGAATCTTAAGGTTTCCAGAAGTACGGGGAGAGGACCCCAAACCACTCAATAAACAATCTACAGTGGCCATGTTGCTGGGGTGGGGAGTGGGGATTGAATGAACTATATTGGAATAAGCATGGCTGGATGGAGCGTTCAACGCTGCAACATTTTGTTGCAGCTCTCACTTGTTAAATATATTCTCAATTTTGTTGCTTAGTCGTTTAGTCATGTCC
Source organism: Podarcis gaigeae (assembly GCF_964106915.1). Classification (NCBI taxonomy): domain Eukaryota; kingdom Metazoa; phylum Chordata; class Lepidosauria; order Squamata; family Lacertidae; genus Podarcis; species Podarcis gaigeae. The sequence goes on from NC_139681.1 coordinate 18,364,006, forward strand.
GAGTCTTCATGACCCCATGGACCAGAGCACACCAGGCACTCCTGTCTTCCACTGCCTCCCGCAGTTTGGTCAAACTCATGCTAGTAGCTTCGAAAACACTGTCCAGCCATCTCATCCTCTGTCGTCCCCTTCTCCTTGTGCCCTCAATCTTTCCCAACATCAGGGTCTTTTCCAGGGAGTCTTCTCTTCTCATGAGGTGGCCAAAGTAAAGACAACAGGCATATTCTCAATATGGTACATCAAAAGCCAGATAACTGCTTCCCTAGAAACTAAGTGAGGGTGGCAGCCCTGGCAGGACACTGTGCTGCAAAATCAAAACAACAAAACTTTGAATTACTATTGACATAAATGGGCTCATGTTACCCCTTTGCTGTGAGAGGTTACGACAACGTATGCCCCCTTGAGGCTTCAATAGTGAAATGCACCCATAAATGGGTGAGTTAAGTGCAGGAAGATCAGTGACAGTAATTGATTAATGGGTATTTAGGAAGCAGGGGGGAAATGCAGGTTGCATGCCATTTATCTCTCCATGCTCTGTGCAAGAACTATATGCATGGAATGTTTGCTTTGCAGCTGCATTTGTTCCCTTTCCTGCGTTAATATTCACTTCCTATCATGTCAGAGGGTCAGCAGGGCGAATCCGGGAGCCAGATGTCTTACCTCTCCCCTAAGGAAACATACTGATACTTAGCTGGGTATTGAACCAAATAAAGCCCAGACCAGAATCCAGAGTAAATGCAAGAGCTGGTTTAAAAATGTGTATCCTCGCATTTGCAGCTATGGCTTTCTTAAGGCACGAGCATGGTGTTGTGTTTTTTTTTTTTGTTTTTTTTAAAAAGTCTTCTCTGCCACTCTCGGCTGCTTTCCCCCAGTAACTACGTCTAGGAAAAAATTACTGGGGGGCAGTGGATGTGTGTGACTCATTTTATTTACGGCCCCTGCTCCGAAACAAGTTTCAGTTATTTTAATCTGACTGAAATAAGAAACCATAATCCATGGATGAAAAGACAGTGGACAAACTCAGTTAAATCTCGAGTACCCCGAGGACATATATTTTGTCCATTTTTCTGGTTCTTTATGTCCCTTTCCCTCCCCTCCCCTCCTGCCGCCGCTATTCCCAACTTTTAACTTTTGAAAAGCCAAGCAGTTTAAGAGGCCGGGCCTGGGGAGCTGATTGGTATGCAGCAGCAATTTCAGGATCTGTTCCCAAGCCTGTGCAGAGTGAAAAATGGCCTGCATTTTCTTGATAGCCCATGTGGTTGTAAAGAATAAATGGCTAATGAATTACAGATGAACATTGACGCAAATTAATCTTCCTGATGTCCCTGGGTTATATGGCAGCCATTTAAAAGTTTAATCAATACACTAAAGTTGAAAACATGCAGGCACTGCAGTTGTTTGGATGTAATAAACATCAGAGGGAAACGGGAGGCTTGTACCCAGTCCATGTATCATAATGACAGGTATTTATGTTTAATGGACTAAATATTTTTTATTGGAAGAGAGCAAATGTCAGCCTAACTTTGTAAGCCCTGCATTCAACTTTCCTTTGTGGTTGGTGAGAGACGGCTGACATGTCATTGAAAATGAAAGGGGGAGGGATGCCAATAGAGACAAAGCCAAGGATAAGGAGCCACATTTGCAAGCACACCGTGCTGTTTTTAATGCTCCACAACCATTCATTAAATAAAAATGTTGACTCCATTTCTAGCATTGCTGTAAACCAGTTTACTGGGGGGGAGGCTTTTAATGGGTATTAGGGAAAAAAAAGAACCAACCGCTGCCAGATATTCTTTTTCCTGTGAGCATATTATTTCCAGTGTCCTTTTGCAAGTTTCAGTTTGGGAAGATTTATAATTAGCCCCTTCTACCCTGAAACCCCCCACCCGGCCACTTGGTGAGACAAGTAGAAACAAGGAAATGACTTTTGGAACCTGCGTTTGCACAGGCTTTTTCCTTTGGAGTAGAGTAATAGCTGTGTATATGCTTTCCAAACACTCTGATATTAATTGCACTTCGAGTCCATAAATTTTAGAGCCATCATGCTATTCATCTTTGCTATAAACAGAAATGCCTCTCTCTCTCTCTCTCTCTCTCTCTCTCTCTCTCTCTCTGTGTGTGTGTGTGTGTGTGTGTGTGTGTGTGTGTGTGTAGGTTGCAGGAGGGGGATGATCCTTGCTTATCAGTTTACAGTGGTACCTCCGGTTACATACGCTTCAGGTTACATACGCTTCAGGTTACAGACTCCGCTAAGCCAGAAATAGTACCTCAGGTTAAGAACTTTGCTTCAGGATGAGAAGAGAAATCGCGCAGTGACAGCAGCTGGAGGCCCCATTAGCTAAAGTGGTGCTTCAGGTTAAGAACAGTTTCAGGTTAAGAATGGACCTCCGGAACGAATTAAGTACTTAACCCGAGGTACGACTGTATAACACAGCTGGCGGGGGGGAGGGGAGGAAATACTTTTAAAGGTGAAATAAAGCTAAAAATTGTGGTAGCCATCCACTTCTATGCAGCTGTGCTCCACTTTGGCAGGACATGAAATCAACTATAAAAGGTCAGACCTGGCCAAAGGCACAACGGCAAAGGGCAGGGAGGCCACTTTGCAGTAAGAACAAGTATCCATAATGTCCTCTCTGGTCAGCTGACGAGAAGACAGCCTTGACCAAGAACCTGGAAATCTTATCACATGACTTGCTCTGGCCTGCTGCTGTTTCGAAGGGCTTACTTGCTAAAACTGACCACTTGAGAGCCAGTGTGGTGTAGTGGTTAAGAGCGGTAGTCTCGTAATCTGGGGAACCGGGTTCGCGTCTCCGCTCCTCCACATGCAGCTGCTGGGTGACCTTGGGCCAGTCACACTTCTCTGAAGTCTCTCAGCCCCACTCACCTCACAGAGTGTTTGTTGTGGGGGAGGAAGGGAAAGGAGAATGTGAGCCGCTTTGAGACTCCTGAAGGGGAGTGAAAGGCGGGATATCAAATCCAAACTCCTTCTTCTTACAATTCCCTTCTTTTCTCTTGGTTAAGGGTTGCTGCTGCTACTGGTTCTTAACTTTTAGAAGGTCTTCATATTTGAGGGAGCTTTGTCTGTAATAAGTAGGAAAATGTATTGTGGATGGAGAGCGTCCATATTTTTAGTTAAGGCCGAATTGTGCGTCATAACCATTTCAAAGTTGTGCTTTTAATTTAATCAGAAACAAGTGTTGCTTCATTGTTGTTTTTTGAGAAAAAACAAAGAGCAAAGAGCAAAGAGCAACACCATTTAAAGCAAGAATTGTTTTCCATAAGTTGCTTTGCTTGATCACCTTATTATGTGATTGCTGCAATAGCTAATAAGGGACACTGTAATGATAGCAGATGTAATGAACGTGGGTGTATGGGGGGGTAGTTGTGGGGATAACCTATGGAGATTTGAAACCCAGGGTGGCGGCCACTGTGAGCCATTAATAAAGAGTTGCACTGCGTTGAGAAAAGTTTGTTTGCTCTACACTTTGGTCTCCTGTAGCATCATTTGATAAAGTTTCAAGTGCCAAATATTATAGGCTTTAAATTAAAGGCAATTAAAGTAAAATGGTGCAACAAGTTATCTCCAGTTACACTGGCTCCCCTGTACTTTACTCTCATTTGGCACAGGGCTGCTGCTGAGAATGGCTGGAGTGTTCGTGATTTGTCAGGTCAAAAGGTAGTAACTCGAGGCCAGCATCCAGTGTCAATTTGACCCCTGCATCCAAAAGGACTAACAAAAGAAGGCAGCATATCCTTTCGCTGCAGCACTAACTAATCAGTTAATTCCATTTATGAATTGTTTCCTATGAAACATCTCAAAGCAATTTTACAATATAAACCCGTTGAAGTCTGGCCCATCCCAGTTTTCGAAGGGGACAGGACTGAGGGTTCATTCACACTTGCACTTACCCCATGCTTTCTAGACATGGGTCCAGAAGGTTTTTCTTTTGCGCCTCCGCAAAGAATTGTTTGTTAAGAAATCAGCGGTAAATGGTGGGCTTTCCTGGAGGAAAGCAGAGGCACAAAAGGAAAAGCTATTGGAGTCGTGCCTAGAAAGTACTGGACAAGTGGGATGAGCCCTAAGTCTGCCTGGGAAATCATATTAAAAGTATTTATGAAATTGCTGCTACCTCCCCACCCCCACCCCCCCGGTAATGCTTTGGAAACAGTGTATTCAGCCAGCCACCTGCCTGAGCAGTTAATGTGTGGGGCTCCCCCTAGGAGCAATGGGACTTGAGGTCACATCACTTGCGTGGGGAATTTTATGGGGTGGGGACATGGGAGAGCCAACATATGCTATGCACAACCCTCAGACAACCTCGTAGTAGCATGCACCAGACTGTGGATTAAGAAATGAATCACTGATCTAGTCTGGGCCATAGTGATCCACTTGGATCTGATTAGGCAAGTCCGCTTTGGCATCCAAGCAGGGACTATGTCACTGTGGTACAAACTTATCCTGCAGGGGCCATAGTTCATGGTCCAGAAATACGTTTTGTGGGCCTATTGGTGCAAGACTGGTGATGTTACCACATGGCAGTACTTCTGTTTCTTTCTTCATTCTTACAGAGCAACACTGAAGATTCTGTGACTTTGGTTAAGAGTCTCTGCCTTTAGTTGAGATCTGGACAGAGCAGCCAATGGACAAGTTGTTTAATTTGAAAATTGTCGGAATACACACTGACGTAGAGAATGGCAAAGTGATGTACTGTGATCTGGCAGGGCATTGTCCTACTGCCACGTCTATCTCGAATTCCTGGAATAAAAATGTTAATGACAGTATGGAGAGAAATCAAGTTGAGAAGCATGCCAGTCTTAGGCCTCTGGTGTTTGAACCCCTATCTTTGACAGCTAAGTCAGAAATCAAGTAACTTTTGGTTCTGATACTGTATAACAAGCATGTTTTAAAAATGGGGTCTTCTTCAGTATTACCCTGCAGACATAACTCTGTTGTCTGCCAAATCATACTGCATTTTATTTTGACAAAGAGAGAGCATTAGAGGGGGGGGAGTCACTTTTCATCACAAAGGCTTAGTAAGGCAATAAAAAAGCCCCCCTCTCAAGACATTGTCATGTACTGCTGGTTATTTGTGATAGTTAAAAGAATTATTTGGAAACAAAGACATATCTCACAAAAGGCCTAAGTCGCATAAAGCTTTAATAACATTTACATCTGTGTTTCGTCCATGCTTCGAAATGTAACCCATGAATAACACATAAACCACAGCATATAAAGAGCAGACACACCAGCACATCATTTAAAATCCTACATGCCCCCCGCCATCGTCTGTGGAATCAAGTACACAGCAGGAATGGTTCCAGTTGATAGGCGCACAATGAAGTCATTGCAGACAAAAACATATTAATTATGTTCATTTAAGACTAATATAGGAATTCCCTAATTGTCCTGTAATGCTGGTGATTCAAAAAACCAAGTTGTTGTGGGAGGCGGGCATGTATGGTGCTTCAGAAATGGTGGAAAATGGCAAGGATTGTCTTGGGCTAATCCTGCAATTGTAACATGCTTCCTGGCAAAGTCAACAACTCGTGGTGGTAACAGAGGACAAAACCAGGAAGAATTGCAAACCAAGGAGGGGGGGTGAGGAAGGGGTTGTTGGTTCAAATAAGTATCTTTGCCCTACATGTGCTAATTGTAAAAACAGACCATTTTGAAAATGCAGCTGCTATGTACCTAAGGAACTGCAGCTGGGAGAATTGCTTTGTAGTGCTCTTCTGTTATGGAAGACATCAAGAGATGCTTAATAAAGAGAACCAAGAGGGCAATGTCAGAGGGCATGTGTGGTGGTTTTATTGTTTGGGCTTGTTTGTCAGTATTTGGTACCCCAGATGATTATCGGAAAGATGGATTTATTCATCTTCAGATAGTTTTCTTGGCTGCTTTGTTAATTTTTATTCCTAATCAAGAAGTGTCACTGTAGCTATGAGCATCTGTAGAATACAGGGAAACAAGAGCCACTTTCAGACAAAGCCGCCTAATTCTGTTTGTATTACACCCTTTCATTTTTAACGTCTCCTTTGAGTTTTGAAGGAGCGTTCACATGCCAGTTTGCAATTAGGTGCGTTTGAATGCTGGCTCCCTTTCCCCCTGCTATATCCAACATGCATCAAGAAATTTTCAGTCTTTAATTCTATGAGATCTCAAATTATCTTCCCCTCTGCAATGGGTTAATAGTTCTTATTTTGATGCACTTTTAAAATCCCGCCTCTGGGGAACGGTATTTCAGCGAGAGCTGAGTGTAATTGCTAAATAATACAGTCGCTCTGTCTTATTTTAAATGAGTAATACTTGAATCGTAACTGATGCTGCCGTATTATGTCTAAACTGGGGCTATTCCTTCATGGTGTTTGATGGCACCACAGATGTAGGTGTTTGCGAATTTAAGCCTCTAGGTTTTAAAACGCTGTACCACATCGTTTTTAGCTCCTTTATATATGCTCCAGATTATGTATAATTGATGGCCTGCATTTACTGACATGGGTGGTATACAGATGTAAATGTTATTATAGCTTTTATATTTTATGTTCTCTCTGAAATATCATTTTGTCTTTGAATAATATTCTTGTTCAGGTTTCTGGGGGTTGGGTAGGCGCTGTGTGTGTGTGTGTGTGTGTGCATGCATGCACTGCTGCTGTAGATGTGTGTGTTATCTTTAAAAGGGAATATGAATTGGGTATTGCACATCATATATTTCTTAAAAGTAATTTGGAATTTTAGGATATAGGATTTGCAGTGACTGATAGGCTGCCTGGATGAGCTATACCCCATTGAAAATAACCGCGCCGGTACATGCCTACATCTGTCTAACCTCATAATTCACTTTCACATTGGGTTATGGATGTCTGCATTCAGTGAGTCTATCTCCCCTTCAGGTATTATTTCAGCCCTTTGAGATAATAAGGAAAGTTTAATTGCGTTGTTAATTGATTTTTTGCACAACATTATTACCTTGATTGATTGCCGAGTTGATGAAAATGTTAGACACAGGCAGCGTAAAGTATCAGCCCCGGTAAGGAGTGGGAGCCTTGCGGAGAATAGATAACCTTGATGTTAAGAGCTATATCCTTCAGATATGTCTTCCCTTGACATATTGATGGCCCTTGAAAAGGGAAAAGCTGATTGTATGCAGAATGCAATCATTAAACCCACTTCAGCTAGCTCTTGATTAATTTGTTTTTTTTTTCCTGAAGGATCTAGTTAAAGAGAAGACCTCACTGGTATCAACAGCAGCCGTTTCCCAGCTATCAGAGTACTCTTTAACCCTCTCGTGGTAGAAAGGATATATGTGTGTGTGTGTGTGATGTGTTAGGGGCTATTTCTCATGTCATGAACTGGCCGAAATATTTTGGTGTGAACAATCCAAATGTCATCTCCCACCTCCACTTAATAGCAGGGGCACAATCCACCAGTGCAAATTTAGTTGGAACTAAAGAGTGAACCCATTCAAGCATACAGTAGTATTCTCTGTCTGACTCCCACTCGGTCACCCTTAATGTTGCCAAAAATCTGCTACCTTGAGGCTTCTGCCCCAGCATGCCTCATGGTAGGGTTTTCCTTATATCAGGTTAACTTTTGTGCTGGGGAAAAAAAGGGTACATGGAGGTGCACCAAAAATATACTGTGAGATTCACCAAAACACACAAGTATCTTACATGAGAAGACCTACACAACAATGCCGCTTCCAGAATCTTACTTTTCTTGTGGCCTCTCTCATACACATTTCTGTGTGGTACATGTATTAAGGTTCTTACATTATTATCCCCGACCATTTCTTTACCAGTAATGTTAAGTGAGAAGCCCCCTTTAATTTAGATTAGGAAAATCTGACAAAAACGTTTTATCCTGACTGCAGTTAGAATTCTGCCTACAATAACATCCTACTGAAGTTCCATCTTGGAGTGTTTGAGTATTTGGTTGCTTCAGTGGGGCATGGTTACCTACTGGTAGCTTTTCCAAGAGGGGCTAATGCAGAGAATCGGTGCTCCTGTTTAATCTGTTACACTTTTTGCACCCAAAGTTTGCTTTCAAGTTTGTACTGTGGTCAGTCACACAACATACGCTTTTTTACTCCTGATTGAGCATGGTGAGGTCAGCCTATTTTGGTGATACCATGTTAGCACATGCACTTGAGAAAGTGTCCAGTCCAGTCCAGGCAGGCTTCAAGTTGGTGGACTTAGGACAGCAGTGTCCCATAAGCTTACTTCTGCAAATATAAACTTCTTAAAGCAGTTGCTGTTGGACAAACTGAGTAATTTGTTTGTTTGCCGTTGGAGATGCATGTATATGTGCACTGTCTTCGCTATGCAGGCATTTGTTTTAATTAAGTTTTTTTTTGTAGGAACACAATCAAGGTAGCAATTACTCTTACCAATTAGCACATGAATCCATGAGCAGCTGCCACTGTGCCAAATTTGTATTGGTGGCAACTCCAAGTCATGCGTCTCTCTCACAGCATATGCCTGGCTAGAACACCATGCATATTGAGTATTTCACAGACATAGCCATGCCATAGGGTGTGTGCTTTCTCGTGGTCCATTTCATAGCTCAGTTCCAGCATCTTGTTTGAAACACACTTTGATTGTTAGAAGGGAAAAGTGTCAATAGAACAAACACACACACACCCCATGCGCACTTTTTTAACCTGGCAAAATATGGACATCCTAGTCATCTGTTGCACCAGGAAGGCCAAACCATTAAGATGTCAAGAGGTTTAGTGTGAATATAGTATGTTGTTCAGCGTCTATTTACATCATTTTAAATATTAAAAATAGGGTTGAAATACAGGTCTAGGATCCAAAAGTTACTAAGTCTCATGCAACTGTGCTAATCTAATGGGCTGCTTTGTGGTTGTTTTAGCACACACAGCAGGTGCGCACAAACAGACCCATATCGTATCACAAACTCCTTTTTTTTGAAATGCCTTTTAGTTTCAGAAGAAATTTATCATGCAGGATGGCAGGCTTCTGTTTGAAAAGAACATGCCTGGAGCCTGTTTGGCTCATGAAACTAGTCTTATGGGTCTTGAGATCCTGCCCCAGGTCACTAATGTGGTGCTATTATTGATGGAGGACACATTGATTAATACAAAGTGGCAAAGGCACCACTATCTGTGGTCTGTGTGAAATATTTTATTTTCCATTGGGATTTAATTTCTTAGGAGTAAAAAACAACCCTCTGACAATTAAATAAAATGGGCAAAGCTTTCTAACTTTTCTAATTATAGTGGACAGAGACCCTAACATATGAACACTCCATAAAAACGAACAGTTAGCAAGTGGATTGCTTGGGCTTAAGGTAACCTGTATGTAATAATTATATTGGTGTGTTGATGTTCATGGTCTTCACTTGTAAGGAAGGATGGGGTAGCTGCTGGTGGTCATAGAAACAGAGAATTGTAAAGTTGGAAGGGATACCAAGGTTCATCTAGCACAACCCCTTGGAATACAGGAATCCTGCCCACAGCTGTCCCTGGGTAGGTTTGAACCACCAGCCGTCAGGTTAACAGCAAAGACTGTGGTCACAGGCCCATGAAAAAAATCTGGGTGTTCTGATTTATATCTACGGACTTTCAAAGTCACCTAAAACTTGTGCCTCTTGCTGTCAGGGCTTATGGCATACCACAGAATATTCTGGACCCAGTACAGTGTACATAGATTGAGTTCTTCACGTCAAATGGGGGGGGGGTCTCACTGGCATCATGCCCACTGGCTCTGTAAGCAAGTTTTGAAGGAAATTTTAAAGAGGGGAGTTTGGACAGGAGATCAGGGCCTAGTACAAAAGACCTGAGCCATGGGGCCCCATCAACCACCGCCCTGACGAAGTCCCTGGCTACCCACACCCACTAAATACAGGACAGCAGCCTTTCCTCTCCCTGCCCCACCAGAAGGTGGTGGGTCAGATTGGGCTTATTGTCCTGGTTTTTTTCACTTTTTGAAATACGGCAACCCTAGGTAGGTGCCACAAACAAGGAAAGGCTGAAGTAGCTGTGATGGTTTGTAAGAAAACTACACAAGTGCCGCTATCTCAGCTAGGGAAGGACAAATATGTCTATTTCCAGATCGTGTTAATTTCGCACATGTTGATAAGTCTGTTTCATGACATTTTTACATTTATCCGATTGATTGATTGATTGATTGATTGATTGATTGAATAAATAAACAAACATTTAACTGTATTTTATCTCTGTGTACATTTTAAGATGTCTTTTACCCTAAAGTATGTATTTTTTTTACACGTTTCTTTAGTTCAGAACTGTATTGTAAAATACAGAGAAGTGTGAAATCCAAAGAATAATTACACACTGTGTAATAAAGTGTGTTAGTAGTCACTTCACTTAGAAATGGGGGCCAAATAAAATTCTCTTTCACCCCTAATTTCACCTTAGACTTATGCAAAGCTAGTTCCACATAACTTTTCAATAAGCAGAACAGAACAACAGCATTTGTCATAAGTATAAAGATACAGCAGTAATAAAATTCAGGTTCAATGTAATTCAGAACACTGGACATGTTATGTTCATCCCCTTCCCAATTACCCTTAATGTAACCCCACTTTCACATGCTAATTGTGTGAAGAGGGTCCACTGAAAGCTCTTGCTCATCGGGCAAGATCACATAGCTTTGCCAGGTCCACTGCCTCTATGCTAGCTTTCTACATGAATAACTTCCCCTCTTCAGTATTCACACCTATTATGTGGGATTTCAACTGCATGCACAAGCATGCAGAACTCACCAGGGGCAAGAAAGCCATGTGGCATTTGGGGTTGGACCAGCATGTGCCCCCCACCCCACTTTCCCCTTTCAGTGTGTAGGTCCCCTTCATGTGATTAATGCATGGAAGGGGCTATAGATGTTGCTTTCCCCACTTCAGGTACACAGTGAATTAATTTTTCAGTGAGCTGCTCACCACATTCCAAAAAACGCTTTCCTGAGAGTTCACAACTAATTCAGAACCCAGTACAGTGGTACCTTGGGTTACATACGCTTCAGGTTACATACGCTTCAGGTTACAGACTCTGCTAACCCAGAAATAGTACCTCAGGTTAAGAACTTTGCTTCCGGATGAGAACAGAAATCGTGTAGCGGTGGTGCAGCGGCAGCAGGAGGCCCCATTAGCTAAAGTGGTGCTTCAGGTTAAGAACAGTTTCAGGTTAAGAACGGACCTCCAGAACGAATTAAATACTTAACCTGAGGAACCACTGTATTTAGAATTAAAATTGTGTTGCAATCTTAAACACTCTGACTAGGGAGTAGATCCTATTGAATACAATGGGCTTACTTTCTAATAAACATAAGATTTTACAGTCATTTATCGGATGATCTAAATTGGAGTAGCTATTGTTTATTATTGCTGTTTCTTAAGTTTTAAAGGGCAATCAGTGTAAAGAATGCAGTGTAAATAGATATATTTTCGGATAAGTATTTTGTGCATATATTTTTCTAAATGCAGAAATAGAACAGGTTTCATAATGTTCACATGCAAAAATGACAAAAACAAGGAGAACACAAATTGGTTTAAATTTTATCCAAGTGTCTTGCAGCACCTTACCTTAAAGACTAACTGCTTAATCCTGACATGAGCTTTCAAAGACAAGATGTCCCCCCTCCAAAAATTTTTTTTAAAAAAGATGTTGCTTGATAAAGTGTGCTTTTGCCTCTGAAACTTGGTTAGCTTTTAATGTGCCACAAGACACTTCATTGTTTTTGTTACAACAGACTAACAGGGTTGATCTTCTGGAATTCCTCCGCAATAAAATACTACTGTATGTCCTATCACACATGGCGGAAATAACATGAACATCAAAGCAGTTGCTTGCATTTCTATGGCAGCTATCTCCCTTTTCAACAAATGTCAGGTGGGCATGGGCAGAACCTACCTGAGAAATGGTGCTCAGTCTTATCTAAATACTTACTTTGCTTCTCTCAAAATTCCCAGGTATTTCTTTTAATCGGGAGCTTCAAATTTTGCTTCAAAATACAGCTTTCGGTGAAATTCAGTAGTAATTGCTGACCCAAATGTTGCCCTCTGCATTTTATTCGGCTACAATTTGGTGGCCACTGTTAAAACACACACACACGCCTTTGATCTTTCTCCTTGGACTACACAAGATACGGTTGTATTTTTGTTACTGTCAGCTTTGCCCGCATATTGATGGTAAGTGGGATTTTTTTTCAGCCTCACAGAAGTCAAGTTTCAATGCAGAAGGCTGAAAGCATTGCACTTATAAATTCAAACCACTGATCCTTACAAAACATAAAGTGGACTGCAAAGGAAGTAAACAGGATTGCTTTAATTGTCCTCAAAGAATACTTCGCTTGCTGGCTTTGGCCTCTTAGTTTGACAAATTAATGCTGCCCTCTAGTGGTCAAGACCTTCACTTCAGAGGCATAGCAGCTAACGTGGGAATAGATTTCTTAGCTTTGGAAACTCGCTCTCCATCCCACTGGAAACAACAAGGCAACATGTCTTGTGCTATAATTATTAATGCTAACCGTAAACTTACATAGTTACATCAGTCAAATGTGAATACAATTTTGTTTCATCTTTGGTGCTGTGTGTTTCAGAACCTGGCCTGGTTCTGCCCACTATCTATTTGCATTGCCAATGAGATATGATGTGCTGGGGTATAATAATAATAATAATAATAATAATAATAATAATTATTATTATTATTATTATTATTATTATTATTATTATTATTATTTATTTGTACCCCGCCCATCTGGCTGGGTTTCCCCAGCCACTCTGGGCGGCTTCCATAGAAACCAAAAATACACTAAAATATCACAGATTAAAAACTTCCCTGAACAGGGCTGCCTTAAGATGTCTTCTGAATGTCAGGTAGTTATTTATCGCTTTGACATCTGATGGGAGGGCATTCCACCGAAAAGGCCCTCTGCCTGGTACCCTGTAGCTTTGCTTCTCGCAATGAGGGAACCGCCAGAAGGCCCTCGGCGCTGGACCTCAGCGTCCGGGCAGAACGATGGGGGTGGAGACGCTCCTTCAGGTATACTGGGCCCTTTCATGTACCGTTTCTTTCAGTTGCACATTATGCCATCTGTCAGTTGTATGCTCTAGTGACCCCTACCTGATTTGCAGAAACTCAGCCCTTATTTGGGATAAAAGCGGCCACATGCAGAGATGTTTCTGAGGATTCTTTTCCTAAAACAGCCCAGGCCACATAAAATTCAAAAAGGCTGAAGGCAATTGAGGAGAGGCATCCAATTGGGGGGGGGCTGTGTTTGGGGAAGGTCATATGGGAACATAAGGATGTGCTTGCATGTACCTATGGGCCTTTTTTGGGTGTTATCCTGAGAATTTTTTGGTATTTCTGAACTCCCATTACACTCCTGTTGGGCTAAAAGGTAAAGGTAAAGGACCCCTGACAGTTAAGTCCAGTTGCGAATGACTCTGGGGTTGTGGTGCTGATCTCGCTTTACTGGCCGTAGGAACTGACGTTTGTCCGCAGACAGTTTTTCCGGGTCATGTGGCCAGCATGACTAAGCTGCTTCTGGTGCAACAGAACACCAAAACCAGAGCTGCGCACGGAAATGCCATTTACCTTCCCGCCGGAGCGGTACCTATTTATCTACTTGCACTTTGACATGCTTTCAAACTGCTAGGTTGGCAGGAGCTGGGACTGAGCAATGGGAGCTCACCCCGTCACGGGGATTCGAACCACCGACCTTCCAATCGGCAATCCCTAGGCTCAGTGGTTTAGACCACAGCGCCACCCGCGTCCCCTTCCAGTTAGGCTACTCTTTCATTTATTCACAATGCATGTTTTTGAGATTGTTTTGGGCTGGAGATGCCAGATCTTTTGCATGCAGTGCACATGCTCCCCAGCCCTAAATGGTGCAATGCCACCTCTCTCCACCCCCATTTGTATATTGTTATTATGGGAAAACAACAGCATAGCACTGTTGGAGAAAGAGGTTCCTAGACTGGAGGTATACCTCCCAGAAACCCAAAAGAAAATGATGCATTCTCCAAGAACCTTTTTTATGTATGCAACTATGGCAGCAAGAATACTCATCGCAAAGTACTGGAAGACACAAGATTTGCCCACCTTGGAAGAATGGCAGATGCAATTGATAGACTATATGGAATTGGCAGAAATGACTGGCAGAATCCGAGACTTGGGAGAAGAACAAACAGAAGAAGATTGGATGAAATTTAAAGATTATCTGCAAAAACACTGTAAACTATTTGAATGTTAAAACGATGCAGGATATAGAGATAGTGCGGCATTAGTGACAAAGTTGAAAGGAATGTGCAAAGATGTTTTATAAGTAATAAGTAAAGAAACATAGCAAAATTAATCAATGATGGGGGATTGGAAGATAAGTGGTTAATAGCGGCAATGGTTAATTTAAAAGAAATTAAGTAACATTAAAATCAGTTAAAATAATGGAAGAGTTTGCTGAAACTAATTTGGAAATTGGAATACAGAAAAGGGAGATGTGAGGAAGTCGGGAAAGTAAGGTACAGGAAATTAAGAATTGAACCTATATATTTTTGTTTGTTTGTTGTGTGTGTTATATTGTTTATTGTATGTTATTGTATTGCTTTGTTTTGTTTGTTATGATAAAATCTGTTGAAACCCTAATAAAAATCTTTAAAAAAGAAAAGAAAATGATGCATTCTCCAAATAGGCATAGGGACAGCCTCAAAAATAAGGAGGCTGTAAAGAACTATATCCAAAGCAATGTTTTCAATACTCTTCCATATTACACACATGTTTTTTCTTCAACAGTCAAAAGATCACAGCAATCTTAATAGACGCAACCCAGTGTCATAATCTTGAACCAATCAAAATCATTTGGCTCTTCAAATCAGCCCTCCTCATAATATCATGTGATTACATATAACCAGTATTTCAGTGTCTTTATTAAGATGTTGACTAATTTCCCTATTCATTAAATGTATCCTAATTTTCTTTTTCACCCATCTACAAAACAATTCAATATTAATCACAATTGTTATGCCTAGCCAATTTTCTTTTCATGCTTACAATGGCCACCATATCAGGGTTGGGCATGGCTGGCAATTTTAAAATACTGTAGCGAAGGTCAAGAACAAAACAGGTCTGAGAGCTCACTTTTAAATTTATTTATTTGTTACTAAATTAGGCTGGAATCCTAAACTGGGCCACGTGGGATAGGGGTGGCTATGGCAGTTTAACTGCTTCATCTGACACAGTGCATAGCTCTGCTAGCAAGGTTGACTTGAAATGCTCTGCATTTTGCCACGTATTTCCAGTCTACCAACAAAATGTTTAAGCTCCTCACCAACATTTTTTTACCCACCAGAAACAATGGAAAGGAAAGGAGAATGGGAGGTTAAACATGCTAAGAAGTGTGCATAAACAGAGAACTGGAAGGGCTCAGGGTCCATTGGATCCCATCTGCTTCCTGGAACACCCCCTTTTTGGAACTTAGTCAGGTCTCCCTCTTTGACAGCAGAGCTCCTTCTCTCTCTCTCTCTCTCTCTCTCTCTCTCTCTCTCTCCCCAGTGTCAAAGGGGTATACTGGGTCTATCTTATGGTCCCTAGGACAGCCTCTAGGTGCCTAAGAAATTATATCCTAAGTGGCTCTTTGTCCATTTTCTAATGTCTTTTCCTACCCTTCTTCCTCTGTTCTGTGTTTCTCTTTCCTTTTCTTCTTCTCTCACTTATACCAAAGAAAAGAGTGGTGGTACCTTTGATGTGACCTAACTAATGTTGGGGTGCAATCCAGTTATGGAATCAGAATCCACCCATTGGAAAACAATGGCTTTAATGCATCTACTCAAGGCAACCTCAAGGTAATGGAGCTGGAAGTTGAACTGAGAGTGAACATTAGGGAAAGAAAACACACTCCTAATTGCATCAAGATAGCTAGACATGATCATGGAATTTCCCCTCTTGGTGGTTTCCTAGAACATTTTGGAGTTGGCACTACTTAAGCAGTACTTTAATACATTGTACTCTGTGCCTAAAGCACCCTTCAAACACACCCTTCAAACAATGCCTGCTCAAAATTTTCCTGAAAGCTACCAGGAGGGAAAATTCCATGATCATGTCTAGTCATCTTGATGTAATTAGGAGAGTGTTTTCTTTCCCTAACATTCACTCAAAGTCCTCCTTCCACCCCCGTTGCTTCTAATTTGCTTTCAGTAGATACAGCAAGCTGTTGTTCTCCAGTGAGTGGGTTGTGGATTTGCTGACCTATTGGGTGAATATAGATGACCACTGTCCCAACTGACATTTACCATAGTGTAATTTGCATCACTTGACAAGGTGCCCATTTTAATACTCTTAAGACACATCCACATCCAGTTAGAAATTGGGAAGTGGGGAGGGAAGTACAAAAAATGATCCTCATTGCTTGGCAGAATTGGTAACAACAACTGGCTAACTCAGTGATTCCATGCACATCGCATGTGACTCTGAGTAAATGCAGAAGAGCATTCACCAAACAGCAACTGTCCACTTGGCAAATGGTAATCCTTATTCAGCTGTTGTGTCTCTTCCAGCTCTGTTAGCCTAGAAAACCAAACATCCCAAGCTCTCTTCTTAATAAGAAAATAAGTAAGTAAGTAAGGCCTTCCACATTGCAGTTTGTCATCGTTTACAATATCGTTTGTCTTTCTGCAAAGTCACCAACCTACTCACACCCAAGGGTCACAGCTACTTTGAATGATTTAAGGTAATATGCTGTAAATGGGCTCATTTTCACCAGAGGGAGTGGATCTGTAGATAGCATATGCCTAGATCAAAGGTCATCATGTCACTGTCATTCAAGGAGGAAGAGATTCTCCCTGTCTCCCTCCCCCCCTTTTTTTACACAAACGAAGTATGACATCTAAGGAACAGTGTGTTGTTTGTTCCACTGCCAGGATATGCATAATGGAAACATTAGCTCTGAAATCTTTTTTTTTTTTTTAAATAAAATCTGTCAACCTAATGGCTCAGTTCCTTAACGTGTTAGAGAGCTTTAAACTATATATCAGCCTGGGTCGTATAAAGCAACCTCTAGACTGTGGCCTGACTAGATCATAGTGACATAATACAACCTTGGAACAATACAGCTTATTATTACATACCAGCTTGTCTGCTTATTCCCAAGGATTTGGGCAAATCCACTCCCCACCCCCACCCCCAACCCGGGAAAAGATTCTGTGAGAATTTTAGTCATTTAAAAATAGGCTTGCAGTGCATCTCTGCCCCCTCCTGCTCCTTTATTTCCTCTCTTTTGAAAAAAAGAACACACATTTCATCCACAGTTGCAGTGGGAACTCTGAAGTACATTTACACCAGACTGAATTTAATCACACATCAGCTTGACTGATAGTTTAAACTGAGCATTATTGCAGCTTCTCCTGGCCTGGTTTGGAAACTTCGCATGTTTCTCCTCCTATAATCTTCATTGCAGATTTTCCCAACATGCGTTCCCTGCTGACTCCAATCTCACCTCTTTCTTCCCGCCACCCACCCCACCTCCAGGCCTTTCTTGCAGCCATGGTGGTGAGGTGTGATTTGCTGCTGTTCTTGTCTGTACCAGCTGCTTGCACTGAGGCGCTTGCTCCTGTCTGTACAGAAGGTGATGTTGCCATCCTCTAAAATGTTCTATTTCGCTAGATTATCTTTGGCAGAAGGGGAGAACTTGGCTGAAATTTCCCTCCTAGTTCCTCGGAAATAAGCAGCAACTTGGGTATTTTACTCTGCTCTGTTGCGGAATGCAGATGTCTTTCCGCAAAATCACCAACCTACTCCCACCCAAGGTGGGTGGAGAGAAAAATCTATTTGATTTTGGTGGGAAGGGGCTGCCACTTACCTTAGCAGATCTCACCAGGAAGTGTGGCTGGTGGGAAGCTGTGGAAATAGCCTTGTAATGCATTGCAGAGCCCGTGGTAAGCTTGTAGCCTTATGAGGCTTTGCCCTCGGGTGGGAAAAATATTGTGCCTGGGAAAGGGAAGTGGGAGTCAAAAGACACTCAAAGAATAGTTTCGGAGAAAAGGCTTTTATTTCTACCATCCATGTACTGGTAGAAGGAGCAAGTGTGATAACTCACAAAAAGCATGCACGAGTTCACAATCATGTGCACAAGCATATATACCCCTTTCCAGTTCCCTCCTCCTTTCTCCTCCTTCCAAAGTCCTGCCCCATGAGTTCCTCTGAGCATGAACAGAAAGCTGTCTTGGGACTCTTGGACTCTTGGCACCCTTCCCAGGAAAGGGGTTTCAGAGTGTTCAGATATGTTTCAATCTCTTGTTCTGGCATGGTTCCCGGACAGAAAGTAAGTTGCAATGTGGTTCTTTAGCAAGGCCAGAAGGCATCAGAAAGGCCTGAGAAACAATGGACTGTGTTCCCTACCTTTGTTGCAATCTTTTTAGTTACAGCAAGTGGAATGTTTCTGATGCTTAGCTAATGCTTTTTAACTGCTGAGAAAAATGATTTCGAAAAGCTCTGAGAAGCTTTGAGCCTGCTTTGGTGGGGGGTGACTTCGGGCCTAGGTGAGGTCACCTGTCCTCACCTTCCTTCAAGCTGAGGAGAGAGCCTTGCATCACTGTGACATTGTTAAAGTTAACAATTTGCTGGTGAGGAGGAATGAAAAAGCCTTAACTGCTTTGTAAGTTTAAGTAAGGTAAGGTGGAATCCCCTCCTAAACATTACACACACACACATATATATATATATATATATACACATACATACATACACATACACGAGTATCTATATACCATGACCTTTTCACTCCCAACTAGTCAAGAAAATAAATTTACAAAATTGAATCTCACATCTTGAAAAATGTGTATATTGTAACCTAGCTATCCAAGAGTTCTGAGCAATGCACACCCAATGATATATTTTTTTTTAACTTGCTTTAGTATGCATGTGTGTCTTTATTTATGGTGATAATTGGTCCTCCCTCCCCCCAACCCCAGCTCTGGAAGGTCTATCGTGCTGACATTACAATGTAGTGTTCAAGTGAGACCGATCTCTCAGTGCATGCGAGCGATTGCAAGATTGTTACTTAGCCGTTATAATTAGAACATCCATTCCGCAGAGGGAAAACATTTAAAAGATAAAGGGTGTATTTAAAAATGAATCTTCCCAATGCAATTTTTTCATAATTATAGTTTTAACATCTTATGGTGATGGTGGAAGCGGCTACTTAAGAAAAATTAGGAGCCTCATTTGGGGGAAGATGATCCCTCAAGAGACCTCATGTTGTCATTTTTCAAGAGCCTGATCAGGGAGACCGCTCTGAATGGAGCTCACGGCTCCTGATGCATTGGAAATATCCTTAGCTTATTATGACCAGCACTGGATATTTTAATTAAAAATGCCACTAAATAGGGTGTGTGTGTGGGGGGGTCTCATTCCCCCTCTTTTTTAAGCACGTGTTTTTGGAATTATTTTCTGAAGGTGCAAACAAATGAACAAATTGTGGGCGCACAAACACATACACAGTATGCTGGGGTAGGGGAGCTATATCCCCTACAGCAGTGTTTCCCAACCTTGTGCCTCCAGATGTTTTTGGCCTACAACTCCCATCATCCCTGACCACTGGTCTTGCTAGCTAGGGATGATGGGAGTTGTAGGCCAAAAACATCTGGAGGCACAAGGTTGGGAAACACTGCCCTACAGAGACAGAAGCGGTTGGTTTCCCTAATCCACATATGCTGTATCTGATCATGAAATGCTCTGACTATAGCCCACAGCCCCCTATAATTTTCACAGTTCTCTGCAGTTGTTGTGTGTGTGTGTTTAAGGGAGGGGGGGGGAGAGAGAAAGGCTTTTTTATGTGTATGTGGGAAGAAGGGGTGAATCACTGTCACCTCATTTAAATTATAAGGACGCCTATTGTTTTACAAATAACCTTCATGATAAAAATAAAGTCTCGTGGCACCATTTTCAACTGTGCTTTTATCAGGACCCTCTGAGCAGAAGTGTGTACACAATACGCCCGGCAATCGAATCGCAGCTGTGCGTCTTGGTAGGGACTCTCGGTGGAGACAACACTTCGTTAATTTAAACAATTGTAGGCTGCAGGAGTTCAAAAAATAAAAAAATAAAACAAAATCAGCTGACTTTAACTGTCACTAGCCCAAGCACCTTTATCCCCAGGCGAGCAGCAGCAGCTGGATTTCATTTCTTGCTGCCAGACTGTCCGACATCTTTGCTGAACATCCCAGGAACTGAGCGCCTTTACTTTAAGGATTTTATTCAAGGTGACAGCTCCTCACACTTTAGCGTTCAGATCACCTCAAGTAGCTGAGATCTCAGTGAAAATGAGAGCACTTCTGCGGCAAACTCCAAATTTAGATTGACTGAGGTTATCCTTAGGCCTCTAGGACCCAACCTCCATGACAGAACAGGCCTGCCAGGAACTTTAAAACTACAGTGGAGTTTGTAATGATGTCTGGGGAGAAATCTTCTGCAGGAACCACAGAGAATACTATAAGTGATAGGAAAGGATGTCAGGTTTCGTTAGGGCTGGAGACAGTGTTAGAATATACGTGGCATAATATGGCACCGGTATCTCTGTCAGCATCTCTGTTTTCTGTCACCGCACACAATTCCAGGCCTGTCTGTAGCCATGACAGTGTCTTTTCAGATCAGGTTATTGCCAGCCCAAAGACTCGCTCAGCACACCGCCAGATAGCCCCCTTTGTTTGAAGCCTGCCCTTTTGTCATTAACGCACTTGATGTCTATTTAAAATCTGATGGTGAATGCAGTATCTGTTTTCCTGTCAAGAGATCATTGACAATATTAATACCTCATGTCCTTGCCTCATTTTCTAAGCGCTGACACCTAGCTGCAGTCTCCGGCATTCATCAAAGAGCACTCTCTCACCAGGATTTTCATAAACAGCCTTAGTCCCAGTTTCTGAGAAACATGGCAGCCCTTGCAGAGGGCTTTTATCAGTGCCGTCTGCCAAAGGAGTCTGAGGAATGTTCCTAATTAAACAAAACAAAACTATTGCTAATAAAAAACACACTTCGTGGTCTTTAAATTTTGATACTTAGAATCTGAAAGCACATTCAGCCTTATGAAAAGGGGTAATGATATCCACAGTGTTCATGGGAAAATGACATTCTAGAAGATAAAAGCCTGGTTTTCCGTAGATGCTGACTCCTAGGAAATGGCTGAGGAATGGGTAAATCAGTCTTTTTCTTGGTCCTGACACTTTTACTCCATTCACCCATACGTCTTTTCCAATTTCTTGCATTAATATGATTTATTTATTTTTTTAAAATGCAGCTAAATAAGTAGATAAGTGTAATTGTAAAATAAAAATTTGCATCTCAAATCATACTCTTCCAAAAATACTTATTTTAAAATGTATTTCTAGTGCGCACCTACACATGTTGACTCAATAGTAAGTCTCCCATTGAGTTCAATGGTGTAAGTTCAAGCCAAGTGTGCTAAGTGTATTTGAAGGGAGCCTTTGGGGGGGGCTGTTGATCCTAAGCTTTTGAACTCCTTGCAGGACAGATATCCACAGTGGGCAGAGCAGAAAGACCCAGTTTTGCTCTCCAACTCACACATATATAAAAGTTTGGGGAGTTTAGTCCAATCCAGGCCAATAGCTTCTTCCTCCACCTTGAGAGCTGTTAAGCATATAGCAGTTTACTGAAAGATTCTCCATAGGTAACAAAAGTACATTCAGTATCTCTATTTTTAAGTCTTGGCATCTTTACTATCAATCAATTACAGTCAGTTTGAGACATTTTTGGTTGTAGTTAATGAGGGGTGGGGGAAGTAGAGGATGAGAAAGTGAGGAGGGGAGAGATGAGGGAGGCATTAAAATTTCTTTGCATAATATATTGAGTGGAGTTTTTTGTTCTCATCGTCACATGGATGGGTGTCTTATTTTTATACAGTACTTTTTACGGAACGGAATTCCTAGCTTTACCTTTTCCTGCTCCCATCTCCTTACACATGCAACCATTACACCAATGCACTAAGTGCTAACCTTTTCGTTTCTCTTCTGCTGCAGGTGTCCTAGGGAAATGCCGCTACGTCTACTACGGGAAGCAATCTGAAGGCAACCGGTTCATTCGTGACGACCAGCTCTGAGGCGAACTCCGCATCAGCAAAACCATCCACGTTAGCCACGCACATCACACAAACACACACACAAACACACACAAAAGCACAAACTTCACCCACATCTTTAAAAGGGGTTAAAAAAAAAAAGCTTGTGTAAACCAAAGTCCTCCAGTACCTTCTGCTGACTTTGCCAGACCTGTCAAAATCATCCTTCTGCTTTAGCTTGAGTAGTCACATAGAGATTGACATGATTGCCTCTAAGCAGGTCCCATCCACCAGTGTGACAGACAGCTGCAGCGAAGCACCAGGCCTGACAGGAAGAACACCATGATGGATTGCCTGGCCCAATTGCTGCTTGCAGAAGAGCAAAGGTCACACCTGGGGCCTCACTGAGCATGCTCAGCTGCTTTTAACAAAACCAGCCCTGTTTTATCTACAGCTTGCCTGTTGAGTAAGAAAGCTGCGTGTGACTGTGCGTGTATGTGTGTGAGAGAGCGCGTGCACACACACACACACACACAACAACAACAACAACAACAACAACAACAACAGTTAACCTGGCTGCTGCTTGAAATTTCAAAGAGCACCCCCTCCTTACCTGCCTTTATTTTTTCTCAGGAATTAAGTGTTTATGGTAGATGCACAAACAATGCAGCCATGCTGTATGTGGCTTTGTGTTTCTTTATTGGGGGAAATAACAAAAGCTGTCAGAAATGTGATTTAATTTCAAATGCTGGAGGTGTGGTGGAAATTACTTGATAACATGCGGAAGTGTTAATATTAATTCCAAGCTCCTTGGGCAGGAGTTGGTTTCATAGTTGTCGGGGGTTTTTTGCAAAGAGGAGGTTTGGAGGTAAAAGTGAAGGAATGGAAAGAGCAGGGAAACAGCAACAAAAACTGCTGATCCGGATTAATTTTGGGAAAGGAGAAGGGACAAAAGAGCCAAAGTCCTCTCCCCTAATCTTAACTTGTGGAGATCAGAACCACAAAAGATGTATCTGTATGTCCTTAAGCAGTATTGACAGTCCGTTTATTAACTACTCATCAGCATAGATCCAAATGGAGCTAACCACACCTCTTGCCTTTTTGTGAACTAAAACTATCACCTTTTTAAATTGTTTTCTGAAAGGATTGTTTCATATTCTATTTTTTTGGATAGATATAAAATCCCCTAAATATAAAACCAACTCATGTTTGTGTAATGAAAGCTATTACCATCTGAGGGACCACAAAGTCTTCTGTGAAATGGGTTAGCGGACTCAGGCTGAAAGTAGCCATTACAGTAGACATGTGTTTGAAACTGAAAACAGCCAGGTCAGATCTCCTGCCCCTTTCTCCTGCCTCTGTAACCCCTAGCAGTACAAACCGTGATCATGTTTTGGGTTTCCCTTCTCGACCAGTGCTACTTGCAGGGAAGTATGACGGACGTTCACATTGTATGCTTCGTATGTCTTGATATTACTAGTGGAGAGGAGAGGCAGATAAGGTGTTGGGCTGCTGTTTTCAGTGGCAGCCTTGTAACATCTGGTTCCGACCCCCATTCACATTCTAGGTTGAGGACATGCTCACAGTGTGGAAAGGCAGATCACATGGGCTTATGTGAAGGATGGTCTTATCCACCCATATATTAACTTTTGTATGGGGAGGGGGAAGCAGTGCTTGCAAGTACTAAACCAGGTCACTAGCTGATTACCATACTTTCAATAGCAGTCATTTATACCACACAAAGTCATGGAGCATCTCACTCAGGGTAGTTAGCAGATCTTGACTTATTCCAGATGTTTGTTGGACTCCAGGTCTCATAATCCCTGACAAATAGTCAGGAGTTCAAATCCAACCATTTCCACAGGGCAGCATTTTGGCTACACCTTAACTAACCAGACCTATCTATCTATATCTGCATACATACAGAAAGTGCCATTAAGCTCCGTTTCCACGTTCACATAGCAATAGGTCAAGAGAAAGACTGAATCCAGGTTTAACATTGGGAGCCAATTTAAGTTTTTAAAAAGTCCTATATTTTGGATGCAAGTGCGTGAGTCCTGCACTTACATTCCTATGTGTATATCAGGATTGTGACCATTCCGGTATCATGTTATGTCTGCATTTTAATATATACAGATATGTATATATGAAAATGTAGAAGAATATCAACATGAGAATTCTATACCACGAGTTGACTGCAAAGGAATTGCTTTACAGTGGGTCAAAAAGAGGAATCCATTTTCAGGAACTATTAATTGGTTATTAAACTGAATCGTGACCCAAAAAGCTTAAAATTAGAGGCCTGAGGGTAATTGGTATGACATTAACACATGCAAAAAAAAAGTTTTGGGGGGAACTTGAACCCATTTTCCCAAAACAACCGCGAGCTGTACAGATTTACATTTGACTGGCTGTTTTGAATCGTAAGTACATGTTTTGACCATGGCAGTGGAGTTCAAAGCAGGGGTGTTTGAAATCACCTTCTGTCACATTCAGTCTGGTTGGATATCTCTTCTTGTCTACATCAAGGACTTTTTAACCCTGCCTCAAACAATAAAATGCACTTGCAAACTGACCACATGACTTTGGTGTTTCCCCCCCTCTCCCACTGCAATGGTATGTTGTTATGTCAAAACCATATGTATCATTCTCAGAAATGCCTTTTCACCCTTTGGAGGCAGAAGTATTTTGAGAATGCATTGTGACCAGAGCGTGGTATTATTCCCAGCCTAATTTGTTTTGAGGTTTGTTTGTTTGCTTTTTCAATGTTGCATATAGCAACCTTAATTAAAATCAGCATAATTATATAACGCTTCAGCTACACAAAGTCTGGCATACCTTTTTATTTTGTTTTGTTTGGCTGCAGCAGGCTAAAAACCAGTACATATATACAGTTTCCTTGCTAAGAAACAATAAAATAGCATGCAAAGGTTCTGTTGCTATTCAAGCCTGTTCTCAGCCCCCGGCATGGTGGGGAAATGGCAGGGCCCACTGAGGTTGATGCCTGCAGGATCCTGCCTCTCTGCCTGTTGTAGCCAGCAGCGTAGCTAGCCGCTCGGGTGCCAGGGGCGGCCTGTGCGTCCAGCAGCCGGAGCGGGAAACGCTGCATAGAGCCTTTCCGCTGCTCCCCCCTCAGCTGTAGGGCGGCTGAGGGAGAGGCGGAGGGCAGACGCAAGTCCCACGCTGCCGTTTCAGGCAGTGCTGAGCCTGCAGGCACCCAAGGCACCATGTCATTCCCAGGAGAGACGTGTGGCTTGGGTGCCACACTGCAGGCCCCACAGTAACTGCCAGCCCCCGCAGTGTGGCGCCCAGTGCCAGTCATGTTTCGTTACGTTTTTTGACTGAACTAAAAAGTTTCGTGAGCCCTTTTTTTTAAAAAAAAAAACCACACTCATATTTTTGTCATTTTGTCACCCCCCTCAGTGATGACACCTGGGGCAGCCCGCACTCCCTTCCTCTGCCACTGGTTGTAGCCCCCCGCCTCTACCTTCACTTGCTGGAAGAGACCAAGTGGCTGCCTGTCTTGATCAGAGCTGGGCAGCCTTCATTTTTAAGCCCCATGATTCTTTGAGTCAACAATCACCTAGCTTGAGACAGCATTGTTGCAACTGTCTTTTGCGAGCATAGCTGGGTAAAGCTGTGTCCAGCCCAGCAGGCGGTGTTGGCAGGAAAAGGAAGAATTTTGCTGTGGGCATGCCGCTGGGAGGCGGCAGTAGCAACCCCTCCCAATCTGAGCAGGACCCCCTGCTCCCCACCCCCCACACTTTGCATTACTTACTTGGAGGAGTAAGTATTTTCAGGCTTGGAGGAACGCAGGTGGCTGAGAGGCCTCAGATATTTCACACATGTCCTCTATGACCCTTGGATGCCTGTGTTGTATGTAGAAGCATGTAGAAGTATGTAGAAGCATGTAGAGGAGGGAGTGTGCCCATCTGGGTCAGGAGGAGCCCCGGCTGCTGTGGGGCCCTCTCAGGCCCCTGTTCTTCTCTTGTAGAAATGAGAAGCACACTGGAACCTCCAGGCCTCCCTTGCCAAATCATAATCGACCAGTTTAATAACAATTAACCTTGGACACCCACTTAATCAATTCTTAACGGACCAATTAGGAATCTTGCTTCCCTTGTGTCACGCATTTGATGTTTCTGTTGTGACCTCTGCTAGTGCCATTGGAAACTCCAATTGCAGGGTTTTTCAGTGTATGCATGGGGCTGTTTCTGTTTAATTGTGAATTGCTTTGGTGAATAATATTATCCCAATGGTAGATGAGAAATTGGAGAGGAGTGGCGAAACCACGTGAATGCCAACAGCTTGCACAACACTCTGTGTGTTTAATTCTATTTCTTTAAATGGCAAAACACTGTCTGGATTGGGGTTCCAGTGGTTAGGTGGTGGTGCTTTTCACTGCCAAAACAAATTGTACAGGTAAAGTACACCAGAGAAGGTGATTCATCCCGTCATGGTCAGTTCGGATGATACATTTCAATCCCAGAATAAGGCTTTTTTTTCCTAAACCCTGAACGTGCCCCCCTTCCTTTTTACCCACAATTTTCCATTGGAAAAATGCCCTCTTGCCCCCACTTCCCCTCCCCATTTCCCTTTGGTTCCCTTTTGTGTACTTAGCACATTCCTGTGCTGAAGGGTGAGGGGAATATTTCTGACACTTATCTGGTTTGTGAAAGAGTGGCAGTGTTTATAGCCTTTGCTTCCCTGTGAAACTGTCACTTCCTCAATTCTTTCAGATTCAGCTGGCCCATGGAGAATTATTCTTAGATTGTGTTCCCAGGACCTCTGCATAACCAATTATGCCTGGTCTCTCAGGGAAGGCTAGTAGTATCGCTATAGCAGGCCATTTGTCCCATTCAAAGCCTTGCCTTGGCGGCCACTGTGTCATTAACAAAATGAAACTGGTTAAATAATCTTCTCTAAGGACTTAAAACAAAACAAAAAACCTTCTGATATATATTCCACCCTATGCTACGGCATTAGACTCTGAGCAGTCTCTGTGTACGTTTCTTTATCTTTTTTTTTTTTGCTTTTCTTTTTAAATCGCAAAGCATCAGGGCCAAGTACCATGCCTGAGGCTGAATTCAGAGGTTCCTCTTCAGGTGAAACATCAAAAAAGAAAATGGAAATTCAAGGTAAGTCAAAATGGTTTCAAGAAAGCTAGCAAAGTATCTCGAAACAGTTCCACACAGCTATTGTTACAGGACAGCAAGATCACAAAAGAGAAAGGGAACCTGAAACTCTGGAGCAAAGTGGACTAGAATTGGGCATATAATTTTTTAATATTGTCCTTCTTCATAGAGGTGCTTCAGACTCTTGATCATTTTTAGTTGCCCCGCACTGCAACATTCCCAATGCTGTGCACGCAGCCCAGGGTACTTGGCGCATGAGTGCAATAACAACAACACCCCCCAAGCCACATTTTTGCATACAAAGTTGGTCATTTTCTGCAGCCCTTTTAGGTGGCTGGCTCTGACTTTGATTTGTAGCCTAATCTTTCTCCTGAAAGAGCTGGATGTCTCAGCTACACCAAGTGTCAGCTCCTTGGCAGAACACAGACTTATTTAGCTTAGGGAAATTGCCAAGGAATAAGAGCCTGAGTGTGGCTGCTGCAAACTATAAAGCAGCAGGATTCAGATCGCCATGAAGGCACCTATTGTACTGCTGTGAAGTCATTCTGACTGCTGCGGCATTTATGGCGTTTTTACAAAAGGATGGCCAGTTATACTTTGTGACTTTTAAGGCTATTAACTCTTGGCACACTTTTAAGGGTTGAAATTAAACTCCAAGACCACACTTCTAAGTAGGAAAAAAAAAGTGCTTTTGGCCAACCCCCACCCCAACAGACTATGCAAACCTTCAAGCTGATACCTTGCTTGGAGACACGTCTCAATGGGAGCTCTTCCAATGTCACATACAAGTCCAAGTGAATCAGAAGAATTACATCATATGGAATGCCTTTCTGATTCCCAAATTCTGGCTTGAGTGGACATTTCCAACCCCCCACTCTAAAAACAAAACAAAAAAAAGCATCACTGGCTATTAGGGCCCCCCGCAGTGTTAGCTGAGACTAACAGCTGTTCTACAAGGCTTGAAAACATCAGGCATTTGGGAGAGGGGAACTTAACTATGGGTAGTTCCCACATGTTCAGTGCTTCATTTTAGAATGGCCAGGATCCATAAACTTGGAAGATGTTGTGGTCAGCAGCAGTGGGTCTCAGCCTCTGTCCAATGATGCAGTATGCATGTCCTTGCATACACCACCATGCAAGCTCTCCATGATCCTTTTGCCATAATCCTCACCCTTATAAAAGTGATACCAAAGACTTTTAGACACCAACTTGGGCTGGTGAAGCAGCTACACTTGTTTTTGGACTGGGATAGCCTGAACACTGTTGTGCATGAGCTGGTAACCTCTGGGATGGATTACTGCAACATGCTCTGTGTGCGGCTGCCCTTGAGGTTGGCTCAGAAGCTGCCACCCAAATGCTCCCTGGGTAGGATACTGCTGGCAAATTACCCAACTGTTTGAAATAATTACACTGGCTACCAGTTAGCTACCAGGCTAAGTTCAAGGTGCCAATTTTGGTGTAGACAACCTTGTACTGCCAGGATACCTGAAAAGATAATCTCACCCTTTAAATACCCAGTTGATCATTGCACTCTGAAAGTGAGGGCCTTTTGAAGACACCATCTTATCCACACAATGTAGGAACGGACACCTACCCGTTGAAATTCCCTCCCCTTGAATATCCGACAGGTGCCATCTCTGTTGTCTTTTTGGAACCGACTGAAGACCTTTCCTCTTTCAACAAGCCTTCTAAGTTGAGATTTCCCCCAGTCTGCATCTGTATTGCAATTTTTGAATATGTTCTTAATGTGTTTTATCAGTGGTTGTTTGCTGAACCTGGGTTCCTTTGGGAAGAAAGGCGGGATACAAATCTAATAATAAATGAACAATATACCTCCCCCTGGCCCCTCCCCTCCCTCCATGGGCTTTGTCAAAATGTGACCAAGGCAAAATTGTTTGAGGAAAATGTGTTTTTGTTCATTCTTCTGTAAGGCAGGCTTATCTGCAAGGCACATGCATTCAGCTCCCCCATCTTGAGTTTGATAGGAGGAGAGAGAGAGAGAGAGATCACCTTCCACCTCACTTGTTATTTTTTAAATCTCTACCTAATATTCCACACTCCTGCCCCAGTGAAGCAGGACTCTCATTCTTTAACTGACTTGAGATGATCATGGCTGGTGGGGAGGGCAACAAAAAAATAAATAAAAAAGCACAGACACCTTTCATTAGCTTGGAGTGTCCCCCCACCCCTTCCTCTGTGCTCTAACACAATTATTTTTACAACACCTGAGGGAAATAGCCGAGATGCAAGGGCCTAGCTTGGAACAACACCTCCCTTTACAATGAGGACATATATAGTCGGCTGGTCTCCATGGTGCACCAAAAGGAGGCAAGCTGTTTATTCACACAAAATAAATCCCTTTACCATAGTGATGACTTCGAGGCGCAACTGGAAACTCTAAACCTGAGTCAGCCATTTGTGGACTTAGCGCTTCTTCCTGTTACATCCACAAAGTAGCTCACAGTTAAAGCTGAAAGATCAGCCTTTCCCTGTGGAAGGAGAGTTTAACACCCGAACTCTTAGACTCCCGATCGCAAGGAGCCAACCACCGTATCCTAAAATAGCATTATATACACGTTGTGCCAAAGGATGCATTTCTGTACACATTTTAACATTAAAAATACACATTTTATATTCATTTTGGTATATATATAATTTCCATTTGAAAACAATGCTCCAGAATTTGGAAAATGTACAATAACTGAAGGAGAGCAGTGGTGTGATCTGTGTGTTAGTCCAGGAAATGCAAATCCAACCAGCCCTATAAAAAAGAAAAAAGATGCAAACTGAACAAACTTGTCTTGAGAGTCCTCATGCAGATTTAGAGGTGCATTCACTTCTGCAACTGCATCCGTATCAGCAGATTTTGCCCCCAAACTACTTCTTTTTTATGCCACTGTGAGAACTAATTATTGGGTGGGAAAGGGTCAGTGGGAAGAGGTGAAATTGTAGAATGTAGGCTTTCAGCCTCCAGCTTCTTGTTTTGTCCCCAAAGCCCCCCCCCCCACTACACACCCACAGAAACTAATGGAGTCCCTAAGTTCCTATGGTTTCAGGGGAAATTCCCAATATTGGGACGGGGCGGGTGCTGGCACTGGCCCTTCCCTGTCCACACTCTCTGGTTATCCTGACTGGCCAACGTAAACAGAATTGGCCCCCTTTGAGTGGTAGATTGCAGATGGACTCCATCTCCCCAGAGGGTCTTTACTGAGTCCCCCTCCCCCAAATTTGTTTTCAAGTCAAGTAGCTCCCTGCTTGGCCATCCCTCTTCCCTCTATCATTTCTGATGCTTGGACTTCATACACCTTAGCAGCTTATAATGCAGTAGGGTCACTCCCCATGTTTCAAGTTGCATTTGCAGGCTGTTGTATGCACCAGGAAGAGGCTGGGATGTCTTTACCCAATGCACATTACCTGTCTGGTTTCCCAACAGGAAAACACACCCTTCAAGTCCTGTTCGTGAGGCTGATATCCACACATGCACAATGGCTCCTTCAATACACACACCCTTGCTTAACTGTGAAGTAAATGTGGTTTAGTTTTCCTTTTGGATTGATGCTAGTTTGAACTGATGCTGGCACACTGAACATCACTATTTATCTAGCATCTCTAGTTCCAATGCTAGCACACTGAACATCACTATTTATCTAGAAACTTTAGGATAGCTTTGCATTGTGCATAATGTTGTGGGTAGACAGCTTCAGATCGGTTTTTTGGTTTTTTTTTAAAAAAATTGTAAGTCATTTTGAGTATTTTTGTTTGCTGAATTCTGTTTATGAATCACTTCCCATAATATATACTGAAGCGATTTCACAATAGAAAACATAATCACCAATTTTTAAAAAAATAAAATTTCATATATAAAACCAATGAGGAGAGAGAAACACTTTCATATGCAAAAACAAGACAAAAAGACAATTTCACTAATCAGAACAATTAAAGCAATTTCATATGTAAAACAATTTCAGATCTAATACAGATTACAGATGGATGGGACTTAAGCAAAACAAATAACGAAATATACATTTGGGATTGTATGAGCTTTTGGATTTTTCCACATTTATGGCATCATTTCCCTTTCTACCCACTATTTTTTAAAAAATGTGTGTGTTTTCATGAGTGTGG
Organism: Podarcis gaigeae; assembly: GCF_964106915.1. Lineage (NCBI taxonomy): Eukaryota > Metazoa > Chordata > Lepidosauria > Squamata > Lacertidae > Podarcis > Podarcis gaigeae. The sequence continues at coordinate 18,395,313 of NC_139681.1, forward strand.
TTTTTTTGGGGGGAGGGGGAGGATGGGTGCCTAGAGGTCAAAGCAGTGTGCGTGTGTGTGTGTGATGTACACACATGTGTAGACATACAGGTCGTCTTTGTGTTTATATTCATGTATTCCTTTTGTAAACAGTCTGCGCGGTGGCTCCTTTCTTCCTGTCATCAAGGCACTAGGCAGGCGTATGAGAGATCACGAAATGACCCCATGCCCATAAGAAATAAGCAGTTTGCTGGTGTGATGTAATGCGCATCAAGAATGACAAACTCAAGGATTTTCTTCCATTCCCTGAGATTATTGCTCTTGCCATTTCTCATCTCCTGCCTCCAGGCTGCTCACTCTGATTCATGAGATGAGGGAGGTAGAACCCTTGAAGCTTTGGTGATCTGGTTGTCCTTATCCTATTGCCCAGAGCTGCACATGCTAGTGAGGGATCATAAATTCACCCTAGCCTTCTTTAATAACCTAGCTGCTTTATTTAGCCCTCTGACCCCCTGCTGCAGTGAATTCTGGGTCTGCCTTGTGCGGAGCCGTATTTCTTTCAGTTGTGGCGCTCTTCTTTTTTTGCCAGCCAGTGCTTTTCTTCCATTTATATGATGGCAAGGGAGGATAAAAAATGAGGGGACCTGAGTTCTAAAGTAATATGTGATGCCTGATGAGTCTGTGGCCTCTGTGTCCTGAAACAGACCCTTCTTTTGAGCGCGGGAACGCTGTCGCCGGCCTTGCGGGAACAGTGCTGAGGGCAATTCTGAGGCCAGATTATGTCATCAAGGATCTGGCAGCATCACTGTCAGCCCCTGTCCTAGCCATACCTTCCAGAACATTCCATCATGCAAGTGAAGCTAACACTGGAAGCTATGTAGGAGTTGCTAGGCAGCCACTCACACTTGGTTTGCGCACTTTCACTCCTCCTTCCTTGGGTTTTATTTTGTCCACCAAGCAGGCAGGGATTGACCCTAAGTTTGCTCAGGTATTGGCACCAGCCTGGTCATCTGGACACAAGGGGTGTCATGGCCTCAATTCCTTGGGCTTAGGTAAATTATTATGAAGAGAACAGGAAGCACTATGGGGCACTAGGGACTATGACTGGAGGCCTGGTGGTACCTGGCCCCTCATGATTGGGGTGGGGAGGAGTTCAGCCCCATCCGCACATACTTTGGGGGGGACTGAGCTACCTTCAGCCCCATAGAGTTGGTGTCAGCAAGGATTTTGCACTAGGGACTTAGCCTTACGTCCCCAAACAGGCACGTTTGTCAGTTGCCCATGTCTCCATCCATTGGCATATAGAACTGACACCTTCTTACATTTTCTGTTTGCATTACACAGAGAATCTCTTAGCTTCGTTGTCTGCAGTGCAAACCCTTGTCCCATTTGGAAATACAAGTAGCTGTACAACCATCATAACCATTCTAATCCAGAGCACAAAAAGCATATGCATAATTGGTGGGGGTATGTGTGTGTGCTCATCGTCATCACCACCACAATCATGGATTGTGTTCTCCTCCTCTGGCGGCTAACCCCCAGCAGGTTTCAGTGGTAGCTAATGAAGAAATGCTATAAAACTGCTCAGCTTTTTTTGGGGGGGGGGGATAATTTGTTGAAACAAGTTATGTGAGTCTTCGCCTCGCCCCCGCCACCCCCACCCAGTGTTGCAGGGTAGGTTCATATTGAGTTGTAGCAACCTGCCATGATAGTACTCAAGCCTCCACTAGTTCACAAAAGAGACAGAGGACACCCCACTCCCCAGTTTCACTTAAGATTATTTTGCTCCAGAATAAATTGGACTGGATCTTAAAAGCAGAATTGATTCCGCAAGCCGTTGGGCAGGCACAAAGAAGCCTACCTAGCACAGCACAGGGACACTGGACGTTTCTGAGCTATTTCTGAGGGAAATCAGCAAAAGCGACACTGCCGACATGGGCTGCCGTACGCCCAGATTTTCCTGGAGATTTCACCAATTTCCGCCCGGGCACTGCTTGCGGCTGCAGTATTCCGGATATGTCCAGGAAATTCCAGACATATGGCAACCCTACCTGAGAAGCAATGATATGATCAGTACTGGGGGCATCTGTGCGTGCAGCAGCTGAGGGATACTCCTAGGCCACAGGAGACTCTCTAGGCATACCACTCAAAGGGACTGGGTTGGTAATGACATTGCTAATCTGGCACCACAATGAATGCTAAGGTCCATGGCAGATGAGGCCTAGCATAACATGGAGACATCTCTAAGCTGCTCCATGACTCACCTTGCTTATTTTTACTAGGCAGGCCACATAACTCACCAGCAACCAGTGGATTCATCCAGCCTTTGATATGGAAGTCGATCCCACAAATCTGAGGAATCCATCTCAGATTACGTTTTATTTTTGATGGAATTTAGCACTGTTTCCTAGTCCACTATTTAGGAGCATCTGGATGCTTGGCTTGCAGGAAGCTGACTTCATTAGGTTGGGGTCAGATCCCAAAATAAGTCTACTTGTAACACAGAATTAGGGACAGGATACCGGGTGCAAATGAAAGAAAGCCTGCACTTAGTTTGGGAAGGGGGAAATACTTGCGTTCCTTGCTTAAATAATAACCCCCAAAGCTTTTATCATGAACAATTCCCATTCTCTTGGATCTGAAAATAATTTTCCTTCAGGGTCTCCCCTGCTAAATGGCAACACATTTAAGGCTGGGTGGGGGGCTGTGTCTTTAACTGTGCTAGTCAAAATGTTCAACAGCAAATTAGGAAAGAAAAGGAACAAACTAAAACATTTATCTGCGTTTGAGGGGAAGATTTCTATTTTCTGTACACTCTCTCTCCCCATTTACACCATCCCACTGTCAGGTCCCTGTGCCCCTCTCTCAAAGCTTGGCTTAGCACATATGAGGCAAATCTGTAAGCCCCTGCCTTGTGCTTGATTTATCACTCTGTCTAGGTAGCCAAATGATTTAAGTGGAAACCAGCCTCATAGCCTGTAGGTGCTACTGACTTTTTAATAAGAGGGATTTTTGTAAAAATGCCACTTGCCAGAGGAGTCACATTATCACAGTCTGATTGTATTTGGAAAATGCTAAAATTAAATCCACAGAATTTCACCTCCAAGGCCATTTGATTTTTAAAAAAATGTGCTGCTCATATTAAACTGGAAGGTAGACAGAGAGCACACCCTCAGTCGCAGAAATCAATGACAAGTGAATAACTATTAACTATAATTCTTTGGATACCCCATCACCTCTTCTGAATTGGGGCTTTTCAATAATATGTGCAATGAAAGCAATTTATTGGGGAGGGAGCTATTTAGATATGTTTATGGCATACAAAATTATTTTCTATAAAGTACTGTCACGATGTTGGCACAGCAAAAAGAACACAGAACGTTTGCTTCGCATGAACCTTCTCCTGCCAAACTTTTTTTTTTCCAGGCTCCCCTTCTCTAGCTACATTTCTCTCGGCACATGGCCTAACCTGTTGGAAAATGGAAATGTTTCATCAGAGCCAGAAGCTGCAGTACATGCACACCTTTGCATTACTTGTAGATTGTTGCATTTCTATGCTGCCTCAGGCATTTTACCACTCTTCCTAATTTCACATTGATACCCCTCTGCTTCTTCCAAGTCTCCTTGAGCAACTGGGCAACTGGATAGCTCAGTCGGTTTAGCATGGGCAAAAAGATTCCTGCATTGCGGGGGGTGGGTGGGTTGGACTAGATGACTCTTGTGATCCCTTCCAACAGTGACCTTGATGTTTTTGGTCCCATGTTCCCCTCTTTCCCCTTCCTTTAGCTCTGCAGATTGTTAAGAGTATGATGCAGATCTATATTACCCTCACTCTTCACCCCATTTTCACAGCAATGGCAGCCTTTTGGGGTCTCTGACAGGCACTCTCACTTCTATCTGTGTTTTCTGGGATCCCCAACTGGTGTGTTGTTGTTGCAAATCACACCCTGCTCTTCGGTCCTAAGTGGGGTGCCAACTTTAATAAAATATTGTGGGGGAGTAAGCCCTGCCCTGCATAACACACACACATCCCATTTGAATGGCAACGCCCAGCAGCCTTGTGGGGGTCCTGAGCCCCTCAAATATTTTAGGGGGCCGAAGGGACCTCAGCACCTAAGAGTTGGCTTCCACTGGTCTCTCACAGCTACTGTTTATAAATCTGGGCACAAAGTCAGCTCTGGGAAAGGACAGGTCCCTCCCACCAATTGCAACAAAAGTTCCCAAGTATTAAGGCTGCATCCTGATCACAGCGAAGCACTCTGATCCTGTGGAGGAAGAGAAGATACTCAAACAAAACAATCCAAATCCTTTGTATGACTGACATCCAGTCTAGGTCACTAGGGGTCAGGTGACCATCTGGAGTGAACACATGTGGTTTCCTTAGAGACACCTCGGGAGCAGCTGGGGCAATGGCTCAGTGACTAACATCAAGGACCATCTCTTGCTTGAAAATATCCTTTCTGGAATGCAGAGGAGATGTGCTTGGGTCAAGAACTTGACAAATTACTGTCTGTGTCTTGCAGGAATTAATCTGAAAAGAAAAATCCACCCTGACCTTCTATGAACTCAGATGTTGGGTGGCTGGTCCAATGTTATGGCTGCTTCATAATATCAATTAGACGAGTGGGGAGCGTGTTGTTTTAAGTTTCTGAACTATTGCTGTTGCCTGCGTCCATTTGTCTTCTCTCTCTCCCCCCCCCCCTTATCTTTCCAGTGTGACATGACAAGGATTCGATGTGACACACACCAAACTTTGAATGTCCCGCAGCCAGCTTCAGTGGCTCGGATGCTGTCATCTTGAGCCACATCAGCAGGACTGGCTCAATGGCTGCGTTCGTGACACATGTCAGAAACTTTTAAACGTCTGCTCTTTTTTTCATCAGGATGCTTCTGCATCCTTGCGAGGGAAGAGCTGACATTTTCTGTTTGGGTGGAAGTTGCTGCGGTCCCCTCTTCCTGCCTCCTCTAACTGTCAGTCCAAGTTTCCCCTAAACATATCAAAAGGCAGCCAAATAAACCTTGTCATTTAGAAATATATTCAGCAGTAACCAGGCTTTTACAGCAATGTTTTTGTTTTGTTTGTTGTTTTTTAAAAAAAGAAACTTGGGCACATTTTCTCATAGAACAGATGCACCACACAAAACACAGCGCCAGGCTATCTCTGACCTTTGTTATGTGCTGCATTCAAAACTGATGTGCAGAACTCGGCTACACATGAATTCCTTAACATTTCTGGACACTCTCCCTCCTACCCATACACTAACGTGGAACAATTTGGTATACAAAACACAGACAACATGGTAGGAGTGTCCCCCACACTTGGCAGAATTAACATTTTGAGCAAAACGTTTAGTTTAAGGGCAAAAGAATAGGCAGCTCTGCAGATACGCAGCAATGGGCTCTCGGGGATGGCTGCTATTGAAAGTCTCAGTACTTGGCAAGGAGAAGCAATTGCTGGATATGTTATTACACAAAACCACTGTAGACTTCTTTTGATCCACCCCACCCAGCCCAAATGGACAAAGGAAGACCCTGGCTGGATCAGATCAAAGGGTGTAAAGTCAAGCATCCTGTTCTACCAAGGAACTTCCAAGAAGTCTGCAGCGAAGTAGGACAGCATCATCCCTCTCTCGCAATTAGTGTATTACCTTTGAATACAGTGCTTCTGTGAAGCTGGTATTAAAGGCTGTTGCATTAGCAGTCCTTTGTTAAGGAAACTGTTCGTAAATATTCCAGAGTGGTCGGTTGTAGGGATGGAAAGAGCAGCTTTATTCGATCCAGTTTCCGTCTCACTGGTGCTCAAGCCCAGGTCTGTCCCATTTTGTGTAGACTTTTTGAAACGACGCCCAAAGAGTCCACAATGAAATGGTATGCATTTTGTACACAGTTTTAGCCAAAATACTCATCTTCTCCATGAAAGCACACGCATTTCAAAGTGTTTCAATGCCTTTCCCATAAGATATACAATTTGCAAGCACTTTTCGTTCACCGAAGTCACATTCTAAAATTCAGAGAAGTTGTGATTTGATCCCCATAAGCAAGTCCAGAAGCGTTGGACTGGAACAAATTCTTCCTCCGTTCCTAGATGGTAGATATTTGTTTCCTTAATGGAGCGACTCGTTAGGAGACAGTATTATGACACCTTTCACCAATCTGGTTTGAATTGGGAATGGGGAAATTAGCCTATTTCTGTTCTGTGTATGTTTCCCATATGTGCAATCATAGGTCTATTCTGCCCCATGCTTTGTGGACTATATTGTTTAAAGCACATTAGAATTTTGCACTTAAATTGTACACATTTTCCATGCATTTTATGTGTGTTTCCACCCTAAAATACAGAATTCTGAATGTTCCCCCCCACCCCAGATATATGTTAACTTAGAGATGAAAGCCCAGTTTGGTTGACACCATCCCAAGTTGGGGGGGGATTTCACAGTATGGACACCATAAGAAGGCCCTTTTGTGCACCCCCTCTCAGTGGATTAATCCCACTGGAAAAGCTCCATCCCTTGCCAGCTGCAGCACTAGCTGGTGTACGTTTTGACAAAAAAGAGGGGAGTATCCATGTAACTTTTTGTTTCTTTATTTCTTTATTTTTCTGGCAGACTTTGAGAAATGTGCAGGCATGGTATTCCCTTCTGCCAAAGTTCAGAAGGATCAGCTGCAGTGGATGTACTGCAAGGGCAGGCTTTGCAATTTGTGAGTGATTAAACGAAGGATTACTTCACCTCCCCTATATTTTTTTTTTTCTTCCGGGCCATTTGTGTGAAAATAGTACATATCATAGAGGTGCCCTTTGGCAGGAAACCTGCCAAAAATCAGAAGGATAGATGTAGGGTGGATTTTGATGTTGTTGTTGCTAGGCAGTTTTAAAATAGATTTTGTGAGGGAGAACTAAAAGCGATTGACTTCCTTCCCTGTAGTTTTTGTGTGTAATGATTTTAATATGAATGCGGCATACATTGCAGAGATGCCCCTAGGAAAGTAAGCTGTAAAATTTCAGAAGGGTAGGTGCAGGGGCTAGAGACTTAAGATAAATGAAAAGAACAGCTTCAGGCTTGTGTTCTGCTGAATTGACACCAAGGCATAGAAACTAAGTGCAAAGCTGATTTGACAGGAATGGAAGTGTGGGCATGTGGCAGAGAAGCAGCAGGACTTGAATGTCCAGCAATTCCCAAGCATGCACCACTTAGCAGAACAGGGAACAAATACAGAGCAGACAAGCATAAGGTGATAAGTCAACATCCCTTCTCCAAAGCACTGTGACTGGAGATCATTGGCAACCTGTCGGCCACAAAACTGCACTCCATGCCTGTCCACATCCTGACATTTCCCTTACATCAGGGGTGGTTAACTTGTGGCCTCCAGATACTGTTGGACTACAGATTCCATCATCCATACCATTGGCTTGGGCTGATGGGAATTGGAGTCCAACAACATATTGGAGTCCAACAACATTTAGCCATCCCTGCCTTATATGTATGTTAATTGTGTCGGGAAAGATTTTACATCCTCCCTAGGACCATAGCATTATGGGGTTAAATAATATTGTCAGGGTGAGTTTTACTGACAGCTGAAATAAAGTCACCAAGCTAGCTCCTACCATGTTGAAGTTAATTTTCTATTTCAGTTTAGGCATCTGCAGGTGTACCACACAATACCACTAGTACAGAAAAAAAGGGAGAGAGAAAACGAGAGAAGATTTAACAGAACTAAGATGCATTTGTTTTTGGCTTCTAATTAATCAAGATAACATCTCTTTCAGCCATTAGACAGTAAAATCAATAGGCTGGGCAGCCTGACTGCCATTTAGACTTATATACGAACACCTATTATTGGCAAAATAGTGATGTATTTAACCATTTCATCCTTTATTATATTTCAAATAAGGATCACTCTCGACAAGAAGGAGATGAACCAAGTGCCATGATAATGTTCGCCTTGCTGTAAATGTTCACCTTCCTCACCTTATTTCCCCAGGTAGGGTTTCTTTCTTACGCTTGTGAACAAAAACCACACCTCAGAATACCAGACTCTGCCTGATAACTGAATTACAGCTGAATTTTGAGACAAATTTGGAGGTGAAGTACATGCAGACATTTCTAAAGTAGTTCAACATTTTTTGACAGGGCTGAGCTGAAGCCACTCACATATTTTTATGAACAATTTCAAATGTCAAAACCAGTTCAGTACCTATTCAACTTCATCCCTTCATAATCCTGTCCCTCCAAATGTCTGCAAAAGTAGGGAAATTGCTATGTAGGAGCAAAGAAATGTCCTGTCCCCATTACGAGAGCAGCTCTCCTCTTAATAACAGTTTCTGGGAAACACAAGTGCTCAGCTCCTTCTTATGGGAAGCCATTGACATCTGGTTGGCCATTGTGGGGAAAGATTCTGGACAATAAGGGCCTTTTGTTCTGATCAATCTTCCTATGTTCTTAAATCCAGGATACAGTCATCTTGTTGATAAACATCGGACCTCTTGCCAGCATCTCTCTTGCTTAGCTTTCGCTAATAGGAAAAACCAGGGCTTTTTTTCCCCAGCCGGAACTCTCCGGAACCCAGTTCCGTCACCTCTCAGGTGGGTGTCATTGCCGTTATTAGAGAACAAGAGAGGCGTTCGTGGTGAGTTCCGGCACCTCTTTTTCTAGAAAAAGAGCACTGGTATCAATACTATCCATATCAGTACCTCATTTTTTTTCTCCAGGAATACTACGGTGCTCAGGATCGCCTAATCACATTCAGCATATTGTTGCCATATCATCATATATCTTTCGAAGACTATCAAAGGAGCAAAAACTAAATATGGACCCTTAGGTCATATCCACACCGAACATTTAAAACACTCTTATACCACTTTAACTGTTATTGAGAAACTCAGTAGCTATAGTTTGTTAAAAGGGCTGGGAATTGCAGCATTTACTCTGAGTGTGACACCATGGATACAACCCATTATTTTATTTGGGTACAGGGTCATTTTTGTCCTGGTGGCGGCTGCTGCTGCTGCTTTCCTGGATGAATCTCACAGATGGTCCCACTCAATCAGGGATCACCCAGTGAATGGAATACAATAAGCCCACAATTTATGTGGGGTTTACGTTCCTGGGATTGCGCCTAAAGCCAAAATCACGTATAGCCAAAACACACTGGGTTCAATGGTGAGTGCAGTTGCCAGAGTCATCTTTCCCAGAACCTCGTCCTTTTCTGCCCTTTTATTAGTTGTTGTTTTTTTAAAAAGCCACATACATAAAGCTGAATACACATAAGATAAATGTACATAGGTTGTGGAGCTTATTGTACCAAAAAAAGAGGACCTAGCCAATCAGATTCAGATTCATGGCGATGTTACTATGGGGGAATGAGGGCATCAGAAATAATTTAACATTTTCTCAATGAGCACCTAAATCACTGAAATGGGTTGTTCGGCACCAGCAAGAAATGTTTGCAAACAACCGTGAGCAGTTTTAACTCAGCTCTGACGTGCGAATCGCTTTCCCAAGAACATTCCTGCTGGTAAATACAGTGGTACCTCGGTTTAAGTACTTAATTCATTCTGGAGGTCTGTTCTTAACCTGAAATTGCTCTTAACCTGAAGCACCACTTTAGCTAATGGGGCCTCCTGCTGCCGCCGCGCCGCTGGAGCACGATTTCTGTTCTCATCCTGAAGCAAAGTTCTTAACCTGAAGCACTATTTCAGGGTTAGCGGAGTCTGTAACCTGAAGCGTATGTAACCCGAGGTACCACTGTATACAGTTGCTGACTCACACTTGCGTGCATCAAAGGGTTAATCTGATCCCTTCCCTCAAGTTACTGTGGGTGGGATTTAGCAATTTCCCAGAAGCCTTTGCTCCCTCTCTTTCCCTCTGCTTCTTCAAAGAAGCTGCAGCCAATTAAAGGATCCCACCTGTGAGGAAAAGCAGGTGAGTGAGAAATCTCTCCAAAAGGAGATTTTTATGGCCTGGTTCTTTAGGAAGTAAGCAAAGCTCTCTCTTTTCAAGTCGTTTGGAACCACTTTCTTTATTTTACTTGCCAACAGATGGATACTTGTTTGCTGAAATGTCTGAAACTCTGCGAGTAAGATCTACATTTTGGTATCTGTGATTTACTCTAGCCTAAGTGGTTTTTTTGTGGAGGAAGTTGGTTTAAAGGTGGATGGGGGGTCACATGTAAAATCTAACCAAATTTTAATGTGCTTGGCTCATTGTGCTAACTACAAGAGTGAAGAATCTCTCTTGCAAACCTCTCTCCAGCACATTCTAGAGCACTAGGGATACCAACCCCTTCCCTACTCTCTTCAGCTGCTAATGTAAATTAATGAGAACAATATTTTCCTTCTGAATAGGTTAGACAAATGCTAAATTATACTCGGGCTGTATCGGTAACTAACAGCCAAATGTGCATTATTCTCAGGGCCCTGCAACATCGGATGATGGAACAGGCTCATTTTAACAAATCTCTGAGGCTTCAGACCAATAAAATATTGAGGTATACATAATTTGTCTACCAAAGTTAGAAAACAGCAAAGTAATTTGGGGAAAGTTTGTAGTTTTATGTAGGCTGCCGCTGTTTGTCGTCTAAGGCGCCTTGGGCTGTTTTTTTGCACAGCTGCACAAGGCCCCAAATCAGCCTGTTTTGAGTTTCCCCAGCAGCACTTAATTTTAGGCCTTCCACCCACCTGATCCTTGATTGGTGGAGAGGCAGTGGATGAAAACAGCTGCTTTAAATGGCTCCCCATTCAGTCTCTTTCATGTCTATGTACAATCTCTTACTGATCAACCTTGGGGTGTTTAGCCAGTAATGAGACAGTCTAAAGGCCAACGTGACCAGGTAAGCAATATGTCTAGCTTTGCTTTTTAGATGTATTCAAAGCCCTGACTTCTTTATGCCTCTTTCCTGATCCTCATTGTTTGTCCTAACTTGGCTGATTTTAATAGACTATGATAGGTCTATAGGTATGCTGTGTGTTTTTATTGCCTGCTTTGAAGAGTTTCTGAAAATGCACCATATCCATGGGTTTAGCTTGTATGCAAATCAAAATCATTTTTGTATCTTGCAGTCTCCTCTGTTTTTACTGTGGGTTTTTGTTTTGGTCCTGCTCCTCTGTCTTCTCGCAATATTTTAATATTCAGTTTAATACATTTTCCAATATAATGGGGGTTTAGTTCTCTCCTGCCAGGTTTTGTTGTCTTGCTTCATGAAGAACAATAGCCATAGAAAGATGGCCTCCAGCACTGTACAATTTATAGGTGTGGAGTGGTTTAAATAGCCAATTTGTAAAAGCTTCAGACTCAATTTATGTGCTAGGTTTCCCCTCCCCCCGGCATTTACGTTGATAAAAGTATAAAATGTGCCAAGCTTCAATTCTGTTTACTCCTCTTGCACCTTACCAACTAACCAAAGAGAGAGTGGCCTGTTCAACACAGTTCCAAGTCCATTTGTCATTGAAAATAACAAATGCAAAAATATTCTTAAAATGATTAAACCATAAATTGAAGCTACCTAAAAAATAAATAAACAGATGGAGATAGATTCCTCTCCTTCCTGGAAAATACTTTTAGGGTCTGTGTGTGTCTCTCTCTCTCTCTCTCTCTCTCTCTCTCTCTCTCACACACACACACACACACACACACACACACACCCACCCACCCACCCACCCACCCTGTTTGGCATCACATTTTCCCACAATTTCTCCAATGGCTGCTACTTTTCTTATTCACATGGACGATTCCAGCCATTCACGGATCTTGTAGTGACCAATCACAGTATGTAGCCAATCGCTTTCAGTTATGAGTGAGGTAACAATTCCTGGATTACAAGAGGGAGATGAAGCACCCAGCTGATGAAGCACCTCAGTGCCAGTGGAGAAGTGTCAAGATAAACTGAAGTTAAGCAGACAGGCAGGGTGAATTCAGCAGTGGAGTGGAGGCCAGGGTGGTCAACTCTTGCTCCTTTTGATCCCACAAACCCTGGATTCATAAGAAAATAAGCTTGATAAACAATAACAGCTACAAAGACAGAAAGGCAACTGGGGTTTGGGAGTGTCCCATGTATAACTGTCCCTGCCAAAGAGGAACCCTAGATGTGTACTTGGTGTAGTCGGCTTCTGGTGCACAAGGGGCCTTGGTTACCCTGGGAGATTGAGGATGTTTTTTGTGTGTATGTACCCTTGCCTTCTCCCCATTTTTAGTGCAAATACATTCTGGCAAGCTCCTGAATAGGGTTAGGGCAGGGGTAGGCAACCTAAGGCCCATGGCCTGGATGCTGCCCAGTTGCCTTCTCAGTCTGGTCCGCGGACAGTCTGGGAATCAGTGTGTTTTTACATGAGTAGAATGTGTCCTTTTAATCATAATATAATAATAATTTATTATTTGTACCCCACCTATCTGGCTGGGTTTCCCCAGCCACTGTGAGCGGCTTCCACAGAGACCAAAAATACACTAAAATGTCACACATTAAAAACTTTTATTCAAAATGCATCTCTCGGTTATTTGTGGGGCCTGCCTGGTCTTTTTACATGAGTAGAATGAGTGTTTTTATTTAAAATGCATCTCTGGGTTATTTGTGGGGCATAAAAGTTTGTTCATTCCCCCGCCCCCCCCAAAGAAAAATATAGTCTGGCCCACCACATGGTCTGAGGGACAGTGGACTGGTCCATGACTAAAAAAGGTTGCTGACCCCTGGGTTAGGGTGAACATCAAAACCTGTGGTCAAATACGAGGGTAAATGCTCACCTATCACAGGTCCTCCTACTGAGAACGGTTGGGGAACTGGGCTGGGAGCAAGAGAATGTGGGGTTACAGAGTGTGTGTCTGTGTGTACTGCAAGGGTCTGACAGAAGACTGACAAACCACATGGACAGATGGGTCACTGAAGAGGTGCCTCTCTGCTGAGGGACTACAGGCAGGCAGAAGACATGTTAGGATTCCAATGAAAATGGCAACACCCGCAGGGCTGTTTCTGGGCATTCTGCTTCAAGAAGCCTAGCTTTTAATACAGCCCTTCACCTGTCAGGTATCCCAGCTGTCTCATGCCATCTAGACATCATGCATCTACCCAGCATTGCCCCCTTCCTCCACACCAGGCCTCCACCTCCATGTATTTGCTCAGCAGGAGCCACAACACAAAACCACAAGACTATTGATTCTGGATGCTTAACTGCATCAGATGCAAAAGCCTGGGTGCCAAGTCCCGGAATTGCTGTCAGCATCCTGGCTGTGTTGCTAAAGATGGGGCCGGCTAATTCAGTCAGGTCTGCTCTTTCTGCCACCGCTTTGAGTGACGTGCATGGCCCAGTGCACATTCACTGAAAACTAGTATCAGGGAATGACATACAGTTTGATAACATAAGATGCTTAGGGTTTTTTTGGCTCAAGTGAGATGTTCAGAGCTAATAGCCCTGGTGAGCGGAGTTTTAGCTGTGATCTGTACCTTGAGATATCGGCTGTGTCTGGCTCAGGGAAAAAGGGGGAAAGAATGAAAGCTTATTTCTAGAAAAGGCTTCCGATGAGCAGCATTTGTCATTGAAGGGGAGATGGGTATAATTAGCTTGTCAGTCTCGTTTGGGCTGAGCTGGCTTTCTGCGCTAAGAAAGATGGACTAACTGCCAGAGCCGCTGACAGGTAGTCGATAATGCAGCAATTAATGTCATAAATAATTCTGGAACCAATTATATCAAAATGGACTCTGAGCTTAAAAAAAGATCAGAATTCCCTTCTCCTCCTCCTCCTCCTTCGCTAACAGCAAGCCCCAGCTTTCATTTTTCTCTGTAATTACTTTTCATTGTATATAGCCATAAAGTAGGGTCTTTTTCTTCTGTCCATATTTTTAAACTCCCTTCCACCCCAGTTTCTCTCCCCAGCCCCCACTGTGTCCCTTTCCGCCCTCCTGCTCCCCCAGGACTCGGTTGTTACAGGATATCTTTGGGTGAGCACATAATCTTTGAGCCTGGCTGTTTACATGATAACTCCCTCTGCACCGAAATGATTAAGAGCCCAGTTTTCTCAAATGTCATGAGCAATGACAGCGGAGAACACCAAAACAATGGCATTTGGAAATGAAGACATTTGTGAAATAAATTGATTTGTCTTATTATTTTAAAGGTTGTTCTGACTTTGCTTACACTGAACTTATCGATTTTTGTTGGCCTCCTCCTTCTCCACTACAGTTGCAACCGGAGAATGTGAGCCAAGCTATTCCCTCTGTGGCGCAAACACAATTTACTACAAGCTTAACAATGGTCTTGTAACCCTTTCTAGTATCTCCTGCCTATGACGGAGAAAACAATATGAATGATGGTGTGTTTTTGTTGGGCTGACTGCACTTTTAAAAGAGAGAACTTTAAAATGAGGTTTGGGAGAACAGCCAGGCCCGTTTGTAGTTTTGTCCTGATGTGCATTTTGAGAAGTTGTGGCTGGGATCAGCTTTGTACTCTAAGGTGACAACAGCCACAGCAGTTCAGAATGTTTAAACTGAAGTGCTTAATATATAATGATCTGAGAATCCTGACAATTGGGGAGAGCCTGATCAGGATCAGTTTTGCCAGGGGTTGAAGTGGTGGTGGTGGGGCGGTCTCCTGGTTCACAGGTCATTTGCTTAGTTGGCAACATATAGTTTAGTTCCTCAGTCCTCTACAAGCACCCCACCCCTGAAAGAAACCTAGCTGTTTACAACTAAATGATATTTTTGGCCAAAACTCAATGTTGTTAATTAATATACCGTAGAACGATTCAAAATGAGAAAGTCTTCCAGGGGGAAGATACACCGGTAATCCACTTGTGCTGAGTTTGCTGCACTCTAGCCTCCTTCAGTAATGAGGGGTTTGGTGTGTTGGGAAAAGGAAAGCAATTGCAGCAGAGAGAGTGTAGGCATACCCATGGTATCCATAGGAAATTTGGATGCAGCATGCATGGCTATATCCCACACCACCCAAATTGTCTTGAGATGGTGGCTTAGAAGGTGTTGATAAATCAGTATTAATCATCAGCATGCACCATCATTACCACCCAGGCCCTTAGGGCAGTCTTTCCCAACCTTGGGCCTCCGGCTGTTTTTTCGAACTACAATTCCCATCATCCCTGACCACTGGTCTTGGTAGCTGAGGATTATGGGAGTTGTAGTCCAAAAACAGCTGGAGGCCCAAGGTTGGGAAGTGCTGCCTTAGGGTCTTCACCCCATCTCTGTGTACACACACACACACACACACACACACACACACCAAGACACAGAACCAGAGAGCGCAATGGCCATTTATTGTCATGATGGAAAAGAGTACACAGTCCAAACAGGCAGGGAAAGCTTTCACAGCAGCAAAAACACCCCAAACTGAGCACCCCATGATCACAGATAGACATAGCAAGGAGCCGGCAAGTGATTGGAAGATGGAGCCTCACTAGGAATGACAGAGGAAATTTCCTTCTGTCCACCTGTTCAACTCCCATCATGTAACAGTCTCTTGCTAAGAATGATTTTCATCTTGGTTCTCTACAACTGTTGTTTTTTTAAAAAAAAAACAACATGTACACGTTATACATAATAGATACGTAAATTGCATAGCAATTTATGTTATTTGCATATTCATTGATGTACAATTGTCACTGTCCTGACATGGGTTTTGCAGCTTTTCTTTTTTTCCTGAAATACTGCATGCTGACTTTGTACATACACAGCCTATAGTCACCAAGGCTGCAATCCTAACCATGTCTACTCAGAAGTAAGTCTCACTGAATTACTTCCACGTAAGTGGGGTTATGATTGTAGCCTTTACCTGCTTTCCATTGTGAATTTTAAAAACCAATGAAATGCATCATTTATTCTTGTTCTTTGTTACGGAAAGAAGTACAGTAGTCTCTATTGTCATCTGTTGACTTTATTTGTGCTCCTCAGTTAAAAGTCTGAGGATTTGAAGCAGTCAGACATAAATTGTGTTTACTACAAACATTGAAAACAAATTAGCTTGAACATTATGTTTCAGAAGATGCACACACACGGTCATTTTCTGAAGAAAATACACATTTATGGAATAAAAGCATGCACTACAGAAAGGGCTTATATAAGTGCACAATGTTTAATATGCCCACAGGAATTCTTACAGTCCAGGACACA
Source organism: Podarcis gaigeae (assembly GCF_964106915.1). NCBI lineage: Eukaryota > Metazoa > Chordata > Lepidosauria > Squamata > Lacertidae > Podarcis > Podarcis gaigeae. The sequence goes on from NC_139681.1 coordinate 18,411,393, forward strand.
CACAGCAAAATACCAGCAGGGTGCAAAGCTATCCTTCCTTGATGCCTGAATGAGGGAAAAGAGGCAGGGTTAAGTTCATACCACACTATAAAATCCAGATAGTGAGACTTCAATCCTAGTCCCACTTACCTGGGAGTAACCCCAGTTGAATTCAGTAGAATTTACTTCTCAGAGACATGGTTAGAATAGATAGCTTTTTGATGACCTATTAGCCACTTCATTAACTTTGTCTTTAAGGTGCTGCCAGGCTCTTTACTTTTGCTGCAAAAGACTAAGAGGGGTACTCCTCTGGAAATTCATCAACTTTGAAGGGGAACATACAAGGAGGCAACTGATTTGTAAATATCTATCAGTGGATGAGAAATGCATCCCTCTATTATGCATTACAACAGATGTATGAAATTGCATATATTTCTGCGTCAGCGGACAATGGAATGAAAGAAAGGCTTCTGCAAAATAAACGAATTGCAGCAAAATTGAAAGTACCAGATGAAAATGCAAATGAATGTTGGAGCAGGCTGGGGTATGTCTGTTCATCCCTAGGCCACATGAATTGAGTCACCAACAAAGAAGAGCACAGGGGGTAGTGAGAGAGAGTGATTTAGACCAGGCCCACTGGTGCAAAGATCAGGCACAACAAATGCCAAGAGAGGACCCTTCAGGTGTGCCACCAGTGCTCTACACCAGTACCACAGGCAGAGGGACTCACAGTTGCAGCAGTATGTGCACTGGTATGAGCAGACTGGCCCTTGCGTTGAGTCCTGCGTTGTCGGCTGCCTGCACCAGCTCATGTCCCTTCAGCATCTTTGGGAGGGTCATCCTACAGAACAGTGGCCATGGCATCTAGCAAGGCGGGAGGATAGCAGTAATATCACTACCGTTCCCTAGTCATTCCTGCAATATATCAAACAATTGGATGGTGGAGGCTGCCTCTGACACAGGCCTCATCCTCCACCTGTTTTGTATGGATATAGCTGGTGTTGGCTTTTTTTTAAAAAAAAAATCAATCAATAAAGCATTGTGGAAGCAGCAAATTACTGCAGCGTTCTTTCACAACCTTTTACTTCCTAGAGCCTGACAAATGTTTCCAGTTTCACAGCCATGGTGGCATTTACTCCTGGGAGGTTGGGGGAAACAGTTCATGAAGTTCCCACTGTTTTCAAACTGGAAACATCTGCTGGCATTGCACTCTGTTTTGGCTGTTGGGTTCTGAAGCAGAGAAAGATCCTGTAACCTGATCAGCCCCTCTCTGTAGCAGGAGGTGTCACTGCCATGACTGATAATTACAGTAGATGGTTGCAGAGGAGGCAGGATCATTTGGCCAAACGGGCGAATGCTTTAAACGCTTAAAATGACCATATTTTCAAATGCAAAACCATGTCTGCCGTGTCTGCGCCTTGTCTCTGGCTGCAGCAAGAGGCACAACTGCTTTAATCAAGCTTGCAAAGGAGCAAAGTGTTTCCACATTTTTATTTTATAATACAGACCATTGCTCTGTCAGGCGGTTTGAAGAGTGGGAATTCTTTTGCAAATAAAGCACAGGCTCTGAAGAGTGGAGGCTTTGAGGCCCACTTATATGGATATGCTGAAAACACCATATTCCTAGTTCATATTTTAAAAAAGAGAAAGCATGCTTACTTTCTACAGATACAGCAAGACACCATCACATTTAAGCATTCTCTTTCCTGGATAGCCATTGTAGGTCAGTTTAGCCCCCTGCCTCTGGGAACAGTACTTCTGGGCAATGTGAACATATGAAGGCATAATGCCAGGAGTCAAAGGGATTTATTGTAGCATCTATGACCATCAGAAGGCAGGTGCTCCTTGGTGTTGATTAGGCTGGACTAGAATTTCTGGAGAGGATTCCAATTTTGGTAATCCATGGAAGAATGTTCTCTAGTTATTTTCTAGAATGGCTGGAATGTAGGGTCCTCATAAGTCTCGGTCTTGTGATTTCCTTGACACCCCCCCACAATAGGAAAATAGAAATATGCCTTATAGTGAGTCGGACAGTTGGTCCAAGCAGCTGAGCATTGTTTGCACTGAATGGCAGCTGCTTTCCATGATTTCGGACAAAGTTCTCTCCCAGTCCTACCTGGAGATGCTGGGCATTGATCGTGGGACTTCTGCATCCAGATGCTCTATTGCTGAGCTATGAGCCTTCCTTTTCTTCCTGCTGCAGGAGAGCTTTTTGAGTTTGTTTGATCCAGGGCTGTAGAATAGCCAGCTTCATACAACCAATGTGCTTAAGTTTAATTAATGTATGAAAGGGTTAATGCAGGGGTTGGCAAGGTTTACCTTGCCTGGACCGGTTCACTCCAGTGGAGATCGTGCGCCCGCAATTTCCGACGTCTGCGCAGACGCGATTTCCAGTGCCGCGGAAGTGAGTCCTTGCCCCTCACTGCGCCGGTTTAGCACAGCGTGTAGGGACTCGCCAAGTGGGTAGCTAGGTTCAGGGGTGGCTCGTGGGCCAGTTAAATGACCCCCGTAGGCTGTTTGTGGCCCATGGGCCTTAGGTTGCCGACCCCTGCGTTAATGCTATAGAGTAAGCCAGGGGTCCTCAAACTACGGCCCCCAGGCCAGATCTGGCCTGCTAGGCTTGTAAATCTGGCCCACCGGCCGAAACACCATGCCAGGTTTACCTCAGTGTGCGGGGACTGACTGAGTGGGCAGCGAGGCTTCTGCGGCTGATGTAAATCTGGCACAGCAAGGAGTTTCCATTGAAAAGAGCGCGCGTGAGCATTCTTTTCAACAGAAACGCCGCGCTGGGTTTACCTCAGCAAGTGGGGACTGACTGAGGCTCTGAATGGGAACAAGTTCCTCAAGCGGCGGCAGCTCTGCCAATGCGCTGGGTTGCATAGGAATTGGTTCATATTTTTTTCAAAATATAGTCCGGCCCCCAACAGTGTCTGAGGGACAGTGAATCAGCCTCCAGTTTTAAAAGTTTGAGGACCCCTGGAGTAAGCTCTCTTGCCAGGCTTAGCTTGGTCACTTCCCTTTACCTTGGGAGGAAATGGGTAAATGAGACCAATTCTCAGATGGAAGTGGAATTACCAAGAAGAACCCCTCTGCTTAACACCTGAGAGGGTCTGAAGGGAAGGAGGTAGTCTTTCATTTATCTAGGTCCTCAGTCATTTAGGGCGTGAAACACTAATGCCTTACCAAGGACACCTGGAATGAGTCCCACAAACTGGAAACCAGCACTGCTGTTTAAAAACATAAATTATATCAGTTCTAAATTGAACCTCACCCTGTAATATGACCACTGCATTTTGTACCAGATGAAATACTGTTTAAAAGGCAGCCCTGGTACTGGATATGCTTTGGGGGAGTCCTGGGTTGTTGTTTTTTTAAAAAGCTCTCTATATAGTGGATCAAATTTGGCATGTCCTGGGAGTTTCTCATTTGAAAATTTATTCCAGAGGGTAAGCTGTGTTGGATCTGTTGCAGAAAAGTTTTAGGGCACCTTTCATAGGCCAGAACCAACTGCTTTTGAGTATTTGTGCACAACTTAGCTTAGCGGCTTTTAAGTTTCACTTCCAGGGATATAGTAAGTTAACAACAGCATAGAGGAGGTTGGTGTGTGGGGGGGGGGAGGTTGCAGCAGCAACAGGCCTAGACCAATCCAGGCTGCTTCTCTCACTGCCTTTATTAGAGATGGGAATATTGTTTTATCTGCCAAGGAGTGTCTCCTACAATCAGTCTGACATGCATTTAGCTTCACAGCAGCTGTCACATATTATGGATTTAGTAAATAGGAGAGCTTAAAAATTCTGTTTTGCTGTCTATATATTCCCCCAATTTACTTGCTTTTTCTTCTTGCAAACTCTGCACATTTTAATGTTACTTTAGTGGCTGAAATTGCTGTGAATACCTGGCAAGCCAGCCAGCCTAAGTGGAACTGGAACGCGGCATACAAATTCAATGTCAGTTCGGAACAATTAGCCAAATTTTGCATATCTCCCCGTGTAGTAATAAAAGCTATTTGTTTCTATAAGGAATGGAAGTTTGTCTAGTCACTGAAGGGATATGTGATGATGGGTGCTGGTGAAGAATAAACGGAAAGGCAATTGTTGCTGGGTGTGTTGACCTAGAAGCCACATTATTGTCGATGAGAATAATTAATCTTCTTAGCAAATTGGGTACCTCTGAGACATGAACACGACAGCACCATCCCTGGTCGTGATTCCTACCAGCGCTTCACTATGAGGCCTGGAAGACCTACTCCTGGCCTTACAGGCCTTTATTCACCTGGCCTGGGAGTGTGGGACCCTGATTGACTACAGCTACAGCAGCTAAGGCTGCTGAAAAGACTATTGGGCTGCAGTGTTGTTTGCTTGGGGGGCGGGTTGCTGTTGGCTTTTTTGGTTTTTTTGCATCTTCATTTTAGATCTTGTGACTTATGTGGAATTTGTTCAGTTTGGTTGTGTATTTCTTAATGTTTTATTTATTTACGGCTACTTTTGTTACCGTATTTTTCGCTCTATAAGACGCACCAGACCACAAGACGCACCTAGATTTTGGAGGAGGAAAACAACAACAACAAAAAAATTCTGAATCTCAGAAGCCAGAACTGCAAGAGGGATCGCTGCGCAGTGAAAGCAGCAATCCCTCTTGCTGTTCTGGCTTCTGGGATAGCTGTGCAGCCTGCATTCGCTCCATAAGACACACACACATTTCCCCTTACTTTTTAGGAGGGAAAAAGTGAGGGAAAAAGTGAGTCTTATAGAGCAAAAAATACGGTATGTTGAAGCTACATACATTTTTTATGGAAAGGCGGCATACAAGTAAAATACGTGTGCATGCATAGCAAAATCATGTCAAAATCCTTCTGGAGCTGTTATTTATTTCACAAAATTTAGACACCCTCAAAGCACTGTACCACTCTTGGATTATAAGCAGGGGAATCACAGGGATCACCAACCCAGCACTCATGGGTAACAGGTTGGTGGCCCTTCTGTATTGGGAAATACTTTTACCTGGGAGTGAGTCGAATTAAACTCAGCAGATCTCACCTCTGAATAGACATATGTAGGATTGCACTCCTGGGCTCTTCATTGGTTTTAGATTTAGTGAGCTTCAGGGCACCAACACCTACATTGCTTTTGAGAGAAGGGTGAGCCCTGGGGAGACCCAGAGACTTCTCCTGAGCCTGTTGATTGATTTTTGCGTGTTTCTTCAGTGCTGTGGATGGTTGGCACCATTTTTCAGGGCTTACCTAGGCAACTGAGGCTTGTGGGGCTTAAGATTATTTATACTTGATCACGCTGTGATTCAGGGTTTGTGGTATATGTATCATTTAAAAGGCTTGGGTGCCCTGTTCTCCCTTTGGGTGCCTTCTCCAGATCCATCCTAATTTTGGAAAAATCACCTTAGGCTTACTTTTTTTAAAAAAAATCCCAAAATCACGTTTGCTATTTTATTTCAAATTATTTTCAGTAGAATATTGTAATTCTACACACTCCCCAGCCTAGCTCTCAGCAATTTTTCGTAGATATCTGAAGACAACACCTCTTCCTTGACAGATTCCAAATGACCGCATTTGTTCCTCCTGCATAGAAAAATATGAGTTTCCTTCTTCATTTCATCATCCAACAATTACCATCTAGTATTCTTCCTTTCTCTCTCCCTCTCCATTTAACAAAACCCCAAAGTCAGTTGTGATCAAATACATAAAAAACAATAAGAACATAGTGAGTAATCACCAATGAAAAGTCATAACTTCTGTGGTTGTAAATCATGCCTGAACAATGCACTTTCTAACCGACATACCTTTACCACATCTGATCCGCGAACATACTTACTAGGCAGATAATGAATAACTTATTCTTGGACAGAGTGGCCTAGGTTTGATTTATCTCTTAGTATAAATAAATAAGAAAAGGCTGTCAAATCCAGGTGAATAAATCTCATCTCTCCAGGAAGGCTTGTGTATAAGGATGAAGGGGAGGAGAATAAGTGAGCAGGTGCTTTTACCTTAATTGGAGACAGAATTTTTTTTAACCCTTCTGAAGGAGTAAATTGTATTGTTTCTGAAAATTAAAGGGCTCTGCAAATCACATTTTCAAGTAGATTCTGATCTCCTTTGCTTTCATGGAAGCCTTGAGATGCTGGAGTGATTTGGGTGAGGAGTTCCCCAATTGAAGTTACCATAGTCTTGGGACAAGCACTATTAAGTTGTTGTAGCTCAGTCAGTAGAGCACGAGACTCTTAACCTCAGGGTCATGGGTTTGAGCCCCACGTTGGGCAAAATATTTCTGCATTGCAGGAGGCTGGACTAGATGACCCTCATGGTTGCTTCTAACTATGCTTCTATTATTGTTGCGGTTGTCACTAGGATGTTACTTGTCTGTTAACTCTACACACACACACACACACACACACTTGGGTTATTTGACTCATTGGGAACTTCCTAGTTCACCAGTGCCTCATTGCAGGCCCTGTTCAGTTAAACTGGTTATTTCCTAGTCATCCCAGCTATTCATGTGATTCAGGACTGGTTTGAGCTTTTTTAGCATTAGTGTTAAAGCCCGAGACAAGGGCTGCAGGTACTTTCAAATTTGATTGATTTCACTGATTTATGACAGTTGAATTTGAATTTGAATAACCAAATGAATATTTTAATCTTGCAAGTAATGTGTGCATTCATTCTGCTGTGTTTTATTGCCTTAATCCAATAAGAGTGTGTGTTGTTGTTGTTGTTGTTGTTGTTGTTGTTGTTGTTGTTGTTGTTGTTGTTTTGGGGGGATTCCATGCATAGAGGTTGGCTTCCACTCCTGCAGTGGATACAGATAGGGGCTGCACATCGCTGTGTCGATCCATATCATGCAGTCTCAATTGGACATGCTGAATGTGTCCTTTGAGGCAGCTGGGAGTGCACAACATCATCTAAGAGCACTAGTTGTTGTTGCTGTTGTTGTTTTTGTAGGGTGCTAGGGACGCAGGTGGCGCTGTGAGTTAAACCTTGCCGATCAGAAGGTTGGTGCTTCGAATTCCTGCGATGGGGTGAGCTCCCGTTGCTCGGTCCCTGCTCCTGCCAACCTAGCAGTTCGAAAGCACGTCAAAGTGCAAGTAAATAAATAGGTACCGTTCTGGCAGGAAAGTAAATGGCATTTCCGTGCGCTGCTCTGGTTCGCCAGAAGCGGCTTAGTCATGCTGGCCACATGACCCAGAAGCTGTATGCTGGCTCCCTCGGCCAATAAAGCGAGATGAGTGCCGCAACCCCAGAGTCGGCCAGGACTGGAGCTGATGGTCAGGGGTTCCTTTACCTTTACCTTTAGCTGCATCTGGCCTGTTTAATATCACAATACATGAGTACACAACACACACGTAGATAGCTTTCTTATATTTATTGGTTCTGCGTTCCTGAGAAGCTCAGAATGGCAAAGAAACATGGCCAGAGTCATACAGGTATGCAGACAATACATTCAGATTGCCAGGCCACAGACTGAGTGGGACACTCTGCGTTAAAAGCTTTGAAAGGAGAGAGGTGGGAGAAGATTGGCGAGCGAGGCTTCTCACCTCGCCACAGCAATGTGACGGGGAAAATCAGAACAGACTTTGAGAAAGACTTCTCTTTCAGAGTTCTTAAGCACAGGATGGGGAACTTTGTCTGGGATCACATTGTTATCATTCTAAATCGGCCAGGGCCTTCATTTTTTAGGAGTATACAGGCAGATCTTCTCATCCAGACTGGAACATGCACTTTATCACAGCAATCTATATATGTACATGTTCCCTCTCTGCCCACCCCCATGTATGTCAAGTTGACCGCCTCATTGTCTACCACAGACCTCTATGACTTGCACAGGATTCTGGGGTCATGTTCTAGGATATACTCTCTGTTCAAACAAGGTGCTGGCCTGCTCTGCTGACATGGTGACTTGAGAGAGGTTCTCAACAAAGACAGTCTTCTGGGGTTGCCCATTTTGAAATGGTGGTAGGAGCCACAAAGTTTCTTCCTTTTTTATGCAGAGCTATCTCCAGAGAGTAGCACTGGTGGATTTCTCCGCAGCCCTGTGCCGATTGGGTTGCAGGGTTCCATCTTGCCCCTACTGAAGCTGCTGGGTGCAGTCATCATCAGTATGCTGATGTCATCCAATTCTGTATGTCCATTACATCAGAACCAGATGTAGCTTTGTTGCTGCTGAATCAGAACCTGGAGGTGGGCAAGGTGGGGGCCTGTAAGCTGAAGCTGAATCCCAGTAAGATGGAAACACTGTTGATGGGTGGTTCTCTCATCAAGAAACACACTATTCAACCTGTTGTGGATGGAGTCATGTGCCTCCTAAAGTACCATGTGCACAGCCTGATTATTCTCCTTGATCTGTGTTTGTCATTAGGGAGCCAGGTGGCCTCTGTCCCTAGGAGCATCTTTTTCTAGCTAAGTCTGCTTTGTCAGCTTTGGCCTTTTCTGGGATAGCCTGGCCACAGTTTTGATTCTCCACTAACCTCTCATCCTGACTACTGTAATACACTCTGTATGGGGCTGCCCTTGAAAATAGCCAGTAAACTGCAGCTAGAGCTGAATACTGACACCTCAGTGAATAGTCACATAACACTAGTTTTGTGGAATCTGCATTACCTGCCCATATATTACTAGTCCCAAGTTAAGGTTCTTATGGCGATGTATAAAGCCTGAATCACTTGGGACCTGAATATTTGAGAGAACACATCTGCAAATACCAACCTGTCTGGGCTATTATATCAGCACTCCCAGCAAATGTTTCTCACTGTATGAGAACCCAAGATGGGGCCTTCTCGGTGGTGGCACTCCATTTAATGGAACTTACCCTATTGGCATGGATGAGCCTTTGTCACTACCTAAAGAAGTTTTTATCCACATAGACCTATGGTAGATCTAGTTGGCTGTTATTTATGGATTTTAAAGCTTTGATGCTGCCCTATTCTGTAGGTTTTATGGTATTCTTATATTATTTGGTGTTTTGTTCCATTTCATAATTTCTATTTCACCTGTTCAAAATGTATCATTTATATTGACATTGTTTATTATTGTTGGGTTTTTGGAAACCCTTTGGTGATCATTTTCCTTTATGAAAAGTGGTATACAATTGCTTGTATAAATAAATAGAAATAATAATTTGGGCAACTTCTTTTGGTGAGGTGCATCACTTAGTGGGCTGTCTGCATATTTGCCTCCAAGAGATTGGCGGCAGTTGTTAAGAGTTACAGTGATAAATACGTAGTGGGAATTTTAGCTTTGAACACCCAGCTGAGGTGAGAAGCTTTCTTCAAAGATCAACTTACATCCTCAGTTGTCCTCTTACTTTCCCCATTGACATTAGATATGATTTACATCTGTGCAAAGTGAGTTTTTGAGTAAGACCCCTCCTCTCCCAATCTGCTACATAGATCATTCTTACTTGATAAATGAGTCTCAATTAGTCTAAAGCATTTGCTGAAGTTCAGTGCATGTGGGTCTTCTAGAATTCTAAGACGGTTTGTAGACCCAGAAGAAAAGATTGCTGTATTTTTTATTTTAAATCACCCTGCTCAGATTCATTAGGTGGGAAAGCCAGTATTGGCTTTCATGGCATAAGTTAAGCTGCTTATGTATACAATGCTGGCAGCAATATGGATGGAAAAAGCATGTGTTGAATACATCTCGAGTGTCTTGGGTCTCTGAAGGTCACTCTGCTAAAGTAATATATAGTGCCAGTATTGGTGGCTCAAGGTCAAGTCAGCTTGCTTTTCATAATGCATAAACCTGAAGCTCTCTCAGACACCAATCATCTGACCTAAAACCTTGGAACAAATATTTTACTAAGTAAATCAGTGAGCATGCTGGCATTTCTATTAACCTTCAATGCACTGGTGACAGGAAATGAATAATGATAAATAATAACTCAGGCCTGTAAATCATACTTAACATCACAGGCAGGAAAGGGGGAAAATTCTGGTAGGCTACCATCTGTTAAGAGTAGAGCTGGAAGAGCTTGCTTGGAGAAAACAAAGGGGAACACACTTGCCCCTTTCCCCAAAGGCTTCCCAAGGTGCCCTTAATAATACAGTGAAAGGAAACATTGATTTGAAAATATAGGTTTCCTAAAGCAGCCCGAGGTAGGTTATGTAGGGGACCTTCATGTGAGGCGGTGAGATTGTTTTCAGTCCCTAGTCAGCAACTTATTTTACTAGGTGTCATATCTGTGACAGGGCAGGAGCCAAAGGGCCAGCAAAATAAGGCTGTACCTATGGACACGCTCCCATATGAAGTATGGCAGAGGCAAAAGGCTCTTGAATCCCTCTTTGTCACTATGAACACAGCAAAGGATTTAGCAGAGCCCTCCTCTTATTATGAAGTTTAGCTGTTCACTTCCATTCCACTTGTCCGTGGGTATGAACAGCTGAGACACATTGCAATGTCTCCTACCGTTTACATTTAGGGAGAAAGGACTGAGAGCCCTTTGCTTTGCTTGTAGGAAAGTGGCTGGAGTACAGTTGTCCTTGAGACAGGGGGCAATGCTTATATTCTTCCTGGTGGATATTGTGTCATTAATTGTTGATTTCTTGCTTTTCTGTGTGTTACCTGTTGCCTGATACAAAAAATAAATCCAACAGATTTATTTTATCTTAACATATGCCTTGTATTTTATTTCTTGTCCCAAATGAGGAATATGCAAGCATCGTTCCCTGGGGCCCAATTCATATTCCTTGCAGCACAGTTACTGCCAGGGCCCTGAATGGCAAATGCATGATTACTTCTATGTGGGAAACAAAGTATGTTTAGTTCCAGTTTAACCACATGAACCCTGCACCTCACTTTTGCTATTCTCTGAAACTATCCCAGAAGTTGGAAAGGAAGCACTTGGTCCTTTTTTTATAGAAGTTTTATTTATCTGTTTATATGATCATGGATAGCCTGCATCATCAGCCCTAGAAAGGGCTCTCAGAGTAGCCAACAGAGCATATGAAAACACCAAATCACGTTAAGAGTAAAATGAACAGTATCAAATGAAGCACAAAATTAATTTCACTGCAGCACACATGGCAGCAGCCACAGATGACGACAACCTTCAAAAACGAGAAAGTGCATTAGAGAGAAAATGTGTGCCTAAACAAAGCTGTTTTCACTTGTCACCTATATCCACACAGCGAGGAAGGCCTGCCAAAGTTCCTGGAGCAATGAATTCCATTTCCTATGTACTGCTGTAGAGAAGGTCTGGTCCTGTGCCCCTATCCTGCACATCTTCACAAGCAGTAGGGCCACTTCTGATTATCACAGTGTACAGGAAGAGAAAGGTCTGTAGCTCAGTAGTACAACACCTGCTTTCCATGCTGAAGGTACTAGGTTCAGTCTTCAGCATTTCCAGATAGAGACTCCTGCCTGAAATCCTTTTGAGCCACTGCCAGTCAGTGTAGAAAATACTCTGCTAGATGGACCATTGCTCTGATAAGGCAGCTTTCTGTGTTCCTATGTGCAGAAGGAAAGGGTCCTTCAGATCACTTAGTCCCAAACTGTTAGGGCTTCAAATGTGATAACCAGCATTTTGAACTGGAACCAGGAGCCAGTGCAATTGAGATAAAACTTGTTACATGGTCAGGTTCCTGTCAGTAGCTTTGTCACTGCATCCTGCACCTGCTGAAGCTCCTGAACATGATTTCAGGGACAGCCCCACATAGAGCCATTGCAGTAATCTTATTTTGAAGTGGCCAGGGTATGTATAACTCTGGCAAGATCAGCTCTGTCTGTAAAAAATTGTGGTTGGGACATCAGATGCTCTTGGCCACCACCACAACAACCTGCTTATCCAGGAGCAAAGCTATATCCAGGAAAAAAAACTCCTAAACTACAAGTCTATTACTTCTGGTGGAGTACAGTGCTGTCCAAAGCTGTAGTGGATGGGATGAGCCTCTGGCTCTTCTTGTGGACATAATTCCAAATTTCTCTTGCAGTCCTGTTGCTTTTAAAACAAAGGCTGAAGATGACTCACTCATTCTATAGCTACCTTCAGATGTATGCTTCTTGGGGTTTGAAGCTGTGTGATACGCTGCTTAGCGTTACTCTAGTCTAGAGAACAGTATCCAAAACCTAGAATGAAAACAACTAAAAAAATTCTGCAGATTACCAAGTGCTCCCTAGAAAGCTGAAAGAAGTCATTGAGTCTTAAAAGGATGCAGATTTCAGTTGCTTCATGTTAGATGATTACCTGCATAAGTAATCTTATTTGAGAACTGTTCTTTGCTGGAATTGTTCTGTATGGTTCAATTCATAGATTGCCCCCTCAGTACTAATACTGCAAGAGGATATTTGTGCCATGTGGCAAACTCCAGTAGTAGCAGACCAGTAAACCTTATATCTATCAGTGGAAATGCCAAACTACCTGGATCTAATCTGGATAATCAGTGAACCATTGCATCCTTTGGCTTGGGAATAATGTGTGCCCCCCTTTTTTTTTACTGTCTAGACCTCTCTTCAGCTGTGATTACTTTTGACTACACGATCTGAATAGACTGTAAGAATCTGACTCCATCACATTGCCCTGATAATATCTCTCTTGTTCTTTAATTATCTCCTATAGTATCTTGAGTTACTTGCAAGATTGACACATCCAACTAGCCACACTGGTGAGTCTCTCTATCTATTGATCTATCAATTGATCTAATTTTACCCTTGGTTCAAGAAGCTCAGAGTGGTGTACATATACATATTGTTATTTTTTATATCCTGCTGCTAAACACAGAGATGGTTTTTACAAAAAAAAAAGAGCAAACATATAAATATTGCTTTGACTCTTCTTTGTATTTTATAGACTCAACATATTTGCATGGAAATAACTTTCATTTATTTCAATGGGACTTTCTTGCAAGTTAGTGTACCACCGCTTATGATTCCACCCTTTGGGACTGGAGGTGGCTTCTCTAGAACCTATAATTAGAAAGGAAAAAATAAAACAGTAAAAGCAAAATGAAGACACTGGTTTCCAGTTAGCAAGAAGAAATATATTGCAAAAATAGATGTATTCTCTTTTGTCAGGTGCCATAGTCTGGTCTGAGCCTAGCCCAAAGGCTACATTAGCGCTTCAGCTCCTTGACTGTAGAAGTGGTACCAGGAGCAAGAGGAGGAGCAGGCCAGGAAAGGGTGTGAAGAATGGCCTCCCTTGGTGATCAGACTCATTATTCCCCAACAGCGGGGTTCCATAGGAGGCAGTGGCTTGGGATTTGTTCTCTGGGAAAATCACCTAGTATGAGGAGTATTCTCGCCTTCATTTTTAGCAGCTTGGTTTCAGCTGCCTGAAACTATCTTCTCTGACTGGTGACTCCACTGAAGTAGGGAACTGGTGCCCAACCAGCCAAGTTCTTGGTTCAAACCCCATTGCACCTGATGAAAATGTGCCTAACAGTTATGTCAAGGACAGGGATCCTGTGGCCCTGCGGGTGTTGCTGGAGCCCAACTTCCATAATGCCTGACTGTTGGCCATGCTAGATGGGGCTGATGGGAGGTGGATTCCATCAACATCTGGACTACTATAGATGTAAAGAACAACGTAGCATTAAGCAATAGATGTGCACAACTGAAATCTGAAAATGTTTGCCTTGTTTTGTTTCATGCTTATGTGCTAACATAAGCTTCCCCATCCCATAATATACTACCAACAAAACATAATATGTCCATTAATATGTTGGATCACGTATTATTAAGAATCCCGGCTTCTGTCTTAATAGAGGGTAGACTATGGAGCCTAACAGTTATCTACATGCACATGTATACCTGTGTGTGTGTGTGTTGTATCTTATTAATATGCATGTGTAATATAATACTAACTCAATATTTTGATGTTATGTGGTTAGGTGCTGCATTAATTTCTCTAATCTTGTTGTTGTTCTTCTGTTGTAAGAGAAAAGAAAAAGAGAGATGAATCTTAACCTGAATGAACTGGCAGATTAGCTGATTTATTTTATCCATTGCCTAGACCTGGTCCTCCCCAGAGAAAGCCTTTCCAATTAAACAAAAATAAGCCAAACTGTAATGTGGATTCTGATGGAGGCTAACCCTTACAAGAGACAGACAAATTAATTTTCAAGACTTTAACATGTAGTCTATAGCCAGTTCCTAAACAGAAAGCTCAGCGTTTTATCCCTTTAATCTCTACCCTCCACTTTTTCAAATACAAATTAAATCATTTAACAATGATTTAATAAGCACTAAAAAGTGTAATGAACCGGGTAATGAATAGGCGCTCATATTTTATTTTCCCACTTTGTGCACAAACTACTGTGCAGTCCTCCTTGTACATTTCATTGGAGCTTCCAGAGGAGAACATCCCATCAGGTTAGGCCCTTTCTCCTTTATTTTGCACATTCCTGATTCATCTAAGCCACAAAAGAATAATCACGAGAACAGGTGAAAACCCCCACACTCATATGGACTGGAATTTTGTCTCGGGAGAAGAATGGTTTGGCCATCACAAATAAAGGCAAAGCACAACACTGGAGGGGATTCCGCACTTGAGATGTTCCCTTACAAACTACTTGTACTTTCTCCCATCCTTAAAAATAGTTGTGGGGTTGAAGCTGGCCTTCAAGTGTAGTACACATCAAATTTCACTCTATTATGTCATTATTCCTGACTCCCTTGAAACCAGATGTGGTTTGTGGAGGCGTGAAGTGTAACTAGGGTCCCTTGCACCCTTGGCAGGAGCGGTGACAATTTCACCCCGGCCCTTTGCCAGGGCTGGGGTCGCTGCAGTTTGTAAACGGCCTTGGTCCTGTATACCTGAAGGAGCGTCTGCACCCCGCCCCCATCATTCAGCCTGGACACTGAGATCCAGTGCTGAGGGCCTTCTAGCGGTTCCCTCATTGTGAGAAGTGAGGTTACAGGGAACCAGAGAGAGGGCCTTCTCAGTAGTGGCACCCGCCCTGTGGAACACCCTCCCATCAGATGTCAAGGAAATAAGCAGCTATCCTATTCTTAAAAGACATCTGAAGGCAGCCCTGTTTAGGGAAATTTTTAATATTTAATGCTGTACTGTTTTTAACACTCAATTGGGAGCCGTCCAGAGTGGCTGGGGAAACTCAGCCAGATGGGCGGGGTATAAATAATAAATTGTTGTTGTTCACACCTCTGCGCGGAGTGATGGCGTGATCACTCAGGAGTGATGGCGATTTCACCCACTATACTGCCAGGTGAAGGCGCCATTGCACTCTGGCCCTCAATATATCACCCAGGCCTACAGTGAATGATGAGGAATATGATCTTGGGGGTCACAGTGGATAACGTTGGAACCATTGTGCAGCAGCTGTGAAAAAAGGCAAATTCCATGTTACAACTAATAATAATCTGTGGTGCAACCACCTTTAGAATATTATGTATCATTCTGATCACCTCACCTTAAAAATGGGTGTTGTGGAGTTGGTGCAGAAAGGAGCAACTGAAATAATCAGAATAATGGAACAACTATATTCTGAGGAAAGGTTGCAGTATCTTAGCCTTTTTAGTTTTGGAGGCAAAGGTGAATAAGTGGGGACATAACAGAGGCAAGTAAAATTATGCGTAGTGGAAAGTTCCAACTGATCAGGATCACATTCTGAACATGATGACATCACAATGTCATATAGCCAATCAGATTTAGCAATGTCCAGATGTCATTGAGGACAAATGAAGCTCATACAGAGAGGGCAACATTTCCTATACCGGTCACATGACTAGCCCTAGCTTAAATAGGACTGATTCTCAGAACTGAGTTACTTCTCAACCCTTTCATAATGATCCCTGGAAACTTATCCACCATCTTGGCTTAGCACCTCATACCAGATGGTCCATATCAGAGAAGTAAATGATAATGTTGTTCTTACTGGCTATCTAAGCAGCAGCAACAGCAACAACAAAACTTAACCAGAGTTTGTTTTTGTGTGTATAAGTGTGCTGGTTTACACATTTGCTTCCCAAGTATCATACATATCTGCATAATATAATGTGTGATCCCAAGCATTAAACACGAAGGTACTGTACACACTATCCTTCTGGCCGTTTTTTAAAAAGACTTTAGTGTTAACTAAGATGAATCTACAGATTAATTAAAATTAAACAGTGGGTATTCATTTTGTGGTACAGTCCATGATGAATAGCTCTGAAACCCACGTCACAAATGAATAAATGGTTCTTCATCTATTCCATGTGACTTTATAGACAACTTGATATATTGTAGCCATAGATGTCTCAATGAATGTAATCACTTGATCATAATAGATCATATTGCATTAGGATATGACCGGAGATGTAATTTACTATCCAAAGTGTGAGGTATTAGCACTGCTGAAATAATCTCTACATGGAACAAAGCACTTTGAATTCATTACATGCAGGCTTTGGACTTTAAAACGTTAATAATATTGTAAACTAAAGGTACACTTTGTGTACCATAAATCTAAGTGTCTGTTCATCCTTTGCGCTCAATAAATATACTTCTCATCAACTTTTAATTATGCTGTTTACATTATTCTGTCCTGAAGAGGATAAGGCTCAGTAAATCACTTACTTCTAGTGTATACTACAGCATAAGTTTAGTTAATTAAACCATATATTTTATTAGTTCTTGCACTTCCATCTTGCAAAAGTATACACTGCTCTTCTGGGGGTGGGGTGGGGTGGAAATAGGGAGGTCTTTATTTATGTTAGAGTCAGTGCCAGAGAAACTGCATGCAGCATGGTTTTTTCCCTTAATATTTCCCAGTAATGATGGGCTACTCTCAGCCAACAGATGGCACCAGAGAGCAAGAAAGCAAATCATAGGGGACCCAACAACCTTAGAGGTTTCTGCATAGGACAGGGTCCCATTACTGTTGGAGGATGGCTGGATTTGGAAGCCATTTCCATTTCCAGCTACTTAGTGTCACAATTTTCACTGGCGGGCGTGGGGGTGGGAATGATTGAAAGCGGCTTCATGACACACTAAGATTCAAATGTTACTTTTAAGCCCATAATCTGACCATTCTGATTAGCTACATATATGAGTAGAGATGTGGCCAGCCATATCATTAAGGGGAGTGAGATGGCCACCTCAGGCCGAAGACCCCGGGGTGCTGGAGGACAGAGCTATGCCCTGCATTCCCTAAACCAGTGTTTCTCAACCTTTTCCCGAACGTGGCCCCCTTCCAACCTTGTTTTCTTCCTGCGCCGCCCCCCCCCCCATCCTACTGGTACAAAGGCCATCTTTCTAGTGCAACCCCCTGCAATGTAGGAAACTCAGCTAAAGCATCTATGACCGTTGACCATCCAACCTCTGCTTAGAAACCTCCAAGGAAGGAGAGTCCACAACCTCCCAAGGGAGATCCATCTTCCATGTATTATAAAAAGTAAACAACACTTATTTGACCCCAGTTATTTGACGCAGAGGGGGAAACCTACAGAGACAGTCCAAAAGGTGCACAGGGAGTTCTGTATATATGGGCGAAAAACAAAAAGATCTTGTCATGCAGAGAAGCCCTGGCTGCCTAAGATAGAACACTACAGTCCCACATACCCTTGCATGGGAGTAAGGCCCACTGAACTCAGTGTGGCTTTCTTCTGAGTAGACAGTTATTTACTAGATGCAAGACAGCAGCAGCAGCAGCAGAATGCCCCGCTCCGCTAGGCTCTGGGATGGATTGCACCCTGCGCCTTGAGGAGGTGGCCGATGCTGCCGATGAGCCCTGTTGGGACTTTTCATAGAATCATAGAGTTGGAAGGCAACCTGAGGGTCATCTCGTCCAGCCCCCTGCAGTGCAGGAATTGGGGGTGTTCTAAATACTGGTGCATAACTGCATTCTGATCTGCACATCAGTTTGACAGGTGCAGATCAGGTGAGTGTATATATTTCTCACATACTGAATTCCTCACAATATATAAGCAGAACAATTCTGGCCCAGCCTTCATGATTTTGCATATTAATAAGGAAATTAGGCATTTTCCAGAATGTGGTATCCCTTCAGAGATTAGTCTTTCCCCTCCACTTATATTTGAATTAGCATTGACCCCCACCCTGCACACAGAAAAAAGTGCTCATCCGCTTATAAGATCTATGTAGAACATTGTGAAGCGATTGAAAGACATTCTCCCGTAATCAGAATACAAGTTGTGTGGCTTCTCAAGAAGACAATCTATTTACCAGATGTTTTCCATGTCAAAGCATCCCCTTGGGGCTGGTTTTGCCCACCCCCCACCATTTAGTGAGGGAATTCCAAATACATTAGCTCCACCCCTCCATTGTCCCCCATGAAATGTATTAGGCCAGGTATATTGCCAGTGATGCAGTGTTTTCAAATCTTTTTTTCTGATTCTCAGCAGATACAATGTGGAAATTATTTCCCTGCCATAATATATTCCAGTTTCTGGCTCCCAGCACTTAACCAGTGTCTTATTCCCGGGCTATACTAACACCAGATGGACTGGTAGGCCTGGTATTTAATAGGCTATCATATATGTTTGAAACTAGGCCGTTCCAGGAACTCTGGGCAGTTGGCCCCAGTCCCTCAAACTGAGCCCCAGTCCTGTTATTTAAAAACAGGATATTTTTTAAAGCGAGTAACCTGGTGTAACAGTAGCCCAAGGATTTGAGGATTCTGCAAAGTTGCTTTAATGTAATCCTGTGTCACTGATAGCCCACGGTTATAGAAATCTCTTGTCCCCACTTCCTCCAGGTGGACAGTTGTTGGGCTCTATCTCTGTTGTTAAAGAGCGGATGACCTCAGGGGAAGAAGAGGGGTGAGTGGAAGAGACAGTGGGATCTGCCATCTAGAGCAGATTTGCATGGTGCAATTTAAATGAGGATTCTTCACTAAGTCAAATTGTTTTCCTGTCAAAGAGAGAAGCAGAAAAGTATCCAATGTTCAGTTGTCCTGTTCTATGGCCACCGATTGTTCATCTTCCCCATTAATAAGAAAGTAGATGCATTGACATCAGTTTGACCCAATGAGTTCCCACAAAGATACATTATTTCAGGTAACTTTTAATTTATATTTGTAATGTTATTAAGTATTTTGCTAGCTTGTCCATTTACAGTGGTACCTCGGGTTACAAACGCTTCAGGTTACATACGCTTCAGGTTAAAGACTCCGCTAACCCAGAAATAGTACCTCGAGTTAAGAACTTTGCTTCAGGATGATAACAGAAATAGTGTGGCGGTGGTGCGGCAGCTGTGGGAGGCCCTCTTGGCTAAAGTGGTACCTCAGGTTAAGAACAGTTTCAGGTTAGGAACGGACCTCCGGAACGAGGTGGCAACACTTTCAGAGTAGATGGCTACATTCCCTTGGAGTAAAGTGGCCAGGGTGGTGGATGGGGCCAAAGCAAAAAGTGGGTGTGTTGCCCCTTCTTTCCTCCTCCCCATCCACCAATGGGAAAATAAAACTGCTAGCACTTTTGCAAAGCTAAGCAGGGTCCAGTAAGGTTTCAAATTGGATGGGGGACCCCGTGTTGAGATTTCCTACATTGCAGAGAGTTGAACTAGTTGGCTCTTGGGGTGCCTTCTAACTCTACAGTTATATGATCTGATTCTATGAAATATTCTTTCTGCCTCCTTCCCAAATGTATGAGGAAGTGGGGTGTTGTATATAACCTCCTGGGCTGGAGGTTGCTGTCCTGTGAATTACAGAATGAATTTGGGCAGGATAAGTCTCCGGCTTGAGGTTACATGAAGGATGGTGTTTGCCTGCTGTTTCTCCCGGTCAACTAGTTCTTTGGTTCACCGAGGAAGTTGTGTATTTTTGGCATACCCATGTTTGTCTGAAACTGTTTATTCACTCTGCATGTGCATTTGTTGTTGAGATGAAGGAAGACATCTCTGGATTTTTATTTATTTTTTGGTAGCATGACTTAAAAGGAAAAGCACCGCATAAGCAAATTGGCAGTTTGTTAAACATAATGAACGAGTATATGCCCCATTTCTAAAATAACTGCTACAGAACTCTGGTTGCTTTTCCCAGTTCCCTTTTTAAATTAATGCACCAGTTCCGTTTTAATATTCTTCTTGAGCCACAAAAGGACACAGGAGGGCATGGGTGCTTCAAAACAGTGAGGCCGCTTATTCTCTCTTTGAGATGGCTAAGAGCCCTACACATTTTCCCTCTCTCCTCCCTCCCTCCCTCTCCCCCATTGTGTGTTATTGATGGAGTGTACACTTCTCTAACCCCACTGCTCAGTACTTAATACAAAAGTGGCCCGGAGCTCTGAACCTATATGCTTTGACTTTAAACACAAGCAGCAAAACTAAAGCTCACTGAAAACAATGACATTTATTCATATTATTATCACCAGACAGAGGGGTCACAAGGAAAGAAAGTGCTTTCTCTTTTAACTGCAGAAGGAGCGGGGGAGGCCCCCTGGAGGTAGATGTAGCTTCTGTAATGGAACCCACCTGACGGAAACTGTTCTATGATATTTGCCAGCTGAAGAGCACCTATAGCTTTTACTTGGGGTGGGGGGGAAGGAGCATGTGGCCGTATGATCATGAATTGACGGCCGTGAGCTGAATTAAGCAGCAAGTAGCAATGTTCCATTTAAAAGACACTGCATGCACCCCTTCCCCAGATAGCCTCATTTTTTGCTTCTTTCTTTTTACAAGTCTCCAAACAGGCTTTAAAAGTGCTTCTGAGTCAGTACTGCTTGAAGTTAATTAAAAGGCATTCAGCAGTGTGATGCTTTTACACAGGGTGGCTGGGATTACTCAGATGTTGCAGGACGCCTCTCTGTTAATGGCTGATGTAGCGATAGTGGTAATGCTTCTGATAGCGATGGCTAGACCAAGGATGGCTGGCCAACATCTGTAGGGGCAACATTTCTCAGGAAATAGCGGGAGGGAGGAGGTTGTATCATCTTATGTTCTCGAACAGCCTTGGATTTGGAGTGAGCGGGGTTTGCTTCACTCAGAGTTCTCCTCTGTTCCTTACCCAGCAGCAGTGGGGAACAGCCATCCAGTTATTTCGTTTGCAGGAAATTTGTAGGGGGCCCCCGACAAGACATTTTGGACTGCCATGATTATGAAGGGCAGCTGTGGGCTGCCCCAATTCAGCCAATAGTTTCTTTGGGGTTTGGTGCAGGATCTCTGAGGCACCCCTTGTTCTTCCCATTTGAGAGCTGTGGCGCGCGCGCACATACACACACATTGCATTTGTGTTCCATAGGTAAAGGTAAAGGGACCCCTGACCATTAGGTCCAGTCGTGACCAACTCTGGGGTTGTGGCACTCATCTCACTTTATTGGCGGAGGGAGCCGGCGTATAGCTTCCGGGTCATGTGACCAGCATGAATAAGCCGCTTCTGGCGAACCAGAGAAGCACACAGAAACACTGTTTACCTTCCCACCAGAGCGGTACCTAGTTATCTACTTCACTTTGACGTGCTTTCTAACTGCTAGGTTGGCAGGAGCAGGGACCGAGCAACGGGAGCTCACCCCATCGCAGGGATTCGAACAGCCGACCTTCTGATTGGCAAGTCCTAGGCTCTGTGGTTTACAAAGACTTTAACAAGATAGATAACATTTAAAGGAGGCATGGCTAAACTGTGGCTGCCCAGATGTTGCTGAACTACAATTTTTGTCGTGTCTAGCCTTTGTTTTTTTTTTTATTATATTTTTTATTACTTTTATAAAGTACAGAAAAAAGAATAAAGAACGTATTATAAAAGCCAAAAAGAAAAGTTACAAATTTTTCTTACCCTTTTTTCCAAATCTGTTGGACTTCCCCACATCCTCCCAACCCTGCATTCTCTGTGGTACATAACGTCTGCAATTTGTTAACTTATTTCAATACTTATTGTATCTTCCTTTTTATCATGTTGCCCAATTTCAAATGTATTATAGCCCAAATCATGTACATTTTCATTTTAACACAATAAAGTTGTTTCATTATTCTATCTCTGACTCCTTGTACCTTAATTTCCATTTCTTGAATTTAACATTACTGAAGCTAGAATTTCCTAAAAGGTGCATTTTTTAACATTCATACAACTTATAATGTTTTTCCAAATAGTCTTTAAATTTTCTCCAATCTTCCTCGAATGTTTCTTCTTCCAAGTCTCGGATTCTGCCAGTCATTTCAGCCAGTTCCATATAATCCATCAACTGCGTGTGCCATTCCTCCAGTGTGGGTAAATCTTGTGTCTTCCAGTATTTTGCAATCAGAATCCTTGCTGCTGTAGTGGCATACATAAAAAAAGTTCTGTCCTTCTTAAACACTCTCCGGTCCACCATGCCCAGAAGGAAGGCCTCTGGTTTCTTAGGTAAGGTAAATCTCAGTACCTTTTTTAATTCATTATGAATCATTTCCCAGAAGGCCTTCACTTTCGGGCATGTCCACCAGAGGTGAAAGAATGTCCCTTCCGCCTCTTTACATTTCCAGCATCTATTATCAGACAGGTGATATATCTTAGCAAGCTTGACTGGGGTCATGTACCACCGGTATATCATTTTCATAATGTTTTCCTTCAAGGCACTACATGCCGTAAATTTCATTCCGGTGTTCCATAACCTTTCCCAGTCTTCGAACATGATGTTATGCCCCAAATCCTGCGCCCATTTTATCATGGCGGATTTGATTGTCTCATCCTGAGTATTCCATTTAAGCAACAGGTTATACATTCTCGAAAGTAGTTTACTTTTTGGTTCTAACAATTCTGTCTCTAGTTTCGATTTTTCCACCTGGAATCCAACCTTCTTGTCTACTTTAAAAACCTCTTGAATTTGTGCATAATGCAACCAATCTCGCACCTTGTTTTTTAGTTTTTCCAAGCTCTGCAGCCTCCAATTGTCTCCAATCTTTTCAATAATTTCCCCATATTTAGGCCAATTGGCTTCCATATTAGGTCTCTTACGTGCCTTGGCCTCCACCGGTGAGAGCCACCTCGGAGTCTTACTCTCCAATAAGTCTTTATATTTTGTCCAGACCATTAAAATTGCTCTCCTGACAATGTGGTTTTTAAACAATTTGTGCACTTTAACCTTGTCATACCACAAATATGCATGCCACCCAAAAGCATTGTCAAACCCTTCCAGATCTAGGACATCAGTGTTTTCCAGTAAAATCCAATCTTTCAACCAGCAGAAGGCTGCAGCTTCGTAATATAACCTCAAGTCTGGCAGGGCAAATCCCCCTCTTTCTTTCGCATCAGTTAATATCTTAAACTTTATTCGGGGCTTTTTGCCCTGCCAAACAAACTTAGAAATATCCCTCTGCCACTTTCCAAAGCATTCCACTTTGTCCACGACCTGTAGGGTCTGAAACAAAAATAGCATTTTTGGCAATACATTCATCTTTATAGCTGCTATTCGGCCCAACAAGGAAAGTTTCAATCTTGACCATGTTTCCAAATCTCTTTTGATTTCTAACCAACATTTCTCGTAGTTGTCCTTAAACAGATTCAAATTTTTGGAGGTCAGATACACCCCTAGATATTTTACTTTTTTAACCACATTTAATTCTGTTTCTTTCACAAACTCATCTGTTTCTGTACTTGTCAAATTTTTTGCTATAACCTTAGTTTTTTGTTTGTTCAGCTTAAATCCCGCCACCCGACCAAAGTCCGAAATTAATTCTAACACTCTTTTAGTACTAGAGACAGGCTCCTGCAATGTTAATACCAGGTCATCTGCAAATGCTTTCAATTTATATTGTTTCACTCCGACCTCAATTCCCTGTACCAACCGGTCCTTTCTAATCATGTTCACTAGCACCTCCAGAACTGAAATAAACAATAGGGGGGATAGGGGGCACCCCTGCCGTGTCCCTTTTTCAATTTTAAACTCCTCTGTCACCACATTGTTTACTATCAATTTCGCTTTTTGTTCTGAGTATATTGCTTCTATTCCATTTTCAAACCCCCGCCCCACTCCCATCCCTTCCTTGCTGGATGGGAATTAACCACCCCTGATTTAAAGTGGGCAATATCTCCAATTCCTACAAGTTGTGAACATATCCTTATTCTTTTTAGTGAAACATGTTTTTTTTTCTTGACTGGAAACTTGTACGACTGCTAGATCAAAAGGATATCAAAATGGATTCCAGTTTGTGGGCGCATTGACCACCCCTGATCCATACCATTGAAAAGAAGCAACTCATTTGCAGAGAGCAGAAACAAGCTGGGTCAAAGGGTATAGGCAGACTGAGCTACGAGGAGGACTTTGAGCCTAAGGAAGACCCTACATGCAATTGTGATGAGTACTTCCCATATAATCTCTTCAACTGAGACTCCTCACATAATACAAGAGAGATGGGGTGATTTATATCTTGAAAATTATCATTTGTCTGGTGAGCGAAGTTTGAAACACCAGTCCCCTGATAGGATTTTTGAAAATGTGTTTCTTAAGTATCATTGGTAGTAGAACACAAACATTGTTTTCAAATTCAAATATGCTTTTAATATTATTATTATTATTATTATTATTATTATTATTATTATCTAGATTATTGAAAGAGCACTCTCTGGAACATTATAAGAAACACATTCTAAGTGTCCTTTATTATTATAACCAAATTATAAGGGTTTTCAACAAAAAAAGTAGTTAAAAAAGAAGTTTGTCTTGGGTAACTGAAGATGCTTGTAAAAACGGATAGTCTGAATATGGAGGCAATTCTCTACACTGATAATCACTCCTCACCCGAAACTGTCAAGGAATTCAGCCCACAAAAATGGAACAATGTCGCAATTGCCACTTGTAAATGACTTAAGACAGCAAACTGAAAGACTTTGAAATCCTTCATGCTGTGTAATGGCCTACATGCTGTAATTCCAAATGATTCAGGATACCACAGTTCATGTTACAGAAGATTCACAGCTCTTCAAGTTTTACAAATATAGGCCAATGTCAACAAAAAGACCATCTGTTTCAAAGTGATGTCCAACATCATCCGACATCTTTATCTGAAACGCTTACAGACTTCTGCATATTCTGCAACCAAAAGCAGGCAAACGAAGGTGGGAATGAATTGAAATATTATGCTAAACATAACCCACCAGACACATGTTTTTTTGGGGGGATGACAAATAAATTTCTCCGGCTTTTAAGACTACTGGCAAAGGAAATAATTCCTCCAATAATTTATGATCATCAGGGATATGGAAAACCTCTCTTTATTTCAAAGGAGTTTCACATTTTTCTGCCTTACAGTCTTAGATATCTGCAGAAACTGTGGACACTGGAAACAGCATCTAAATTTGTTGCTTTCATGTAATATACATATGGAAGCACATTAGTTATTAAACCTCCAGCTAGGCTGTGTAACGGTTTGCACATCCAGCTGTTGTTTATTTTTCCCAATGGCAACTGCATAGGATAGGTGAGTTAAATATCTCTGTTCATATAGCAATTTTAAAATATCTACATCAGACAATGGGCTTGTGGGTTACAGAAACTCTTTGTTTTGTATTACTTGGTTTCACATTTATTCCTATCGGAAAGAGATGATATAATCAAGATAGATTATACTAGCTATTCTAGTTGATTACAGATCTCTAAAGTTAATTGGTAATGTCATTTTGAGCATACCACCCACGCTAGAACAATAAGGCCATCTTCTGGAGGCAACATAAGACCTTTTTATGTGAGCAAGAGTACTTAAAAAAAACAACTGGTTTCTTTCCCACTTTTATCAAAATGTATTTGATTCAAATACAGTCAAACAGAAGATCAAACAGTTACAATGACAAAGAATTGAATGATAACTAACAGAGGTGGCTTAATAAATAAAATGATCTCTCTCAATCAGCACCATCTCTTTTTTGTTTCTTTTAAAATCCATAATAGGCACAGTCTAGCAATAAATTAAGCATGATATATAGCACAGCTCTGTGTGTGTTTCCCCAGAAGCAAGTCCTATTAAGTTGCCACTGAGTTAAATAAGACTTTAATGGGTAAGTATGCTTAGGTGGCAGCCATTAAACCCTACCCGAAATATATTCTGCTTCATAATGGTTGTGATCTGCCCTGAGACATCAAGGAAATGGCAGGTTCTAAATGTAAAGAAACAAACAAACAACCTATCACCCTGTATGGCAAGTGGGGGGTTATGGGCTCTGCCCTGGACACTAAAGAACAAAAAATGAAGATAATTGCTATGAACTTGGTCTGGCAGTGGTGTTTGTTTGACTTGATTGCTGTTGTTAAGGTTGTTTCCTTTAAAAAAAATCCACTCCATGCTTAATACATTTTCAAATAATTCCTTAAATAAAACCATAGCAATCCCAAGTCTTAATCCATAGGAATCTCAGGCTTTTCCAACCCACTGATTCCCCTTAAAGGGTGTCTTTGATCTTGGATCCTAATGTTTTTCTGATATATTAAATGTGCACATTACCCTAGATAGTACCATCTTTTGAGTTATACATCAACAGAGTGACTCATTCTGATGATGTATTCTATTAATACATCATCAAAGCACCTTGTAGTGCTGTTGCACTAATGACATGTTACTGTAATACATCAATGAAGTGAACTGCACTGAAGATGTATTACTTAAATGGAGATAGCCTTATATGAGCGAAGGTTGAGGGATTGAGTGCAATTTTATGCACAAGCAAAAAGCTAGCTATCATTACAGAGTAGAAGAAATTTCCTAATAGTAATGCTGGCCCTAAATGACTACCACAGTCCACGAAGCCGAAAGCGATGAACTACTTATATTCTGCAGGACTTACTGTGATAGCAACATTTTATGTTTGACCTCTGTCTCTATTGATATGCACTATGGTTCTCAATCAAGGAAGTCCGTCAGCTCCAGCATCTGATTCCCTGCACAGCTATGAGGGTGACACTCAGTATCTTGGATAACACTGATGCAGCTGGCCAGGATGTCTTATAGTCCTGTTGTGGCCTGGCCCAAGAATCTTCAGAGACAGAGTTCTCTGAAGACCATCTCCCTAGTTCTTTCCAAGTAGGGCCTTCAAATGAGTCCCTGGAAAACATTTCCCAATCAAGTCACCACTGCCCTGGCATTCACTTTCTAAAATGATCCCAAGACTGCAAAGCAAGATATGGACTCTTGAAAACAGTCAGATGCAGCATCTGTGTGGGGCAAGGTGAGTGGGAGTGGGGGATGGAACCGTGTAGACACAACCCTTGGCCAGTCTATAAACCCTGATAGTTGTTTCTGGCTGGTACTTAGGTAACTCGCCTCCTACTCTAGCAGCAGAGTTGCAAGGTGTGGTACTGATCTCATGCCAACAATCCCTTGGTCAGGAGCTGTCGTCCTGCCCAATTTCCTGAATCTTTTCTGTTCTAGATCAGCACCAACTCATTGCTTCAGTTCCTACCCTCTTGCCACAGCCACTACCTCCCTGAGTTGACAGGATCTCTGATGCATTAGGATAACCCTGCTGATGATGATGCAGATTATCAAGTGGTGGAAGGAAACTATAGTGCTTCACATTCTCTGATGAATTCACGTTTGGCTGGGTTCTTCAGTTTGACCATCCTGCCTCTAGTGTGATTTTTTTACCCTCCTTAACATTCTCTTGTTTTCAACCTAAATGAACACAGCTGTTCATCTGGTTGATGTGTGAAAGCAGTCATTGGACTGGGAGGACTAGTTAGACCTTGGGCTTATAAGGGCAGAGGCTGGGCCAACCAGTGGACAGAAGGGATGGTGGTGGTGCCTTGTGGCTGTCTCAGAGTGGAATGATCCATACAGCACAGCCCTATGCGATTCAGCCCCCCTTTCCATTATCCACCATTGATCTCCTTCTCCTCTATTGCCTAGCTAATGCTGCCCTGATAGCGACCAGAGCAAATAAGGCAACACGGCAGCAAACTCAAGGTTCTTACCATTTGTTGCAGACAATTTAAGTTCCAACTGGAATGAAGGGTGTAGGCCAGTGCTGTATTACTACCAGCTCAGAGAACGTTAGTGAGCTATTACTAAGCTGAGTGGTATGTGGCTGCCACTTTGACCTGTTGGCTTCAGTGATGGACTGTCTTACCATTGCCCCCCAAAAAGCATGGGGAAGCCATTTGGACAATTTTGGAGGTGTATGTGAAATTTACTAGTACTTGTAGGATCCAAAACTACAAGTACACAAAACTATTGCTTATTTGAGACCTGATTGCTTTTTCT
This sequence comes from Podarcis gaigeae, assembly GCF_964106915.1. NCBI lineage: Eukaryota > Metazoa > Chordata > Lepidosauria > Squamata > Lacertidae > Podarcis > Podarcis gaigeae. The sequence goes on from NC_139681.1 coordinate 18,439,427, forward strand.
CATAGAGACTGAAACATCATTGACCGAGTACTTGGTATATATGTCTTTAGGTTTTGTATTGCACACAATGAAAACTGCTGCAGTTGTTTCCGGTTTTACTATTTTCACCTGAATATTGCTATTATGTGTATATATGAAGGTATCACCTTCAATGCTGTTTGACAATACATTTTCAAACTACTCCCTGCATCCCACCCTAAAAAAACCCTTCACTGTGACTGTTGTGTGCAACAAAATTGATTATCAGATCACACAGGCACGCTGAGTATCTTGCATGCAGTAGCTAAGTGTTCTCAATTTGGTGCATGCAACTCTTGCCCTTTAGCATTGCTCTTAATGGCTTTCACTCAGCAAAGCACTCATAGTCAATATGGATCTAATTAGCATTTCTTTTCCAGATAGATCTATATTGGCCCATTAGTACTGATTTAACCTTTATGTTTCAGTCAAACAGAATCACAGAAAAATTAGAGTTTGTGATCTGCAAGAAAGGGGTGGGAACTAGCGCTTCCTCCTCCGCTTCTTAAATTTATTCACCACTTAATGCAAAATGCAACTTACAATTAAAATGGAATTATACAATATCTATCTATCTAATATATAAAGCAGTCTTAAAAAGCAAAGGCTAAATAAATAGAGAATCTCCTTTCAGCAAATATTAACCCTAGTGAAAACTATTAAATCATCAGCAGAGGAAAGATGGCAAACTCCACAAACCTGAAAACTGTTGCATTGTAACAGAGCTCCTAGAGTCTTGGAGTACAGCTAGGGCACAACTTTATTTATTTATGGGCAGAATTTTACCAACATGTCGGTAGTGGTCTGGGTGTCTGTACCAGTTTTGGATCCAAGCGTATTCTGAGTTTTCTGCCCCAGTGACTCCTATGTTAAGTTTTTGAACTTGGCTAAGTATTCCCATTTCCAGGAATTCCACAAACTCTGCTGGGTGGTTCCTACATGCTTCCTATGCCACTGATTGCAAGCATGTCTGGTTTCATCTTCTATGTGCTTCATTCCCGGTCCTCCCCCCCCCCCCAATCTTTTCTACCAGCCACAGACAAATTGTGATAGTAATTCAATGTATAACTTTACAGTGATACCTCAGGTTTACATACGCTTCAGGTTACAGACTCCACTAACCCAGAAATAGTACCTTGGGTTAAGAACTTTGCTTCAGGATGAGAACAGAAATTGTGCTCCGGCGGCGTGGCAGCAGCAGGAGGCCCCATTAGCTAAAGTGGTGCTTCAGGTTAAGAACAGTTTCAGGTTAAGAACAGACCTCCAGAACGAATTATGTACTTAAGTACTGTATAAACATTTCTCTAGGTGTTGCCCAACTGACGGGGGGAGGGAGAGGGGTAATGCCCAGCCTTGATCTATCCAGACAACATGAAAACCTTTCTTCTGGGCCCCAGTTGAAGGGCCTGATTGCGGCCAAGCCAAACAAAGTTAGCCAAAGTTAACTTTGTTTCCACAAAACCTAGCTCAGTTGGTTCAAGTGTGGTGCTGATAATGCCAAGGTTTGCAGGTTCCATCCCCTTATGGTACAGCTGCATATTCCTGAATTGCAGGTGGTTGGACTAGATATGGGGTAGGCAACCTAAGGCCCGGGGGCCGGATGCGGCCCAATCGCCTTCTCAATCTGGCCCGCGGATGGTCTGGGAATCAGCGTGTTTTTACATGAGTAGAATGTGTCCTTTTATTTAAAATGCATCTCTGAGTTACTTGTGGGGCATAGGAATTTGTTCATGCCCCCCCCCCAAAAATAAATATAGTACGGCCTACTACATGGTCTGAGGGATGGTGGACTGGCCCACAGCTGAAAAAAGTTGCTGACCCCTGGACTAGATGATCCTCAGTGTCCCTTCCAACTCTACAATTCTTTGAAAACTCTATAAATCACTTTGCTATCCCCAGTCTTCCAAATTTTTCTCCCATTTACTGTATTGCTCAGTGGCGGAGAGAGCTACTCAAAGCATTTAGAATAATTAAGACTGCAGTATAGTAATTATAAAAGGGGGGGGGAATCCTCAAACAAATGTATTGAAAGGACCAGAAGCCTCTCAGGGGGATCCAAAATCAAATAAAAAACAGGTGATTTTGAAGTTTCTGGAAGAGGCCAAAGGGGGAAAGGTGTTAAAAAGCTGTTTTGTCCAGGGTTTGTCCCCCACCCCACCCCCATGTTCTCTATACAGTGGTACCTCGGGTTACAGACGCTTCAGGTTAGAGAATCCGCTAACCCAGAAATAGTACCTCAGGTTAAGAACTTTGCTTCAGGATGAGAACAGAAATTGTGCAGTGGCAGTGGGAGGCCCCATTAGCTAAAGTGGTGCTTCAGGTTAAGAACAGTTTCAGGTTAAGAACGGACCTCCAGAACGAATTAAGTTCTTAACCTGAGGTACCACTGTATTCCCTTTTTAACTGTGGCTGCTTACTGAGGCAATTAGAAGCAAACATGTAAGATAGTGAGTAGAGTTTAAGCATACCCATACCCACATGCCTGGTGTCGGGATAAAATAACCCTTTGCTAAATAAAGAGGCCCCACAAACACGAAAGGGAGCAAGCCCCTCTGATTTGTACAACGGAAGAAATAGAATAATGTAACTATAAAAAAGGAAGGAAGGGACAAATGGAAATGGGGGGGGGGAGAGAGAATGTGAACAGATGGAGGGAAATGAGCTTAAGTGAAGAAGGGAAGCTGAGGATAGAGAAAAAAGACGGGGGCAAGGAAGGTAACCAGACAATGGATAGAAGGAAAAGAGGCAAAGAATAGAGGAAAGGCAGTAGCAGTATGCTGTGTGCTTGACAAACCCAGGAATACCGTAGTTTCCTTCCATTCTAAGGCTCATATCTCTCTTGCATTCTCTCCTCTGTCACACCCACCCACCCACCTCTACCTTACCTAGAGTGAGGAGCCCCATGACTTCCTGGGTCCTTGGCCAATGTTCCACCCGGCTGGCCAACTGCTTCCACCAGCCCTGGATCCAGTGCTTTGATGGATTTGCCAGTCAGTGTGACTAGCAGGAACTATGATTTCATGAATTCATCTGGTAGCAAATGTGGCTGAACTGGGGTGGGAGTGAATTGAGCCTTCACTGTTTAAACCAGGGGCCAGCAAACTTTTTCAGCAGGGGGCCGGTCCACTATCCCTCAGACCTTGTGGGGGGCTGGAATATATTTTTTGGGGGGAAACAACAAATTCCTATGCCCCACAAATAACCCAGAGATGCATTTTAAATAAAAGCACACATTCTACTCATGTAAAAACACGCTGATTCCCGGACCATCCGCGGGCTGGATTGAGAAGGCGATTGGGCCTTAGTTTGCCCACCCATTGTTTAAGCAGAAATCAGCCATGTAAATAAATAAAATTGTGCCCCATGGCATGTGTGTGCTTTCCAGTGGGTCAAAACTCGTTGTCTACTCTTGGAAACAGTGCTGAACTTGAAGGAGCTTGGTTTGCTTCAACAATATCATTCTTATGCTCTCTCAGTCTTATATGGGTAAATATAATTTCTTTCTTAGAATGTGCTTCTAGGAGGCCCATATTCTTAAAGGGAGGGGGTATAATGGATTGCTTTAGATACCTTAGGATTCTTCATGCTACGTGACTTACTGCAAGCTAGCAAAACACGTTATCCTAATTGTATATTTAGTACAAAGTACTTTTCTCTTGCCAAGAAGAAAGTGTGAATAGCAGAAACACATTAGTTGCTCATAAACAATAAACACTCTTTTTGATTGAGTGCCATAAAACCTTCTCTAAGCTCAGGGTCTAAACTGTTACTGAGAAATGATGTGGCTGTTACAAATGGTATAGCAATTGGACATGTGCAAATGTTTGAAGGCCTGGAAAGGAGAATTTAGCCTAGGACCCTGGTTTTGTTTTCATATCCAGAACTGGAGCCTTGGACTGCGTACTGGAAATCACTTCCAATTTTGTTGTTAGCTTAACTGCGAATGCTGTATTTTAGACTGAGTAAACATTTAATTACTGGACTTGTGTTACACAAGAGATAAAATTCCACAATATCAAATGAGCATATTAAAAGCACTACAGAAAGCACTGATTATATTTTCAATGTGCAAGACTGGTCCATCCAGTGTCAGCCCTACAATCAGGTAAAGTGAGGTGACCACTCAGGATGCAGATGGGTTGTCACTAATGACTTGCATACAGCTCTCTCCAAACACACAGTGGGAGTGCTCTGGATAAGGAGTAAACAACTGCTTTAGTATTAATGTGGAGGCAGATTTCCATGTGACCCTGTCATGTTGTGCTAATTGATCACAAGATTTGGTTCCACTTTGACCTCCGCACATTTAGTATACATGGAGAAGCACATGTCTGGATCACCCTGTCGTGTTGTGAAAAGTGAGCAGTAGGCTTCTAAGCTTTGGTGTACCTTGTCTGATCTACATCCATAAGTTTATTGACCCCTAGTGACTGAATCTCATTAATTTAATTGGATTGATGAATGTATGAAATCTGTGGATATGTTTACTCACAGCTTGCAGACCAGTATTTGTGCATTCATCATCTTCACTGGCCCTCAATGGCCTGATGACTCTACCCACAAAAGCTCAGCCACAATAAGCTCGTTACTAGTTTCTCTCAAGCACCTGAACCCAATTGCAAGTCGTCGTCTTTCATGCTAAATATTCCCAATTCCTGTATGTTCCTGTATGTTGTTACACCCATCAAATGAGAGGACAACCTTTTATCCCAAGACTTGTTTTAAGTTAATAGCTGGTGATGACTCATTAATGGTCACTGAAGGATGGAATAAAATTTGCATAAATGAGCATTTATGGCTCTTACCTTTTTAGGTACCGAACACCCCACCTCCATGTTGAGGTGGGGCTGGAGGTAAAGAGTTCTTTTTAGGAATGTAACCAGTGCAGCAGGCAAAAGTTTGAGTTTTATAGGTATCTAGCAAGGAGTCTCAAGGAGCTATTAGGAAATTAGGCTATTTTTGAAATGAGCACTGTTTTCCTGGTTTTGAATATATCCCTACTCCATCCCCATCTCCTGCTCAGCATAAAGGTAAAGGTAAAGGGACCCCTGACCATTAGGTCCAGTCGCGGACGACTCTGGGGCTACGGTGCTCATCTCGTATTACTGGCTGAGGGAGCCGGCGTACAGCTTCCGGGTCATGTGGCCAGCATGACTAAACCGCTTCTGGCGAACCAGAGCAGTGCACGGAAACGCCGTTTATCTTCCTGCCAGAGCGGTACCTATTTATCTACTTGCACTTTGACGTGCTTTCGAACTGCTATAGCTGTAAATAAACAGATACTACAAAGGCACCATAAGACTCTAGTATTCCCACCTTCCAAGGGAAAGTCTCCTCTTAGATTAATTTCTTATCCCTTGGGGAAATGTAGAGCATAGTGCAAAATAGTTCATTATAGTTCATTTCAAACCATTTACTATATCAGTGGGAAATTTTGGAGCCTTCTCTTTGCTATTTTACATTAAATTAACATAAACCAGAAACAGCTAATAGCATTTGTATGTTTTAAAAATTATTTGCTGAATCATGGATCGTGCCTTAAGCAGGTCAGTAATGTTGTTCTGCACTACTAGAATGAATCACGAAATGTAGCAATGGCCAGCAACTTGGATGGCCTTACAGAGGGGGATAGATCAATTCATGGAGGACAAGGCTATCGGTGGCTATGATTGCGTGATATTGCCAGAATTGGAGGCAGCGTTCCTCTGTATATTGGTGGCTGTTTCAGGTCCTATTTGTGAGTTCCCAACAGACATCTGGTTGGCCACTGTGAGAACAGGATGCTAGACTAGATGGGTCTATAGTCTGATCCAACAGAACATAAGGATAGTTTTATGTTCTTAGAGTATTCTCAGGCTACAAATACAACCTTTTCAGAAACAAGGGGAATCCCGCTACTTTACAATCTGCCGCAACTTTTCAGAGACTTTTTTTTAATCCCTCCCAAGAATGTGTCCCTGCTGTTTTGAGGACAGAATGATAAATTTATCAATTATCTCATTAAAAACAAAATAATGTTTAATGCTGACAGATGTCAGACCTATGAATGTGTAAATATTAATAAGCTAGTTGACACATTCCACATAAGCAAAGAAGAATCTGTATATTTCAACATTCCCTTGTGTTTTCTGAACATAAGGATGCCAAGTTCCTAAATTGATTGAGGTAGAACAACAAAACAAAATCTTAAATGAGCTTACTTTTTTTTGTTTTTAAATACTACAGTATCATGAGAACACAGACTTAATATCTTAACAAATCAAGTGTTCATATATGTAAATGTTGCAAAACTTCATATATATTTCTTTTGATTCTTTGAAAAACATTCAAAATGTGAGCCTTTTCCCTTGAAGAATTATTTGTCATAACAGCTACAACAAAATGTAATACCCCCAAGCTAATAATTCATTATTGCTTTCATTTAACCCCTTAAGTCAGATGCATTCTGATACAATGGCACTGCAGAATAAAATTATTTAGTTTTGTTTATGTATATATTATGTATTATGTATTATGTATTATGTTTATTTTGTTTATGTATATATTATGTATTATGTATTATGTATTATGTATATATCTGCCCAAAATTTGCTCTGCATTGCTGGCCTCTGTGACTTCCTGCCCAGCAGACCCTTTTTTGAATGTGTTCAACATCCAAACAACACTCCCAATGATGCCATTTTCTTCTGCTGGACAGCTTTCATGTTTATTAGGGAACTTGCTTCATAGCTAACCTTTGGGCTAATGTGCTGCTGTCTGAAGCTAATGCATATGCAGTGATTAATATGACTATAATCATGTAAGGATGCATATGGAACTAAATAACCAGGCTAATGATTGTGGAAGAATTAAATTTTCTTGGATTTCAGTATTGCTTGGATTTCTTTGGGTTCAGCCCTTTTCTGAAGGCAAAACAAACCTTGAAATAAGATGAAAGTTTCAATCCTCGTAATATTTCAACCCTCGCAGGCAAAACTCCACATGAATCACAGTTTAAAACAGAACAGTGCATAGAGTGCCAATATAAACCACAAAATATTTGTGGAAAACAATGCACTTGGGGGATTAAGACATTCATCTGAAAGGGAAACTGCTAAACAAGTGAAAAGTTATAGAAATTACATTAGAAGCACAGCCGTCAGCTAGAAATATAATCTATAAACAGCCATATAGACAGCACGGGGCTGCTTTAAAACTTTGCAAAGGAAGATGAAAACAAATAAAAATGAACTGAGCAAGATGGAAGGATCAAGGAGCAGGGGTGGAGTGTGTTTATGTGTGATGGGGGGAGGGAATCATCCCAGGAGTTTCCCAGAACTGCTAAAAGGGCAAAGCTAAACATAATTCGCTGAAAACATGAGTTTTGATAAAGTGTGATAACCAAGAACTTAATGAAAGAATATTGCAACACATGGTTGTAAGCAACATCTCCACAAGCAATTATTTTTATTTATGACTTACAAAATGTTTGCCATGATGATGATCAGTGTGTGTACAGAGGGAGGGTCTGCATTTACGAGGGGCCCTCCAACAGGTCTCCTTTGTTGCCATTGTCGGGTATCCTGAGGCTTAGACTATCAGATTTAGGGGGCAGAGCTTGGATGACGCTTGGTAGAAAAGCTTAATGGTGCCTGATAAAGGCAGAAGCTCGCTCTTGGCATGTCTGAGGAAGATCCTTGCTGTGTGTGGTGCCTAAGTGTAGCATCTGATGGGTGTGCTGGTGGAGCACATAGCAAAAGTTCTCGGACCAAGCAGAAAATATTATTGTTTGCTCTTCATTTTCACCCTAAGATTTAACTCTCCCCCCCCCCCCGAGACCCTGAGAAGAGGATTAAACCCTGACCCTGACCCTGAAACTTTAGGTCAAACTCTTTGAGGCTCAGCAACCATGGATGGAAGCCAGCCACTTGGCATCTGGGTCGTGTGGGTGCTCTTCCACTTCAGTATTGCCCCCAAATGTTGCCCTTCACTTTTTCTGGTAGTAATGGACAACAATTCACTTATATGGAAGAAATAAAAAAGCTGCATTTGGCTAAGACATCCCTTGGTTACCAGTATCTAAAGTGGCAATCCAGTTTTGCTTTCTTTCAGCTGCACCCCAGATTGCTACCCATGTACTTTGTCCCATAAAACTCAAAGGGGCCCATTGCGAACCAAGCCGTGGTCTTTCTGTATAATCCTGGCCTGTTTCTCTTTCCTTCCTTCCTTGTAGTCTTAGTATGGGGTGGAATGTTAAGTATTCACTTATTCATATTGTACACTAGCAGCCTTATGGCCAGCTGTGCTTAGAAATCCTAAGAAACCCAAAACATCAGGCTGGTTTGTAATCAGTGGTTAAAATCAGTGCAGCTTTCACAGGTTCAGTCTACCATCTTGATTTAAAGTGGCATCCAATTGTATCCAAACATGGACAAAAGCTCTTTGATTGCAGAAACAATCATGCAAAATTTGGTTATGATATTTTAGGAGGTGTTCAAATGCGCAATGAAAAAACAACTTTCCAGAATAGGTATTCGATAGACTTAGATTTCTAAAACACCAAAAATGACTAGGTATCATACAGTGAAGTTAATGTTTTCCCATAGCATAGTGACATGCTGTTTTACCAGTTTGAGTGCTGGTTTCCTTTGTGCATTACAATAATTTTATATGTTCATAATGGATGTTGAGAACAACCTTTGTGTGTTGTTGTGGCCAAGCATGAACTGTGAAGTTTTTGACTCCTCCGATTTTCCTCCACAAAAAGTAGACATGTACCCTTAACACTTAGCCCCGCTAATTAAAGTCATTGTCATAGAATAATAAACAAATATATGGCAATTTGGGTTACACTTTCAGGATAATAGCTGTCAATGGGAAAATGTCTGCTAATATTACACACAAGGAGTCCAAAACAGCGCTGGAGAAAGTTATTTCACATGTAATAAATCACTTCCCAATCATTGATTGCACTTTAGTTCTGCCTGTGGATTGTTGTTGACTACATAACATTGCATATGGGAACCATTTTGATACATTTTAAAACATTTATTCATCTACTATTAAACAGAGTGGTCCTAAGGAAATGCAGAAGCCCTCTGAGAAAGTTTGCTAGACATAACTAAACCCTTTGTGCGTCCTCAAAATAACTCCGATGTTTAGCATCAGCAGAAATAAAGTTCTCTCTTAAATTTCACTATAGGTCAAATTGTGTGGCAAGTTAAAGAAATGCAGAATGCCTCCTGAGAAATTTATCTAGTTTTATTACTATGTGCTTCTTTCATAATGTATTGGATGTTCTGCACAATATGGAATCTCCAAATTCACCTGAAATTTGGCTTCAGCCAAGATTTGAGGGCAGAAATTGCCCAGCACAGGCTTGTAAACAGCTAGTCACCTAGGGTGAGTAATGGGTTAGCCGGCTGCAATACCAGCTGCACCAGCTGTTCTAGAACAGATTACAATTTGAGGCTAAATTGCATCCACTTGGTTGGCTGAAGGCAAGGGTAAATTTGTTTGATGTGCATTTGGTTCTGCATACATTTAATTAATGCTATACTATCTGTTTGGTGGGGTTAGGGCAGACTATATTGTAGCCATGACATGAAGTTAATGAATTTATATTGACTAACCCATAAAATGTGTAGGATTTTTCTATAAGGATTAACATCTTTCTCTTAATAAGAAAGTAAGAAAGAGAAGCCAGAGCATGTTCTGACACATTAACATTCCCACTAAATCACAGGACTGTACTGACAGGATTAATGAGCTACCAGATTTGGTCATTTGTGGATATATAGCCATTTTGGTTACACCACCAGCATCATTGTCACTAGAAGAAGGGTTGATAATTTTACATAGAACATATCCAGGACAGCATTGCAGATAAAAGTTATTTCACATGTAATAAATCACTTTCTAAGAATAGATTGCACTTTTGTTCTGCTTATAGATTGATGTTGACTTTGTAGGATTGCATATGGTAACCATTCAAATACACCAAATGAACGTTGTGGCCGTGTGTAGCACTTTGATTTCTTCAACATTTAAAAACCCTCTCAGACGTGTCTGCTGATGGATTACAGTCTTTCAGTATCCCATCCAGTGCTTTCAGTTGTGCCTGCTTGATGGATGCTCTTTTGCCATATGTGAAAGGAGGAAATCAATGGGGAAATGCCTGCTTTGAGCAGGTACATATGCAAGGTTTTGATCCCCTGTAATGAGAGGTTTCTTAGACCATCTCCTTTTATGCATGCGAAGTGCGATGGTGGATTAACAACAATGACTTTTACCTCTGCAGGCAACTGTCCTGTTGTGTGAGGGGGCAACTCCCATCTCTTGCGGGGGTGCAATTAGTGCCAGCACCGTCCGTTAAGAGTTTGGGTGTCATCTTCGATACCTCCCTCTCTATGGAGGCGCAGATTGCAGCTATAACAAAGGCGGCATTTTTTCATCTCCGCCAAGCTAAGCAGTTGGCCCCTTATCTCTCTCGCCCTGACCTAGCCACTGTGATCCATGCAACGGTCACCTCCAGACTGGATTATTGTAACTCGCTCTACGTGGGGCTGCCCTTGAGACTGACCCAGAAACTCCAGCGGGTGCAGAATGCCGCGGCGAGACTCCTTATGGGGTCTTCGCTGCGATATCACATTCATCCGGTACTATACCAGCTGCACTGGCTCCCGGTGGAGTACAGGATCAGGTTTAAGGTGCTGGTTTTAACCTTTAAAGCCCTATACGGCCTAGGACCCTCGTACCTACGGGACCGCCTCTCCTGGTATGCCCCACAGAAACCTACGGTCTGCAAATAATAACATCCTCAAGGTCCCAGGCCTCAGAGAGGTTAGGCTGGCCTCAACTAGAGCCAGGACCTTCTCGGCTGCGGCTCCAATCTGGTGGAACGCTCTGTCACAAGAGACTAGGGCCCTGCGGGACCTGACATCTTTCCACAGGGCCTGCAAGACAGAGTTGTTCCACCAGGCCTTTGGTCAGGGCGCAGCCTGACTCCCTCCTCTGGCAACCTGCACAGAATTTTGCTTAATCGGTTGCCATCAATTTGATTTTAATTAATTTTTATAATGAAATATTTTTAGAATGTGTGATTATTTGACTGTTTGATTATTTGATTGTTGTTAGCCACCCTGAGCCCGGCTTCGGCTGGGGAGGGCGGGATATAAATAAAATTTATTATTATTATTTTATTATTATTGTTCATTTATTTCAAACTTTATATACCACTTTCCCGCTGAACAGAGCAACTCACCACAAGTGGAAGTACCAAAAAGTGACCCACTCTCAGCACTACTAAACACAATTTAGTTAGCGCTGATATAAATCTCAGCGGGATGGATCCAGTCTTTGGTTTCTGTGGATTGGAAAGCTCCTTCATCTGTAGAAGGCTTTTAAGCCAATGGAAAGATGCCACTGGCAGATATAGGGGGCATTTTTTTTGCCAATTCCACCTCCCCCTTCTGTCCCACGCTATTTTTGGGGTCCTCCAACCCTCCAAATCAGGGGGAATCAACAATGGTTGCCTTTCCCTTGTCGACAGGAGCGTCCTTTGAGTGAAGCACAAGTCTTGCTTCAACTTGGTGTTTCTTATTTCTTCTGAATTATATAACTATACATAAACAAAAGTGGTTGCCATATTTTTAAGCATTTTACCATGCGTTAGGAAGCAGATTGAGTGCCTTTCTCCACCTCCTCCACGTTGCAGGCAGGAGGACATTTCACCACCTACGTTTAGGAAAAAACACAACAACAGAAGCTTCCATTTTGTTTAGAGGAACTTCAGCTATGTATCAAGGTGTCTTTCTTTCTGACATCCAGTTTATGTAACCTTGAGATTCCCTTAATCCAGACTGAACAGTGGATAAGGAGAGCAAGCAACTACTTCTGGCCTTTTCACACCTCTTAACCTTACGTTCCGCAAAGCCAAAAGAAACAGGGAACAGTTGCCACTGCCCCAAATAGGGTTCATGCTATGACCTTTTCTTCCATTCACATCAGCTGCCAGTGTCAGTGTTCACCTTGCCCTCTCTCTGCCTCATTCACTTTCTTTAGGGGCTCTGGGGATTAGTGCAAGCTTTTATACAGCTGCCAGCATGGCATGGAAAAGGAAAGTGTGAAGTGGAAGAAAAAGATATTAAAGCATCTTACTGGGACATTGGGACCATCCTTCATAATCAGAGCTGTCCTTGAGAAACTACAGCTCTTCCAGCGACCCTTAGAAAGCCATACTGTGCCACTAAGCGGAAAAACAACAATTATCTTCTGATGGATGGGCAAGATTACAGTATTTCTTATTTTCACTTTTTATAGCTTCAAATAAAAATTTCCACTTGTTTCTTGTTGACTTGCTGCTCCTGGAGGCGACATCCACTTCAGCCAGGAACCCATTTATGAACCATCACAGACCTTTTCTTTAAGTTTTGCTGGGATTGCTAGTTTTGCCCTTTGTCTAAACAGGTGTAGTTGAATTAAGGCTTTTTTATTTTTTTTTGGACCAGAAATACAACTTTGAGGGTATTTGTGAATGTCCCTTTAGTAGTCAAGTCCTTTCCTTATGTTTCTTCATTTCATCCGTCCTTTTTGCCCTTCACTATACTTGTTTATAAGGGACGCGGGTGCCGCTGCGGGTTAAACCACAGAGCCTAGGGCTTGCTGATCAGAAGATCGGTGGTTCGAATCCCTGCGGTGGGGTGAGCTCCCATTGCTCGGTCCCAGCTCCTGCCAACCTAGCGGTTTGAAAGCACGTCAAAGTGCAAGTAGATAAGTAGGTACCACTCTGCTGGGAAGGTAAACGGTGTTTCCGTGTGCTGCTCTGGTTCGCCAGAAGCAGCTTAGTCATGCTGGCCACTTGACCTGGAAGCTGTACGCCGGCTCCCTCAGCCAATAAAGCGAGATGAGCGCCCCAACCCCAGAGTCGGTCACGACTGGACCTAATGGTCAGGGGCCCCTTTACTTTTTTAATACTTGTTTATGCTCGGGGTTTCTTTTTCTTTCTTGTACTGGTCCCAGTCAACCAGTGATCACATAGTGCTAGGACATCATCATATTCACTATGTAGCCCGGAAATAACATTGGATAGCATTGAGGACAAAGAAAGCTGACTGAGGCTGAAGGCGATACTCCCTCGATCAGCATTGCCCATTAAATGAGCACAAATTGTCAACCTTTTCATTGAATCATAGACTTTTTAATGAAAGGTGTCCCCTGTTGGCTCAGTCCTACTTGGAACTGGTACAAGGCATTGTTGATGCAGGAGAACACACCAGTTTTGCCATGTGGATGCCACTCAAATGGAATTCCCCATGGTGAGTTCTCCATACATAACCCAAGTAATCTTTAAGAAATCGTACCATGTGAAGCACACCTAATGTCATCATCTAATTTTAAAAGCATAACTTCCCAAAGCAATGTGCTAACAGTTCTAAAATAACAGGGGTGGGGAAACTGACCCTTCAGGTGTTGTTGGATTCCATCTCCCATCAGCCCCATCCAACATGGCCAGTGGTCAGTGATGGTGGGTCTAGCAACACCTGGAGAGGAATAAACGAATCAATGTACCAGTGTAAGAGTGATGTATCTCTTTGGATCCTAAAATAGCACTCCTATTCAGAAACTGTTCACAACTTTCTCACGGCATACTGTGCAAGGTGTTGGAAGATTCCAGATGCAGACCTATGGTATTTGAGATCTGGATTTCACCACTTTGGACCTTAATGGGCAAACTGACAGTCCATGTCCAAGAGAGTTGAACAGAAAACATAACCACTGCTTTTCAATCAACCTTGCATAGTTTTATTACATATGCAGAATCACTAGCACATATAACAAATTGTGAACTGATACATGTGTTTAAAAACTGAAATGGCTTTAAAGTTTAATTTACTTAAACAGATGTTTGCTGCTTTTGCTGGGGGTGGGTTGGATTGTTGAATGTTGACTGTTGCTTTTTGTATAAATAAGTGGAAACAATAAAATGTTTGGGAGGCAAAAAAAATATATTTCCAGCACATCTTGCTATAATTCCTATTGTTTTTGTAAAGTTCAGTGAGTGATTTTATGTGTGTGTGTGTGTGTGTGTGTGTGTGTGTGTGTCACTGAGGTAAAATATTTTTATATACTTTTTGAGAAGTAGTGGCCTTTTAACCATAAAAATTCCCAGGTTGTAAAAGATATGACAGCATTCAAATCCTGTGTGCATTAATAGTTTCTTTTACTTTTTTGACTGATATTTTAATTTAAACAAGATAATATGTACTTTTGATCACTTGTGTTCGGTAGTACTAGAGATCAATTTTTTCAAAATCCATTTCTCTCTCCTTTCGCTATCCAGCTTTACAAACATGTTATTTCTTGAAGATTTTTAAACCAAAGGGGAATCTCAAAAATATTTTCGTTTTAATCTCCATAAAATGATAGAATTCAGAATTTCTGATGAGATCTTCATATCTTTATGTTCCGTGTTTTTTCCCCATTTATCAAAGTTATCTAGCCTCCTCATAGAATTAAATTCCATATTATCAACTACAGATGCTGTTGGAGCTTTAGCTGGAATTGATAGATCCCTATTTGTCCCATAGTCTATTTGAAAGAGTAAAATTATTTATTTATTTCAACTTAATGATCCATTTTCTTTGCCCAAAGGATAGGGCTTAGATCAATATCTATATATATTCTTGCTCAAAAGCTTTATTACCATCTTTATCTGTTTGATTGTATAATCAGCTGCAGATATATAATACACACTTCTTTCACTTTTCTCCCGCATCTCCTTCATCGGTGCGTATAGTTGCCAGTAAGTTTTGGGAGACATCGGAGCTAAACTTTCCCCCACCCATCCCCCCCAAACCCTGCCTCATTTATTATCCAGCAGGAGGATCCAAAAGTAATTGACTTCTGGCACAACCTCCAGAGCCAGTGTGGTGTAGTGGTTAGGAACGGTAGTCTCGTAATCTGGGAAACCGGGTTTGCGTCTCCGCTCCTCCACATGCAGTTGCTGAGTGACCTTGGGCCAGTCACACTTCTCTGAAGTCTCTCTGCCTCACTCACCTTACAGAGTGTTTGTTGTGGGGGAGAAAGGGTAAGGAGAATGTTATCCGCTTTGAGACTCCTTCGGGTAGTGATAAAGTGGGATATCAAATCCAAACTCTTCTTCTTCCATGGCAGACTGCCAATCCCATGGTAACGGAGGCCAGCCATGTAGTTAATTAAGGATAATTTGAGAGTAATTATCCTTGCAAGGCCCCCCCCCCCCGGGTTGGGGGGTAAGAGCTTTCTCTTACGGATCGTCCGATAACTGCTTCTCGCTCCAATGGAATGCAGGGGCAGAGACACTGCACATATTGGAAACTCCCCAATGCGGTTGCCATGAGCGGAGGTATCTCTGTTTCTTTTAAGATGTATCTGAATTTGGACTTAAGAAACAGACGTGTTTTGAAAGAAGGAGAAAGATAACTTTCTAAATGAATCAGCCACTGAGTGCCAAGGTTTTGATCTGGAGAGGACTCTTGTTAACATGATTGGAATGCTGTGTATGCAAAGAGGAGCCTTTGTTCTTTTTTTTACATTATTTTTGCTGTGCTATGAATCTGCAAGCCTTCACTGAAACAGAATCTATTATTAACGGAATGAAATTACTAATGGATTACAACTATATATGGAATGCAAGAGGGATTCAACAAGAACTTATAATTTTCCTTATGGAGTGCTTGAAAGAATAGACTGTGTGAAATAATGTGATGATTTGTAACATTGCCAACTAAAGAGAACTCTAGTTCTGATTTATTGCGGTTTTAGAAGAAGCAAGGCGATAAACACTGGAAGTTAACCAGAAGTCACGGCTGGACGCTGGATTGCTTTTGGTTTCAGAGAGGCAAAATGGAACTGTGGCATACCTACAAATGAGTTTTCGAAGGAGGAGCAATGTTGAAGAAAATTGACTGATTACCACTTCTTTTCCTTCATGCTGTAAACAAATATTTCACACAGCTACAGGATATAAATTCCCTCTGCAAGTTAATGGATTTGGATTTATTAAACACAATCAAAAGTCATGACATCAGTAGCTGCTAGAACAAAGGATTAACATCGGAATTGTGGAACTTGGACTAATTAAGAGAATTGGTGCAGGATCAAGGAATAACAACAACTCCTGATAGCCGGAACACAGGAAGTCATCCAAAAATGTTTAATTTGGAACTGTTTAATTGGCTGTTTTGATTGTATTGTGATTTGGCATGATTGGCATTGTATTAATGTGGCCTCCATTGACTTGTTATTAATGAAAAATATATAAAAAATATTTAAAAAACAAAACTAAAGTAATTGACTTTAATGTGCTTAAGTCTTTATAGCAGAAATGGGGAACCACAGGGTTGGATGCAACTCTCCAAGCCTCTTGGTCTAGTCCCTGGGGAGTCTCTAAGCCACACTTCCCTCCAGCCCTGCTTTGCACCCTTCTTTAGTGTTCTTGCCTGGCTAGAATGTCTCATTGAACACTTGACAACTCATATTGCTTGCCTGGATTGAAAGGGGAGCTTAGTCTCTACAACAGTTGTACAAAAGTAAAATTTGTGTTCATTGCTCTGCCCATATTTGCCCGACCAAACCTACTTCTGCCTTTGGCCTCTCCAGACATTGGCCTGTGGCCCCCAGAAGGTTACCCAGAAGAGAATGCAGGTCTCTGGAAGGAAAAAGTTCCACATTTCTACTTGATAGGATTGTGTGGTAAGCCCCTGTTATGGAAATTAGGCCTGAAAAGTCTTTTAACTTTGGATAGATCTTGCTTCTTGTGTTAAATGTTACATGTTCTCAGACCTTTGGAGATTCCACAAGCTCAGGTTACATTTTTGTCCCAACAAGTAGTGTGTGTGTGTGTGTGTGTGTGTAATCAGGATGTTTGGTGAAGTAAAAAAAAAAGGAATTTGTACCCTTACTTTTTTGAGGGGCACCTGTATTAAGCACATTCGTAAATTAGCCAAGATATATTTTGCAAAGCTAAAAGAAACCTACTTTTCACCTCTTGTCTATTACTATTTTCGTCTGTTTCTTTCAAACAGTGTGAATTATTATTTTCTTGCACCTCTGGCAGTCTGCCATAACCCTTGGTATTGAATTCCCATAAGGGTGTAGTGCAGAATGTACATCCATTGTTGCTTTTATGTGCAGAGTAATGTATATAATAGATGGAAGGATAAAAGCCTGAGGAATCATCACCTTTGATAGAAACCAAGAAGAAGAAAAATAAGGAACCCAAAGGAAAAATGTATTATCCGCACCTAAACCGAAAAGCATCAAATGAACAATACAAGCATCATAGTGATCACAGAGATGGCAAAACTATGAACATTAATCTGCTAGATTGCAAAAGTTTTGTCTAAATCCTATGATACTGATATGATGGGTGGGGGGACAGACTTGGAACAAACAAATAACATGCATTTTTATCATTGAAATAAAACAAGGAAAAATATGTGCATTCTTGTAAGCTGTATGCCATCTTACTTAGTGCCTTGGCTAATGACAATGAATGCTGATTGATGGATGGGCACCTGCAGTCACTTAGAAATGCAAACTTAACTTACATGTCAGGATGGGTACTGAGGCCTGTGAGCTGCCCCCTATCTGTACCAAATGGATAAAGAGGCAATATTGAATGTGGGCAGAGGAAAATAAATAATGCAGATTTTTACAGCTGCCTGACCAAAAAATAGCAGAGGGGACTGCTGTCGCCTTCTGGTGATTGATGCTTTTTCGGTCTATTGCTACTTGTTTTCATAGTCTGTTTCCCATCTGCTAAACTGGTACATTTGTAAATAAACAGCTGATTACCAAAGGCAAACTTCTCTCCTCATTAAGAAACCTGCTTTCTATGAGCTCTTCTGCCACTTGGAGAAGTGGATACTCCAAAGATAGTGCTCTGTATGGGCTCTTTATGTAACTGCAGGTTACATAGGTGGTAATGGTAAGCATTTCAGAAGCAAGGAAAGCAGCATTCACTTTATGAACCATAAAGGCCTTCTACAGTTGTCATGGCCTGCAGACTGCCAAAGAGAAGATGACAGTGTAGTACAGGGGCAGATGAGGGCCGTCAACCTGGGAAAGTAGCTCATCTAGGAGAAGGAAAACTGATCCTAAACCTTCACTGCTATGCGGGATATCTTCAGGAGAAGAAATGGCTAAGGAGTAAACTAGAGTGGAATCCCTAAGACAGTTGAACTGTTCTGTCAATTTTTGCAGCCACGATGGTGCCTAACTTGTTGGTCTGCTTTCCTTTGGATCACATCAGTGGGGCTGAGAGAAGGGTTTTGTCATCTGGGCAGCCCAGGACCTCCATGCAAGCTTGCACCCTGGGGAGGTCACTTTGGTGCTGCTAATGCAGCGTTTTGACTTCACCCTTGGGGTCGCATCCCATTGGCTCTTGAAACAGACAGATGCCCTGTCATACTGGCAGAATATTTCTACATAGAGCAGGGAAGGGAAAACTGTGACCCTCCAGTTATTGTTGAACTTCAACTCCCATCAGCCCCAGCCAGATGACCAATGGCCCGTCAACATTTCAGGAGCCACCAGTTCCCCATCCCTGGAGCAGAACAAGCACCTCTACCCACTCATACGTCTTTTTCTTTTGTAAAGGTAAAGGTACCCCTGCCCGTACGGGCCAGTCGTGTCCGACTCTAGGGTTGTGCGCCCATCTCACTTAAGAGGCCAGGGGCCAGCGCTGTCCGGAGACACTTCCGGGTCACGTGGCCAGCGTGACGAAGCTGCTCTGGCGAGCCAGCACCAGCGCAGCAGACGGAAACGCCGTTTACCTTCCCGCTATAAAGCGGTACCTATTAATCTACTTGCACTTAGGGGTGCTTTCGAACTGCTAGGTGGGCAGAAGCTGGGACCGAGCAACGGGAGCTCACCCCGCCGCGGGGATTCGAACCGTCGACCATATGATCGGCAAGTCCTAGGCACTGAGGTTTTACTCACAGCGCCACCCGCATCCCTTCTTTTGTACTTCCCCATAATACCAGGACCCCTCCATTAGCTTTGATACTGCCAGTGAACTATGAGATGGAAATCTGAATCTGGGCAGGCCCATCACATGTGTGATTTGGGGAGCATAATCATAGAGCACAATCTTATTTCTTTGACAACAGAAGTGACTTGGGGTTTTTGAAGGCTTGCAAGCATTTGTGAGACTGCAAAATAAGAAGAGTTCCAGATAGCTGCTTAGCTTTCCTATGGTGTTGCAAATGGCAACCATTTTTAATTTATTTGCAGGCTGACTTTGGGTTGGCTTGTTGCTATTGACTTCATGTCTTTATGAGAAACAGCTCCACTTTTAATGTAAGCAGCAAATTGTCACAAGGGAGTAGATGGCAAGTTTTCTCAAATTGTAAATAAATTATATTTGTATACTGTCATTACGAAAATTTCTCCAGAGGTTTCAATGGCTCAAAGCTACAGCTACTGTAGACCACCCTTTCAGGCAAGATATTCCCCCCACTTTTAAAATTAAAATATTACTCTGAATATTTTCTTAATTGTCCCTCATTACTCTGTTTACTTCATTTGGTAAAGTACTGTTGTTAACATACATCAGAACCTAAACTAAACTAGCTAACTTGCCTTTAGCTCTTGTTGTTTTCTATCTGCAATGTGCCCGTTTGCTTTGGGAATGGTTGCATCTAGATTTCAGGGTTTGGCATACCCCCCCCCCCAAATCCAGCACTTCTACTGTATTCTTTAATTTGTTTTCATATCAATGAGCATAGACTCCTAATGTATTTACCCTGGGACGTGCACAACACACTTTACTCCTGGTGAAACTTTTGCAGCTGCTCTAGAGTCCCTCACATTTTGCTGAGGCAGGTGTCTCCAAACTGGCCTTTGTTTTAAGTAGCGTTATCAGACCTAGGTCTCAGGTCTGGACCCTGAAATCTCAGGCTCTGGGATGCTCCTGACCTGGCAACCCTAGTTTTAAGTGGGTTTCAATGGCATCCAAAAGATATATGTAACTCACTTAAGCAAATATCTCAAGGCTTATTGAAACCCTAACCCAAATCCAGACTCCACAACTGTATGGGGTGGTTGTTGTTGCTGGATAGATAGCTGGACCCTGGCAAAAAAATGTGGAGTATGGTGAAGAAATGATTGGACAAGATAGGGTTGAGCATCCATGGGGTAGTAGGTCATCACTGTTGACAAGCAGCATCCTTCATCATCAAGGTGGGAGCATCTTGGTCAGCCACATTGAATGGACTATCATACATCTTCAGCCAATAACCAATATCATGATATAAAGGTGAAGGTAACAACGCTGTTGCAATAGGCATTCTTTACTAGCAGGTCTGGATTCATGTTTGAATTGAATGTTGTTTGCCCCCAAGAGCCATCTTTCTGAGCCTGAAAATGTGAGCCTCAAAAAACACCCTATAATAAAGCAGTGAATAGATAATGAAACATAGCAAGCAACCCTATGATTTGCTCACCTCCAGAATTATACTGCCTCAACTTTGAAATACAAGCCAGCTCATTTCCCCCCTTTTTCTTTTGTACTTTAGGTTTATACTGTTCTTCTCCATATATATCTCTAAAGATTAATATGAATATGTGTGCATAAGTATGCATTATTCCTACCCTGCTCTCCACGTCAGAATGGAAAGTAAATCAAGATTGGTGGAAGCTGGTCAGGTTGATTAACTGCCCCCAATTAAGTTAATCCCCAAATGAAGGAACTTAACACTTTTTAATTCTTTCTATTGGACAGCACAGATCTCAATACCTATTACACAGTTGGCCAATGGGGACCCAGAATGTGTGGCTTGTACTTTGTCAGCCTCCCAGCAGGCACTGTGGGACACAGTTAACAATATATCTGGTGTTTCTTTTTTTTAAAGTGTGGATCTGTCTGCACAACCTTTTAAGTAATTTATGAGGGAACATTTAAACTGCATATATCAAAAATAACAACATGTGATTACTTATATTAATGGGAATTTCATGCTACAACGATAATCTCACAGAGGAAATGTAAATTTTAAGCTTGGCTTGTAAGCAAAGCACACACATTTACTCATGTGTGTCTGTTCTGCCCAATTATGTAAAAATCACAGACATGGGGAGGTGAACCTCCTGTACAATGTAAACTAGCCAAGGTAACAGCACAGTTGTCACATGCTGTTGAAAAATAGATACTGCAGAACCTCGCTAATGTTAAAAGAATTATGCTAAAGCAAGCGCCGTGTGCAGTTGTACCACCAAGGTGTTGATATGAAACTGCGCGAGCGGGACCTGTGAATAAACAGTGCAGCGCATCCCCAGTGAAGTACAGGTTAAATTCAGGGCCTGGTGCCAGTTATTCCATCCTTCATCTGTCCCAGTCTTCCCTTTCCCCACTATGGCAGCTTGAGAGCACAGACCCGAACAGCCTCAACTCCCTAAATTTATGATCAGAGGGATCATAAATTTGCCCATTATTTTGAAAGCAATAAGCAGAATTCACCAAGTGGGAAGGATGCTTTTCATACTTAAGGATGCTCAGCATTATATTTTGCAAGTGAAATAGGGTAGGGTATCCCACTTCCAAGGGATCACAGTTCTTCTAAAGTGCCTCTTACTCTTTGGAATGGAATAATAAGAACCAACTCCAGAGAAGCCTTCTTCTGGGTGAAAATGTCACCAAGGCTGCTTGAGCTGACGATATATGTGAAGTTCATTCCCATGTATCAGGGCTAGGTGGAAAAACCTTAAATCCCTCTTCTTTGGCAAGGGAATTGTGCCTCCTGCATCCAAAACTCGCTCTTTGAGGAGCTGTGGCAGTGGCACCAATGTCCCATGTAGTATATGATGACTCCCTTCTTCACGTTGAGGGTGTTCCCATCTGTCCCTCCCACCTAGGGAAAAATACTCTCCAGCAATCCACCTGTGCAAGGTCAAAGCAGGGGGAATGCTCAGACTGTGACGGTATGACAACATACATAGACTTCTGTGTGTGTGCGCGCGCATTACTGCATACATTTGTACACTAAATATTTATCATTAAGCATGTACGCAATTCAAAAAAACAGCACCTTTCTCTTTTGAAAGAACTGTGAAATGTTAATGAACCTATAAGTACAAAAGTCTCAAGGCTGCTGAGAAAAATGGTGGCTCTGTATTGAGTTGTGTGTCTCGTCCCTGCTTCCCCATTTTGGTGTCTTGAAGCTGTGAATTTCCTGGGGCAGAGCACATACTTTGCAGGCAAAAATCTGAGGGTCAATCTCTGGTATCTCCTGCTAGGGAAACCCCTTTCTGAAACCCTGGAAAGCCATTGGCAGTCACTGTTGATAATACTGAGCTAGATGAACCAATGGCAGCCGCCTATGTTCCCATCATCAGCTGTAACACAGGCTTGAGGAACCACACATTATTTTGATAGCAGGGAAAGGAATAAAATGAGAGGGAAACCTGAGAGTGAGTTGCCATTTATTTTCAGATCATCATTATGGTGATGTACTTTGTAATAGCTAGTGTTGCTGTCAAAAAGGAAATGAGGAGCACTGCTGGGTCATCCAAGGATTCATCTAGATGAGCAACCTGCTCCCACAGTGGCCATATAGATGTTTCTGCAATGCCCACAGGAGGGAATGATGTGTTTAAAATACGCCAGCTTTTGTTCGTATGTGGCACTCATGGTATGCAACAGACGGAAAAGTGGAACGTTAAATACAGGCCATCCTTACCATACACTGTAGACAAATGTGCCCTCTGCCACCTATAGATAGAACTGTCCTGTATTAAAGTGGGGTTTTGGTACCCAAATGTAATCAAACCAAAGTGAGTTCTGAATAACCTTCCCCAATTACTAATAAGGAAAGGAGGAGTTGTCCACTTCATGAGATATATGTAGGGTGTCACATATTTTCTTGTCCCTGAAAACTTTCCTTAATCTTTCATCTTTTTTTGCAACTGAGCAATTCAGAGTAATGTGTTACTTTGGGCTTTATATGTAGGGATGCCAGAATGACCTTCTGACAATTTCAGAGATGAAGGCACATCTTAAAGCAATATATTCGTGATTGGAATGGTGAGGGGCGGGGCAGGATATTTACTTTTTTCTACCATCTCAGCCATTTCTTATTAGCTGCCGTAAAGATGAAAAACATTCCACTTCTGATTCCTTTCTCTTTCTCTGCCCCCCTTTTGCTTTTTTTGATTGAGTAGGTCAGTAATGTAAACTGATAAACAGTAGGGAAACATGAAGACTTTAATCAAGCACATCGTTATAGAATAGCCCTCAAGTTAAAAAGGGAAAACGGCGGGGGAAGTTAAGAGAGATATTCATAGATGTCTGAACTTGAATGCTTTCTTTAGTTTAAAAAGTTGCGTTTTGTGCTGAAAAAGTGCACAGCATCAGTAAACCTCTTGGAGAAAAAAAGCCCCATATCATTTTCAGATATGCTAAAATTCTTACATAAGTTTTTCCAGAACAGAAACATCTGCATGCACTATATGTGGATTTAAGTGAAACTCAGTTTGCACACATAGAAAATTCAATATGGAGGAGAAAGATTCAAGCACAGTTTTCCCCCTGCCATGATAGCTTTCTATACAGTAGAACCTCGGTTCTCTATTGTAATCTGTTCCGGAAGACAGTTTGACTTCCGAAACGTTCAACAACTGAGGCGCAATTACCGGTTGGCAAAATCCATTGAAAAATGGAGAAAGGTGCCTCGGAAGCAGTTTGACTTCCAAGGCGCATTCAAAAATGGAAGCATTCACTTCCGGGTTGTTGGCGTTCGGGTTCTGAATTGTTTGGCTTCCGAAGCATTGACAATCAGGGTTCCACTGTATATGAACATCCCATCTTATGAGCTAGTGGCTCTAACCACTAGCAACACAATCCTATGCGTGTCTAGCTGGAAGTAAGCCTCACTGAGTACAATGGGATTAATTCGCTGTGTATAACATTGCAGTCTAAAATGATGCAGCTCAGACCGGGGTTTACCACCTTTGTTGGCCCCAGAGTGAAATCCAATGGGGAGACCCTGAATGTCTATATTGATTTGAAACCTATTGCTATAACTTTGGTGTTGCCATAGCACCACTGGGTCTTGATATACCCAGGGTAGAATTTTGTATTAATGGGGTTGAATGCATCATATTCCCGAGTAATTACTAAAGAAACAGCTGCAGTTTTCACCAAACTATTAAAATAAATAAATAAATAAATCAGAGTTTATTTCTAACCCCACCCCCACCCCACAGATTCGGAGTATTTCTGGAAGAACTTCAGTCTCTCCTATTATTGCTCCCCAAACCTAAATTTACCATTCATTTTGGTTTTTATAGCTTCCAAAATCATTCATATTTGCATAGATCCCTTGGCTGAATATACATTTTACCTCGCACCTGATTAGAAAGAAATACACTCTCCCTAGGTTGGGAAGCTACATCAAACCCAGAAGATAAAACAATGCCTTGTGTGTCTTTGTTGTTGCGCTTTAATTCTGTTAATCGCCCTAGGTAAAGATTAGCTGCTGTTGTCAATTTAATTCAGCTTCAAACAAAGCAACAAGGTCACTACCCCTCCCTCTTTTTTTTAGCAAACAGGATTGAGTTGTCATGTAGTCCTAATAGGCAGCACAGGGAATCATTAGTCCACCTCGGCTCCCTGACTGATGGGCATTTCATTTCAATCATCTGACTGAGCTCTAGCGGTCCAGTACTATTGACACCATGTCAGGGCTGAGAGTAGATGCCTTAATCGCCTCAGACACTCTCTGCATTGATTTGACAAGTTGCTGTAATGACCTTCTTGCTTCCCCACCCCCCTTCTTTCTGAAGGATTACTGTTTACCCAGGGAGGTGCCTGGGACTAAATGCACCGCATTGTCATGGAAACTATTATTGTTGCATCTCAATCCCATTAACGCCGTGGTGTGTGACATTGATATGAGACACTGAATATTTCAATGGAGTTCAGGCCACTTCAATAACACTAATCTCTCCCCATTAATCAGGCTTTACACAATCCACAAGGAGTTTTCCCCGTGGTTGAACCAGGAGGAGGTATGTAAGTGCTATTTGGTGGTTTATTTTCACGAATGATCCTTAACGTTCATTTTTGATATTCATCTCCAAATTGAATTATATAAGGAGTCATTGATTAGAACATGCATTCAGTTTAAGCATAGATTTCTTTTTTGCAACTAATAAGTGAATATAGATAATAAGGCAAAGAGTCTTACCGTATTTTTCGCCCTATAAGACGCACTTTTCCCCCTCCAAAAATGAAGGGGAAATGTGTGTGCGTCCTATGGGCCGAATGCAGGCTTTCCCTGAAGCCTGGAGAGCAAGGGGGGTCGGTGCGCACCGACCGCTCTCGCTCTCCAGGCTTCAGGAAGCTATCCACTAGCCGTGGGAGACCCAGCTCTCCCAAGGCTAGCGGAGACCTTGCCGGCACCCAGAAGCTTGGGGCGCGCTGAGCTCCGCTCGCCCCAAGCTTCGGGATTAGCGCAGCGCTCCGCTAGCCCTGGGAGAGCCGCGCAGCTCTCCCACGGCTAGCGGAGACCTTGCCGGCACCCAGAAGCTTGGGGCGCACTGAGCTCCGTGCGCCCCAAGCTTTGGGATTAGCTCAGCGCTCTGCTAGACTTGGGAGAGCCGCGCGGCTCTCCCAGGGCTAGCGGAGACCTTGCCGGCACCCAGAAGCTTGGGGCGCGCTGAGCTCCGCTCGCCCCAAGCTTCGGGATTAGCGCAGCGCTCTGCTAGCCTTGGGAGAGCTGCGCGGCTCTCCCACAGCTAGCGGTGACCTTGCCGGCACCCAGAAGCTTGGGGCGCGCCCTAAGCTTCGGGCTTAGCGCAGGGCACCTGGGGGGGAAATAATTTTTTTCCCTTTATTTCCCTCCCAAAAAACTAGGTGCGTCCTATGGGCCGGTGCGTCCTATGGGGCGAAAAATACGGTATAGGCTACCAAATTTATTATGGAAGAAGCTTTAGTGGACCATAGCTTACTTCATCAGATGCATGAAGTGTTATCCTGAGTTGTAGGTACACGACTTGGGATGGGGTGGGGATTGTAAACATTGATGTCGGAAGGAAATAAAACACAGAAAACTACAAATGATCATAATTACCTTAATAACAGTCACCATTCACTCACACACACAAACCCAGCAGCTGATAACAAAGACATCCTGACATTAGCTAGCCAATTAGCACAAGTAAAGTGAGAAAAATCCGCTGTGCTGATTCAGCATACCTGTGATAGCATTTAATATTTTTGTGCATTGCAACTGTTTCACATCATAGACAGTGCACACAATTCCATTTGCTCTGCATCCAGTGTGCACCCACCACTGTTTTGGGAAGCTGTTGTACACATGGTAGTAACAACACACATCTACCCTGTATCTATCCTGTCATTTCTTAGAAATACTGCATTTTGATACATTTCCCATCAAGCCACAATTGAACACCTAGCAGTGTTTTAAGTCAACAATCTGTACATAGCTGTAGTCTTCACTCTATCCATTATGTAGTGTCCTGGGAGGCTGAAATGTCCCCCCACTGGATTTTCTATAATGCCATTTCTGATGCCAGATTTCTATCCATTTATTATTTTGCATAAAAACTGGTCTTCTTGTGCTATGTAGAATGCAAAATGCCACTGCTGGCAGATCGTATCATATGTCCCATTGGAAGGTGAGTGGGTGAATGAACCCCTGAAATTGTGGGTGACATTATCAGGTCTTGTTATAGCACACTGTTGGGTAGGAGGATCCAAGGCCACAACCTGATATGGCATCATCACTTTATTGGGCTGGAACACTTTTATAATTCTCTGTGTTGTGGAAGATCCTCATTTCCATGAGTGGCTGGCTTGCCAAACTCTGTGGGGCACAGATCTCAGGTCCCAAGAGCCAATCAGCCAATGTACTGGTTTCAGGATAGACCCACATGATCACATTAAACTGTACATACAGACTGGGATCATATGGACTGGGGCGGTGATATTGACCAGCACTTAGGCTGTCCAGTGAGAGGATTGTTGATTTACACCATGCTAAACTCAGTGGGCTTTAATCAATAAAGTTATGGCCATCATTAATTTCATCCTAGCTATTGCTGCTGGGCACCAGCACTATATGCTGCTGGTTCAAGCTTTGAGTTGGTGAAAAACCCGTAACCTCTTCTGCCCTGCCCCAATCCACGCTGCTGTTCCTTGCTTCTCTTTTGTCGTTATGCACTTAACAGCTCATTAAAAATACAGCCCTTGGGTTGCCAAAGGGGAAAATAATATGCATAAATAAATATTATTAATACTGTGTGGCATTCATCTGATTCTTCTGGGGTTAACCTCATGCATTTAAAAATATGTTTTGTGTGCATATTTCATATACAGCACAAGATGTGTGCTGATACGCATGATGCTAGAAAGGAAATGACAGGAATATGTGCTATGTTCAAATAGATCATATAGGGACTTGGCTAAATTTATATTAAGATGACAAGACTCCAACCACGATGCACTCTAAAACTGCTAATAGACAGTATGTTGTCTGTTGTCTCCATAGTACATTACCAGTGATTCAAATTAAGGAGGGAGCAATGCTGGATTATGGTGCGTCACTTTAAATCGAAACGCATTTTGGCAATGTACATGGGCATAATGGAAGATTATCTATCTAGCATCAGCATGTTATTGTTATAATACATTTAGCCACGAGAAATGCAGCACACAGAGAAAAATAGTAATAAATGGCATCCAAATTAGGAGGGGACTAGCTCCTGACTAGCTCCTTGAATGAAGGCCCTCAGGGCTAGCATGGAATATGCACGCTACAGCCTTTACCTGCCTTGTTCTGTCCTTTTCTGTTTGCTACTTGCCTTCTATTTAAATTGAACTTTGCCTGGTTCTTCTAAAATGGAATCTACTCAAGGCATGCTTTTATATATATATATATATATATATATATATATATATATATATATATATATTATTAAAGGTTTTCTCAATACAACAAAAAAAGCAAACAAAATAACATATAATTTTTTCAATATCCACATTTTCTTCACTTCTTTGGACTTCCTCACATCTCTCGTTCCTGCGTTCTAGGTTTTTCGAACTTTACCCAGCAATTTATCACCTTGTTTCAATTCTTATATTATAATTTCCAATATTGTGTCCCTAATTTTAGATAGTTTTACCCAAACCTTAAAAGCTTAATTTTAGCATAATATTTATCCAAAATTTGTCTTTTCTTATATTTTCATTTATCTTCATATTCCTTTTAACTATCTTAATGGTGCCATATTATTAATAATCTTACATCTTTCTTAACACTCATACAATTTACAGTATTTTTGTAAATAGTCCTTAAATTTCTTCCAGTCCTCCTCCACAGCCTCTTCTCCCAGGTCTCAGATTCTGCCAGTCATTTCTGCTAATTCCATATAGTCTATCAGTTGCATCTGCCATTCTTCCAGTGTGGGCAAATCTTGGGTTTTCCAGTGCTTGGCGATAAGTATCCTTGCTGCTGTTGTTGCATACATAAAAAATGTCCGATCCTTCTTTAACACCCTCTGGCCGACAATGCCCAAAAGGAAGGCCTCTGGTTTCTTAGGGAAGGTATACTTAAATACTTTTTTCAATTCATTATATATCATTTCCCAGAAAACCTTAACTCTAGGGCAGGTCCACCAGAGGTGAAAGAACGTTCCTTCAATTTCTTTACATTTCCAACATTTATTATCAGACAAATGGTATATTTTTGCAAGCTTGACTGGGGTCATGTACCTACTCAAGGCATGCTTATGCAACCATAAGTCCAATGGTATTTCTGAAGTTTCACATTGTGACTTTCAGGATATAGTCAGTGGTATCAGAAGCTAGGTTAATGGGTAGATATCAGGTATCAATTTTTTGCCATTTTTTGGGGGGTGTCATTGTTCTGAGCACTGGGCAGGAAGCCCTGGTCAAATAGCTGAATAACAGGTTCTCCCTAGAGAAGAAACATGAGTGAACACCCTAGAAAACTGGAGCCCGGTATGCTTTCTCTCTTCCCTTGAGTGGTCTCACTCTTTGGAGAATAATATATTCCTCATACCAACATGTCAGAGAGATGGGGGAAGCAGGGAGAGAGAGGTCACACTCACTTTTGTGTCCTCAACCTGTTATCCTCACAGGAATACAGCGTTCAGTGTTGAGGACACTGTTGAAAGGAGCCTGAAACTTTTTCACATGCGAAACTCCTTGAGGAAATAGGGCCAGTTTTCCTAGCTTTCAGTAAAAGTGCTAGTTTTTGCCTGAAGACAGTCCAACATTCAAAAGTGTGCTGGAAGTGATTTGAACATACACCTACTGCATTTAATGTATTGTAAACCACTTTGCGATTTCCCCCTCTTAAAAATATAAAGTGGTATAGAAATAAATATCATCATCGTAATCATTATTACATCAGAGGCATTTGTTTTTAAGTCAGCAAATGAGTGCTGAAGTGGCTCAGGGTCACAGGACCACAAGGACTGCCTCTCCCTATATGAACTGGTCAGGACCCTACAATCATCATCTGATGCCCTGCTTTGTGTGCCTCCTCCACAAGAGGTCTGGAGATTGGCAACACAACAATGGGCCTTTTCTAAGTTGGCTCCCTGTTTGTGGAATGTTCTCCCCAGGGAAACTCACCTGGTGCCTTCATTATACAGTGGTACCTCAGGTTACAGATGCTTCAGGTTACAGACTCCGCTAACCCAGAAATAGTACCTCGGGTTAAGAACTTTGCTTCAGGATGAGAACAGAAATCGTGCAGCGGCAGCAGCGGAAGGCCCCATTAGCTAAAGTGGTACCTCAGGTTAAGAACAGTTTCAGATTAAGAACAGACCTCCAGAATGAATTAAGTTCTTAACCCGAGGTACCACTTTAGATGCCAGGTGAAAATGTTTCTCTATAACCAGGCCTTTGGCTGATTAACATTCCATGCGCTTTTAAATGTGTTTGTAGGAGGGGGGTTATTGGTTTGTTCTTGTCCTTATTACGTATTTTGTGTTCTCACTATTCATGTGTTGCTTGTGTGAAGGGGGCCCATGCATAGAAAAGGGGGAAGTGGGGCAGTTTCCCTCTCCACAGCGGCCCATACATTAGACATGTATGGCTAAGTTGTTGGAGCCTTCACACACTGGCTTCCCCAGCTCAGACATCCCATCCCTAATACTGGTGTCAGTCAGATTAAGCTGTGCAGGGCAACCTTAACAGCAATGATGTTCTACTGCTCTTTTCTCTATGGACTCTGTTCATGTGGGCAATACATGAAGGGAAGCCTGACATTCTAAGTATTGTAGAAGTGGTTGGAATCTACATTTTCTGCTCTGAGAACAAATGTCTCAGAATGCAGCAGGGGCATGTTCAAACTGGGTCCGCCCCACTTTGAAAGATGGCCCCATGTGACTTTCATCAGTTCCCATCCCCAGCCTTCAGCCCAGACCTGGATGTGGGTAGAAACCAACACACCTAAGGAAAGAGGCAGACATCTGAGCCAACAATGGGGATTGTTGCCAAAGCTGCTGGCATCACAAAGGTACGGATGTCATCTCCTAGTAACACAGAAACAGAGATGGGCTACAGTTGAAGAGGAAGAGGGGAAGGAAACAGGAGTTGTGGGCACAAGAGTCCCACAGGATGGAGAGAGGGAGGAAGCAGGAAACAAGGAAAGACAAAGGTGCAGTTCAACATCTACACAAACCCACTGGGAGACTGGGAATGCAGTGTCATCAGTGTGCAGAATGATGTCCACCATTATCTCTTCTATGAGATGCTGTGGAAGACCTGAGCCATCATACACTTTTTCTCACTTGTCCTTTGTTAGAACATCTTCTGTCTTTGTTGAGATCATGGTAAAACCTTATTGGGTATCCCTTTTTTTGCTAGGTTCCCCCCTAAATGTAATACTGAACTCATCGATGCCTATAAATGTCTGTGTATGAGATTTTTTCTTTTATTTGCAAGGTAAAATTGTATAGCAGTTATTGACTTGAACTTTCTAACTACAGTCATAATTCAATTGTTTTTGAATTATCTAAAATACATAATTGTTCATAGGCTGGCACTGTCAGTTTTAACTTTTAAAGAAAGTGTTGTTAAGCTGATGAATATTATCTAGGAATTCAGCAAAACATAATTCTCTGCTCACCAGTTACTAGAATTTGGCTATTCTACTAAAACATCCATTTCCACCCTGGTATCCTCCAGATTTTTGGGACCACAGCACCCATCAGCCTCAGCCAGCATGACCAGTGGGTAGGGATTTGTAGTACAGCATTGTTTTGAGAGCCCCAGGTTGGGAAAGGATGTACTAAAGGAACAGTGACCTTTCTATTGTAATATGTAATGATCGGGCAATACAGTATTGACAGTTACAACCCAGCTGCCATTCTGTTCTAGAAATATTCTCCCCCCACCTGTGTTTTTTTCCAAACTTCTTTATCTTGCTGGGGTTTTTTAAAAGATTACTAGTGTCTGGCACATAAAATTGACCCCCCTCTTTGTACTTCCACTTTTTAATATAAGTTACCCCTTTTATGCAAGCACCTTTTTAATACAATTCTCTCCCTGCACCCACTTCCTTGAGTATATTCTATTAGCTTTCTAAATTGGTGGTGCCTTTTTTAATTAGAGGCACTACTGTCAACATTTTATCCTCATAAATTTCTATTTTTGTCCCCATTCATCTTTCATTTGTCCTTTCTTGTGTTCCTACAGTTCACTTTCTGTCTTTAAAAAATGCTCCTTTCCTAACTCGGACATCTGTCTATGGCATTCTAACTTCCTTATTATATTCCCTTCTTTCTGTGGATGTACAATGTTTTCATCTTTACTCCTTTTAATAATTATGCCCTGTATTCCCTTTTTCTGTTCGTATGGTTTATAATTCTTCCCCATAGACTATCAGCAGTCATGTATCACGCTTCTATATTTTCCCCATCGGTCCCAGAAATTTGTGTGTGATTCAATCTGTGACTCTCCGTTCCCTCACAAAATGCTTAATTGTTCAGTTACCTGCATTCTTAAAGTTAATGTTCAGTTGTCACCAACAGACTCAGATTCCCACTCACTGCATTCCCTGCCTTCCAGTAGTGATTCTGAGAGGAATGCTCATTTTGCTTAATCAATTAAAAACATGGCCCACTTAATTGGTCAGCAGATCTTTTTTATAATATGCATTTGTGATCAGAAACACAGACATCAACATGGATAAAGCACCCCACCCAAGGCCAGATCAAAATCCTCCAACCCCAGTTCCCTAGCTCTATTCACTATAAAATTGGGGAGGCAGGCCTTTCAGCAGTTTTCAGGGTGCAAATGTAATTTAACAGAGGTCTCAGGAACTATGTCAACCAGGCAACTAACATTTTTTATTTCCTAGAAGGCCTCATTCCAGTAGATATTGGAAGGGGCCAATAACAGCCACTAGAAAATAATGGAACCGTTTTTTGTGAGTGCTGCCATTTGTTTACCCAAACGCACCATGGTACAGAACATTTTGGGAAATTAGAAATGGCAACTGTCAATTGGACAGTGCTTCAAAGAGCTCTGGTAAATTGTGTCCACCCCTTGTGAAAATTATGCCCCTCCAAATCATGAAAAAGAAGAAGAAATCTCCCTTTTTTTGCCACCAAGCCCTCCCCCCAAAAATTATTAGTGTGAACATTTGCCTTTCGAAGGTTTGGTCCAGGTCTGATTCCAAACTCTCTCTCACCCAGGAGGTAGTACCTTTTCAATTTAGATAACTTCTCTGGTACCCTGTTTTTAGAAGTACATGTAATAATGATGTGAATAATAATGCCTTTTCCTTCAAAACTATTTTATCAGATTTCATCAAATAACTAATTGATTAAAACTCATATATTTGATTTACTAATGTGCCTTTCTACTCGAAAGCAAGCATGTTTTTGTTCAATGGGGCTTGCTCAATAAGTGCCTTTATTATTGCAGGCTTAATTAGGTTATAGTCACAACTCCGGGCCAAATTACAAATTCCTTGTAAGGAAAAAAAAGTATTTCCACCTCAAGATTTCTTTGCATTAAGCGAATATGAATATATATATACACATACAGTATATATATATAACCAAGTCAATCCCTGTCTGCAGCTCATGGTTTAATAAACATATACAATGTTTGTTGTTTTTAAAAAAAGACGGGATGAAACAGGAACGTAAGCCAATCCTCACACTGACTTCATGAAGATATAAAAGTATTTAATGACCAGGTGGAATGCTCACAGAGGTTGGCTGAGATGACTGACGAGCTTTTAACGTACAGTGGTACCTTGGGTTAAGAACTTAATTCGTTTCGGAGGTCCGTTCTTAACCTGAAACTGTTCTTAACCTGAAGCACCACTTTAGCTAATGGTGCCTCCTGCTGCCGCCGCGCCGCTGGAGCACGATTTCTGTTCTCATCCTGAAGCAAAGTTCTTAACCTGAGGTACTATTTCTGGGTTAGTGGAGTCTGTAACCTGAAGCGTATGTAACCTGAAGCGTATGTAACCCGAGATACCACTGTATTGGCAATTTGCTTTGACTTACAACTTCACCCCCCACCCTGAAATCCCTTCTGCTCTTCATTATGGAGCTTGTGAAGACAGCAGTTCTAAGAGTGAATGGGACACACTTGGATACTGTAGAGTTCACTCTTCCACATTCACAGTTGGAAGGAGAGTTTCCAAGGTTGGAGGTCTCCTTCAGGTCTCCTTAGCAGAGAGCTTCACCATCATTGTCAGTGTTCTGAGGGCAGCACGGCAAAAAGAAGGTAGACCGGGGAAAGCTTTGGATCAGCCGGATTCAAAGAAGCCTCATTCTCCGGACACACCTTCAAATCGGAGGGGAGGACTAAATCAACCCTGGCATTGTTAGATTTTCATTTTTTAAGAAAGAGGAACTGGTAAGGAAAAATGGGTTAAACATGGGTCAAGAGCCACTTGCCCCAACTCACACAACTCCTGTCAGGGGTGCTGTGTGTCCAGCAGGGCTTTTGAAGTGGTGGCTCCTTCATCACAGACTCTCCCCACCATCAACCCCTGTAAGGTTACTCAGCTAGGGTGCAGTTCTATACACACTTACCTGGGAGTAAGTCATTGGAACTTATGTGGTGGTAGTAATAGAGTGGACAAGTATTGGCTTTTGTTGGAAATGGCGTCCTTCACCCCACCAGGAGCTATACTTCGTACTGAAAATTGCCAAATGTTATCATTTCCAATCTCTAAATTTAGATTAGGAGTTTTAGAATTGGAAATCTGATTTTCTGAACCAGATTAAATTTAGCTCTATTGAATATGTTGTTTAGCAGCTCTGCCGAAATCAGCTGCAGCAGAGAGAGCCCCGGGCTATATTTGTTTCACCTCTAATTTCTCTCTTACTTACACACACTTTCAGTAGTTTCTTTTTATAAGAGCAAGAATGAATAATGACAGCCCGAGGAAATACGAAAAGTAATTTTTTATTTAATTGGTTTTGGACACAAATGTCATCTTTGGTTGTTTAGTGGAAGAAAAAAGACAACTGCTAATGGCAATGCAACCTTTTGCAAAGAAAAAAATGCTATTTAAACAATAAATTGCACTATTATGGAAATGTCAGCAGTCTTTATTCTGCATATATGTTTTGAGGTGAACCAGAGACCATTTAGTCCTCAGTGTTTCCCATGCAGATAATGTTTATCCCAGATAATGGTCCAAAGGCACACACTGCATTTCTTCTGCTAAAGCTGTTCAGAAGGTTTCACTATGTAAGCTGCCGGAGTGGGAAACTACCTGCAACCACATGTAAATTGATGGGGGAGAAAGAATGGAGTGGAAGTATAAAACATAAAAAATGTAAGTGAAAAAGTGGGAATGAAATATTGTAGTAACATTGGACATGTGGAAGAAGTGGCTGGAGGAGAATTACCTTCCCGCCGGAGTGGTACCTATTTATCTACTTGCACTTTTTGGCGTACTTTCGAACTGCTAGGTTGGCAGGAGCTGGGACTGAGCAATGGGAGCTCATCCCATCACAGGGATTCAAACCGCCGACCTTCTCATCAGCAAGCCCAAGAGGCTCAGTGGTTTAGACCACAGCGCCACCTGCATCGTCCCATTTAAATGGTATAAGATTAACAAGATTTACTAACTAAATTGACCAGGGTATTGAAAAAAAAGTTTTGTACAGATACCCTTGTCAAGGAGTCACAGTTGCCTACATTTCTGTACTGCATGTACATGCAGTAGGAAGCCTGGGCTTGCCAGTGTTCAGTCCCTGAAAAAGGCCTGTGGCTCATGTTTAAGTCTAAGAATGTAGGTAGCAGCCCTTAGAGTTAAACTTGTTGGTTTGTTTGTTTTTAAATTTATATACTGTCTTTCTTCCAAGCAGATCCCAGGGTAGTGTTTGATAATATCTAGAAAACCTTGCATTTATCCCACCACCACCCCCCAAGCCACACGCAGACAATAGGGTTAATTTTGAACAGACACTGCTGTCCTTTTCCAACATGTTTATTTCTTTAGGTGGCCAAGAATAATTTATTTCCCTTCCTTCTAATTCCTCTGCTTTTATCAGCACAGCTCTTAATTGCTCACTTTTAGAAGGTGGTTGTGCCTTAAGTTTTAAAACTCTGTTTCCTTCGACCAAGAAAGTTTACTGCCCTTCTTCTCCCTTAATGAGTGCCAAAATCATCACGAAAATATACTTTATGAATAATGCATTGTGGCCCAATTAAATGTGACTGCTGCTTATTTATTGCAAGGGGTATTTGCTACCTAGTAGTCAAGTGGCACTATCTTTTGACAGACAAACCAACAACCTGGAAACACTTTAACATAGTGGGAATTGTATAAATTAAAACGGCTCCTGTTTTAAAACCTTAACCTGAAATATCATCCCCTCTCAAACACATTAATCATAATGTTTAAGTTAAAAATGTGAAACTATCTGCATCTATTTCCTTACACCAGCAGCGGCTGCAATACAGAAGGATCTCACAGCGTCAAAACACAAGGAATTGTGGTGAGGATTCAGATGGTGGGGAATTCTTCTAAAATCCTGTTATGAGTTGGAATTAGAATTGCAATTTGGACAGAGTTGGAGACAGAGAAGCAAATACCTGTGGGCTCAAAATGGGGGTATATATTAGGTTCAAATGCTCACTTCGGAGGCCCGATGCTGGGTTGGTGTATCTGCTGCCGGCAGTAAGAGGGTTGATTTCCTTCCAATAGATTCTGCCTCTATATTTGTAATTAAAGCAAACATTGCAAAAATGCCACGAGTGTCCAGTGCTATTTCATGCAGTAGAAACTAAACAATGTAGTACAGACCCTGG
Source organism: Podarcis gaigeae (assembly GCF_964106915.1). NCBI lineage: Eukaryota > Metazoa > Chordata > Lepidosauria > Squamata > Lacertidae > Podarcis > Podarcis gaigeae. The sequence goes on from NC_139681.1 coordinate 18,475,752, forward strand.
AGCTTCTCATCGCGTGGGGAAGTGGGGTAAATATACCTTACCATTTGTTGGATGGATAATACATTCATGTTTAGGATACGTGTGAGAAATGAGGGTTTCTACGTTGCCACTTCTATGCCCATTATGTGTCGGGTATTATACTCGGAGGGCAGGAACTCTGAATGAACTACAAGATAGGCAGCAAGATGACAAGGTATTGCCGTTTAAGGGTAGCAACAATTGCAGTGAGGCTGCAATAACTCGCCCAAATCGAAGTGCTGCTGCAGGAGTGTTGAGAATTGTCACTGCTGTAACCACTATGCCAGTGTTTCACAAACTTGGGTCTCCAGCTGTTGCACTACAACGCTCACCATGTTGTCGGTCCTCCTAGCTAGGGATGATGGGAATTGTAGTCCAACAACAACTGGAGACTCAAGTTTGAGAAACACGGCACTATGCTGAAGGTGCATAAGATTTAAAGAAGAGGAGGAGGAGGAGTTTGGACTTGATAGCCCGCCTTTCACTCCCCTTAAGGAGTCTCAAAGCGGCTAACAATCTCCTTTCCCTTCCCCCCCCCACAACAATCACTCTGTGAGGTGAGTGAGGCTGAGAGATTTCAGAGAAGTGTGACTGGCCCAAGGTCACCCAGCAGCTGCATGTGGAGGCGCAGAGAAGCGAACCCGGTTCACCAGATTACCAGTCCACCGTTCTTAGCCACTCCACCACGCTGGCTCTCTTTGCAGACATGCACTATGGCAGCATTAGATATTGGCCACAATGTGCATATTGAAAGTTCTTCAGAAATGCTCCAAAATATTCTCTAATCTACCCTCCACCCTGATATGTTACTTTTCTATATCCAGAGGTTTTTTTGTTTTGGTTTGTTTTGGTTTTAGGTGGAAAACCATTAAGATACAATAGCTGTCTTTTATTCTGAAGCTATACACTCAAAAAGGACATTGTCATATGCTTTGGTTGAGCTTTTAGACAGTCCTGATAGACTACAATGTACTTTAAAAGTAGTTTGAGTTTCTGTAAATAAAATGTGTATTTTTAATGTGGAAATAATATTGTTTCATTGGGTGGCTGGGGAAACCCAGCCAGATGGTGGGGTATAAATAATAATAATAATAATAATAATAATAATAATAATAATATGGGTCTGTCATTGCTGTATGACTGTATAAAAATGCACAGATAATAAGGCTAAAGTTTGGCTGATTAGAGGGGGGAAGTGTGGAGCTGTTTTTAGGAAATATATTTTCCCTCAAGTTCAGTTTAAAAAATTATTATAGCATGTTTCCCCCCCCACACACACACTCACAAGTATGTGTCCCCACCCCACTATAGTGGGTAATAATATTGATAAGTAGTTTAACTGATGAATTAATCACCACATTCTGGCAACTCTATGATTCGTGTCAATTATTTAGACTATATTGCTGGAAATGATTTGAAATAATTGCTAGTGAAACAATAAGATTCAAGATCTTTTGGAGTGACAAGGCTCTTAGTTAAACTAAAAAAACAACTGCTGTGCTTCATTACAACAAGATGGAGGAAAGTATTATATTATGTGGTTTCAAGATCATGTGAAAATTACAGCAAGAACCTAATGAAATAATTCATGATTCATATCCATAAAAAGACATAGTCTTTGAAAGAATGGGGCTGGTCATATAGTCATAAGTGGCACCTGCAACGAAGTGTTGCAGTGTAGCCCCACTCCTTCAGAGGAGCTCTCTGTTTACACCTCTAGCCAGGAACTGGAGCCTTATAGTCGTGTGGAGGCATGGAAGTGTGAGGAGTGGGAAATTAGCATTTCCCCCCTTTCCCATCCCTTGAGAGCTTCCCTTTCTGTGATATTTAGTGCTAGAGAGCTTAGGGTAGGGGCTGCTAGCTCACAAATCTGAGTGTTTTATAGCTGTGCAGTGGGATGGGGTGGTTGAGAGTGGGTATCCTTTGTCCCTTGCCTTCTTCCTGAAACATTCCTATAAACATCCCAGCTCCCACAGTGGTCCCTCCTTCCCCCAACGGCCACCTCAGAGGTGCCCAAAGGACCATCTGGATCTCAGGGGAGCGAAAACAAGTCTTTTCCTTTCGTTGTGACATATTTGCAATGCTTTCTGTTATAATAATCTTATGTAAACTGCTTTTGTGAGAGGGGCATCAGAAAAAAAATTCTCTCCAATCCTAATCCCCCCTCCTTTTCAAGATACTTTCTAGAACAGACTTGAACGGGCCAAGGCCCTCTTTGTTTTAAAACCTTTCACCTCCTTTCTTTTTCCTTTCTCTCAGCTGTTACTTTCACATTGCATACATCCTAGAAGCTCAAAAGTACTTGTCAGACTGTGTGTGTGTGTGAGAGAGAGAGAGAAACATACTTTTTCCTGTTAATTTACAGATAGTTCTGTAAAGTTGGGGTGATGCATCCCGGTTGCATCCAGAAGCCACCATATTGATTTTGAATAGTCCTGGTTTACTTTCAAACCATCTAAGTTTGTTTTAAGAGGAGTAGATGAGCAGCTCATACAGACAGCTCCTAAATAAGTTTTATCAGAAGTAAGTCTCATTGAATTCTGTGGCTCTTAGATTTATTCTACATATTAGAATATGGCGGGAGAATCCTGCTCTGCCCGAGCTTTGATCTTGGGCTTCTGGAGGCTTCCTCCCAAGAGGTGTGGGGAAAGCCAGAGGAGCTTGACATCCTACAGAGAATAAATGAGGTGTCATTGGTCCACAACTCTGGTTTATTTGCCCTGTTATTTCTCTAGTTATCCTTTTGAAGTAATCATCCACCCTCTCCATGCTAACTGCTAGGGAAGATGAGTTGAGTAAGCTTACTAGGATAACAGAATGGGTCCCTGGCATTTCCCTCCTCAACTTCAAAGTAAGGCCCTCCAACATTCCTCAGGTGGGAACCTTCAGAATTCTGAAGAATCAAAGCCAGGATGCTTTTCACATGGTGAGTGCAGTGAGACATTTATTGTATGTTAATTAAATATCAATGGAAAGAGCACTGATTTTCAGTTACTTTAATTAAGGTGTACGTCTTCATTACCTGAAAATGGCCATAAGTGGCACAGGCATATTTACAAGCTCCCTGAATATATTTGACAGCGATTTTTAGAGAACATCGACTCATTGTCTGTTGGCTTAGGCCTTAGTGGTAGAGAATCTGCTCTACATGCAGAAAATCCCAAATTCAACCTCCGGCATCTCCAGTTAGAGCCAGTAGATTTCCACTTGTGCAGTAGGACTTTTTGCCTCTTTCCCCTTCCCCTGCCTCCCCCAAAATGACCCTGGAGAGCTCATGAGAACCATCTGAACAGCACAGAGTCTGACACGTTATAGTTGAACCTCACATTTTTCCACAATGTGCATCACTTTATGCTTAGTGTATTTCACCTGCCTTTTTGTTACCCATTTACTCAGATTAGATCTTTTTAGAGCAGTTCTGCTTGGGATGTATTTATGGAAAGGTTTTCAGGTACCAAAATATGCCTTTGGTAACCTCTTACGTCACTGCACTGCTTCCAAACAATAGGTCCGCCTAGCGTTTATGTCTCTGGCATTTATCGTCTTAAAACACAGCTACGTTGTTCTTTTTCTCAGTTTGGATAGGAGCTGGTTTGAGGGGGAACGGATCAAAATGCATTATTTCACAAGGAACGACAAGATGGGTACAGGATAGATATGGATTGTGGCTAGTGGTGTGTGTACTCCACTTCATAAACTGGGAGTGAGGGGAGTACACTGGATGCAGAGTTAACAGGAGTGCATACACAGCCTCTGATACCAAATCAGATGAATGCTAGCCAGGCACATCTCAGGAGTCACTAGAAATAAGATTGGCAACCTCTGGTTCGGTATGCTTCTTCCACATGTGTCCGGCTACTGTTATTGCAAGTCAAATCATTCTTCCATGGGCTAAATGTGTTCTTTCACTCTAGGGTGGTTTTACCTGTCCAGACTATTAATTTGATTTGGAAGACACAATGAAGGTTTTCTATAACGATATGCAGGTAAGGTTGGCCCTTCACCTAGCAGATATGCCTACTTAGCTGTGCAAGGTCTTATAAAAAAAATTACTCTTTGAGGGTGCTTTATTTGTGATTAATAACAAATATACATTAGGTGAAGTTGAAAAAGCAATTTAATAAATACTTTGGGGAGGGGGATACTTGTCAGTGCTGACCCTTAATTAAGATGAATGATGGAAGCATATGCATCACCATTTACAGGGCATGGTTCAGTCATCCAGCACATATTGCCCACACTCTGCTGTCCATGATGCTAACAATTGAGTTTTGTTTTTTTTGTGCTGCACACCCAAACCACCCATGATCAGAAGGGCCCTCCTACATTAGCCCTTCTCACCTCATAATTCTGTTCTTCATTGCATCGCTACAGGAAATGGTTTAGGATTCTATGGCTTCTTGAATCCACCTGGCAGGATTTTCATCAGTGTGGGGAAGAATCTAAAAAGAGGGCTCTGGAAGTTGAAATGCAGTATGACTTCTAAACACTCTTTAATCAAGCAGAAAACAGGAAGAGCTTTTGCCGAGACAGCCAGATACTGTTGATGAAAGAATTTATCTTTTGTTCCATAAATAGGTTTCAATCCATCCCTTGTTGACAGAGCAAGATGCAAGATAATAGAGAGGTGATGATTCAGGGAGGAAGAGGATTGGCTAGTCCAGCTTATTCTTCCTCCTACTTCTCATTCAGAGCTCTCATCTGATGCCTGGACAAAAGGAGAGAAAGAGAGAGAATAGAATGCCTGGAGAAGGAACAATAATCTGGGCTGGCCAATCTTCCCACCACCAAACCTTCCATGCCACCCAAACCTTGGTCTTTGCTCTGTCTGCTTCTCATCTTCTACACATGGCGGGGGGGGGGGGGAGAATTGTATCCACAGTGACTTTATAATGATCTCTTTACCCTGTTAAAATGTTTTCATAGTATTCACTCAAAAGCTTTCCATCTTGGATGGGAAGAGATCAATTTGCCTCAGTTGTTAAGTGATTAATTCCTCAAATGAGCTTTCAAAATATTGATGACAGATAAGCTCTGACATCCACATACCATGATAGCATGGCTTCACTTGTACAATCATAGCTTCACAGGCCATAAATATTAGAAGAATAGTGATGCCATGAAACCCTGGAATATAATTGGGGTGCTGCTAGTTTTATATAATGGGAGAGCTTCCACTAGAGGCTCATCAGAACAGTTCCTGGACAATGCCACTTCAGACTCGAGGTGAGGGGTTTTAGCCTTGCCTTCTCCATGTCATCATAAGTGTTGTATGTGCATGGATTTCCTCATATGGGGAAGCATTCTTCAATGTGATCTCCTATCTCAACTTTATTTGAAAATTCTACACAGGTTTCATCTGATTAGGACCCACCTAACTGACCACAAAATTTGGCTTCAGGTAAAATTCAATTTATAGTTTTTGAAGCCATGAAAACCTTGTTTCACCATCTAAAAACAACAACCAGCACCTCCCAGAATCAAACATATGTGAAAACCTTACTTTCTTACTATACTTACAATTTTCTTGCTAAATGTAAACTTACCAGTTTAGTATTGTGGACTGTTTTGTGTATAACTTAGCACATAAAGTAGTACTGATTGGTATTGTTCCACTCACCCCACCTTCTTTCCTAGTGTATTGCTAGGCAGGCTTCCTCAATACTCTCTTCCTTCCACCTTCAGTTCTAGCAGCCACCCAACCCGTAGGTAGTTCCTGTGTGCCTTCCTTATTCCTGTCCTGGTGCTTCCTATTTTTTTGGGGGGGGGGGTGAGTATTGTGAGTCATCCTTCCCTGCCAGCAGTAAATACTGCCAAGGCAGTAAGAGTAATGCATAACAATTTTCTCCTAACCTAGCCACCCCTTCCGCTCCCCAACTCTGGCAAGGTAGGGAAGCACTGGCAGGAGTCAGTGTTGGTGGCAGTGGTGGAAGTTGCAAATATTGTCTTGAGTTGTGGGGGAAGCAATACTAGTGTGGAGGCAATGATGTGGGAACATTGCAGAGCAATTTATGAAGTGGGAGGTAATGCAGTCTACTTCAAATCCATTATGAATACACTTTGATCACAGAAGTCTCTCAGCCCCACTCACCTCACAGAGTGTTTGTTATGGGGGAGGAAGGGAAAGGAGAATGTTAGCCGCTTTGAGACTCCATAAAGGGAGTGAAAGGCGGGATATCAAATCCAAACTCTTCTTCTTCTTCATCTGTGGGTTGCTGCTTCATATACCTGCAGTAAAAGACCTGTCTTGAGGTGCCCATAGACACCACCTTGCTTATATCATCATTAGATGGAGAGGAGAGAATTGTATGTCCTTTGCCAACATGTGTACCTATTTCCTGGTCTTTGTGGGCCATTTGCCTGCAAGTATCCTAACAAAAGATGTGCATCACAGCTTTGCCACTGACTATTCCATAAGTTTCAACTCCTCCTCCTGGATGCATTAACCCTTTCCTTTTGCAACCTCCATTCTTAAGATATATTTATAAAAAACATGAAGTATAAACACTTTAATTCAATTCAGTTACAATATACGCTTTGTTAGATACGGAGATGCAAGCTGTTGCACCATAAGGGTACCTAAGTATATCTTAGATTTTGCCAGTTGGGAAAATAAGAAAAAAAATACAGTGAAAATTGAAACCATAAATATTGTAGTAAAAGGAGGAAAGTTTTATTATCTGGACTTAGAAACAATATGTTGATATAAAAATTCTCTTTTAATAACTTTTGCCTTGCATTTGAGGGTGTTCACAGGGCCAAAGGGAGCCAAAACTCCTATCAAGTGTTGTTGGTTTTTTTTCCTGGGGGGGTGGAGAACAAAATTGGGGTTAGGGTGGAACTTACTAGTATCATCAGTGCTTCTCACAGTAGTCTTATGATATATATATGTATGTATATATTTTAAAAAGGTGACTGCCAAGAAAACCATTGATGAGGCCAGTGACTTTCCCCTCAATCCCCCTCAAAGGTCCTCCCCAAGTTTTGCCACCTGAATGCCCTGTATAGACCTCTGCATTAATCATGCAGAAACAGAAAAACCCCTCACCTTTTTAAGACAAGTTCAGAAAATAAACATTTGTATACTGTTGTTAAGGAATGGCAATATGTTTAGATACCCAGTAAAACTTTGTAATAGTATAGCATATCATCATTAATATGCATCACAAGGCTACAGTCCTATTCACATGAAATGGGAAGGGAACCGGGTTGAACGTAGTAGAGTTGGCTTCTTGAGTAAGTGTGGACACGAGTAGGCTGCAAGCATCATACTAACTGCAGAGAAACATAACTATCCTGAACCCATATAGTCATATATTGCTCCATCCCAGTAAATGAAATATCCTTAAAAATACTAATGTATATTTCTGAGTTCTCAAATTGGTGTCCTAAAGATACATGTTTTCTGGTCCTGAACTTTCGCTTTGAGCTTGCATGAATTCAGTGAAGCTCCTCAATTCTTGTACGTGCTTGCTTGTTCCTTGTGTGTAGGTATATATTTTCAAAGTTCTATCAAATTGTTTTGTTTGATGCAATGACCTGAGGAATGAGAAAGCAGAAATGTCAGAGGCCCAGTTGCCCAAAGGCCTTGTCACCATGCGGCAAAAGAAGGATGACTGGCAGATTCCTAGTTTAGTGCTAAGAGGCTTATGTATTTACTGATGCAGACAGATACGGTAGCAATGCTATAATTACCAACCTTATTACCTTTCAATACAGGATATAGGAGTTTTGCATCTGTGAAATTGGCAGTAATTTATTTCAACGTGCTACTTCTAAAAGTATTTCAATCATCATTCTAAAAGGTTTTTCTTCTTTTAGAAAAATGCAATGTACCAATATTTCTGCTGGGATAAAGGGAAAAGACCAAAAAAATGGGCGGGAGTAAGGGTTAACTCTAAACCTTCACATTGCTAGATAATAGGGCTTGTAAAACCCAACTTTGGAGTCAAGAATTATTCTTCAAAACCCTGTTGCATGTTTCCCATCCAATGGGCTGCAGTTTGTTATAAGCTCTCTGTTGTTGGCATCTGTCTGTCTCGGGAGACAATGGAAGAAGCGTCTTCCTGGGAGCAACTGCCTGAGAGTGGCACCTGACAAAGATGCAACCTCTGCACTTGTTACAACCTTTTCTAATGCATCTAAGGCAGTCGCAGAAAGCTGTGTGTGTACAAGTCAGAGTTCTGCATGACGAATGGCTCCTAACCCTCACACCCCGCTTGCCTGAGCCGTTGCTTCTTTTAAATCACCCATCTTATCTTGAAGAAACACATCTTGTTCTGTATCCGAACCAGGTTGCTTATCTCACCTCCAGAGGCTGCCCATCAACGTGAGGGTGTGAAGTGAAATGACTTCGCCAGCTATCGGCTCAATTTGCAGTGAGCAGCCCACATCTCGATACCAACACATAATTCAGTTGGTTTTGGCAGATTGCTAAAAGGAAGGCTAGAATCACACTGCCAGGGACGCTGAATTATATCAACTTGAGACAGAATCTGAGCCCTGCAGGTCAGGATTTGAGGACACTAAAGGAAGCTTAAGCTTGTATTTGTAACAACAAATATTTTGAAATGTGGATGCTCAATGCAGACCAAACTATAATGGAGGCTGAGGTTAACATTCGACAAAATTTTGCAGAAGCAACTAAATACAATACGTATGTTATCAGTTAAATTTATAGTTCAACACAGGAAGCAGCTGTATTGATTGATCTTTATATTCAGTGTGATCATTGTTAGGGGAAACAATTCTTATATTCATTCCTAAAACTGGTAAGAAGCTGCTCAAAAATCTTTCATAGCTAGTTAGTTTAAACATACTGACCATTTATATGCCAACCCTAAGAATTGCCAGGCACATCACTATCAATGCTCAGGACTGTGTTTTGCCGTAATACCATGAGAATGTAGAAACAGCACAGAACTGAAAACAAAATTGCGTTTCAACAATTTTTAAAGCAAGTTTCTAGCCCTTATGGTCAGGAACACATGCATGTTGAAATTGTGGACAATGATTTCTGAAAACATAGAAGCCTGAGAATTGGTTAAAATGCATTTCCACTGGGGCTTCCATGGCCTGCGTAGGTCCTTGGCCCTCCACCTCAACTTTTTTGAACTTGTATTATCCCTTCCCTCCTTTGGTTTGTTGATTTGCAATTCCTCCTCTTAGTTGGTCCCTGGTTATTTAGGGGGAACCCTTCTACCCACCCCATAACAAAATCTGTCCAGAGGTGTCAGCTTTTATAATCAAATAAACCAAAACACTGTGATAAGTATATGTTGTTATGGGCTTCTGTTTCAGGTTTCTGTGAATAGGACTGTTGGTGTAAGTTGCCTAGGGAAATACCTTGACGTCCTCTTAGTAGTCTGTTGAAGCATATAGCTATGCTCCATGCAACCTATCTATTTGTAAGTAAACACAAAATATTACAAGACAACTTGCACCTGCATTTTTGGACACCAAAGTCAATATAGGTTAGGCAAGGCCCTTGTTTTCAAATGGCTCCTATACACACATACATACATATATATGTTTTGTTCTGTTTATGGCCTGACAGCTGCACATCAGAATGAAGCCCATAAAATGGTGACATATGGGTGTATTTCACCAAATCCTTCCTGGGTGACATTTCAAAAGCTGTAGTGGCCAGCCACAAATGTAACCTTAATCACTGAAAAAAGCACATATATTCAACATTCTATATATATATATATTTAGTGTGTGTGTGTGTGTGTGTGTGTGTGTGTGAAGAGCATGGGTAGAGTGTAAAGAAGGGCTGGGTATGGTTATTTCTGGCTTCTGCCTCCATTGGTTTAACCTATCTGAACTGGTCACAGTGCCGACATCCCTTATACTTCGTTAAAATGCACCACAATCTTACTCATGTTTATGCAGAAGTACATCTCCCCTGTGACTTACCCTCTGTTAAGTGTGCTTCAGGTCACAGCCTCAGAAGCGATGTTTCGACTGGAGTCCTATACCCACCTCCCTGGGAATAAGCCTCACTGCACTCAATGGGGCTTGTTACTGAGGAGCTATGTGTAGGATTGCACTGTCAGCGAAGTTTTACAAACCTGTAAAGCAGCTGTCCCTCCTGGTTCCTCCATTGTCAGCATCACAACAGAAAGATCTGCAAGAAGGGAGGGTCTCTCTTTCTTTTCTTTTTATCTTGTCATTCCAGAATCCCACTTCTCGCCTTCAGCTGCTTGCATCCATATTGATGGGGAACAGGATAAATAGAACAAGCTAATTTGTAATCCCAGATAGAAAATGATGGCTCGACTGTTTCCGTCATTGAGCACTCTGCCAGTTTAAACAGCTGATTAGTCAGCTTCTGTGGAATCGATCTGAATCAGTTCCACCTGCATGCTCCCACCAGGAGCCACTTTATTGTAAATCAATCATTCTGAAAACAACTCACAAAGGGGCCAGTCCTCACTAACAAGCCATCAATTTGACCTGTCTGTCTGGAGCACACTGCCAATTAGGAGTGCAACAAACATTTATTCAAAAATTATGGGCAAGTTTACACAGTTCATTTTTCCTCTTCTTAAGAGGCACCTGTAGCAATATATGTTGCTGCATCATGTTTGTTTTTAAAACCTTATTTGGGGAGGGGCCAGTTTCCAGCTATCACAATAGAAAGGGCTTTCGGTATGTGCATGAGAAAGAAAACATGTTCAGAATTTTAACAAACAGATGGGGCAGTTAGCCTTTATTACCAAAAGCCAATGTTAGCAGGAACTCAGAAGCTTTATGTCCTGCCCTTGATCCCCCAGGGTATAAAGATCAATCCTAGAAGTCAGAGAAGTTCTCCTCTTTCTTTGACATGATGAATTGCTAAATTTTGGCCTTGCGGGATAGTGGCTCATCCAACTGGCAGTGGTTGGAGAATCTGCCTTAGGAGGGATGCACAGATATATGGTTTGGTCTTTCAACTTTTCCTTTAAGATAGTTCAAACTATCCTAAATAAAAGAGAATGAAAAAGATATGTTCTAGTTTTCTGCCCTTTCTTTTCCTTTCTTTCTTTTTTAATTGGCGTGTCTGGGCATTTCATTTATGTCAACACTAAAGTGTGAGAATAATGTTTGGAAGCTCTGTGTCGTGTTTAGTATCTCAAGAGTGTAAGACTCTTCCAATTAGATGCAGGAGGGATGGGTGCGGGGATATGTACTGATTTAAGCTCTGATGCCAGGCTGGGTATGCTAGCTGAGCTAACGCCATTGCATTGCCAAAGTGTGCTTTTCGAGACAGGTTATGGTTGGCTATAAAAATGTGATACTCTGTCATACAAGCTGCATAACACCACAGCTCAAGAAGACGAAAAAAGGCTAGGGAAAATATTTCATTCAAACCCTAACTTAAAAGCGTAAGAAGAACCTGTTGGATCAGGCCAATGACCATCTCGTTCAGCATCCTGTGGCCAACCAGGTGCCTGTGGGAAACCGCCAAGTTGAATCTGAGCACACAAGCACTCTTTTCTCCTGTTGTCTCCAGCAACTGGTATTTGGAAACCATACTGCCTCTGACTGTGGAGGTAGAGCGTAGTCATCATGGCTAGTAGCCATCTATAGATAGCCTCCTTTTCATGAATCTTCTTTTAAAGCCATCTAAGTTGGTGCCCAAAAGGGACGAGGGTGGCGCTGTGGGTTAAACCACAGAGCCTAGGACTTGCTAATCAGAAGTTCGGCAGTTCGAATCCCCGTGACGGGGTGAGCTCCCGTTGCTCGGTCCCTGCTCCTGCCAACCTAGCAGTTCGAAAGCACGTCAAAGTGCAAGTAGATAAATAGGTACCGCTTCAGCTGGAAGGTAAACAGCGTTTCCGTGTGCTGCTCTGGTTTGCCAGAAGCGACTTAGTCATGCTGGCCACATGACCCAGCTCCCTCGGTCAATAAAGTGAGATGAGCGCCACAACCTGAGAGTCGGCCACGACTGGACCTAATGGTCAGGGGTCCCTTTACCTTTATCTTTAAGTTGGTGCCCATCATTGTCTCCTGTGAGAGCAAGTTCCATAGTGTAACTATGTCCTGTGTGAAGGAGTTTTTTAGGAAGAACTTGGTGACTTTAAAACGTCCTACCATCACAGAACTCTTTCCAAATCAATGCATTTGCTAAAGAGCTCCTCCACATGTGTCACAGAACCCCAGCGCATCGCAGATGATTCTGTGATGTTCCAGGGTGAATTGCACACTCATTTGCTCAACAGGTGGAAAAGTCTGAGAACGTGACCCAGAACGTGTCCAACACTCTTGTGCAGCTGGAGAGGATTGAAAGGGTGTGGATATGCTGTCTTTCACACAAGTTTGTCTGCTATTACTCACTGGTGTAGCGTGGGCAAGTAATTTGTGCCCCCTAACCCGTGGATTTGCGCCCCCTAATCCGTGGATTTGTGCCCCCTAACCCCCAGATGTTGCGCCCGGTGCGGCCGGCCCCCCCTGCACCCCCACGCTATGCCACTGCTATTACTAATATAACAAAACAGGTGTGAGGGGAAAGGCAGCGGACTTTGCATCTTGTAAGACTCTTAAGAGGAGATGTGGAAATAGAGGAAGTACAATACAGGTCTGTGAGGATCTGTAGTTGCAGTGCAAGTTTCACCAAGCCCTTTTGGGAAGGAGAGGCATACAGTGGCTGATTTCTCCATCTCTTGAAATACAAAAGCCAAAGAAGATTGTCACATAATAAAGTAAGAATGTCCACATTTACCAGGATAACTTAATTTATAATTGCTGCTGCTCAAAATGTGAGAGAGGACACCACCCATTGCATGCCGTTCCTCCGCTCCCAGAAACTGAAGCAAGAACTTGACAGTCCTTCTCATGTCCCCTCTCTTGGTTCTACTTTATTACCACTGTAGTCAGCCCATTCTTCAGAAATGCTGAAAGTCCAGCGAAAAAAATAAATGGTTTCTTTAGCCTATACTTGTCCTGCCAACTGATCCTTGGAATGCCTTTTGCTATAACTCACTTTCATTCTAGGCTGGAATTATGGAGGCTCAATGCCGAAAAGCGACACCAAATGCTTTGTATTTTCTGTCTCAATGACTTTCACCCTCCGTTTGTAAGGAAAGAGATGTAGGCAGAGTCCTCGATAGGACAGAGAAGAATTCACAGGCTCAAATGGAACCCAAGCCCTGTTTATTATTTGGCTGAGGGATCTGAACTGTTTCAGTGGGACTGATATCAGAGTAAACATAGACATATTGGTTGTAGTATGTTTATAGTATCTGTAAGTCACTTTGAGTCATTTCCACAAGTAAAGTAAGTATGATGATGATGATAAAATATCTGGTCTGGTTTCATACCTGGTTTTGGGAGAGAGATGGGGAAATGTGAGCCTGTTGGTTCCCCTTAATCTCCAAGTGGCTCTTGGCACCATAGACCATGGTGTTCTTCTGCAACAACTCAAGGAGGCACTGTACTACAACAGTTCTGCTCCTACCTGCAGTGTCACTACCAGAAAGTCGTACAGTCGTACCTTGGAAGTTAAACGGAATCTGTTCCGGAAGTCCGTTCGACTTCCAAAACATTTGGAAACCAAAGTGCAGCTTCTGATTGGCTGCAGGAGGTTCCTGCAGCCAATCAGAAGCTGCGGAAGCCCCGTCGGACATTCGGCTTCCAAAAATAGTTCACAAACTGGAACAGTCACTTCTGGGTTTGTGGTATTCAGGAGCCAAAACGTTCGAGAACTAAGCTGTTTGAAAACCAAGGTACAACTGTACTAGGAAATAGCTTTTGGGCTGTGGGGATCCACAAGGATCCCGTCTGTGCTTCCTATGCTTTCTATATGGAACCATTGGAAGCTGTCTGTCTTTCTGGATCCATGTTCCTTCTCCTGCATCCTATTCCTCACTCTGTCATGTCCTCAGGTATCACTTTGGCACCAGATAATGTGTAGCTTCATGTCTACTGAGGAAGAGATCTGATCTTCCATTTAGTGCATGGAAGGTAATAAATGACCTTGTTTTCTTCCTAGCTGACTATAGCATAGTATCATAAACCTCAAGAGGCAATTGTCTGGTCATTTCTACTTACTGCACTCAGAGCTAGGAAGGGTCTATGACCACTGGCAGGAAGAAAATGGGATTGCTACTTCCTTTTTGGGTGGGTTTCATGTATTTTTGAGGGTTATGTGACCAGCAGAGTTGTTAGCACAGCTTTTAAAAGCATAGGAACCCTCCTACACTGGAGAAAAGGCAGCAACACAAGAAGGTAATCTGGAATAAGAGGTAACCTATGCAAGCTGTTCTATAGAGGCTAAAAAGCGAGAAGCCCCTCAGTTCAAGTGTAATCTCAACTATGAATTCATTAGGGGACCTTAGACAGGCAGGTGTTCTTCTAGTTTCTGCCCCCTCCATCCCCTGCAATATGAGGTCAATAAAACTGGCTTCTGTTACACAAGTACTGTAAAGAATACTGGAGAGCTTGACTTACACTATACAGAAGCTACTATCATGCTAAGATACACATTCTGGAATGTGAGGGTCTCAAGGGCTTGCAAATTGAAATCCATGCATTTCTTAGAAGGCAGTCTTCTGTAGGTCTTTAGGACTGTCATGGAGCCATAATTCTTCATATGCCAAGTCTATTTCTTGAGCCTGTCCTGTTAAAAATAAAAAAAAAATGCAACAGGATCCCACTATCCCATATGAAGCTGCTACATTCCCAGCCAAAATGATCTGAAAGTCCCTCACCAGCTGCCAGTGTTTCCATAAATGCTCCAGAGTTGTGTCTGCAGCCAGATGGTCCTTGACAAACTCTTCACATGTCAACTTGCATTGTGATATCAGAGCAGTTTCTTCCCCATAGTTTTGTGTGCATGTGCACACACTTGCCATTATTTTGCTTCTCTTTTTTTTCTGCACTCAGAAGAAGGATTTCTGTTTTACCTCAGACGTTATTCAGTAATGGCAGCCTATGAATCGCTGAGAAATTCCGACAGTTCTAACACGTTTTATTCCAGGATGTGGCTTTCCTTGGTACAGAATTTTTACCCATAGAATGGATAGCAGAGAGATCCACAGCTTTGCTATATTTTCTTGTTGTGTGCCAAGGAGGAGGAAGAATTGCCACAGAACCCTAGTGAACTGCTAAAGGAGGGACAAAGAGAAAGGAAGGGAATACAAATAATATGCAAATGGCTAACTAACAAGACTTGGGAGAGTTGGCCTAGACTAGTGGGAGAAGGTACGTATAAGGAGCTACAATGGCACCTTGGTATACCCAAACGGCTTAGTTGTCGAACAAATCTGCTCCCAAATGCCACAAACCTGGAAGTAAGTATTTTGGTTTGTGAATGCTTTTCGGAAGCCGAATGTCCGACGCAGCTTTCACGGCTTCCAATTGATGGCATATTATCAGCTTGAGATGGAGAGAAGAAGGAGGAAAGGGAGAAACATCCAGAATGTCCCTTTCCTCTTTTGAAAGTCTTTTGTCCCCCATGAAAGGGGGACATTTAATGGAGCTTGGTGTCTTCTATTCCTTATGGGGAGGGAGGCTTGCAATTGTTTATAAGGATTTCTACTTTTTCTTCCTTTCTTGAACAGCAACAAAATCTTTGCTGCCACTCCCAGTGATGGTTAAGCTGCAGTGGGCAGCCTGACGATTTTCCTAACTGTAGTCATTCTGTGACAATGATAAATACCACCCCCAGACATATATTAATACTCCATGAATTCTTATTCTCACTCACTCACTCACACACACACACACACACACACACACACCACCCCAGCCATAATTGTAGCCCACCTCAGGGTTCGAGTCACGAGTGGCAGCTGGTACCCATGAAAATCAGAGTGCTCAGGATTCCAACTCTGCCCAAGTTCGTCCACCAGCCCCAGCCTTAGCCTCACCCCCTCTTGAGATTCAGTATTATCATCCCGTGCTTATGTGTGAGTGACCTCAGCTGAAAAACGTGTGTGAGAGAGATGAATTCTCTTGTTTCTAGTGTCTGACTTGAGATACCCAGTTTACACATGCAAACTGTTACTTGATCGTCATTAATGGATGTACTTCAAACCAGCTCTGAATTCTTATCAGTGCTCCTCCTTATTTGATACATTTTCTCTGGAGTTTGCATTCATGCTGCGATACCATGAAAACTGTCATATTTGATTATATTTTTTGTGAGACTTTTTTTTTCTTTTCATTTCCATACATTTACGATGAATATTAGTTTTAAAATTTGAAACAGCAAGAGGAAATACTTTGCTTGTTGGGGAAAATATTTCAGAGTCTGTCCAGTTTAATCTTGCCACCATAACCATGAGATGGCCACCCTAACCAGCAGCAAGGGTGTCCTTCAAAGACTAGCCCCTAGGCACTGGCACTGGCGTCTAACATCTAGCAGCCGCACATCAGTCCTAGGGAAATTAAAGCCAATTTCTGGACACCAGACTGTGGTTTTTATGCATGCATCTAGACAGCATGGAGACTGCCTTGCCATATACTGACATAAAGGACAAATAGACCTAGTTATTATCTGTGACACAGTGAGAGCCCAGATGACATGCTCCGACAAGGTCTGAAAACAGTAAAATAGAGATGTTGAAAAGAACTGGTGTTAAAATGAAGCTCCAAGGACTGCATCATGGGATGGTGGCAGGATTAGGTGTGTAGTGTCTTAAAAGTAGCGTATTGGGGACACACACGCACCCCTTGCCAGTTAACTTCCAATCCTGTCCATATAAGAGGCTGAGTTTGATCTTAGCAGTGTTAGTCCAGTGAATTCTTTGTTGGAGTTCTGAATTTGCAATATGTGGTGTGAGTGTTGATTCTTATGTAGCCAAAATTCATGGTAAAGGTAAAGGGACCCCTGACCATTAGGTCCAGTTGTGACCAACTCTGGGGTTGCAGCGCTCATCTCGCTTTATTGGCTGAGGGAGCCGGCGTACAGGTTCCGGGTCATGTGGCCAGCATGACTAAGCTGCTTCTGGCGAACCAGAGCAGTGCATGGAAATGCCGTTTACCTTCCCGCCGGAGCGGTACCTATTTATCTACTTGCACTTTGACGTGCTTTCCAACTGCTAGATTGGCAGGAGCAGGGACTGAGCAACAGGAGCTCACCCCATCACGGGGATTTGAACCACCGACCTTCTGATCAGCAAGTCCTAGGCTCTGTGGTTTAACCCACAGCCCCACAAATCCAGAGGGTGGTAGTCAACTAAGTCTTACTTAAACATTAATGAACATAATCCATTTCAGTGGGTCTACTCTGAATACCACCCACTAAATTGCCATACACCAAAGAGAACCCAATGGAAACAAAGCATGCTAAATAGCCACTGAAATTGCTAGTAAAAACAAGTGGGGCCCATGGAGAAGGGGAAATGGGATTGGCTGGTGAAGGGGAGTGTATAGCCCCAGTGGTCCAGGAGGCTTCAAAACAAGTTGGCAGGATAGGACTAGCTCAGGTATCTTCAACCTTTTCAGGCCAGGACCCATTTTTAACACACACATTGGGGAACCCATTTCTTATTCTTTTACCATACATTTGCATGGTGGTAATGTTCCTGTTGCGACCCGCCTTGGATCTGGCTGAGACCCATGTGTGTCCCCACCCACCAGCTGAAGACCAGTGGACCAGCCCCTAGAGAAGGCAAGGAGTGCAGAGGGTGTAAAGAGGAGAGTGGGAACCGAGAAGTTCCGTATATTTATTCCTCCTTTGCCCTTTACTCCATTTCTGTCTTTTTCTCCAAGTGAAATGAGCAAAAGAGAACAGAGGAAGAGACGTGTGTGTGTGTGTGTGTGTGTGTGTGTGTGTGTGTGTGTAAGAACCTTCTCATTGTTTTGATATGTCACTCCCTAGTTTACTTTGAGATGCTATTTTTAATCGTCTCCATAGAAGGAAGTGAGAGTTGCCTATAGAAACCAATAGAGAAATTAAGTTAGGATTGGGCATTAGTACATCCTACACCTAATGATAATACCGAAAATAGAGCAGCAAAGAAAAGAGTTCCTGCAAGTTAAGGGATGGGCTGAAGCCAAGAGGGTTACAAAATAGAATCTTATTCTGTTTTACTCAATTTGGAGGGCTGTGCCGAGATACAGAAACCCTGCGCTGTTGTTAATGCAGATCAGAGGTAGGACTGAATCTGCTTCGGATTCTCAAGTTGCACCCACTCCATACATTTAAAGCAGCTGTTACATGCCACTTTAATTGTCGTGACATCTCCCAAACAGTCTCAGGAACTAGTATATACAGTTGTACCTTGGTTTAAGAACAGCTTAGTTTATGAACAACTTAGATTAAGAACGCTGCAAACTTTGAAGTAGGTGTTTTGGTTTGTGAACTTTGCCTTGGAAGCAGAACATGTTCCGGTTCCTGTCGAGTGTGTTCCATTTGTAAATTGAGTCCATTGCTGCTATGGGAAAGCATGCCTTGGTTTAAGAACGCTTTGGTTTAAGAATGGACTTCCAGAACAGATTAAGTTCGTAAAGCAAGGACCACTGTAATTAGTCTTAAGGGAATGGGGAAACATTGGTGATGCATGAATGGCTTCTGCATGTGGTTTCAAATGCAAGAGGCTGTGCAATGCAGTGAAAGCTTGTTCATGCTAGAAGCACCAAATTCTGTGTACAAATCCACTTAAAATGGATTTCCTTTCCAATCCTGGTAGGAGGGCCCCAGCAGTGACTTTGATGCCAGAGGCCTCAGACATCCCAGAATGCGGCATGATTGCCAGTCCGTGTCACTGCTATTCTTGTAGCCTGCAGGTGTCAATGCAAGCACCAATAAAAATGAACCAATAAGGATAGGGAAAGGAATTTAGCAAGATGAGGAAGTTGGGGAAAATATATTTTTCATGCATAAGTCGATCAAATTCAGCAGCCTGCTGTGATGGGAAAGATACATAATATGATAAAGCTTGGTAGCAAAGACATGTGTGATTGAACAAACCAATGAAGAGATAACATTTGAAAGCTTTACAGCTTGGAAAGCTGTTAGCAAGCTGGGGTCCCCTTCATCATTTTTAATTTTAGTTTTACTGCCCTTCATTTGCTTTGACAGGTTGATGTTGCCATGGTGCAGTTGAAATCCTCATAAAAGTGCTGTTACCCTTTCCAAGAAGGCTATTTTTTCCAAGGGTTTATGCCACATTTTATAGTTATGTCAGAAGGTTTACTTGGTTTATGAATCCTGCAAGCAGTAGGATTGCTTTGGAAACTCTGAGTTGCATTTTGGCTTCTGCCATTTAACGGTTTAAGCTTTAAAAAAAGATCACCATATCAACGTGTTATGTCCTTTCAATAATTAAACTCATTACAAATTTATCCTTTTGTTAATAAGGGCACATAAAAAGCATTCGATGCTTATGCTACCCATTTGATCCAAAAAATATTTGCTGCAGAGGGTGGGTGGGTGTGGGGAGCTGTCACATGTCCTTAAATATTGATCAGATATAGGAAACAACATCATCAATCACATAAACATTTACGATTTGGGGGTGGGCGTGTGCGGATTGGTACTTACAGAGTTTTCGTCATACCTATAGAGTTATTCCCAGTATGCCCATGACAACCTGTCCAAATGCTATGGCCAGCAGCATGCAAATGTCAGTCTGAAATATAAAAACTTTTGCCAGCATGAAAAATTGCATGTCCGTGATAGCTCACTTTCTCTGACCATTGGCAGAGGAAGTATTCATTTGACATCAAGTTAACATGGGGTCACAGCACAGTAGGGAGTTAGCCAAATATGTTACACTACCCAACTAGCTCTGATCCCTATTGCACTTGGCCCTAAACTACAAGAACAGAGATGGGCTAAGATATGTTTATGCAATTTCCATTAAAAATGCAGTACAGTGATACCTTGGGTTAAGTACTTAATTCGTTCCGGAGATCCATTCTTAACCTGAAACTGTTCTTAACCTGAAGCACCACTTTAGCTAATGGGGCCTGCTGCTGCCGCCGCACCGCCGGAGCCCGATTTCTGTTCTTATCCTGAAGCAAAGTTCTTAACCTGAAGCACTATTTCTGGGTTAGTGGAGTGTGTAACCTGAAGCATATGTATCCTGAAGCGTATGTAACCCAAGGTACCACTGTATTGGGCCACGTGGAAAAGAAACAAGCTGCCCAGTCTGTGTTTTTTGGTGAGCCGCCTCTGATGGATAAGCTTGCTAGGAAGTAAGTTGCACTGAAATAAGTAAGACTTCTGTGTAAATGTGCTTAGGGTTGTGCTGCAAGTAACTTGCAACATCACAGAAAGCCTATATCAGCGGGTGGAATTGACCTCAGGCTTCTCAAGAACCAGGCTGGTAGTTTTCCTTCTGTTGCAGGCTTCCTCTTCAACTTTTGGGTGGTGGTGGTGTGACGTGTGCCTTTGCATTAAAGACATCTTTGATCCAAATATTTTGGAACAAGAACACTATTTCTGCCCCTTTCTCTTCAGTCAGTTAAGCAGGTCACTTTTGTTGCAGCTTTATAATCCTGCTTTGTCTTAAAAAACAGTACCCTGTCATTGGTCCCTCCTTGCTTGATACTTTCCTCCTTAATTGCCTTTCCATTCGAGCCAGAGACGTATAGCGGCAACTGCAGTGTGGTGCAAAAAAACCCATTCATTGTTATCAGTCAACAGAGTCTCCTACAGGAGCACCTTAACAAGAGCTAGTTCACAATGAGCTGAAGGCACAAGATGGATGGTGTTCATAGTTCATTATTTGAACAAGGGTATCTGACTTATGGCAAATCTATCTGAGAGAGTGTTGTAGAATTCTATTTTATCTTTAAGAAATGGTGTTTTAGAAAAGTAAGATATTTACTTCTCTTGCAGTGAAGAATTTAAGTAGAAAAATTCCCTCTGTTTGTTTGAATCATACTGGAATGATGAGGCAGGGCCGAGTCATACATCAAGAAACCAAAAGGTGGGAGTGGCAGGGGGCAGGGAGAGACATGACTCTTCAGGGTTGTATTTTATTTTGTGCAAGAAGAAGATGCCCCATGCTATTGCTGGACATACTTTGTGCTTTAAAAATATTGTTGCACGCCACCCCAGTCTCTGAGCAGTGCAAGGTTACGGGGGTTCCAGGCCAGGGTACGTGTTTCCTTTGGAATGAGGCACAGAGAAGACTGTGGTGTCTTTATGATATATGGTTTATTTACACATGTATACAACCCGAGGCTACGAAGGAGGGGTTTGCAGCATTGACACACCAGAGGGGCCTTGCTTCACTGCCTTGGATTCAACCAGAAATCAAGCATCACTCTGTCTCTCTGGCTTCCTAGCCTGTTGTTTTCCCATTTCTAGCTTCTAGCTCAAATCTTTCAACTCTCACCTTTTTTCTTTCTAACTACCAACCAGTTTGCTGCCTGGCACAGATCCACTTCATTTGTTCCTTTAATGACCCATTACCTAGGCCAGGCATGTCCAACAGGTTGATCACTATTGACTGATCGATTGTGGGGGTGTCCCAGGTCGATTGTGGTATCAACTTTGGTCACCCCCCCAAAGCTCTACAACTTTGGTCAATCTTAATGGGTAGATCACAGCCAGTCTTTTTATACTGTGAGTAGATCGCAGTCCCTTGGGAGTTGGACGTGCCTGACCTAGGCTATCGCCCCATCAGGATGCTAGTAGCCTGGCTTAATTTTTAACACTTGCTGGATCCAGAGGTTACAAGGGTCTCGGCATACAGCCTGCTCCCCTGCCTCTAAATTCATAACAATGAATTCATTGTCGGTTCTTTTTTTTCTGCTTATGTTACTCCTTAAATTACATAAATGCAAATGTTTAATAATTGTTTCTCCACAGTTTCAGCTGTTCTCTCTCTCTCTCTCTCTCTCTCTCTCTGTGTGTGTGTGTGTGTGTGTGTGTGTGTGTGTTCGTTCCCAGTCATGCCAGATACCAGATACGGAAAACAGCTATAAAGTTGATAGGCATAGATGAGATAAATATAGGCGGTGAGCATTTTGTGTTCATTCTTTTGGACCTGGAAGAGGGCATAACAGGTGTAATGGGGCAGGACAGGCTTATGCACACTCAGCCAATGTGCATAGGGGCCAGGAGCTGAGCTCCCATGCAAAATGACCACCACCTGTAGCAGAAAAGGAGGGAATCATTTTCACCACTTTGGATGGGTCAAAACTTTATAGCTGCAATATCAAGTGATGACTTCCAGATTTGAATGGGCTATAATATTCCACATTGCTTTACTTCACCTTACCTAAGTATACTCAATTAGAGATAGGATGATTCCCCCACCCCCTTCATTAACAGGATTTGTACAATTAATTTCAGAATTGAAGATGCATAGTTTGTTACTGCTTTAAGTCCTTCAGTTGTTTTGCATATTCTACTCCTTGCCACATTGCCGATGGAAAATAGTAAAAATACTGTTACAATTTATCTTGATGTGGCTGATTTTAGTTGCAATCATGTGTATGTTCTTTTTGTGCAGCGTTTCACTAACACACACACATATGTTCCTGTGCCCCATTCAAAATGATAGTGATAAAACCTGGACTGTAATTTGCTTTCTTGTAGCATCTGATCACTATGCACAGCTGCATATGCATGCTGGTAAAGCACTGCACAAGAAGAATATTGATAATAAGTAGAAGCATTTCAAGATAGAAGTTTTGCATTATGAGAACAAAAAAATATCCCCAAACCCAAACAAACTCAGGGAGTGTTGACACTCTGTTTATGCGGGTGGGAGGAACTGAAATCTGAGAGGAACAATGGAAATTGATCATGTGCTATGCTTTGTACAATTTTTAAATTAGATATAATGAGAAAGGGTCCCTAATGAATCTGCTACGTTGAGGGGGGAAAAGAAAGAAGGAAAAGATAATATCCAATATTTGGTGAGCTATTCAAATGGATAGAATTTCAGATGCATCAAGCTTCCCCAGCTTCTTAGAGCAAAGGTGCATGGCGCATAGCTTTAAAGCTAACTCCAGAGCTGCAAGCTTCAGATCCAGGGATGAAGGCTGTTTGGCTTTGGAGAGTTTTATGGAGGAATTAACTTTCTCTGGCCCATATCTGGCCCAAACATGTCCCTGACTGGTAGTTTATCATAGGAAGAGGCTGGTGCATTGTGAAGCATTTGAAGGAGTGTCCTGATACTGAGGCGAGCGACACTGCTTTGCAATGATGTCTCTGAAGTGCAAGCATATCACAAATCATTTGGGCTGCAGAAGCACAGCAGAACTGATGTGCACCGATGTTGCCATTTAATGTAGTTTCCCAGCAAACCTTTCATAAAATTCATGATTGTAGCTGACCTCTCTTACTGGGCTCCTCTCTCTTTCTTTTTTAAAGGCCTATAACCTGGCTTTGAGAAACTGTGCGCCGGAAAAGTGATGTGCAGAGAATCATGTTCTCTTCAGAAAAAAGATACAGGAGGTGAGGCCCCAGTCAAACAGTTGATTAAATGTCACAGTGCATTGGGCCATTTCCTAGACTGTGGTGGGATTTATTTCATTCTGTCTGCACAAGAAGAACCCGACCCTGCACTCTTCTTATGTTACAGCTGCCACTGAAATGCAGGCTGAAGTTAATTTTATGCATTTATTAATTAAATGTATTGCCCACTCTTCACCCAAAGGTCCCAGGGCTATATTTAAAAAGTAAAATAACAACAACCACCAAACAAAAAGTTTACACAATAACACCCTATGGTCACAGTTAATATGCAACAAAAGCAGCAGCACATCAATACATCAGAGAGAGTTTAAAAACATCGGAGACCTTCTAGGATCTGCTTAAATTCCCCCTGGCCTTCCTCTCGGTCACTCTTTCCACTTCCTCTAGTGCAACAGAAAGGCGTCCATCCCTGAAAAACAGAT
Source organism: Podarcis gaigeae (assembly GCF_964106915.1). Taxonomy (NCBI): domain Eukaryota; kingdom Metazoa; phylum Chordata; class Lepidosauria; order Squamata; family Lacertidae; genus Podarcis; species Podarcis gaigeae. The sequence goes on from NC_139681.1 coordinate 18,499,563, forward strand.
ATGCACTAAAAATAATAATCCTGCAGACAAAGTGGCAGTAACTAGGAGGAAGGTTTGGTTAGTGGGAGCTTTCAAATTCCTCTCCAGGAGGTGCCCTGTGTGGTTGATATCTTGCATATGTACTCACATATTGGAAACCTTCAAGGTCCTGTATGGCATCTAATTAGCAGAAAGTTTTATGCCCAGCTTAGGCAAGACATATCCAAGGGCTCCTCTGCGGATTCCTCAGCTCAATGCACTCATGCACTGCCCCCCCCCATCTCAACACCTGCTGTAGCAACTGACCTTCAGCAGATTCTGATGGCAAGCCTTGTCCTCACTTGCTACTTGCTGCGTGTGGGCCAAGCTGCTGTTGAAGGCACAGTTGCAAGCTGCAATTTACGCTTAAGGCACAGCTTTGGGAATGACACTTGCAGGGATGCTGCTTTGAAGATGGGCCTTGCCCTCTTACCATTTTTCAGTCCCTTCTCAATGCAGCCCGCCCGCAAACATAATTGCTGACCAGAGCTGAAACAGATAAAACGCTAGGGCAGAAAATTGGGAGGCTGCTGTTGGCATTTTGACAAGCCAGGACAGTATGCTAAGTGGATGTAGCTGAAGATTGAACTTTTGGTTCTTTTAGTAAAGCATATGCTGTGTTAATTGATCCTATTTGATACTTGTCTTTTGGACAAAAACACATTAATGCAATCCATGTTATGTTTAGTCTGGTCCAAAAAGCTGAAGAGCTCACATTCTAGTTACCTGCTTCCACCAAAGAAGAAAGAGAAAGGAAATTTGAACAGGCAAAAAACAAATATATCAGTTAGGGTTACTCTGAGTATATGATAATCAAGGAAATGCAACTTGGAGAGGCAAGCAAAAGTTCTTTCCCCCATCTCTTCACTGTAATCATTATCAAGGAAAAGCAAGTATTGGTCTGTTCAGCATAGCCAATGAAATGTTCCTCCACCATTAGAAACTAGAGGGAATGAGTAGTTTTCGTCTTCCACTGTTACATCAGTAGCTGTTACACCAATCCACTGCCATCTAGGTGAATGCCTACCAAGAGGTATGAAACAAGACATGGGATTGGTAAAATGGCTGCTGATGTCACAAAGGCACTTCTTCCACAAGCCTAGTAACCAACACAGAATAAATCCCAGCCTCCTAAAAGCTCTGTAGGAGGAAGCTGGAAGAGTAGGTTGGGGAAACACTGCAGTTATTGCTGCATATTCTATTCCTTTCCAGAATGACTTTACTAAGCCTTTGTGCTGTTTTCTTAGATCATCAGGCTGCCCCCAACTTGACTCTGAATTTCTTAATGCAGGAAAACATGAGAGGAAGGAGGATTAGGCTTAAGAAGGTAAGGCAGAAACAAGATAAAACAAAAGACGAGCGAAGCTAGTTGGGAAGGAACACAGCCAAAACTACTACCACATATCCACATACATTTGAGGACTTTCTGCTAGTAATAATTACACCATAGGCTTTTCAGCACCCCTGCTCTCAAAAATGATTTCTGCAGTTTTTCACATATCCATCATCAGTTAATGAGAAAAGAAATTCCATTCATAAATTATCAAAGGGAAGAGAAATTGCAGTGACATTTTTATGGGTGGGGTATGGAGCTTTTTTGTTGCACTTGCCTTACCTTCAAGGTGGCCAAGGGGGTTTTCTGAGAGCCCTGTATTTTTGTGGTCTGCTTTCTGCAGACCTCCTGGGTGCCCACACTTCCTGAAAGCCCCATGATGTTATAGTTATAGTTCATTACTTCTTTTAAATAAGTACAGCTTTGTTTTGTTTTTGTTTTAATTCAAAAGGAAGGATTTTCCTTTAAAAGGAAATCAGCAAGCTCTCTTCAGTCTCAGGTGCTCATTAACCAATTTCTCCAGCCTCCTGTATTTCAATTAAAGCTGAAAGGGAATAGGTCATGAGGTAGCTCCTCCCATTGATATTTTTCAGGTGGGGAAGTGTGAGCAGCTGGGGGAGCCAGGAGTGTGCTGGAGAAATATTCAATGGACATAAAAAACACACAAGTGACCTTCAGGCACCTCGCAAGGCTAAGGTAAGCTCAACTCAGCACCTATCAAGCTTCTAAAAGAAATTCTAAGGCGATACTAAAGCACACTGTGAATAGGTCATAAAACAGGAGCCAAATTTTAAGCCCACTTTGGAAGAAAATTTTAAGTAAATTGGAGGGTAGGTAGTTTTCTTGGAGTAGTGAGCAGCAGCCAGTTGTGATCGTTTCATTGTCCCTTCATGCAGAATTTTCTCAGTCCCATCTCCAGCACTCAGTGGAAAATGACAATGACTTTTGCTGTTATAAGGGCAAAGAGATGGGGAAGCTGTGGCTCTCCAGGTGTTGTTGCATTAGGGCTGGGGCTGACGGGAGTTGGAGTCCCCCTTTCCTGGTATTAAAATATGCTGAAATGAAATTACGTATGTAAAAGAAAAAGAGAGAACACCAAAACTACATTTTTTTAGCATTTTGAATTCTAAACTGAATACTAATACATGATTTGTTGTTGGCATCCATCTGCCTCGAGAGATGATGGAATGCACCTCCAGGGGTGAGGTCAAACTGCTGTGTTAGCAGCACCAAAGTGACCTGGGCTGCCTAGACAAAAATACCCCTCTCTTTGCCCCGCTGATATGGGCCAAAGGAAAGCAGGGCAATACATTTGACACTGACTTGGGTGCAAGTGTTACTGGAAGGAGGTGTACAATGTACCATCCTGCCGTCTTAGGAACTCCACTCTGCAAGGCGTGTGTAGGGTTTCTCCTTAGGCTTTTGTTTTTCCAAAGATATCCTGCAAGGCAGCAGAAGTTTAGCATCAGAGTTTTCCTTCTAGTTGGGCTACCTTCCTAGGTGGATGAGCCCCATCTGCCCCTCGCTTCCCTCTACAGCATGTGCAGAAACAGCCTTGAACATTGGACCCATTATTGGTCTCGTCTGCTCAATCCGCTGGAGCCTGTCTTTGCATGTAGGGGAAGCTCCAAACTCAACAAGGGTTTGAGACACGTTGACTACCGTCGCCTGGTATGGCTGGCCAAAGCTGTTTCTGGGGTGTGACCTCTGACTCATGCTGACAGCTTCTAGGAGCCACTAGAGACAGCTGAATGCAGGGTGGAGCCAAAGGTGGGCAAACTACCACACAATGAGGATGCTGTGTTTCTCACCAGAGGGACTGTCTGTCTGTCTGTCTACACCAGGGGTAGTCAACCTTTTTATACCTACTGCCCACTAATGCATCTTTCTTGATGGTAAAATTTCCTTACCACTCACCAGTGCTCGATGGAAGGAGGATTCAGCTTCTGCCGTAGAACCCCCTACCACCCACCTAGCATCCTGAAACGCCCACAACACCTAGTCTACACCCACCCACTCCCCTAAGAAATAGTAGCTAAGCTGTGTAAACTGTAATTCCTAGAGGGAGATTGCTGTTTCAGCCATGAAGGGTATAAGCCAGGTTTGTGCTTTCATTGTCATGTTATTTGAGGTTGACACAACCTCTTCTTCCTACTGCAAAAACAATACTCCTTGTACATCAGTAAACTGAGAGGATAGCCTTGAGAGTGACTACAAGGGCAAATTGGCAGGACATTGTCGTGGACAAGCACAGTCTATTAATTGCAGCAAAAACAGCTGTGGAACATGAACTAGCTTCTCAGCCCAGACAATATAAATCTGCTGGCGCTAAATGCCTTCATTTATATATGAGGATACAAAAGAATGGTCTTTAATTATTTCTGGCATATGTCCTTTAAATTCAAAGCTGAAGAATCGTTGCGGGCAAAGGGTAATACTTCTTAACAGGTTACACTTCCCTCAGGATTTCTTGATTGACATCGAAATGGGTTCCCCCCCTCCCCATCTGATTGACAGGATGGCAGGTGTGAAGTGATGCTGGAGTGCTGTAATAATGTGTCAAAAGACCTTAAATCAAGACTAATGTGGCTTCAGTGATAAGTTCCCATATGGCTCATATGGAATTACAGGGACAAGCTCATCCAGGGACTGTTATTTTTGGAATATCTAGATTATTTAATAGTTCAGTCTCCAAGGAGTATTTGGACAGAGGTTTAAGAAAAGCAATTGGTTTTTTTGGGGGGTTTTTTTTTACTTTTGTGAGGAGGTTCCTTAAGGCAAGAGACGTATGCAGGGAGGGTGGGAGTTTGCCCAGACAAAAATTGATGAGCTAACCATAAGAAGGTGCAAAGGCGCTTTGAGGAAATTGATTTTTCTCGACAAAACTTTATAGTAGGAAGTGCCAAATTCATATTAAGATTTCATTTCAAGTACTGGTAAGTGGCAACTTTAGTCCCGGACCAAAACCAGCTTTTTCCACTGCATCAGGAGGGTCCCCCCCCCCCCGCATCATCTCTGAATCCTCAACAAGGACATTCAGCATTGGTGAGAGGCCAATAGCTCTCACACTATACTTTGACTATAAATGTTTACTGCATGTCACTTCAGTGCTGCAAATGCAGCAGCTACAGCCGTAGCAGGTGCTGTAACCTTCCAACGGTTTGACTTGATGTTCTGAGGCTCCATGATCTTGCGCAGGTTGCATGACTCCTGGGGGAGCATGTCCTGGAATACGCACATCCCCATTTTCTCCCCATGACCTGTTGGAGGGTATGTGAAAGGCATGCTCTCATCGAGGTGGCAGACCTGTGTCTGAGTTTCAGATTGCCGGTGGGGGCTTTCATTAAATGAATGTGCCATATAAATCAACAAAAAATCTATTCCACATAGAAAAACAAGCTGACTTGAACCAAGTTGAAGAACCATCAGGTTTACCTGATTTTGGGGGGTGAATTTGGCGACAGAGGAGGGGGTGAAGCATCTTCTTTTCTTTCTTTATTTTTTGAAACTTGGGGTTCAATTTTCGAAGGAGATAAAACTTGCTAGATCTCTTTAATGGTTAATCAGGCTGGTGGCCACCACTTTGAATTTCTCTCAATGCCCTGAGGTTCCTGGATTGAGGAACGATAACTGCCCCAAAAAAAGTTGTTGGGAGGGCTACCTCTCTCCACCCCTGATTAGATTAGGACATTCTGGAAAACTATAAATGACAACCACCATTTTTGAGGAGCTTCAGTAAGTTTTGCTCCGCCCCCTCAAAAATCCACCTCATGACCAGAATGCCACCTCATTTAATGGTGAACAATGCCATGAAATTACCCGTATTTTTTGCTCTATAAGACGCAACAGACCACAAGACGCACCTAGTTTTTGGAGGAGGAAAACAAGAAAAAAAAATTCTGAATCTCAGAAGCCAGAACAGCAAGAGGGATTGCTGCACAGGGAAAGCAGCAATCCCTCTTGCTGTTCTGGCTTCTGTGATAGCCGCGCAGCCTGCATTCACTCCATAAGATGCACACACATTTCCCCTTACTTTTTAGGAGGGAAAAAGTGAGTCTTATAGAGCAAAAAATACGGTAGGTAACGGGTGGATTGCCTAGCTCCCTGGGAGAAGTAGGCATCAGTTATGATTGGCATGGCTAACCAACAGTGCACAGGGTGACCTAGTCAGAAGCACACTGCCTCACAACTTTCCCATGGAAGAGGTGCTGAACAAAAGTTCTGCTTAGGGGACAAAGGCTTACCGCACAAAGAGGGTGTACCAGTTGGATTGTCCAGGCCAGCTGTCCATGGAGCCAGCTCTGCTAGGAGGTGATAACTTACAAGTGTTTGCTTGTGTCCTGCCTTCTTTCTGCCTTGCTAAATGTGAGGTGCTCCTCGGTAAAGTTGCATGTATTTCAATCTGCCTTCAAATTTTCCTTCTGCCTAGTGTGATATTTATCACCACCACCATCATCATTTTCAGTGCTCCCTAGCAAACTGGCAAGAACCACTTCCCACCTGACAGACTGCATTGCATCAACCAAACAAGCCAATATAGGTATGTGGATAAGAGTTTTGTTTGGGTAGGTTCATTGTATCGATTTGATACACACACACACTGACAGACAGAACAAAACTTGATAGATGTTAGATAAAGACGGAGGATGTGAGTATGTTTTGCAGTTTGGCATCCTCCTGCAACAACACTTTCTTGAACAGCTGACAAGAGCTTGGACAATCCAGCAGTATGCATCAGCTTTGAGAAATGTGGAGGTTTGTGCGTTTTTTGCTTCATGCAATCCTGTTGGCCTTCGTCGGATTTCTCTGCTTTGTGGTAGAAGCTTGATGTATTGAGTGGACTCTGGCCTTCCTTTGTGTCCGTGAGTTAGCCTTACATTAATTACAGCTGTATGCTGTCCTCTCATATTCTTCCCTTCTCTCTAGCTCCTTGTTCCCCTAAGAGCAGGCTGTTTCCAAATATGAATAAATCTGAATGTCAAACCGAGCTCCCCCTTACTGCTTCAAATACCGATCTGAATATGAATGTCAGGACCCTGCACATGCTTAGTTTTTCGTATGAGCATTTCTCGCCTATCCGCAGGAGTGATTTGACTTCTCTGTATTGCATTAGACCACTGTCATTAACGACAGGGGTGTCATTTTGATGTGATCTGTGAGGCAGCCGAAGCTTTGAAGTTGAAAGATAGAACAGACATAGATAAATTGTGCTCAGAGTATGCTGCTATTGCAACCATTATTGCTGGCAATTATTTTGCCAAGTGACACATCTGATAAGAAGTCATCCGGCTTGCTGGGAGGGAAGAGAGGGAGGGTGGGGGAACCTCCATTCATTGCAGAAATGTGGTAGATCTGTTGATTTTATTTATTTGGGTATTTTTTTAAAAAAATAAATAAACAAAACACACCAGGCTGATAAAAGCATATTAGATTTGAGAGTCGGTTCTGTCCCCATATATTTCTTGTGCTGTTCTTTCTAAGCTGTATTTAAGGTATGACTTCCTTTCTCTTTGGATGACCTTGGGCCAGTCAGGTTTGCTTTCTAGCATTTTGGACACCAGTCTTATTTTTTATTGTGTTCTTCTGAGTGTCTTAGCCATCAAGGGCCATGTCAGAATAGCCATAGCAAGCCCAGCCCACCTTTCCTCATAATATCCATTAGATTATACACTGTGGGTAGTGCACAACCTTGAAAAATGGCAGAATTACCAGCTAGTTCTGATAGTAAGCTCTGAACAGCCCAACACTGCTCAACCTGTTTCTTAATCACTTGGATGATGGAGTAGAGGAGATGCTGATTAGATTTACAGAGGACACCAAACTGGAAGGTGCAGCTACTTCTCTTAGAACAACCATGGGTTCCCAGACATTGCTGAACTACAATCTCCACCAACCCTAGCCCAGCCCAGTGATGCAGCAAGATAGACCCCACTGTGGATCATCAGGAGAGGGGGGCTCTCTGAATATGTTTGTGTGTGCAATACTGTATATACAGTGTGGACATTGGCTTCTTAGGCCAGTGTCCTATGTGGAATAGATTCCTACTAGAATAGGAACCTTGGTGGGTTGGCCAACCCTTGATGCAACTTGGTTTAGCCACCCCAATCTTAAGAGGTTTGGTAGACCACAAGCTAATCACCAGTTAGCATTTTTAGCTGCTGTATTGCATAGCTAATGCAGTTGTAGACTGCATCAACATAGTGAGTGTCCATATCATGAAAAGTAATTGGTCCCACTCTACTTGGCTTTGCTCTGACTTTACCTGGAGTACTGTATCCTGTTCTGTGCACCACGGTTTAAGAAGCAGATTGATGAAGAGGAAGGAGTGCAACAAAGGTAGTGAGGAGCCACCACTGGTGGCTGGTACCTATTGAAATTGGTAGAGAGGCCAACAGTAGGTGGAGCCAGAGCCATTAATTCTGTTTTTACCCCCACTCTCCTCCCTGCTGGCTTCTGTAATGGCAACACTGAGACTAAGGAGGAGAAAGATAACAGTTCCACACCAAAACTATAGAAGGCAAGTAGGTGGGGTCTACCTGAGGTTGGTGGTGCAATGTCCCATTTGCCCTAATGGACCAGCCTGGAGGTTACCAAGTCCTAACGAGAAAGGTTGAAGGAGTCAGGTATGCTTAGGCTGGAGTGGAGAAGAGATGATTAAGAGGTGATATAACAGCCAAGTTTGAAGGAGCAAGTTTGTTTTCAATGGGTTCAAATAACGAATAGTGTTTTGTTTTTAAGAAACATTAAGAAAAAATTCCTAACAGTAAGTTCCTGATCAACAAGACGACCTCTCCTCTTATTCCATGACTGCTAAGCTTACTCAGGAATCTTTGGTGTGATGCCTAGTTGAAAGCTTTTTGAAGCCACACTCTGCCAATGGAATCACCTCTCTGCACATGCTCATTGACACTCTCAAAGAACCCAGATAAGTTAATGAGATAGGACTTACTGTTGCGGAGGGTCATACCCTTGTCATCCAAGGGACCAACAGCTTCTCTAGCTAGTTTCTTGCTACTAAGCTCTTAAAATAACTTCTTGGTGTTGGTAATATTTTTAGATATGTGCTGCTCCTTTGGTTTCCCTTACTATATGCCAGCACTTACTTTGCCAAAGTTTTGTTCCTTTTCGCTCTCTTCATTTGGACAAGTCTTCCATTTTTGAGGGACTCTCCATCATTAGTGGTGGACTCACCTTCAGCAGAGGTTCTTAAGCAGAGGGTGGTTGGCCAAATAGCAGAAATGTCCAGAATTTCTATTCATGGAGGAGAGATACTAGAAAAGTTGTATTTCTTTTGGGAGGGAAATACAATATTTTTCAATCTGTACAATATGAAAAACAAAATGGCTTGTGTCCGCTGATTTGTCTCATCTCTCATAGAGAGCCAGTGTGGTGTAGTGGTTAAGAGCGGTAGTCTCGTAATCCTGGGGAACCGGGTTCGCGTCTCCGCTCCTCCACATGCAGCTGCTGGGTGACCTTGGGCCAGTCACACTTCTGTGAAGTCTCTCAGCCCCACTCACCTCACAGAGTGTTTGTTGTGGGGGAGGAAGGGAAAGGAGAATGTGAGCCGCTTTGAGACTCCTTAAAGGGAGTGAAAGGCGGGATATCAAATCCAAACTCTTCTTCTTCTTCTTCTTCTTCTTCATCCACATCCCTCATTTTAAAATTAGAACTGATGGTTTCAATCTGTCTTTATAAGGGACATGTTTCTCATATTCTGTCTTGCTTCCCAAATCAGAATTGTACATCGTGGAAGCTTCATCAAGCAATATTAATTCTGTTATCCACACTGTGAAAACTCAAAATTTCATAGCAATATTAAACACTTTAGCTACTCCAGTGTTAAATGATACTCAAAGAGAATCTTCACCAGCAACTAGCTATAATACATTTGAATAGCTTAAAAATACTGGAGTTAAAACCATTGATTTAGGGTCAGTGATACCTCCCTTGCATTAAAAGGTAAAGGTAAAGGTACCCCTGCCCGTACGGGCCAGTCTTGACAGACTCTGGGGTTGTGCGCCCATCTCACTTAAGAGGCCAGGGGCCAGCGCTGTCCGGAGACACTTCCGGGTCACGTGGCCAGCGTGACATCGCTGCTCTGGCAAGCCAGAACCGCACACGGAAACGCCGTTTACCTTCCCGCTGGTAAGCGGTCCCTATTTATCTACTTGCACCCGGAGGTGCTTTCGAACTGCTAGGTTGGCAGGCGCTGGGACCGAGCAGCGGGAGCGCACCCCGCCGCAGGGATTCGAACCGCCGACCTTTCGATCAGCAAGTCCTAGGCGCTGAGGCTTTAACCCACAGCGCCACCTGCGTCCCTTTTTTCCCTTGCATTACAAGACTATTATAAATAGGAAACAAAAGCCTAAATAGGCAAAGTCATCCATTGAAAGGCATTCTATCTCACAGTTGTTAATGTGTGAGAAGAGGTGTCAACTGTTGCATCTGGCTAGATGGCACACCCAGTGATATAGAAACCCTTCGCTGAAATCTCAGATGTGTTGAATCTGGTGTGGATGCCAAGCTGGAGTCCTGGGCAGTTTTCTCCAGATCTAGATGTGGAAGGTGTCTTCTCCATTCCAGGGTTCCTGAGGGCACTTGGTATGAGCCAGAAGGGGCCCAGGCATTATTCTGTTGCCGAGTATTCTGAGCAGACCTGACCAATCCAGGAGCTCTGGATAGTTTGCCAACCGCAGGGCCCAATACAGCATAATCCTACTTCCTTCTATGCTTGAAGTGTCTCAGCTGAAGCGGTTTTTTCATGGCTGGCCCGCTTATGAGGCAGGATGAAGCAACCGCCTTGGGCGGCAGAAGCTGAAGAGGCAGAGCCCCACCCCACCCCTCTCCACGACTGGCAGCATTGCCAGTTCTCTGTTGTGATGGGGCAGGTGAGGCACCAATGGGGGCACCATATCTTTGCCATTCCAGGCAGGGGCAGGGGCACAGGGGTGGCACATTTCCGTTTCAGCTCAGGAGCCAAAACAGATGGCGTGGCCTTGAAGTCCTATTTATATAGCAAGATTTGCCTTTTTTCTTTCTTTCTGGCAGACTCCTACTTTTAAACAGCAAGCAAAACTTCCCTACCTCTGTTGCCACCTTTGCATTCTGGTGAAAGCTTCACCTGTTGAAAGCGACACCTCTGGATTTCTGATTCATACTCTGTGCTCCTTGAGTAATGTTTGTTATTACTCTCTGGTGAAGAAAATGTACTCTGCACAAATGAAGATATATTCTCTCATTTGTTATTAAAAAGCTGAGCTCAGGCTTCAAAAGTTCCAGAGCTGAGCCCTGGCTCTCAAAGCAAGTCCTCTTGCTGCAGCTCTGGCCTGCTAAAGTTTGTGTTTGGGTCTCTCTGGGCTGATATTTTAGTATCTGCTTCTCCTTCTTACTATATTAGCAGTGTTGGCACAGGAAGCCCATTCTGATCTGGGGCCCAGTCCAGCTGCTCCAACATGTCTTTGCATTAATCTGTCCAAAGGCATACATAATAGATTATAAAGGGCTGTCTGTATTCTGTGGAGCTGCAAGTTCATGCAGAATGAGGCATCTCTCTGACAGCTGACTTAGATATAACTTTATAAATGTAAGTATCAGATGGAAAATGCACCCCCCCACACACACACATAGTGAACTGGTTGCGGATGAGATCAATTTATCAGTGGTGTGCATGTTAACCTCTGATAGTTGCTGTGTATCAGAAGTAGAGGAGGGGGACTTCTGCCATCTGTTTTTCGTATCATTTTTTAACACATAGAGAAATCCCCAGCCCTTTCATTTGCAATATAAAACTTCAGAATTGGTGGGCAGTGTCCACTGAAGGCTCAGGAAAAGTGAATTTAGAGCAGCCAGGAGTTGCGCTGTGTTTATCTTCCCCTTCTCTTTTATATTCTTGCCCAGAGACTGAGGAGGGGCTAGAAAATGCCGTTGTTGGCAAGAGAGATAGTGTGGTTTAGTGAATAGAGTCCTGGACTTGGAGCAAGGTTCAAATCAAGCTCCCTAGATGACCTTGGACTAGTTACGTTTCTCTACCTAACCTTACCCCCCATAGGGTGGTTGTGCAGATAACATGGCAGAAAACCACATATACCACTCTGAACTCTTCAAAGAGTGTGATGGGCAGTTATGATGATAAGACCAGCCATTTGGAACTTTGTGAACCACAGAAGAAAAAAAGTGGAATGTGCTGCATTTCATGTATGAATTGTGCTGGTCTAATGTACTGTAAGAGGACGTGGGTGGCACTGTGGCCTAAACCACAGAGCCTTGGGCTTGCCGATCAGAAGGTCAGCAGTTTGAATCCCTGCGACGGGGTGAACTCCCATTGCTCAGTCCCAGCTCCTGCCAACCTAGCAGTTTGAAAGCACGTCAAAGTGCAAGTAGATAAATAGGCACCACTCCAACGAGAAGGTAAACGGCGTTTCCATGTGCTGCTCTGGTTTCGCCAGAAGCGGCTTAGTCATGCTAGCCACACGACCCGGAAAAACTGTCTGCAGACAAACGTCGGCTCCTCCGGCCAGTAAAGCGAGATGAGCACCGCAACCCCAGAGTCGTTCGCGAATGGACTTAACTGTCAGGGGTCCTTTACCTTTACCTACAAAAGTTGGGTTTCAGGTCTCTGCTTCTGTGTAATTTGCATATAGTGGGCAGTATTCAGCTGCCACCCAGAACCACACACTATTTAAGATTGCATTTGTGTGTTTTTGTTGTTGTTTTAGTCGGAACCATGTCTGATCAATATTTGGTCACTTAAAGCACTTTCATGCAATGACACACTTTGGCGAACACTCGTAGCCGAGTAAGATTGTCTTCCATAAATACGGTTTTAACAATGAGTTGGTATTTCTGGACACACCACAACCATGGCATTGTGATAGAAACAAGTGGCAGTTTTATTATAATATGTTTTGTGTTACCATTTCACCTGGTTCTTTGGTAGTTTTGTTTGGTAACTTCCCCGTATAACTTGGCTCAGAAAGCGCCTGTTTGAGTTCACACATGGAGTGTGCCTTGTGTCAGCCACATCATCTGACAGATGGAACGTGATTGCTCAGCTTTAAAACATGCCGTCTGGGATCTGCATCAGTTCTCTTCTTAGAGTTTTAATTCTTTCTGCATGCCTCTGACTAGTCTTTGGGCTTCAAATGTAACCATTCTGAATGAAAGAGATGAATGACCCTCTATTTTCATGGGTATGGGTCATTATGGTAAATCCAGTTTGGGGCCTATTCTGTCTTCAAAAGAGAGGCCGCTTCTGGAGCACCAAAAGGGGAAGAATGGACAGTGCTCTTTTTTCCAGGACGGCTATCATAGCATAGCAAGGTCTGGAAATATAAAGGGACATTTATGCTGCTAACCCTGCAGATTTCCGGGCAAAATGCCCACCAACTTTGCTTTCAAGTGCATGTTGATAAAAATTGATTCTTGGAAGTCCGGATGATTATGTGAAGTTGAAAGAGAAAAGGATTCTGCCTCTGGCAAGTGCCGGCCACAAAGCAATACCAAGAGATTTCAGAACTGCCCCCTGGTCCCCCAGCATCTTGAGGCCCACTGGCTGATTTGGATTTTTGAGAAGGTGCCATGGGCGCCACCACAAACCAAAAATCCTGGGGTCCCATAAGGAGCTGTGCCCCAGATCCATTTTTGTGTCCAATGGCAGCCGTGTGAAGTGATGGGTCTTTAATCTTTACTGTGCAGTCTATAGATACTCTAATTTGATGGTGGTCTGGGGAGCCCAGGATTTTTCTTTTATTACAGTACTCACCAGTACAGTACTTGGCTTAAGTCAGTGCAATGTGGCAGCAAAAAATGCCAAAGTAGGTGAGGACTAATCTCCGAAGCCTAACTGTCCACATTGTTTCAGAAAGCAGACCGCGTTATGCAAACCAGCTCAGTGAATTTACAAGGGTTCTTGGTAGCAAAGAACTTCAGGAAATATTCAACTTTCATGCTAAAAAATACAAATCAGGGATATAATATTTATTATTATATTTAAATCCTGCCCTTTATTCAAGCAGCACAAGGCAGGGAGCACACACAGACGCACACCTTATTACACTGCGGTGTGAAAAACAGTCTGATGAAGAGGGTCAAACTTCTGCTAAGCTGTGAAGCTGGTCTTGGACATAACACTGCCTCTCAGCCTAACCGACTTGAGTTACTGTGAGAGAATCATCACAAGTAGGCCACCTCAAGCTCCTTTGTTATTCTAAACATATTTCATGCAGGTGATCTTTAAAACACAGAATTGATCATCTTTCTGCAAGCATTTATTATTTTTGTGCCAGTATTCCAATAAACCATTTACCCCTGAAAATGAAGTAGGCACGTTAGGTTGCTTCCAGATGGCCTCTTTATTGAGCATCCATCCTGATTTGTTTGCAGGGGACTTAGGCGATGTCAGGTATTTACTGAGCATTCATTCTGATGCAGTTGAAGGATGTTATGACATTGGGTCAAGCAATCATTATCCCACACTTTCCAGTGCATTTTCCCATCCATTATCACAAAAAAAGTCTGTTTGGGGGCAGTGGGATGGATTTGTTGCACAGCACCTCCCAATGGACTATAATTGCACATCTTGAATTTGCCAGTATGTGACTGAATCCCACCCAAAATAGTGATAGTCTGGAAGTGCCCTTGTTTTGATAGAAGAAGTATGTAACAGACATGGTGTTGTTCCTGTTTTTGAAATATTAAAAAAGTCCTTGACAAAGTGGATTATGTGAGAAACTGATCATGTCAAGGCAGGAAGCTGAAAAGAGCAGCCATGCTGTGTCAAATTTCTGTTGCCTTCAGCTGATGTTTCTTGGCAACTGGGCCTCTCACTCCCTAAAGGGAGAATAAGTCTGTGGTGGATCAGAAGATCTGGTCTTCAATGGTCTATGTGCCTTGACTATTTGTAGGGCACATTGCAATAAATTGTTTTTGATGAATGCACAGATGCACCACAGTAACCCTGCAGAGGAATATGCTAATAGTTTTGTCTATTCTAACATGCAGCTATCGTAATTGGTATAAAGAGTCAACAAACAGCCTGTCTGACCCTATGGAGCCATTTTAGGTGTATCAGGATATTTTAGTTGCATCATTGACATTGGGATTGTTCTTGGAGGTGCAAATGTCAGCAGGGTTCTCCCATAATCCACTAAGCACCATCCTCTGCCCCTATACCACTAGACTCCATCTCTGGGGTCTTAAAGTTCTGAACCTGAAATCCAGAACCCGATTAAGAAAGCCGATCAGGGAACAGACTCTCCAAGACCTGGCCATGTGCATTGTGGCCAGCAGACAGTTGGTTTTGGTCAGTCAGGGTCCACCTCCAAGGTTCCTGAAACAAGCTGATATTAGAAGATATTAGATATTAGCTAGGAAGATTAAAGGAAACAGATTTACTCCATTGTCCCTTCAGCCCAGGAACATTGTGATGGTGGTGTTAAAAAAAGCCAACACCCACAAAAAGCTGGTTTGTAGCACATAGTGTTGAGACTGGCTGGCTTTTCATTGAGTGAGATACATAATCTCCCTAAATTTCATTTCCTATAATCCCCCCCATGCTAAATACACATACTTTCAAGTTGTGTCTCAAGATGCTTGGCAGGAGGAGTCTAGGGGTCCTTGAATCAGATGAGGCACTTCAGCATTTATGAGATCTCTGGTGAATGTACCTGTTGGCAAGTTGAAACTCAGGCCTTCTCTTCCTAATTCATTTCCTCTGGGGCAGGAAAGAAAAAGGGTTTCCAAAGGTGCAAGAGACAATAATACTGCTGATTCACTTTCCAAGGTTATTGTAAGCATTACTGGGGCAATATATGTGAGTACTGTACTTCAAACTCTCAAAGGGTTACTTCTGGGTGAGACTTTTAGTTGACTGAGATGCCATGAATCGTTCAATTACAAGATGATGGTTTAGGGCTTTGATTTAACACTGCACAAGTGCAGAACAGTCAGATCTATGTTCATGTAGCCCTATAAAATAAGGTGCAATTGCACTTAGCTCCCTGCTACAGCTTCTAAATAGATGATTAGCACAGTTGTACCTTGTTTTACATGGTTATGTGCACAAGCTCCTGCTGGTAGATTGGGCTGGAAATCACGTGTGCTACTTGTTTGCACACATAATTCCCTGGCCAGCTGTGGCGGTGTGTGCACACGTCTGCTTCTATATGCATATGACCCCCAACCTAAATATGCATTATATCATGGGGGAAAGAAGGAAGAAAAAAGCCACACAAGTATAGCTCCTTGGTTTTTAGAACACAAATACATAAATTTTTAATCTGAGAAAAATACAAAATGAAACCATGTACAAGTTATGTACAAACCCTTTTTACAAGACAATATATTTATCACTGGATATTACATATGACAAAGTCAGGTAGATCATTTCTGAGCACCAGCATTTGCGCACTCTCTTTCTCTCCCTCCAATCCTTACTCAAACAAACAAACAAAACAAATGATGAAGCCACACTCCTTTTTCTTGATGAACTTTGAGTTAACACCCCTGTTTCCCCCCCCCCCCCCCGTTGTCCCTTTGGGAGAAACAGCTGGCTAAGACAGATGCCTCGGTAAGTCATAGTCCCATATTTGCTTCATTGCTGGGCCGTGGGGAGAATGGGTGGGCCACCTTTGATAATTCACAAGATTCATGGACAGTATCCCAAAGGAGAAGTTAATTTTTCAAAAAGATTGCTTTGAAAACGTAACACAAGTCTACTAAACCTCACCTTGGAAACATCTGATGACTTTTCTGTAATGTTCTAGTCTATCTTCCTAAACTGCATTAAGGTACCAAACTAGCGTTTCTCCTTAAATTTCAATTAGATGCATTTGTGCAGTTTTCTTTTCTCATTTGAAGGCCTCCAGACCATAAATTAATTGGGAATGAACCTGGGTGAAATGGAACATGCAACAATAGCTGCCACAAAACAATACGAAACTTTGCTTGCCTCACAAACCCACTGGGAAGCATGTCTGGGTGATCTGTGCATAGAGAGCGCATTGCTGCCAGGGTTTAATGCTTATGCCTGCTCTTGGGAGGCACTTTAGCATGGGCACAGCACTCGAGAGTGAGGGAGCCTGCCATAGTGAATGCAACTAGGCAGGCTTAAGAGTGCTTCACTGGTCAGTTCTCGAGGGTCATATGCATGTAGGTTGGCCAGGTCAATTTTTCAGGAAACAAGGCATGCTTGGGACTAGTAGTATCTGAGACGAGGGTATTTCTTTGTGGAGTCTGTGGAAATGGGACTCATGGAAGTAAGGAAAAACCAGTTACCCTGATGCAGCATGGAAGCAGACTGCCCCTTGCACAGCTGCATCATGCACATCTGGCCACGTTGGTCACGGGTGAGATTGGTCTTTGTTCCCCATTGCAGATGGAATGGTAGGATTCTGCAAAAGGGGGCGATGCTTTAAAGTGTAGGACAACTGGTGACCCTGGCAGGTGCATGCCGCAAATGGAGCCCTTAAACTGCTGCTACACTTATGTGTGGTGTACTTAAATCTTTGAAGACCCTATAAGGTATTTAAAAGGAGGAGGTGGCCGACCTGGCTGTGGACAGTGTCATGATTGCTCAATTTTGAAAGCATGGATCATTAACCCACTTGTAAGTTATTGCTGTTGTTATGTGGCGAGTTCTGCAGCTTATTATTGCAAAGTACCTTAAGCACGTGTTTCTGCAAATAAAGCACTCAAGTTTACCCATTTTGCTTGCCTCTCAGTGGCATTCCCACCACATCAGATTAATAGTTAGACGCTAATACTGTTTTCTGAATTTCCTTTAAAAATATAGTGAAAGCTTTCTGTGGTCGCCTTCTGCATCACTGCTAAATAGTGTGCTTGAGGAAATACCTTTCATCCTTGCATTCTCACCTGCTTCTGCTTGCTTAACTCTTTATCCTTAGCTGAGTCTCAAGAAAGAAAGAAAAATGCACAAAGAAAAATGCATTGGGAGGGGCTGAGGGGAAACGACATAACTCCCCCCTTACTTGTGTTGCTCCTACTAGTTCCTCAAGGCAACTGGCAACTTGGTTCCCTGTTACTGTGGCCTCTTTCTCTAGATCTAAAAGGGCTAACTCTTTGATATACCCTGGATGGAGAGAGATCCCATAGCAGTTTCTTCCCCAGTGATTCTTACTAAGTAGTGCTTAGAGGGAGCTGAAACAAATGAAGAAAAGACTCTTCTTCAATTCAATGCAATTCAACTCAGCTGTAAATGACACAGTGAAACAGTTAAAGTGAAAGAAGCGGCTAATTGCACAGTATGTACTCAAGAATGTAAGAATCTCTTTGTAGTCCATTTAATCCAGCCTTCTGTCTCCAGCAGTTACCAAACCCCTATGATATACACAATACAAAAACAAGCAGGGCACAGTGAAGAAAACCACCTGACATTGTTGTTTCATCTCTGGCATCTACTAATTAGAAGTATGCTGTATCTGAATATAGATCTTCCATGTTTTAGCTATCATGGGTTATCAGCCACTGACTTGTCTTATATGCATTGGTATAATGTTGAATTATAGAATGTGTGGCTCTTGGAGTCATCACACCTTATGGTGCAAGACCATTAAGAGGTTGTCTCTTGAATTTTGCTATGTGGCTGCTAATCCAGACAACTTCTGAAATTACAGATGCATAATTCAATGGGATTGGGGGAGACTTGCAGCTCTACCTTCATTAATTGTTGTTTTCTACCACCAGAACTGGAGGATTGACTGTCTAGAGGCAGTTCACCTATGTGCAAACCCTTTTCCAATATTTTTCAGTTCCAAAATTTAGTTTTTCATTTCATCCCAAATTCAAAGCACAGAAAAACATCTTTAGACTTGGCTTTATTCTTCTCTAATTATTATCACTAAGCATCCCATGAGCTAGTGTGCGCAAATATTCACAGTGTGTGACTGATGGCACAAGGGGATAAGAAAGTGGGAACATGTTTGCAGGATAGCCATGTGTTTGTGGTCCTGCCTTGCCAATGCTTGTAGACTCTGCGTGTATGAGAGCCACCACAAGGTAACTGCAGAAAAAACCACCTTCTGTTGAATATAAATTTGTGGGCATCTCTTTAGCCAGACACCACTTATCTGACTTTGTTTAATTTCTCTGTTGCCTAGACAGGGGCTGGTGGGGGTGGAAGGCAGGGCTCCCAGCAATAGGTGGCAGCAGAGCCAATGGCAGTCAGAGCCAACAAATACCATTTCCATCTTCCTGCCTGGTGAGTTCTACAAAAGCAACACTAAGGAGGATGAGGATGATGGCAAGTGCTGCCTCTTGGACCAGTTGTGAACAAGAAAGGCAGGCAGATGTGGGATGGCTGAGGGACCAGCCTCCACTGTGTCTAGATTTGTAGGCCCAGTTTGCGTGTAATGCTAAGAATAAACCTTGATTACAGCTCATGGTTTTTCGGGAGTGAAGCACGCCATGAGCTTGAGTTCAGACATAATATTAACCTGCAAAAAAGGCTTAGCCCTGGATTGGCTAGGTGTTGCATGTATAACTGGTTGCAGTCACACAGAAGCCATCATTGCCTGATGTATTTGATGTGTGTGTTGGGGTGGGGGGATACTATCCTGGGGCATAGTCTGAAGGCACTTGATGATGCAGTTTTGCTGAAGCTAAGCAGGTTTGGCTCTTGGCAATGCCTCTTTGAGTGACTGCCTGGAAACCTCTTGTACCCTGCCTTCATTTCTGGTATGGAAGGAAGGTGGAATATAGGTGCAAAATATCACTTGTGGAACTGATTGGTTAACACATGAAAAGTTCCAATTCTCTGAGGCTGCATATTAATGTGGAACAATGTAGTGTGTGATCCAGGCGGGCATGGCCAACTGGGAATGCTACTGCTATCATGGAAACTGTTACCAATGAAGGCTGAATTGCCTCTTCCCCAGGGCTGTCTGTGTGTCCTCTATATGAAATGTATTAAAGTTTGGTACTCACTCAAGACAGCCCATATTCTGCACCAAAAACCTGAACTTCTTACAAATTGTGCAAACTAAGTACAGTATTTTTTCCACAGATTCCCTCATTCTGTATGTTATTTTGCAGTGTTTGTTATATTGAGTCATGCATTCTAATTTTGCTAGATCTGGAGAAGAGCAAGGAACCGTGCTTAAAGGCCAATAAAGTCCCCCTGCCCCATGCTGATTTCTGAAAATCTGTATCAGCCATCCTCTCTGTTGAGTGAGATTTAAACGGACTTACCCATACTCAGAGACTTTCAAATATACCTTCATAGCAATAAGGGCTAGAAACTTGTTTAAAATAATACATACATACATACATACATACATACATACATACATACATACATACATACTAGAAAGTGAACTGAGAGTCTCAAGAAATTCTATCTATACCTAAGGCCACATTTTGTACTTTTTCTCAACCCACTGAATTGGAGTGCATACACAAGTCCTTGCCTATCGATATCCAGTCATTCAAAGCTATTAGCAGTCACAAGAAGGAAATCGTAAGAAAGCTTCCACTATAATTCCAATCTGTGATCATCTTTGCATGGGCTTATCCGTGTGTTGTATTTATTTATAGGCTACACCTGGACCTGCCCAATTCTTAATAAAGATGCATTGCACAGCTGAGCTATGAGTGCCACTCTCTATTATTTTAACTTCATTGTTATAAAACTTTCTGCTTTATGTAACGTGGCCAAAGAAATAGAATGGTGAGCTTTTTTTCTTTACAGGTAATTTAAACTGATTTAATTCCTGTTCTTTGCTCTCAAAGCAAACAACCACTTGGACCCAAATTGAGTGAATTCTCTTGGCATTGAGGCATATTTCACTTTTTTGTGTCTTGCAGTTCATGAATGAAAAAGGAGTACAGACTCAGGCACAATCCACATGCGTTTGCACAACCTACACAGGCTGCAGTTTGGCCTTTGCAAACCGTCTGGGTGGATTGTGCCCTTTCGGGGGGGGGGGGATTTTTTAATGACCTAAAGCAAAATCCAGAATACAAATTGCAGCCTGCCTGTAGACTTATACTTCTCAAAGCTAAAACCCACCTTGGTTTTGGGTATTGTGATATGGGTATAAAACAAACTGCTGTTCGTTTGCTCTTTGTGAGGAAAGTGGTGATATAAGTACTTTTGATAAGCAATCCAATTCCCCATACATTATATTCACAGTTCTTAATTTCCTCTCTCTTTTGAAAAGCTAATTCTACAAAACATAATGACAAAGTAGTCACAGTCCAAGAAGTCACTCCGGAATTAAGTCTATTAGGTGTGAGTATGAATATATTTGTACTGCAGCCAGTAGACAAACATTAAAGCTGAGATAGTTTTTAGCTTAAAATAGTGGGTTATATAGTGGACACCTTTATCTGCGCAGTACTCGTTTGATTCACTGATATTACTCTAATGATAACAATATCACAGAATGTTTAATCTCAGCGTTGGTTTTTGTTTTTTTACAACTTTGCACAATTACAAAGCCTAAAATCAGCTTGTGTAGTGGAACCAGATGCCAATCTCTTGCCTCTGCCTGATTGTGTCCCCCTTCACTTCAGGAGATCATCTCCCCAGCTCAGCCTAGATCAGCAGTTTGTCATTTAAACTGGAGAGAGTTGCTAAATTATTTAGAGCCTCAAATGCTGGAGTGACCATATATTGCAGCGCAGATATGAAACATCACCATTTTGCCTGACGGCTAGAAAGCTTGTTGGCCGTTTTGTAGAAAAAACTCCTGGTGACCTTTCCTACAGGCCTTTTTTAAAATATTCTATTGAATACATTCATTATTCTTTGTTACTACAGTTATGCTTGTTTTGTTGTTACCTTTAGGGGCAGAGTCCCAAAAGCTTGGAAATTAAAAGTTTTATTTCTATCACCTAACAAAGGAAGACAGAAATTAGGTGGCTGCAGCATAGCATGAGCAGTGCCTGAACTACAATGTTTACATCACAATTAGAGCTCACCTACTATCTGGATGTATTGCGATTGGGAGGCTGGATTCAGCTTTTCCAAGCACGAGAGGCCATTGGCAAGTTGTGGTATGGAAATTAGTTTTGTCACCTTTCGGGCTGCAGCTTATCTTTTGCTAAAGACAGTTCCTGGCATATATTACAATCTGATTCCTTGTCTCCCTCCCCTTAAAAATCAAAACAAAATAGGTTGGGATTAAAGGCCTCTGAATCTTGGTGATAAACTTGAAATTTCCATGCTTGGCCCCTTTGCACCGAGATGTGCTAATCATAGTCAACATGAAGCAATGAAGGGAAGCAGCATTTCTTCTACCGCTTTCTGGGTAGTCCCCATTAGACTCTCATTTATTTGCTGCATTTTTGTTTTATGCAATGCTAACGTCCGCTACTTTATTGCCACTATTAGCCATTTATGTGATATTGGACTTTCTATTTACCTGTGAGGAAGATGCTCTGTATGAACATCTGTAGTAACTATTGGAGCAATCCCATGCATATTTACTCAGAAGTAAGACCCTTTGTGTTCAGCGGGGATCACTTCCAGGTGAGTGTGCACAGGACTGCGCCATATGGTAGTAATCTAATGGACAATTTCAGAATGAAGTTAATTTTACAAAAATATGACGTTTCCACTTTTTTTTTCCAAAATAAATATGCTTCAGTTTATTAAGAGCTGGTGTCAATGCTAAACAAAATACACATCTTCCAGGAAAGAAACATTCTAGTATGCTCTTCTTTGTTACTTCTTCTTTGAATTACTAAAATACAAGTTGGACCTTTTTAAAATACATAATTTTTCTCTCTAATTACATTTTTTTTCTTTGTTTTGTGACCATCATTCTCCTGAAAGACATGAAAAGGAGCAGGAATATAATATATATATTTTGCTGGAGTCTGGCCACATTTGTAGCTGTTTTGTTAAGGGAAAATACTGGACAGTGAAATAAAGAAAAAAATATATTTTCTTTCTAATAAATAAAAATAATTTAGAACGCTAGAGGCTATACATGACTGCTTTGATTATGTTGTTTTATAAATGAAATAGTTTCCAAAAGACATGGAAGCAAATATTAAAGGCAGACAAACAAAGATCTGTCTACTTTGCTTTCTGGCAAACACTTGCCTTTCTTTAACTTTTCCCACCAGTGGTTCGGCATGAAAGAGGAACAAATGTCACATCACCATTCATGAAGTCTGTCAAGTTGTTGTTTTAAAAAAAATAGTTCTGGCCTTCTGTGAGTCAACATTCATCTTCAACTTCTCTGATTGGTGGTATCAAGCTGCTTGTAGACTTATACTGATTGATCTGATTGGCCATGTGTGTACTCATGGGCTTGATTTGAATGTTTCTGGGATAGGCATTATCCGGCTCATCTGTAAACCATTTCTTTTCTGCTAAAGAGCAAAATGGATAGAGAGACAGAACAAGGGAGGAGGAAAAGGAAAAGTTTAATTAGTGCCATGCCAAAAGCAGTTGAGAAAAGTGCAGGGTGCGGGCGGGGGGGAGCAATCAATAGAAAGTGACTTTGAATAATGGCTAGCAGTGAAGTGCTGTAGATTTTATAAACCCAAGAACACTGATTAGAAGAGAGGGTGGAACGTTTGCAGGCTTGAAAGCTAAGGGTTAAAAAGAACTGGCAGGTGACTGACTCATTTGTGGAAGGTGACCAGAGCCTTCAAAGTGGTGTCCGAAGTGCTGCCCTCTGTTTTAATGTGATTAGTGAAATGACTAGTGATTGGCTTTTAGAAAAGCACTACCTGGTTTAAATTTGAACTGAAATGAATTTGCCCAGATACATTTCTCTCAAAGAGTCCCCATTGTGACTTTCTTTGTCAGATACTTTATGAGTGCTTGATTATCTGAACAGTTTTTAATATTTCACAGATGATTTTTAGTACCGTATTTACTCGAGACTAATGCACCACCAAATCTAATGCACCACCAAATCTAATGCACCACCTCAATTTTCAGAACCTTGAAACAAAACAAAAAAGTATTTGCTGGTGAATGTGAATGTGCATCGAATCTAATGTACACCTTAATTTTCACAATGTAATTTAGCCAATAAAGGTGAGCATTAGATTTGAGTAAATACGGTATTAGACAACACACATGTTATTCAATGGCATTAGAAAAATATGTAGTGTTTATTGGGGAATTAATACATGGTGGCTATATCCGATAGCTGACACAGTACAGTGATGATGTGCAACAATACCAGTATCTGACAGCATCTGGTAGAGAATGTATAATGGAATTTAATAGATAGATGACAATTCATGAGACTTGTATTTCATGTCTGCCAAAGTCAAATTAAGAGACACCAACATGTCCAAATCACATACATTTTGAATTTTGAGGTTAAAAATCGGCATTCAAAATGTGGTTTATATTTCAAATGCGAAATGTCAAACTCAGAATCTGAATGGCAAAACTGGAAAATGCAAAATTTCAATTGAATCAGGGCTGGGGCTACTGTATTTCCCAGCGTTTAGTGACAAATAGTTGCTGCTGTCTGTTCCTACATGAGCTCCTTGGTAGCCATCCCAGGCTTTGTTTACCCTGAATACAGTCATGAGTAGCTTGTTCAGCACTGACAAAACCCATCAGGATACCCCCCCCCCTCCTGGTCAAATAACCTATTCTCTAAATAAGTACAAGTTTCTAAAATCTCTATCAGGTTTGAAGGAGATTCTGCTCATATAGTGATGCACACAGAGGGCTCATTCCATGCAATATGGAATTCTGCTTTTTCAACAGTCTCTTCTGTATAATATTAGTGGGACAGTTACTATGTAACTTCATATTTTACTAAATACTGATGTGCAGCTTGGAACTTAGCTAGCCACTTTGTGAATGTTCTGTTGAAATTACTGGCTCAAAAAAGTAGTCAAACGCATTTTAGGGTGCAATCTTACGGTCGCTGGGAGCTACAGGGCCATAGGATAGATCAGAACTACCCCTCCTACTCTGGAGAGCTCTGACGTTGAAAAAGGAGATTAGCAGAGGGATGTTTTGGAGGCGATTTGGGAAGCAGCTTGGATCTGAAGATTCCCAAATGTTTCCTGCCCCTTAACACGCCCCCAAACCAGGAGGAAATCGAGAAATGCTTCTGAGACTGTCTCCTCTCTGCCCCCTTTGCCTCCCATTATTTCCAGTGGGAGGGAAAGAGAGGAAGTTAAGGAAGACTTTATCCGAAGCCTGGAGAGGGATGGAGGATTTTTTTAAAAAGCATTCCTCTGCCCTGCCAGCCTGAGTCCAGCAGAGGGTGTTGGTTCAGCTGCTATTCGTCATTCATCCACACCCCTAAAGAATGGACTGTTAAAATTAATATTTTGTGAGAAAATAATTTTTCATTATGGGGCAGTGGGGGAGGCAGATTACTGTGGGAAAAGGAATGGAACGGGTTTGTGAGATAACATATGTACAAGTGGCAAAGGCCAAAAATTGGCTGCTTTCTCAATTCCTGGAACTGGGGAAATGGGCGGTTAAGGTAGGAGCAACTATTAGAAGGCATGGCTAAGTATCTGTGGGAGGATGGAAGTGAGCCCTACTTTGGTGAGGAGGTGGGTGCCTCTATCCCCTCCACTATGAGGGGATTGTTGCCGCAATGGTCCTTGCCAATGCACCCATCCCCAAAACAAAATTTAACCCATATGGGAGCATCCACACTGTTCCCATTTAGAGGAACTCCTGTTGGGTTCCTTTGGAAACTTTACATAAAGAATTGTGCATGAATAAATTGCCATGATGGTAGTCAGCCCAGTTTAATGATTTATGTATGTGAGGCCCACAGACGCCACTCCTGAACACTGTTGCAGATACATCTTGATATTACTTTGGAACTGAGCATAGTTTCTAGAGAATGTGTGTTATATTTGTTAGGTGTCCAGCTGAAATTTATGTGCTAGAAAATTAGCTGACACGCTGAGGTTTTATTCGCCTAGTGGCTTGTTATGTATAACCTTATGTTGCTTGTAGAATTTTTTTACTTAACAGATTAAAAACGGAAAATATCCTGTTATTTAAAGAAAGGCACATTTTGCCTTTTCTGTCATATATGTGTTCAAGAGTAGGGTATGCTTCCTTTTTAAAAAAAAAGGAAGCATGTATGATTCTGAACCAGGTTCTTCACTCTCTAATTAAGTTTGCTCTGATGTGAACAGATTGGCTGATAGGAATTCATAATGTTAAATCCTGCACAGTGAAGCTAACTGATTGAATGCCTTAAATTATTCTTCCTGACAAAATGATAAAGTTACAGTCTGTTCTTAGATGATCTACAGCTTGCCAGACTCCTACAGCTTCTTTCTATATTCATTTATCTTTTTTGTCAAGCTGGGTTTTATACACACACATATAGCCATAGATCTTTTAAAGTCATCAGAATATCTGAATTGTTAATGAGGCTCTAAGGGAAGGGTTTCTGACGGGCTGGCTTCAGAAAGGTTGTAGGGGGTGGAATTCTGGGAAATGCGTACACATCAAAATAATTTCAGCTCCATTTAAAAACCATTTAGTTCAAGTGTGACACATGAACCATTATGCATTTGTGGAAACCAATTTTGTATGATCTACGATTAAACTAACCTTTCAGAGAGGTGTTAAAATGCACTGGTTCTCATGTTTTAAAAGCCTTGCAAGATCACATAAACAATTTCAAACTAACAGTTTTTCAAATACTTGGTATTTAAAATGATATTGAGAGAAGTTAAGTTTGTGTACTTTTTATCTCCCTCGTTTGTCATTACTTTTCGTCAGATCTGCTGCTTTACAAACGTTGCAGATGGGAGAAAAGCTGGGGCAATTGGTCTGGTCATCAGAGTCTGCTCCCACTCGCTCCCCCCAAAGGGGCAATCAGTTCCTGGACTTTGAAATTTGTATGAAGCATCTATTTGGGCATGTGTTTCCATGTACTGGTGCAGCATGAGCTGCCCGGAAATAGAGGAGTGGTTGCTCTCATGGTCTAAATATGATATGTGTGCGTAATTTTCCTGAGACATTTTGATGGTTGTGTCAAACTCCTGTTTGTTTCCTTTGCAGTTCTTCAAATATTCTCCCAGAGCCTGACCTCACATTTTGGTTGAAGCGAAGTTTGGCAGTAACACTACTACATTTCCAAGAGTTCTGCAAGAAGAAGGGCACAGATAACCAAGCTCAGGTAGGCAAGCTTAGATTATTTTGGAAGGCTCTGCATTCTAGACTTGTGCTGTGAAATTGCCCATTAGTTTGGGGTTCAAATGTGGTTCATGCAAAACCTACATGCAACTTTCTTTTCAGGCTTTTGATATTGGTTGGAGTAAATTACACTTTATTTCCACAGCAATCAAAGGGACTTGAGTTAGTTGTGATCATGACTAATTTGCCTCACTGATTTCAATGGGGTTAAAACTTGATGAACTTACAGTACAATCCTATACATGTCTACACAGAAATAAGCCCCACTGAGTTCAGCAGAGCTCTCTCTCAAGTGAATTGGTATAGGATTGCAGTCTTAGCCTGGGTACAACTGAAAGCAAAACACAATCCATATATGTCCCCCCACTTCAGTCCTTGATGTCACTGGAGGAGATTTAAGTATGGGCTACCATTGGAACTTTACTGTGCTTAACTGTGACTAGATTGTACTCTTGGGGTGGTATTCAACTTTTACTCTTAAGTAGACCTATTGAAATTAATGGACCTAATAGAGTAGATCAACTAGTATTGATAAATATGACCTAAGTAAAACTACGTAACGCCCCCCCCCCAAAAAAAGAAATGTATAGCTAGATGAAGGGGTCGTGTGTACAGAATGCCGCTGGCTGCACAAACTTTCGTGTGGGAGAGAGAAATATATAATCTGCTGCAAATACCTTGCAAGTAACAAGTTTCACAGCAGAATATTTACAATGATAAAAGCAATGTGTGTGTTTGTGGTGGGGTGGATTACCTTGCATGCCTTTTTTCCCCTCCCTCTAAATGGCATATTAAAAGTTCTGCCACCCCCATGCTTGTTTGTTTGGCAGGGAGTATTTTATATGCAGTAGGTGCCAATCAGCTTGCTGGGAAGGCAGAGTGCTCTCATTATATCTGAACTGCTTTCACAATTCCTGACTTGGTTTTCCCTGCAAACATGTTTCATGGCATGAACGATGAGGGGCTGAAATAAATGAAGATGCTCAGCTAAGGTTGTCATCTACATTGCTTCACAGCTCTAGGTTGTTTCTCCTCCTGCACTCCATGTCTCACTTGTAAGGTTTTATGTTCTTGAGTTTTCTGTGGGCCAGATGAGGTGAACATGCAAGCCACATTGCCTGAATTATATGTGTCCGTCTTAATTCATGCATAAGCCAGGGTGTGTAGCTTCAGTTTTAAAGAATTGTGTGGGTGAGGAGAGCTGAAACCTTCCCCTTTACCCAGCTTCCTTATAGGAAGTGATCCTGGTTGAGAAAAAAGGAATGCTTTGCTGGTCCCACACAGAAGGAGGGGATGAGGGTTTCAAAACCCCTCCCCTGGTCACGCATTTGAATGTTCAAATCACATCTTTAACTGTCCTGCTTTACAAAGTAAACAGACATGATTGCCACCATCGCCACTAGTCTAGCCCTGAGCTTGGGAAAAACCATCAAGTTGTAATTGTGGGACTTTCTGACCCAAGATTAGGGCCATATACGTAAAGGTGCATCAGTCAGCTCAGGATCCACAACTAGGCTTGTCCTCAGCATCACTTTGAAAAGATACCTATCCATAATCTGCAAATAATATAGTCTTTGCTCCCCCCCCCCCCCGCCTGCCTTCAAAAGCCATCCGGGATAGCGGGAAGCGCTTCCCTGCTATCCCGGACTGCTTTTAAAATGCTGGCGGTGGGGAGCAAAGCCTTTCGGCCCCCGCCGGCCTTCCTGGACCTCTTCTGAAGGCCGGAGGGGGGGGGGAAAGGCTTTGCTCCCCACCGCTAGCATTTAAAAGAGGTCCCCGGAGATTTCCCTATGGGCTTTCTTCTTGCGAAGCAAGCCCATAGGGAAATTCGTTTTGCGAAGCGCCTCCTAAACGGAAAACCCTTTCGTCTAGCGGGTTTTTCATCTTGCGAGGCCTTCGTCTTGCGGGGCACCACTGTAGATAGATAGATAGATAGATAGATAGATAGATAGATAGATAGATATGATACTATACTATGCTGAACTGTTTAAATGTTCCTTTGATTGTCCTTGAATCTTCCCACCACACTTGCCATTCTCTCCTATCACACAAGTGTGGCGTGCCACACCCTTTGAGAACCACTGGTGTAATGGGACTGTGCCTTTGACCTGATCTCTGTCAGAAGTACTGCAGCATACCAGGATATAGAGAGGCATGGCAGCAGTAATGTTGGGGCAGTGTAAATGCACTGGCATGAGACCACATTGGTTCCACTGGTGGGTTTGCATCGCACCTGCCATGCAGTCACCACCCATCCTGGTCTGCTGCAGCTACTCGGCTGGCCAGAGGTCAGGTGAACAGTGCAGCCCAATAATGTTGTCCCCTGCTTACCAACTTTTTGTATTCACAAGTTTTCCAAATGCAGCTTACAAATGGACACTTTCTTATTACCACCATGCATTTTAACATCGGTTCTAATCTTCCTGCAATCATGGTGCTGGAGCCAGAGCTATACCTCCCACTTACACGAGAGAGGTATCAGACTTTGTTAACGCCAAGGTTTGCTGACACCCCCAAAAACTTTACAGAAAAACCTAAGAGGTTGAACACATCCCTGTCAAACAGCCCCATGATAACTCGGTGGCATGAAATGTTGAATGAATGAAATGAGAGAGCGCGAGAAACAGAACTGGATGGAAGGGAGTCTGGGGTAGAATGTGTGGACCTAGCTATAAAAAGGATAAAAAGAATCATCTCATTGTCCGGATAGATCAATTTCTGGTTCACACTGAAAAGCCATTTTAAAATGTCCTGAGGGATGGAAGTGAGAGCTGCTCATGAAATCAGTAGGGAAAGCAGAAATTTTAATCTAGCTGAAACAAAGTGCAAGTGTGTTCCTCCCCACCAAAACAGGCTGGGGAGGTCTGTGCATACTCAGCGGGCCCAAATGCTCACTAACTGTTGCAGTGCAGAGGGAAACCAGGGAGCCGGGTTAATGGCTCAACCCTCTGAACAGCAGCATTCCGTACAGCAACATTATGTTGCCAGGCTCACTTGTGTACATATTTGTTGAAATAGCAACTTGCACAAAGTGTGAAAGGACATCACTTGTTTGTAATGTATTAAAGTCAATTCATGGCCTAAATCCTCTAAATTCAGAGGGGGATAACTGAAGCATGTAATAGCTCAATAGGATCCCTGCTTTTATATCTTAAAACCAAGTATGTGTCCAGCCCTTACAGTTTTAGTTCAGAGATGTTTGGTGCCTTAGCATTTTGTGCCATTGTGGTTTCAAAATAAAAGCAGTTGGGCGACACATCTGCCTGTCGCAGTTTAGCCATCATTCATGTAAAGAAAAATTGTGGGAATAGGTGTTCGTGTTACTAAAATATGCAAAACAGCTGTGCTCATCAGGCTCATGAAGCGTTCTGCCTTCAGTGGGGAACAAGCTGCCCATTTCTGATCTCAACATAAATGCCCACCCAATCCAGCAAGGGAGATCCATGTGCATAAGCAGGCAGTGGACACTGACCTGGATGTGCACCTGCAACCAGAGGCGGAGCTAGCTGTGCCGGCACCTGGAGCAGCACACATGCTATGCACCTGGGGGCAGGGCTAGCTGCCCAGCGGGGCAGGGGAGCATCCCGGGGGGTCACCACCTGCGACGACTAGTGAGCATCGGGGGGGGGGGCTCTGCCTGCGGTGAGCATCACAGGGGCGTGGGGCAGCAATGTCACCCCTCCAGAGATGACACCCGGGGCCCACTGCAGCCCCTTCCTCTGCCAGTGTGTGCAACCACACTGCACTGTTCATCTGGGCCTCAGTGGACATTGCTGGATGCAACTTTCATTGTGGATGTCCCCATCTTTTAGCACATCTCCACCCCTGCCCTTGGCCACCACTTGCACTTGCCTCCTTGCATGAATAAAGCATGGGGGGGTGGGGTTGTGCGTATAATGTGTCTAGTATTAGAAGTTAGGCACATTCACATAACATTTTCAGCATGAAAAAAGGCTTGAGGACTTCTAAAACGTTCCCCAAATGTTCTTGCATGCTTACTGTTCCTTTTATTTGTCTTTTCCCACTGGTTTGAAGCAGCTTCATAGAGTCATCTGGCTGCTGCTGCAGTGCCACTCATTTTTTTAAAAATCTTTCTCTCCTCGCCATCACCAAAACAAGCAAGTCAACCTCAGTGAGCTTGCTCGCTGGTGATGGGAGTTTTTAATGGTGCTGCAGTAGCAGCAGCTAATCAAGGCTGTGAAGATGCTTCCAGTTGCCACCCTCCCTGGAGAGAGGAGCCTATATGGAAAGTGGCTTTTGTCCCCTTTGAGCCCCAAAAATAACTATGGAGGATACCAGGGACTGTGCTAAACTGTTTTGGTTAACGTCATGGGAAAGAGTGTGACCCGGGGTTCAATAAATGCCCCATGTCAGCCACAAATCCCATCTCTGTATCACTGCAAATTCTTAATACCCTTTGTAATTTGTACACTGTAACCTGCAAATTTGCTAAGCCAGGGCACCTGGAATTATAGTCCAAATTAATTGAAGGGATACCTGTAGGATGTAGTACCATTTCAAATGGGAGATGGCAGGGACAGGAGGGAATAATAAGCGCATTATTTGGTGTGTGTTTCTCATATAATTTTCACATCTGTTTTTATGTTACAAAGCCTTACGTGCTTCAACACTTTATAAACACCTGGACCTTTATTCAAAGACAATGTTTTCCAAATGAGTAAACAAACCAACAAACAACCCCATGCACACTATCTCTACTAAGTGAATCTACTTGTATATTGAAAGCAGTGTAAAAATGGGTAGTGATTTAGGGCACAATTCAGCAAGCAAAGTGGGCGAATACTATTCCAGTGAATGTATGGTGTTCCTGTGCTGGATCTTGTTAAAAGAATGGAAAGGCCCTACAGCAGCAGTATTTGCTGAATTGAGCTCCTTAGAGGCCCAATTTAAGCAAGGCTTTCATTGATAATTTTGTGTCATGCAGAACATTTTCTGGTCTTTCCCCCCTTTTCTTTCTTTCTCTAATACAAACACATAATCTACAATGGTCTCCATTTTAGATATACGGTTATGCATTTCCTCAGACACATTCGTTGCTGCGTCAAATTCATGGGACAACTGCTTTTATATTGACATCCCTTCCATTGTTGGAGGAACCAGGTTGTAGCATTAACAGAAAAGCAGGTCTGATGGCAAAGCAGCATATGGAATCCCCACCCGCAATCCCTAAATAAATTAGTAACATAATATCAAGTCAATATTCACCACTAGAAATGGGGAGAGGGGGAAGAATGGTGGTGAATGTATACTGGGTGACAGAAGTGGGGAGATAGAGTGACAAGACAAGATGGCACCACAGGAAAAACAAAAAACAATAAAACAGTTTCACCAAGTGAGCACCTAGTTGTTCAGTTGTGGGGGACACGTGCAGTTGGAAATGAAATGCAAGCAGGTGATAGGGTAGAGAGAAAAAATCACAAATGAGAGTTGAGCAACAGCAGCAGCAACAACAGCCAGTTTACTTTGGGTTTAGAAACAAAGCCAAATAAATAAATAAAATTAAAATAGACATTACAACAAATCTGAAATTAAAAAAAAAAAACTGAATCAAGTTTGGTAACGTGGTTTTTAATGTGTCACAAGTTTCCACAAGGACAAAGTTATAGAAGGAAACCCCACAGCAGTTTTCTAGCTCATGCAGAACCATCAATTGTCATACCTTGGCCCATCCTATTCATCCTTGTCGCACTTTAGAAAGAGAAGTAAGCTATGTAAGTTTTACAACGCCTTTAAACTGTCACGCGTCCCATTGAGCACTTTAACTGGCACATCCTTGGTGTGTGTTAGAGAATGCCTGGTGGCAAAGATCAGGACCTTCTTTTGCAAAACTGTGCAAATTTATCTTTAGGGTCCCACACAATGAGTTGGCAGTACTGCTTTGGTCTTACGGGGCAGAGGGTGAGTGGTTGATGGGGGTAGGGACAATAATAGTCTGAAACGTTTTCCAGTAATGCCAACTTGCAGTCACCCCTCAGTATGTAAGACTGGGAATTCCCAATCAGGATTACAAGTAAGGCGGAAAGGCTTTAGGCATTGCACCAAACCAGAGGTTGTCAGTAAAAGTGCTTGGCTTCATTGTCAATTCACACAGCAAGCTTCTATAATCGTCATGCTTTCCGGAGGAGGAGAAGGGAGGGGAAATATCTATATAGCAACTCCCCGCATCCCCAATATACTTTCTAAAACATAAAGCACATGCCAGGCAACCAGCTAGCTACTATTTCTATAAAGGGAAGGGGTAGGACAGAGGAATAGGGAGCAAGGAGGTGCAGTTGCAAGGAATTAGTCTTCTGCAATGGATAAATAAGGTGGTGCAGGGCTCCAAGGTGCAAGCCAGATAGTTTAGAAACATGTTCTGTGAACATTCAATCCTGACTCCATTCCTGTGAACCACATTTAATTCTCTGCAATGTTGTTAGCTTGGCCAGTGTCTTGCTGAACTACATTATTTATGCACGTTTTTTTCTGAAACTAATGACTAGGTCTTACTGACAAGTAAATGGGTTAGGCACTAGATATGAGCTACTGATTAGCACAGAGGGTTGCAAGATGTCCTTTCAGAGAGCTTCTTGACTGTACAGCGATTCCCCCCAAATGTTCACTGAGTACAAAAGCAGACATATATTGGGGCGGCTCTGTGCAGGATTGTTTCTTCACATACAACCTGCCAATTTATGGTGTGAGAACACACCACAAATCCCTCAAGTAGCCCTGCCTGCATTACAGCTGGTAAGTGAGAAGAAATCCCTGAAGCCTCAGCAGGGCCCAGAAAGTATGGGGATGATACCATCATGGAGCCTTCCCTGAATGGACAAAAGAATTTTTTTGGTGCTGGAAGGCCATGTTAACAGGGCTATTCCCAGTCATAAGCATGTCTGCTGCTCTAGGAGCAGATTGTTGTTGTTGTTTATTAAAAAAAAATGCATATATTTTTGAGGGAGTGCAAGAGAGACAGAGAGAAGCAAATTTCTAGTTTCAGTCCAGAAACAATTGTTCCTCACTACTTTGGGAAACTCTGGCTTACTAGTTCTAAAGCAGTGGAATCTTGCAACCCCGATTGAAGGAGTTAGCAATAGGCACTAATGCAAGGCAATCTGTTTTGTACGTTCTTTAAATCCTTTCAGGGATTTAAAGGGTATGTTGCCATTAAGTTCAGCAGGTGCTATGCAACAGCTATATTATTATTTACCTTGGCTAAACCCATCAACCTAAAGCATGACCCCAGATTTTCCTGTTCATGTGTATGCAAGTTCTTTCTGGAGGTTTTAATAGCACACAATTAAGCTATCAGAATGGGAAGGGAGTGCGCTGATAATAAGAGTTTATTGATACGTAAAGTTACTTGCTCTTTTCTGAATAAAATGAGCATGAGCGTTTGCCATAGCGGGGAGGATTTATACCCCATTTATTCTGTACATAAGGTGACTAATTCCCCTTTTAATAGATATAAAAGTCTCAGGGAGGAAGATTCTAATAAGCTGTATTCTGTATTTATGATACACATGGCTTTTCTTCCCAAATGTCAAAAGTAAGAGGAAATAGAGTTATTCATGTGGCAGTATAGACAAAAATTAATATGCAATTAGAACATTGTTTTAAAAAGTGGGGGAGGTTAAATAATTAGAACTGAAGAACTACAGGCCTAGTTATTTTTTTAGTATTTTCCTATTAATGTGAAAAAGGCACTCTCTCTATATATTTTAACAGTCCTATGTGCAAGAAACATCCTGATATTACTTTGGTATAAAAGCAGGTGCAGCAAAAGTCTATAAAATAGTGTGAGGCTGTTTCAGCACAAAAGACTGACCCCCACCCCTACAGCACATTTATCTGAGGCTTAGAAAAGTAACCAATTTGGGGTTGAATTTCATGTGTGTGAATTATTTTACGCAAGTGCTCCTTTTACCACACCAGCCTTGCATTAGATAACTTTCTGTAGCTGACACCACAAAGTCAGTAGTCACACTACATGTGGTTTAATCTCTGTTAGAACAGTTATGGTGAGGGGTTCTTAGCATCTGCTCTTAACTTCCCCCCCCCCCACCTGCTCTGCGTCATAAATAATGTTTGGTCTGCCTGTTTCGTTGCTGTTGTGCTTAAGGGTTTTATGGTATTGAAATAAAAAATGACAACCACATGCACACTGTTATACATATGCAAAATATGTGTATAAAAATGGGAACTCCACAGGGGAGGGCTGGGGAGAAGAGGGAAAGCTACTATTGGACACACCAATTGGGAGGGTATGGGTGGTGGATACAGCTTCACACACGGTGGGAGTGGGTACACGTATCAAAGTCTATCTTCCTGCACGTACTTCTGCTTTTCCCGGGAGTCCCTGGTCTTAGTTCGATTCTGTCGGTTTGCGGTTGCTGGGATAGAATGAACCGATGAGCTTTTCTTGCTAGACGTATAGGAGGAATGGGAAGAATGGGAGAGACTAGCCCGGGACTGGCCAGCATTGTGGTCGTACTGCATCAAACAGAAGATCCAGTCTGTCGGCACAAGCTCAAACTCATAAGGTGGGTTGGCTATAACAAAACTGAAAAAGAAAAGAACAGCCTTCTTACTTCATTTCCATGAGATTTCCATGCTCTACACAAATAATATCAATTTCATTGTTCTGCATGGGACAATGACAATAAAGATATTGTATATCGTATATCGTAATATCATCAGCTTGATATTTTCACGCTCAAAGGGATGGAGATAGCTTCTATTGTACAGTCATTGCATAGGTATCTGATAAAGGTTGCAGTAGTGTTGTGGGGAGCTGCTTTTTCATGCATCCATCCCACAGCACTACAGTAAAGGTTCCCAACAACATGTGTGAGGGCCTTGACTTTGAAATGTACTGCTGGCGGAATCCATAGAAGAAATAAGCGTTTTCAGGGTAGTGGTGGTGGTTCAGCAAATCTCGTGAGTTATATGTGTCAGTCGGAATTTGAAGCGAGTTCATAGAAGCCTCCCCAAGGCGAGACATCCAAGATGCTTCAAGAGATGCCCCAAGATTTTCAATGAACCTGTTGTAATTTCTCTGTAGCTTTCTGCACATCTCTCACCACCAAATAATGCAAGATCCTCCCATCTTAATGCATTCAGGGAACGGATATTTGCATCAGCACAAGAGACAGAAAACAGCTGAGGCCATTTTCAGTTCAAAGGGTGAGCATCACTGAGATGGCCAGGTTTGGGAAAAGGTGTCTTACTATCCCTGCAGCCATGTCTGTAGGAAACAGATCCAAAAGCTGATAGGCAGGTGAGGAGAATATTATAAAGTAAGAAAAGTGGGCTGAACAAGTCACTTTGTCTTGGAAGCAGTTGCCTGTAATACACTAATGTGTGTGGCAGCCCCCCTTGCTGGAATATGCTCTGCCACAGTAGACAGGTTGGGGAAGACAGCTTGTCCTGCAATCTGTGACTCTTTTGATGAGTTCAGTTCAGATATTTTTTGTTGTTTGCCTCTGAACCCTATCTGCTGTAAGTCATACCTCCAGTCTTCCCTTCCCCCTAATTTCCTTCGCCCATTTCTCTTCCTTGACCCTCTTTCCATACTATTGCTATATCTCATTTGCTAACCTGAGAATTGCAGGGGCTTTAAATCCTGTGCCTACTTTGGAGGCAAAACAATTGTTAAGAGGGAAACAGAATGGGGAAATCTTGTATGTGTTTGCTCACCAGTGGTGTTTGTTCATTTACTTTATCTATTTAAACTACCCATATCTCGTGTTTCTACCCAACAAACGTACAACATTCAAATGTTGAGAATATCAGCTACAGCCATGTCAGGAATTTAACAGTAATAATTGTGTAGTTTTTTTTAAAGTTATCCTCCCATTTCAAAAGCCCAGAGAAACAAAATAAGTTTTACCTGTTGCTGGAAAAGGAGAAACACATGAGCTTCGGGGAGGGGGGAGAGAGAATTCTAGAGATAGGACATCACCACAGAAAATGCACGGGGGCATCTAAAGCTGGGCTTTTGATGACACTCTCAGCACACAGACAGGTTCAAATGAGAGAAGGTACGACTTCAGATATCTCAGTCACCTTTGCAACTTTGGACTAATTGCTTCGGGTTATTTGGAATGAGGAAGGGAATATATTTTCTACATCTTCTAAAAAAACACGTGGCTTATTAACAGTTAGCTCAGTAGTGAAGTATTCTGGTACATTGTGATCAACTGGTGACAGTTTCTTAGTTATTTATTTGTAGTTCAAAATCAGCTTGTTATACTAGAACATTAGGGAAAAAATGGAGCTGCTAAAATAATACCCTTTAGGCTTTCAAGTTATCCAGTGTACTTCCTCAGGTTTGATATGGGGGGGGGGGGAGTGTGTGAACCCAAGAATGGTTTAATCTTTGCCCATATATTTTTTTCTCTCTTAAGACGACTGAAGGAGTACTTTTATGCAGGGCTATCCTCTGCGTTAGGGATGTGGGTGGCGCTGTGGGTTAAACCACAGAGCCTAGGACTTGCTGATCAGAAGGTCGGTGGTTCGAATCCCCGCGACGGGGTGAGCTCCCGTTGTTCGGCCCCTGCTCCTGCCAACCTAGCAGTTCGAAAGCACCTCAAAGTGCAAGTAGATAAATAGGTACCGCTCTGGCGGGAAGGTAAACGGTGTTTCCGTGCGCTGCTCTGGTTCGCCAGAAGTGGCTTAGTCATGCTGGCCACATGACCCGGAAGCTGTACGCCGGCTCTCTCGGCCAATAAAGCGAGATGAGCACCACAACCCCAGAGTTGGTCACGACTGGACCTAATGGGCAGGGGTCCCTTTACCTTTATCTTCTGCGTTAGGGGGTCTCTTGATAAACATGGAAGTTCACTATACTGTATTCAGGAAATGATCAGTGGTAGTGAACTCATATAGCGAAAAAAACACAGGATGCTTCATACTTACAAAATGGGCTTAAACTCAGTGAAGCTTACTACTTCGAAAGAAGCATGCAGTAGCATATGCACAAATACTTCTACCACCTTGGTGCTGTGGTGAAGTTTACAGGGACAGTGAAAAACAGCAATAATGATAATGGCTGGCCAAGAGGCTTAAGTTTATACATACCGCTTAGTGCATTGGCTAGGCGTGCTTTGGTTGAAATCTCTCAATCGGTATATTCCAAAGCAAAGCATATTGTATGTTTTCAAAGCTTTACAAAACAAATCTCCATAACAACCACCGTCCTAGGAGACAAAAAGGGGAAGAAAGGAATTAAGAGGTTGTTCTTCACTTCCTTCCCACCCCCCACCCTTCAGCCTCCTTTGCAACAGTGATAATGAAAGGATGTATGGAGGGGGATATTTTTTAAGTTCGTAGTTCTGTGCCAAGGGGACAAGGTGTGAGGCAATCTGTTGTTTACTTGTCACGAGTGAGAAACAATTAGTCAAGGAGCTGTCTAATTTAAATATTTAATCTTGAAACCAGCTAATAAATGTGTGCATGGGAATGTGTCCGAACCCAGTGATTGTATCCCCCCCCCAAAAAAAACCCCTCACAAAAACCCCAACCTGAACTGGGAACAGTGACTGACTCTTATTTTAATTGAACATGTAAGCTTGGGGCCCAGAGAACAGCTATTCCACAAATTAAGAGCAATGTAGTCTGAACTACTGGATGATTAAGAAGGTGTGACTTTTCCTAACTTGCTCCGGTCTTGCAAATTACTGTGTCATATGGCTCAGTTTATTTAACTATGTTGTCAATTTTCACCAAGATAGTTTGGATTTCACTGGGGAGATTAACACTTAGTAGGTAAGAATCCCCCCCTTTCTTTAGCCCTGAAAAAAATGGAAATTAGAGAAGGTGAGGATGTGTTTGTCTGTAACTGAAGTTGCCACCTATCAAAATTGTCTTTTGTCTCCAAGCCAAGCATTTGTTTTGATTAGGGGACTCAACTGGCATTCAGTATGGCAGATATAGAAACTGTTTCATATATATGACGAATCAAACTTCCAGCTTCAGTATCATCTGTATAAGTAACAGCAGTATGTGACCCCCACTTACTGCGAGAACCATGGGGGGTAGTCAAAACTGGTATTTCACAAGGATCCAATTTGTGCAAAGGGGCAGCAGGGTTGCGCATGTGCTTCCCATCTCACATAGGATGTGCATGGGCATTTGTGTAATCCCATTTGCGGGATTATCCCTTCTACAAATTAGGTGTCATCACCTCAAGCTCAGAGGAGGAGTCAGCCAAGTCCAGAGCTGCTATGCTACCAACTGGGGAATTGGATCAGGCTCTGGATGTTGGGGCTTCAGAGCCAACAGTGCTTGACTTGTCAGAGCAATCAAGCACTTCCCATGCTACCCCATCTGCCCAACTGGTGGTGAAAGAGACCTAGCAGGCCTAAGTTCACCTCTGGCCTTTGTTGAACCAAGTATGGAGTGACTTGTGGTGCTCCAGCCACTGGCCTGCCTTGTCCCTGTGGGTACCTGATTAAGATGGGTCAGAACAATAAGGGGAGGGAGAATCAAGTGAATGCCCATTGGGGTTAGACATACTTAATCTGTTTGATGTTATTCTATATGTACATGGCTTCATTTTCTACACTGGGAGTTCAATGTTTGAACTGATGGAGAAACCCTGTGTCTAAGATTATGCTGTCCTTGTTTATATTTACAGCCTGCCCGGGTAAAGAAATCTTGAAGAAGATGGAGATGCCTAACTCTCACGGAGGTCGGGTTTGAACCACATCAGATACAGATGGGGAGCTCTTATGGAAGAATATAAAGCCATGTATAAAGCACATAAAGAATTGACAGGTCAGTGAGTCCTTTCTCCTCAACATTTGTTTTCTGTTTTTTATATAAAGGGCCATTCAGCCACACTGAACTACTGGCACGGTTACAGCCCAGTTCACGTTTATCACCACTGCCAACCCTAGTTCCAGTTTAAATTTCTTTGACCACAAGGAGGGCTAGTCTGGTTAGAGGGATGACTCCTTCCCCTTGAAGAGAAGGCCTAAGGATGGAGAGGAACCTGCCTGAATCCTCCAGTAGGAGGCATCCATTCTAGGAAGAAATAATAGCTCAGTCAGTAGAGGACAAGACTCTTAATCTGAGGGTTGTAGGTTTGAGCCCCACACTGGGCAAAAGATTCCAGGGTTGGAATACATGACCATCGTGGTCCCTTCCAACGCGGTGATTCTATAAAAATCTCCCACTTGGATATGGCAAATTGTAACAGCAACAATATAGCAAACAGCAATAGAAAAATAGGAATTTACCCAAGCCAGAGCAGATGGGACAACTAGAAACCTCCCCACAGAACCATGTTTAATAAGGTAACTACAAGGAAGGTAAAATAGGGCTGGGGTGTGTGTGTGTGTGTGTGTGTGTGTGCCTACCTTGTGGAGGACATTGCCTAATGATGGTGCCACATCTAACAAGGTCCCTGGGCTACTCCACTATTCCCTTGCTATGTCAGGTTGCACTTGGAAGCCAGCAGCCAAGGTACATAAGTGAAGAGCTCTTCTTTGCTGCCATTAACAGTTGGAAGGGGGGTGTTTGGGTATTTTGCCCAGGTTCCAGCTAATTTGGACAACATTTCCTGTGATGCAGGCTGGATGATGTTGGGTTTTCAGCATTGTGGTGTATCACCAGTAGGCCTGGGCAATATATCGCCCAGGACTGGCATGAGGAGCAGATTACGATGGCGGTATCTCTCAGTGGTATATCGCTGGTGAAACCACCACTGCTCCTGACTGAGGCCCTCTGCTAGCAGTGTCCACTGGAGGGAGTCAAGAGTTCCCTCCTCCAGCGGGCTCTTCTATCAGAGGGACTCAGGGGTGGTGGCGGTTTCACCAGCGATACACCACTGAGAGATAGCGCCATCCCACTCTGCCGTCATATGACGCAGAGGGAGAAACAAGCTGGATTGGTGAGGTGCTGATACAGCTTGTTCTTCCTTCTGCATCTTTAAACTGCTCGACTGAG
Source organism: Podarcis gaigeae (assembly GCF_964106915.1). NCBI lineage: Eukaryota > Metazoa > Chordata > Lepidosauria > Squamata > Lacertidae > Podarcis > Podarcis gaigeae. The sequence goes on from NC_139681.1 coordinate 18,539,990, forward strand.
GAGTGTGCAGCTGCCTTGCCTCAGCCGAGCAGTTAAAGGAGCCCTGATGCTCCTGGGAGAGCACCAGGGCTGTCTCACCTAGTGTGGGGGAACCTTCCTTTTTTAAAAATAAATCTCTGTTTTAAACAACCTTAAGATATCAATGACTTCCCTTCCTCTCTTTCCATGGTTCATTTTGCACAATATAAATCCCTGCATATTTTTATTACATCCATCAAAACTTATTTACACTGTTGAATTTATCTTAATGCTGCCCACGTTTTCAAACACAATTTTCCTCCATATATTCAATAAACATTTTCCAATCTCCTTTAAATATATGTTCTTCTTGTTCTCTTATTCTATATGTTAGAACCTTCCTCTTCCTCAGCTAAGCTGTGTTGTCCCAGCCCGTGAACGCCTGAGCTCCCACAGTGAGAGTTGCAGCAATTTCACTTGGTGCCTTGTGGGCCAGTGCAGCTTTTTTTTTTCAACATCACGATATATTGCCAAACTGTGATGTTTGGCAATACACTGCAATGGCGATTCACTTTCAAGCTGCATTGGCCCCAGCTGGTGAGGCGCAGGGTGAAACTGCCTCAGCTCTCACTGCGGGAGCTGAGGCGCATTCACTCAAGTGCCTTGTGGGCTGGGGTCAATGCAGCTGCCCCCAGCCTGTGGCAGGGGTCCTTGGCATGGGGGGCTGCCCGCTTGCCTTCCACTCCCCAAATATGGACCAGGTGACAGTAGTGTTTAACTGCCTTCACCCATACAAGCATGCTGCCTCTTTCCCCGGGGTGGTTGTTCACCCCAGGAGGAAAGACAAAGTCCATCCTCCTGGGTGAAGTCTGCAAGGCAGGGGCTGTCTTAGGTCAGGATGGTGGGCTCCGTTTTTCTGGGAGGAAAGATGCAGCCCACCCTCCCGGACAAAGCCAGCCAGGCCCTAGCCAAGTTAGGCTGCTTCTGCACGAGCTGGAGGTGTAAACGTCTCCATTGAGGGGCATGCAGCTGCGCCCCCCCTCAATTGAAAATTGTCACAGAGCCTGCACCTCCCCAGCTAAACAACCACAAACCCGTTCCTACTTGTGTATGAGCAGGAACTGGGAAGAGGGAGAGCACATTAATGGAGACCCCACTGCGCTGCTGGCTCATGTGAGCCAGTGGCTTGTCAGGCGCTTTGTAAAACAGCTTGGCTGAGGCGAGGGCCCACTGTGGCGGTATGAGGGCAGAGTGCGGTGGCAGTTTCACTCAGTGGTATATCGCTGGTGAAACCACCACCATTCCTGACTTCCTTTGCCTCCAGCGCCTGGCTCCCCTTGTTTCTCCCTCAGCTGGGCGCTGGAGGCAGAGGGACACAGTGGCGGTTTCACGAGCAATATATCCCTGAGTGAAACTGCCATTGCACTCTGCTGCTCCCTCATACCAGTCCTGGCCAATATTATCAATATATCGCCCAGGACTGGTATGAGGGGGCAGAGCGCAATGCAGATCTAATTCAGAAGAGGGTTTGCCGGGAGTGGGGGACGAGGAATGGTGATTATGTCAGGGGACAGCTGGAAAATATCTGGGAGACGGGTTAAGTCTTCCAGCTGCCAATTCTCAGATCACTGCAGCGAACAACCCCAAAATTCAACAGCTCTGAGTGGGATACTCAAAGAAAGGTAACACTGCCTTTAGAGATTACGCATCTTCTCTGCTGAGGACAAGACAAAGGCAGCTACAGAATAGCTCCTGGACTTTTCCTTTTGCTGTCCTGGTCTTACCCCAAGGTCTGCAAAAGGCCCATCTAGCAGTGCCAGCTGCGCCACCCGACACCTGTCCCTGTTTGCAAGCGTCTGGGGTGTGCTGTAGCCGCCTCTCAGCGCGTTCTCCTCCGCAATCAGCGACTCCAGCTCTGGCGTGGCTCCTCCTGTTACCAGTGTACGTATCAGCGTGAGAATATTGTCATTGAAGTATGTCTGTGGAGATAAAAGAAAGCTCTTCAAGCAAACACCATTAAAGTCACAACTGAAGACATCCAAATTACAACTTTTCTGGGTTTCTGCTGTTTAAAGTTCTTGGCTTGTCGCTTCAAATAATTTCTCATCGGAAGTGAAAAGACAGCAGCCCCCAATTACTCTATTTTCTTCTGTCCCATTAGGCTTCTGCTCGATCCCCCTCCCTTTATTTTATTTTTTTTAAAATCTAACTCAGGACTGATTTTTATTAAAGAACAAAAATGTAAATCATTTATGTTTCCTATAATTGGTGTTAGTGGTGAAGCAATGACTGCCTTCCTTCTCATTGCCTTCATGTCTAATAACAGCCTTTAGGACATGTAATTGTAAAAATCCAGACCACATTTAAAGCTTACACAGGCTAGATTGCCTTTTTATACTTGTCACCAATCCATTGGGGAGCCGCCTCTGTGCTTCGGGTGTCATTACTTATTACTGTTGCTGGACTCGAGCTGTCTTCCTGCTGTATTGTACTAAACATCTTATTACGAGACTTGACAGTGTTCAGACACAAGCATGTATCAATTAAACATTTTGAGTTCATTCCAGATAAATGTATGATGAGTTTAGGGTCCTGCTGGTCCTTTTAAAAAACTCTAGGGTATGGGGTAAGTGTAGTTTATTAGGGAAGATTTTCTCCACAGTGACATTTTGCCAGCATCAGTAGCTGCTCTGGTCTCTCAGGCAAAACAATGGGCATTTTAAATATTAATTAGACGCCAGCGGAAGGAAGTTCATTTAAAAGTGCACATGTCGAGTTGCAAGAGGCTTCCTTAAGTAGCTGCAGTCTATGGCTGGTGGAGGACAGTATTTTATTTTATTTTTAAAGAGGATTATCTCTAATCCTAACAAGGACTGCTGTATTGGTCACATATATGGCAATCGCTTCAGATTTTGCTTCAGGAAAAATTGGATGGCAACCCAGGAAAAACTCCTACAGCACAATCCTATACATGTCTGCTTACTACTGTAAGCAAATCAATGGTGCCTTAGCATTCCTCAAATTACTCATATGGGAAGAATCCTCCAATTGTGCTTAGCAGGCACATTTCTGTTAACAGCTCTACTCCACTGGCTTGGATGATAATATCCTTTTAGATTCAAATAACATCTTTAGAGATATAAACATTTCTGAATCCTCCCAGTTACAAAAACTGCAATCAGGGCATTGAAACATTTTTGAGGTGTTACCATCTGAGAAAGATCTTTGAAACAGGACCTTATCTAGAAGCCTGTCTGCTGTCAGCTGCTTAGAGCATTCTTCAGCGAAATAATAATTATTTTTGTGATATATAGTTTTGGGATTTTTTAAAGCCTTGCTGAAATGCTCATTTTGCAATTGTGATATTTTATCTACTTGGTTGTGAACTCATGATTATCAATATATTGTTGTTGCAGTCCTATGGCTTTTGTTTCAGCACTTTCTGTGGTTGCTAGGGAAACCAGATTCAACAGAGGGCGGGGCGCTTGCACCTCTGAATGGCCATGAGTTACAGAAGCCCCGTTCCTCTTGGCCTCTGGTCGCACTATGGACAGCAAGGCTGCTGCTTTCGGATAAGAAGATGGTTGCTGGTTTGAGTTTCAACAGGAAGGGATTAGAGTTAGCATCACAGAGACCTCACACTGTTCTGAAAAGATGCTCTTTCCAGAACCAGGTTGAGTATTTTAATATCCACAGAGCTATACCTGCTACTTATTCTACTGTGGCTTGGACTCCTGCATATTTAACAGTTGGTAGAAGTAGGAAAAGTTGCATCTGTCTAAATTCCTGGAATTGCATGGACTGAATTTCAATGGATATGTTTGGTAACCCTGTTTTTTCTTTGAGGGTGTAGCAGCTAATCTTTAGCTCTTAGATTACTACAACTACTACTAAAATAACAGAGGAAAATCTTGTGGCAGCTTCAAACATCCTAAATAACATTTTACTATGTAGTAAGGACTTTGGACATGAAACATAAGGAAAAATTAACTAGAAAACTATTTTCTGATCGATCCATGAAAGAGGTAATGCAATCTGAATTTGCTACTCGCAGTAGGAAAAAAATCTGAATGCATTTAGAAAGGTGATTAAGTTTAGAGGAATCCTTTTAGGCCAAATTCCTGCTGTTGGCTGTGTAGCAATCAAGGGTAAAGACCTTTTAATTTGCAACCACAGTTGCTAACTAGAAAATCATGTGAGTCTATCTGCAATTGTTCCAGCATGAGGGACAAAGGTAAGCACAACCCTGGCTTACTATAACCTGGGCAAAAGATAGGTCTCTATATTTGAGCTTGCAGTGCCACCTAGCCCTTTTTTCTGCATTCCATCAAAACTGTTTTGAAAGAGCACAACTATTTGGGGCCTGCTTTGTAAAATCCCCCCTCCCTTTGAAAAGTAAAATAATCACACAACATCTTATGGTTCACCATTAATGCTGTCATGCTTCTTAAACTAATTGGTCTCTTACAGAAAATTTAACTGAAAATTAACAGAGCTCTTTAATACATTCTAACAGCATTTTGCCTTTCATTTATAATTATTCTAAAACTATCATTTTCTGTGTCAAGGCTGCCACATTTAAAATATTTGCTAGTTTGCATAGAGTAGCTTAAAGAAAAACTCCAGTGCTGGAGTATTTGTTTTTTGTCAGTATTACAGAAATGCATTTTTATTTGTATAGTTTATTTAAAATATAATGGATCTCCAAATGCTGACAGTCTTGAACTGAAGTCATTATCTTAAAGCTAGTGATGTTACAGGGAGTGAACCCTAAACAGAGCAGAAATAATCTAATGTATTTATCTGATAAATCTACCAAACAGATTTGTACAGAATTGCATGATTTAATCATAAGATAAACCAAGAGAGTAGTTTATCACCTGATAATATTTCTGAACAGCAGGAAAGTATAAGACTTGTGTTATATTTTATTTAACAAAAATTGCATACCACTTGATTGTAAGGAAACCTCTAAGCGCTTTACAAAAATAATCATTGTGGCTGTCAACCAATATTAAAAAAAAGAAAATTTTATTAGATGGATTGCCTTGTTTTTGACTAATTGACTAAAGTAAAACACTGTATTTACACAAATCTAATGCACACCTCAATTTTCAAAACCTTGAAACCAAAGATGTATTTGCTGCTGGCTGTAAATGCGCCATCAAATCTAATGCGCACCCTCATTTTTGCTGCTTAATTTGGTCAAAAAAGGTGCTCGTTGCACAGTAAAGCCACATATTGCAAAATCTAAACATCCACAACTTCAAGGACTGTGAATGAAAGGATAGCTTTACTCTTAAATGTGATAACTTACCTCATTAGGGAACTGCTTACTTCCTCAGCTGTGTTTCTTATGAGGCCCGTACTTGGCTATATCCCTGCACAACTCCTTGGCTGGATGGCTGGCTTCTGCATACCTGCTTCTTACCTGCATTCATTTTAGGTGACTATCTGTAGCCATATAGGAACATCCTTGCATTTTGGACAGGATTCTTTAAAGGGATGGGGGAGGTCCAAAACAGCGTACAGAATGAGTCCCTGTGTCTTATCACTACTGCAGCCATTTGTTCCTACAGTAGCAGTAGCAGTTCCAGGCCTGTTGTGCATGCAACATTTATTCTCCATCCTGGATGTAGGCTGCACACGTGAGCTGAGACAACATTTGAATTACACAGCATGGAGCAAAATTAGAGGTGGGTGTTTTCAACCATGCAACTAGTTGTGGGCTGAAGGACAGAGGCTTAGCTTAATGTCACAAGGACACTTGAGCAACCTATTCTCAGACCACCTTGCTTGTTTGTCCCCACTGTAGTTCTTAAGGCAAATGAGGCACTGGGAGATGTTTCCCCAGCTGAAAAGCTGTGTTTTCTCTACAACCTATGAGCCACTGGTTTCTGACTGTACTACTTCTACCAGCGCTGATCGAAAAGTTAAGGATGTACAGGCAGAGACGTACAAGGTCAGGTAAAAGGAGCAGTCTGTTTTCCAACAGAGCTGTGGTCAAAATGGCAGGTTTCAACCATCTGTGTAATGAGGAAATAGAAAACACTGGATACTTACTGCGCTCATGAGAGAATCCAGCACGCTGACTGCAAATGCAGTTCCACACGCAAAAGGTTGTGTGAGATACAGTTCTGTATCAGGGTCGTCGTCATCATCTTGGTCCAGAAACTGAACATTTGAATCATTCACTAAAAAGATAATGGTTAACAAATAAATAAACCAGCAGAAGACCTTGTCATGCTACATGTGTCCGGGTGTGTGTGTGTGTGTGTCCCCAGAAACATAGGTGAATGGTGAGAATGGAGTTTAAATGGCTGTTTGAAATGAGTGTTGGGAGAGGAAACAAATAAACAAACACCAGCTGATCGTTATGAAATGTGAATGTCCCAAAAGGTGAAATAACTTTCTCATATGAGGAGTTTCTTGGTATCATCAGGAGCACAACCAAGATTGCCTTGTCAGTAGGAGGGAACAACTCCATTACACAATAGAAATCACACAAAATACTGTTTCAGCTCAAAGACAAGTAAAGGCCCAGATGGCTTCCTATAACAGACCTGGTGTGGCACATTTGAGGAATTTCACCTGAAATTAAACCATATCTGAAAAAAATAGGATCAGTGTGAGGAAGATTTGCTTTATTTATTTAATAGATTTATAAACCACTTCATGACCAGAGGCCATCAAAGCAGAGTGCAAGTGGTTTGTTTTGGTTTGTTTGTTTAGTTTGTTTGTTTGTTTGTTTTTTAAAAAAGATGGTCAGAAAGGAATAGAGACAGTGTCCTGGACCCATATTCTCTGGTCCTAATATTATACAACAGAAACGCTACAGTGTGTTTTACATGCCTTATTATGAGCACTCCCTTTTCCCAGGCAAATTTTGGCCACAACATGTGTGAGCCTAGTTCACACTAAAAGGATGAATGTGAGGCTGCAGTTGGGAATTGACATTCTCCATTTATAAAAATCCCCCTGTGTCTTATAGTCAATGAATAACAAAATTGCTTTGTTTAACATTCTTTTCTTCTTCTTTTTGAAGCAAATGTCTATTTGAGAGAGTACATTCCGCTTCAAAAATGGACCTTTGGGGAAGACAAGAGTCTGTTTTCAAATGCTAAATTAAACCAAGGCACAATCTTCAGCAGCATTGTATATACCACTTCCTACTGGCAGACTTGAAAGACTAATAACTCACACAAGGCTAATACCTGACACAAAAGCTTTCCCACCTTTTACATGGTGACAATTTCCGAATCGCAGCAAAATCTAATGTGAACGTTGCAAGGCTAAGCCTCAATAGCTTTATCGTCCTGGCCTACATTCTCCTGCTAGGATTAGTATGAAATGTCTCTGAGCTAAGATGGGACTAGAGGTAGGATTGGTTTAAGAGTGCAGGACTTTGCCACAGGAAGTGCTAATCAAAATTTCACTTTCCCAAAGAAGCCTGTTTAGAAGCTTAGCTGGTTTCAGGACATCAGAACCCTTAGCTTTTGTGTGGAAAGTGGGCCCCCAAAACAAACCAACAGCTTAAGGGAAGAGCTGATGCTGGAGTTTCTTTCTCCCCCACCTAAAATGTCTCTTATTTCTTCTTTGACTCCTCTGAGAGCTGTTAAGACATGTCAGTCAAATTGACAGGTGGCTAGATTTTTTTTTAAAAGGAAAGCAAAGCAAGAGAGAGAGAGAGAGAGTGAAAATGTCTAGACCAAAGAAAAATGAATTGGTGTGAAGATACTATGGGAGCAGCCGGCAGGTCAGATGAGTGTGATCAAAGATTTACTGATGCTGCGTATGGGGGGGGGGGGGAGAGAAATCATTAAGAAAAGCCAGAACAAGACAGTCGATTTCAACTGGAATCACAAATAAAACACATTCAAAGCGGTGCTCTGAGGGTAGCCCCCTCTGATACAGCCAGATAAATAAAAGAGAAAGCTGATGACAGTAGGAACAACAATAAAACAAAAGACAGTTGATGTGAAGGAAAAAGGCACTTCTTACCCAGTTCAGTTATCATTAGAATGTGAGTTCCACTGTTTTTTTCCTGACTGATTGAAACCAAAGGCAGAAGTTTGCCAGGCTTAGCTAATAAGTAAAGTGTTTAGGAGGGGATTGGGGTGGAAGGGGAAAGAAGGCACAGAAAGAGAATAAAGTAAGGGATAAGACAGGTAAGGTCTAAAACTAAATGGAAAGAAAGTGAACAGGACAAAAGGACTACAAATCAAGCTTGCCTTTACTATGAGAAACAGAATGGCTTTCACGCTTCACACTGCTTGACAACACTCACTAGTCTAATGCCACAGCAGAAATGGGAAACAAGCAAACGGTCGCCACATTCTCCATGATAACACTCCCAATGCCATTACAGAACAAATTAGTTATTAATTTGTCAGCATAAGAGCAGAGGAATGAACAAGCAAATATTTATTTTTGTTAAGATGCAGGTAGCACATGAGGCAAATGGTTGCATTTTCTCTGCAACCAAAGAGCCACACCTACTCTGATACATCAGTCCTAATAAACAGATGTGCAATCCTGCATCTGCCCACAGGGGTGCTGTAATCCAGCGGGCAAGTGTAAACTGGGGGATAATTGCACTCAATGCAATGGCTCTTACTACCACAACCACCCGCAAGGGGGAGAGGGAAGTGTTAAGGTGGTTTTGTTGAAAGGCAAGGGGCAAACAACAGAGTGTAATGGTGGGCAGTAGCCTGTGGACCTTCCAGCTGTGGCAGGTTGCCCACCCACCCTTCTGTCTGAATGTAGGGATCAGCCCCACTCTTAGCACTGATTTCTGTTCCCCCTCTGGTGCTGCATCCAAGCTTTGTTTTATAGAGCAGATTCTGAAGATCTGTCACCAAATAAGGGAAGAAGTAAAATTATGTTCAGGCTTCAGTGAAAGAGCTTGGTTAATCATTGTTCCCCCGCCCCCTTCCTTCACAAGAATAATTAAACATAAGTACATTAAATGAAAGGTACTACGTATGACCTGTGTTCATTTCCTTAGGCTGGCAAAGAGGGAGAGAAGGAGGGTAAAGAAATGAGCAAACAAGAACAGATCACCTTCAATTTCTCTTACCTAATTCTGTTATAATAGGGATATCAATTCCTGTTGTGATGGAGTGCTGCCGTAGAAGGCCATGCACAGGGCTGTTGTCTGGTGACGATCTGTCCATTCCTGGTGGTGAAAACCCTGCGGAGAAAACATCATGCCAAAATTTAGGCATTACACTGGGTTACCACTTATTTAACAGCTTTCAATGGTTCCTGGTCTATTCCTGGGCATATTAAAAAAAAAAACAACACTTGTATTTTATTTACTTTGCTTTCAAAACCCTTCTTTGGTATGGGATCAGAAATCCTTATCTGAAGGATTTCATGTCTCTATATGTGCCTGTCCAGATCTCCATTACCATCTTCTTAGGCCAGGGGTTCTCATACGGTGTGGCAATGGCGTGGCAGGAGTCTCAAGGACAACCCAAGAAACAATAAATTCTTTTTATTTACAGAATGTGGATAAATATATTTTCAAAATTAGAGCAAGAACATCAAGTGATACTGAGGACAATCCTAGTTGGATCTCCCCCACCCCATGTATTCCTTATCAATAAAAAAATCAGAACCATGCTGGTTTTGATTGCTCCAAGAAGCTCAGAATGGTATGTAAGGGATACCTAGCTGAGTTGCAGCATTGACAGGACCTAATTAACATCAGACATAATAATGGCACCTGCAGACCATCGACCGAGCTTGGAATTGTTATTTCAGATTAGTGGACTGAAATCTCTGAACTGGCCTATGCCTTCCATGCCATGCTATCTTACAGACCTTATCATACGACAGAATGGTTAATCGGTTTAAAAGGTAATTAAAACAAGGAACAGGGCTGTGCTGCTATCCTTACCCTCGTCCTTACTTGCACTACAAGGCTCCACCCCCTGAATATCCGTATGCTGTCGCAGGGAGGAAATCTATACGTCAGCAGTCAAGGCCAAGAAGTGAAACACTTCGACCTTTTGTGCTCTATTGCTGTCTATTAGGTGTATCTGACCAGCCGTGTTTGAAAAGAGTTTTTGGAAACAGGAGAAAATCAGTCTATAGTTGGCTGCATTATTCAGAGCTTCTCCAAAGTGGAACTGGTAGTCCTTTGCATTCTTCTCTAAGCAAAATATGGCTGCAATATAAATACATGGACTCTTCCTACTCACCGCAGCAAGCCAGCTTTTAGCCTCAACCCACCCACCCCCACTATCCCCTCTCCAGTGTTTGTTTGAAATGCATATGACATTTCTGTGAGACTGTCAGCAGCTTTATAATTTCAAATTGTATACACAAAGCAAATGCACAGAAGAAAAAAGTACTAAATGGCTTGCACTTTCTCCCTGAATGGAAAGCTAGTTCTACACAACTGTATACAAATGTATTTATTTAAAACATTTGCGAGTGCATGGAATTAAATGGCTGGTTGGCATTTCCTCACCAAAATAAATTAATAAAGGTCGTCTGGTTTGCCAGTCTGGGGGTGCCATATTTCAATAAAATAAATGCGCCTTTAGAGCAACAGGAATGAAACAAGTCCACTCCAGGGTTGCCAGGGGAAATGATTTGCTTATTGATATAAATGTTAAGTGTTATTATTTCCATTCTCTTAGAGAGCTGGCAGGAAGAAGAGAGGTAGGCAGTAGGTCCTCCTTCCCTCCTCCAGGAACATCCTCTTTGCAGTCTTTTCTAGCCAGCCCAAAGCATAAATTTTAGATGCTGCCTATTTTCTTCCTTCAAAAAAAAAAAAAAAGTGAAGGAAACATAAACTGTTTTATCACAACTTTTATTTGAAAGTATGAAAAACTGCAAGTGACAGCTGTGCGAATTCAGTGGATGTGAAGTTTTTGAATTTCTTCAACTTGACAAGTAAACACCTTAAATCGGTAATGCTATATATGCATAATACATGGCCTGTATTTTGACATCCATCATCAAATGCTGACTTGAGAAAATACAGATTTGTACGTCAAGGAATAGCACCCACAAAGCAGGAAGGAATTCAGGTCACAGGGTATTAGGAAAGCAGTATTTCATTACAGCACCAGAAACAGGCTAAGTCATGAGATGTAAGTGCTGTTTGGGGATGTGAAGAGATTCTCTTCTACTTCACAGAGCCCTCCTTCATTCAGAAATGACACGCTTTACTCAAAATATCCATTTTCATTTGCCTTCTCATGTTTTCAGTCATCCAAGCTTAAATATTAGGACCCATAAAACTGAAGAGGGGTGACTGTTATTGTTGATTTTCCTTTGGTTCATAAAACAACCCCACATTAATTAGGAGCCACAATGCTAGCAGTTGCTTTAGTTTATTGTCTAGAACAGTCATTCTCACACTCCAAGCCCTTCCTCTGCTAACCACTTGAAAATGGCTGGGGAGTCTCTCAGTGGACCATTAAATAAACTTTTTCCTTCTTCAGCACCACCATCATCTTCAAAAACACCATCATATGTTATGGAAATTACATGACCTGGGCCTGAGAAAAGGGCAGCTTTAATTGGTAGGTTGCTAGGGGGGATAATTACATTAAATTTATATCTATTTATTCAATTTAATTTTTAATTGTGCCAAAAGCTTATTTGAGCTACTGAAGGCAGTGTGAGACATCTTGCAGTTTGATAGCTTCCACCTAGTGTTGGAAGGAGTTGCCATATTTATTATATTTAAATAGTATCGAGGATATTGGCTTGGACCCTTAGTCTATGTTCCAGTCAGGATATGGCGATTCCTGCCCGCTTCTGGCTGCAGCCTCTAAAAAGCCAGTCCTGGTGATCAGAAGCTGCAGAGCAAGAGACGAAAGCAGTGACTTCCGCAGACACAAGCAAAAAAGGCTGATTGGATCTAACCTCTTAATATTAAAGCACATCTTCATTATTTTCTCTTAATCCCAGTTACACAACATACTAAACTAAAGCTGCGTACGAAAACAAAAAACCACACATACAATTATGTCTTGTAGTCTTAAAGGAATATATTCTTTCCCTTCACTGAAAGGGCATTTGTGCTTGAAAGGAATCTTGTTTTTGCCTCGCTTGATCTCTGGGCCCTCTGCTTTTTGGCTTCTGCTACCTCTATGGGCACCCCTCTGAACACACCTTTAGGAAGGGTTCACCCTGACATCACACACCTATCATCAAGAGAGCAGGAAAACTAAGTTTTATAAGCCAATTTCATAGGCTACAAACAGAAACGCTTAACCCACCACCAAGGGGAACAGACCCCAGGGCAGAGTGCTCCTTAGGTATTAAACTCTGCACAGTAGACTAACAGTATTTTCGAGGAGAGACAAAAGCAAGTTGTGTATTTAGCCAGTGTGGAAATTGCCACTTCCCAAACTAAAGTTAACCAGACAGTTGGGGCTAATAGCTATATTTTAGCTGGTACCCTCACATATATACCCAATGTGTAATGGAAAGAGTGGGGGAATCCAGTTAGCAGATATGTTCAGATTAAAGACTTCTGAAACGTTAAGGGGAAGGTCAGTTTTTTTTGCACAGTGCTATCCAAAGACACACACCCCCGTATATACACAGATGTGCATGCGAACACAAATTTGACCCAGTTTCTCCCTGATTTTCATATATTTGCCCCACAAAATGTGTCATTCAGAGCTATTTCACATTTGACAAAGAGATTGTGTGTGGCTAAATGTTAAAAAGATTAATAGCCTTGCTTCTTTTTAAAAGTTTAATAATTGCTATGGGGCTCACACACGAAAACAAAGATCACCACAGCCAATCACAAACAAACAACCACACCCTAGGCCAACCCCAACCAATCTCACCACCAAAGGAACACAAGTGAACAGCACAAGCAATGCTGACACCAAACCCTACATACATTAAGCATAATAGAAACATCGCCACCCAACCCCACCTCCACCCCCTTTTTTTCTTTTCTTATTTTTCTTCTCCCCCTAATGTCTCAACAAATGAAACGGATTTGTAAAAGTGTTACATGGAAAAAAATATGAGGCATTACACTTACTTCTGTAAAACAAGAAAATCTTTAATAATTTTTTTTTAAAAAAAAATTGCTATGGGGGCTTCAAATCTAATCTGAACTACTACAGTGCTTAAGGAGCAGGTGCTTAATTTCCCTCCCAATTTCCATATAACCCCCCCCCCCAAAAAAAAACCCATCCCTGTTATTTCTGGGGTGGAGGGGGGCAGATAAAACAATGTTATCGTCCTTCTATGTTTCTACCGCAGGACAAATAGCAGATACACAAGGGATTTTTATAAGGAAAATGAAGGGATGGAAGGATGTAAGACTGCTCTTAAACTTTTTAGAACAGTGGGAAATCCTACCATAGCTTTCTTAGTATCACATCTAGTTGTTCCTTCATTTAAAAAAAGTGTTGTCATTGAAATAGGATTACAGTGAAATTTCAGGATAAAATCTGTGGTTCCTGCTTTGGTCAAACATCCAAGGGATTTTCAGAGGTGGTAAGAAATTTCAGCAAGAAATTTATTGGGAAAGTCACATACATGCCTAAATACATTCACCTGGGCAAACACAAGCAGCAGGCTTGAATACTGATTATGTTACTTGAATACTGGTATGTTCCACTTGGCATGAATGAACCATTTCACAAGATCTGAGTGTAATTATCATGATTTTGAAATACTTATCCAAACTCTGTTTGCTTTCTGTTGCAAACCAGTGTTAAATTTAGTCTTGGTATTAAGGTATGACCCGTGCTCACCTATTCAAATTAATTAAACTGCATTAATCTTTACGTTTGCTAAGGCAGGTTGTCAATGAGTTGTAAATGGAAGCTCACTGTTTCAGAAAGGGAATTTTAAATGCAACTTAGGGAAGACTTCTATAGGCACCTGGCTTTTTAAGTGAGAGAAAAGCAAAGCAAAAATAAAAACATCAGTGCAAACAAAGAACAAAACATATTTTGTTAAGTAAACACAACAATGCTGTTTAACACATGACTGGCAACTGCTCAAACCTAAATTATTTAAAAAAAATTCCCATTGCCACTTATGGGGAAATTATGCAGATTAGAATTTGATTAGGCTTATTTCATGAGACTCAATTTGGACTTTTAATCTATTAAGCTCCAATAAATGAGGCATCTGAATAGCTCCCCTGAGCAGCAGCTGTAATAACCACAGCAGTCTTCCCTCCCTGCTTCTGCAATACGTATTTCAACAATTTCTTTAGCAGACGATGTTAACGGAAATTCCAGGTCTCTGAGTACAATTACTTTTTAACTAGTATGAAAATGTCAGGTGTACAGGGTAAGGCAAATGGAGCCTTAAAATGTGCTTAAACTGCATTTTTATGGGCCTCAACATTCATCACATTTTCTGGTGCTACCGTCTCCCCTCTCTTGTTTTTGACCAGCTTTGTGTGTTTGGTAGGGCCTGCAGATCTGTACATGAATAAAACCGCAATGAGGCACAATTAAAACCAATGCAAAGCACACCCTTGTGCCAGGCAAGGTCTCCATGGAGAAAAGGCCTGCACGCTGCACTCTCACCTCGCCACCTTGCAGTGGGATGGTGTCTGCTACTGGAGCCTCTTTCTGGGTTCTGTGTTGTGATCAAATTGTGGGACACTTTTTTCCGGTGCTCGGCAAATCTTCCGAGCACCAAATGTACAGAACCAGGGGGTGGGGCAAGCCAAAGGGGCAGACAAAACTAAAAAATGCCCCATCTGGTCATTTTCTGTCAATGGGCTGGTAGGGATTTCCAGCCCAAAATAGCCTGGGCCAATATTTTGCCCTTTCAAACACCTCCCAGAGCATATCTAATTTTCAGTGGCCTGCAGAAGCCTTGTGATTCATCAACGTGTGTGCCTATTCCTTGCACTTGTTCATAAAGACTCCAAAAAAGTATGCTTTCCCCACACAAAACTCAGAGCAAAATTGGTATAATTAGCAAACCATTTGTACAATATGTAAATTGCGGCTGCCTATATTTGAGGAACTGGAATATGACATTCCAAATGCTGTTAAGTAGCCATTGCTGAGCATTAAGTGAAGCAGGAAGAGGGAGCTGCTGTGATGTGAAGTGGCAACAGAGGGAGGGAGGAATGTATTGGGTTCTGATAAGCCCTCTCCTTACTCACTACTTAGCTACAGTGGCCAGCCAATGCGGCTGTAAGGATACTGCAGACAGCCTATATTGGAATGAAATGTGGTTTTAGAGCTATGAAATTGTCCACCCTCAAAGCTGCTATTAGTCCAAGAGCTCTGAGGCTAATAACAGCTTCGGGGGAGGGGGGCATCATGGGGAGGGGGAAGGATTATTGCTCTCCCTGCGGTCCCGATCCCGCTTTCTTCCACAAACCCTTCTTGCAGCTGCTCCTATTACAATGCGGAAAACAGGCGTGCTGAAGGCGTTTGTGTATTTAAACATCACATTTGTATGGGTCCTAAACTTGTGTGACGGGCAATAAGTCTTTGTAGTTACACAGGACAAAGAAGATACTGCAAGAATGGGCCGATACCTCAGAGTAAGAGTAACCAGAATACAACAGACGCTTTGCTTTTGGTTTTATGGGGAAGCAAACATACTTGAGAAATAAGCTTCTCTTCAAAACAACAACAACAAACAGTAGAAAAAAAAAGCAACAACTGTGTAGACCAATCGAGTAAGACCTTGGTCCAGCCCTGAGAGAAAGCATGCAGAACGCAGGCTGAACCTTGCATGCTGCGTACCAGTTTTTCCTTTGGTCAATGCAAGTACCTAAAGTTATATTCCTTCACAGTGGCCACAAGGAAGTGAAACATATTAACCAGGTACTGTGTGATAAATAAAAAGTACTTCCTCATAATTGGAAGTAAATTGGAACTGAAATTTAGGAGGATAATATTCTTTTGAACAACATACCTACTATATGGAATTTGACAACTGGGCAACAAAAATGGGTTCTGATATAGATGCATTGGAAAGATAAATGTGTAGCTCTATTTATTCAATGGATTGAAGACCTGACTACACATGCCAACCGATGAATGGACTGCTTATAGACATAAACTTTGCATGGACAAATAGAATTAAATTTGGAACTCATTTACACAAAATACAGTAGGTTAAAAATTGCAGTTGTTAATTGTACCCTTTTATTTATTTTTCCTTCTTCACTTTTTTTATTATAAAGAAACACTTTTTTATGTGCTGTATTTAAATTTAAGAATAAATAAGGAATAATAATTGGAATGAAAAGAGCTAATAAAATCTCTTACAGTCTGCAAGAGAATGTTCAGATTGCGCAGAAATGAGGCTACGTTGAAATACAAAACACATCAGAAACATTATGCTACACTGCCCCTTGCTGAAATACCTATTATGCCACTGCCTTCCATTAAAATAAATACCTTTTACAATAACGTATTACAGGGAGTATGGATTTATGTTACCTGATAATAGGTACAGACTGATGGATAATAATGACTGTTATTATTGAACAAGAGTTTTATGCTATATATGATGGCTAATCATCAATTTCTTTATGCAGTTAGCGGCATTGTTCCACTAGTGCCAAACAACGGAAGCCTCTTTTTCCCATACAAATATTACCGTATTTTTTGCTCTATAGGACGCACCGGACCATGGGAGGGAGAATGGGGGGGGACTCCCCCTCTCTGCTCAGCACCCATTCAGCGAAGCGGCAGGAGAAACGGAGTCCCTTCCATTTCTCCTCCCGCTTCGCTGAAGGGGCACTGTGCAGCTCTCCCTCTCTACTGAAGCCAGGATAGTCTTGCTCTCCCGGCTTCAGCAAAAGGAACCCGAAGCCTTTGGAGCACAGCGCAAGGTCCCCCTGCGCTCCAAAGGCTTCAGGTGGCTATCCCTGAAGCCTGGAGAGTGAGAGGGGTTGGTGTGCACCGACCCCTCTCGCTCTCCAGGCTTCAGTGAAAGCAACGCGAAGCCTTTGGAGCGCAGGGGGACCTTGCGCTGTGCTCCAAAGGCTTCGGGTTCCTTTTGCTGAAGCCAAGGAGCCTGCATTCGCTCCATAGGATGCACATACATTCCCCCTTAATTTTTGGAGGGGGAAAAGTGTGTCCTATAGAGCGAAAAATACGGTATCTCTGTAGATCTGTAGTTGGCAGTGCTTTTCCAGTTATGCTGTTAAGATGACACAGCCTACCAGAAGGAAGGACTCATTTGTGCATAGTCAGTGTAATGAGCAGGGGGGACACAGCACCCTGGGCTGTGAAGGGCTTCAGCTCAGTGGTAAGGCACCTGCTTTGAACAAAGCAGGCCCAGCTCAATCCCTAGCATCCCCAGGTAAGGCAGGGGGAGATCCCAGTCTGAAATCCTGGAAAACCGCTGCCTGTCAATGTAGCTGGACCCATGATATAAGGCAGCTACCCGGGTTCCTATGGCAACATTTCAGGCTTGGGGGGGGGGGGAAGAGACTGGGCTCTTTGGAAATCAGGCAGGCACCTTCAATGTACTCTTTTCGGTGCCTGCTAAAAGCTTGTTTCTTTAGGCAAGCCTATCCAGACCAGTAGAATGCCGACAAGCATTTTAATATGGTCTTCAGCTTACCATTTTAAATATCCCACCCGCTACATTTCAAACAGCTGTTTTCAAATGCTTTTTACTGATAGTTTCATTCTTGCTGAAAACCACTTTGAGGTTTTATTGCAATCAAGTGGTGTATAAATCTTGTGAAGCAAGCATCCAGAGCATCTCCATGCAGCAAGAATGGCAGTGAAGGATCAGAGCGTTGCAGCTGGACATGGAGCAAAGTAATGCTAAAAATCATGTCTTGCTGTTCTTATAGCATGACTATAAGAGCTGTTCGACAGTGGAATGGACTCTGTTGGAAGGCAGTTGTCTGTCCTTGGAGGTTTTTAAGCAGAGGTTGGATGGCCATCTGCCATGGATACTTTAGTTGAGATTCCTGCATTGCAGGGGGTTGGACTAGATGATCCTGTGATTCTGAGTCTGTCTTAAGATTCTTGGAAAACACACACACACACTACGAATTTTCTGTATTCCCTCTAATAACTACAACTTGTGGACCTTTGATAACCATAAAATGCAGCATATTAATAAGGCATTTAAAGTACAAAAGAATGACTCAAAGCGAATCACCCATCATGATAATCTAAACTGTAGTGTAAGATCTTTGAAATTTATATTTTACCCATTATAAGTAAGCATAAGGGCAATTGGGGGGCAGGGAGGAGCCACCAGCCTCAGTCACTTTCAGAGTAAGCAAAGGTGTGCTGGGGAAGCTCAAGCCTGTGAGATGTGATATTACACACACACACACACACACGTGTGAGTGTGTGTGTGCAAAAGACACAGTTGTCTTCCATTGAATAAAACAGAACAAACCATTGAAAAATTCAGTGGAACTAGAATCAGTCAGCTAAAACAGCTCTGGAATTCCATCTAAGATGAAGGTCACAGCTGATTAAGGAGATCATCTAAGAAATTTCCAAGGAAGATACAAGAGTTTATCTTCACCTAGTGAAATTTCCCAGGAGGGTTCTGAACATCCTTAGACTGTCATTAGATTTCACTATCACCTAAAATGAATTTCGAAGTGAATCTGGAGAGTCATCCTGGGGAGAAATTTTTAAGGCAAGCCAGAAACAGCATAATTTTGCAGTAGGTTTCTCCACACTGATTGCTATTGCAAAAGTAAATGTAAACTGAAGCCACTTGGGGAAATGTAGGTGTCTCTTTAAACCGAAATATGCTTCACAGTTGATTTACTATGGCCACAGATGATGTGAATAAATCAATTTGTTTTAATGTTACTAAAAATGCAACATTTCCCTCCTAAGTAATAATACGAACTTCTTGCAAAATAAAAAACATCCCTCCCCACCAGGTTGCCTTTTTGTTAACTAGCTGCAAAGCTCAGACTTGGGTTCCCTTTACTGGCCACGTTGCCATTCACATGTGCCCTCTCCAAAACTCACCCAAAGATTAAAGGTGTATTTAACACAAGCCAACTATGCTCAGTAACAAAATACCTTATTCTGGCCATTAAAAGTCATTAAAGAAGCATCTTGAACTAGCTTTGAGTAACTCTCTTAGGCTGCAATCCTAGACACACTTACTCAAGAGTAAGTACCACTGCAATTGATGCTACTTACTTCTGCATACACAGGTTTCTCCGCCTTGCTATTACAGTGGTGCCTCGCAAGACGAAATTAATTTGTTCCGCAAGTCTTTTCGTCTTGCGAGTTTTTTGTCTTGCGAAGCACGGTTTCCCATAGGAATGCATTAAAAATCAATTAATGCGTTCCTATGGAAACCGCCTTCAGACCAGGTCCGGGGACAGTCTGTCCCCCGACGTCTTCTGAAGGCCGGCGGGGGGCGAAAGTCTTTGCTTCCCCCCCCGCCTGCCTTCCCGGGAGAGCCGAGAAACGCAGCGCTGCCTTCCCGCTCTCCCGGGAAGGCAGGCAGGGGGGACAAAGACTTTTGCCCCCCGCCGGCCTTCAGAAGAGGTCCAGGACCTCTTCTGAAGGCGGGCGGGGGGCAAAAGTCTTTGCTCCCCCCCCCCCGCCTGCCTTCAAAAGCCATCCGGGATAGCGGGAAGCGCTTCCCTGCTATCCCGGACTGCTTTTAAAATGCTGGCGGTGGGGAGCAAAGCCTTTCGGCCCCCGCCCGCCTTCCTGGACCTCTTCTGAAGGCTGGGGGGGGGAAGGCTTTGCTCCCCACCGCTAGCATTTAAAAGAGGTCCCCGGAGATTTCCCTATGGGCTTTCTTCTTGCGAAGCAAGCCCATAGGGAAATTCGTTTTGCGAAGCGCCTCCAAAACGGAAAACCCTTTCGTCTAGCGGGTTTTTCGTCTTGCGAGGCGTTCGTCTTGCAGGGCACCATTGTATATCTGCACAACCTTGTGAGTTAGATGAGGCTTACAGATAGTGATGGCCCCAGGAACACCAAAATAGCTTCATGGCTGAGTAGGGATTTCATTTTTTTTGCTCAAAAATGGGAGGAATGTTGGAGTTATTATTAAGTATTAATAAATAACCACAACAAATCTATTCTGTGCTTGCTTTAATTAAATCTTGAATTTATCCCAATCATGATCATCTGAACAGAACTGCCGTAAATCGCAAATTACTTTTGATCCCCTCCATCTGAAATGTCACACCTGGTCTTACAGTGAATGTAGCATAGTCAGACCTACAACAACACAACTTGCTTACAATGCATGAAACTTGGGATTATTTTTATGGTTTAGGGTAGGCGTTGGAGGAGAGCAGGGCTCTCGTGCCCTTACGAGATATGTGCCTTTTGCAGTATGGAACCACAATTTTAGGGAATGCTCCACCTGTTGATATTATGTCTGTTGGGCTTCTTATTACTTGCGTGTTACCCCTGGTTTATTTTTGCGTGTTCCACTGCCACCTGAGAAAGAAGGTACAGATTTGCATGCCACATAAAGTATACATAAATGTTAGGCAAATACGTGTCCTCTTTGGCGAATGCAGCAGAAGACCCAATCTACATACAGTATAGTGGGCCCAGTAAAGCCTTTTGGCACCCCTGCGCACACCTGGTATCAGTGCAACGTCAGGTCTAGGGCAGATACATGTTGCTTTGCCAAAATGGCCTTGTGGGCCAAATGGGGAGGCCTAGCAGACTTAACAGTGGGCCAGATATTCCCCATGCCAGCTATAAAATTTTTTAGAATCGACCAGCATTTGGACAGTGCACTAAACGAACGCCACATGGATGGGATACCATGCAGCATCACTGCCAGTTATGCACTAAAATATTAACATGGACACAACAAAACCCTAGCCCTTTGTTCCTCCCATTATACATTGGGAACATCTTGAAGTTAACATTCCTTTGGAGGCACAACCTTCTAAGCCAAAGAGAAAACACTGTATTTTTAAACTCATGAACTTTCCTAAAGTAATTGCCTAAATGCACATAAATAACCATTTATTAAACAAACAATATGTGCCAAAACAAGGAAGGTATCCTGGAATTATGCTCGGGAGGCTGCCGGCTATCAGCCATAACATCAAACCTCTCTCATAATCCTGTAATATATTATCGATATGTTCCATTTTGTCGAAGCTATCTTCATAATCAAGATACTATCACAGCCGCTGTGGGCATTGAAACTATTTTTAATTTTAATTTAAAGAGCAATTAAAGAAAGACAATGGATACACAAGATAATAAAGTAAGTGATTAGCGGCATGCAAACGACACAGGCTTAATGATAATACCTAGTCCTATTCTCTAAAGGGCCTGTCGAGAGAACCCTCTTCTTACTTGGGGGTTGTTCAGCTAATGTGCCTCAACCTACAATTACAACATTGCTGACACCATTAACCACTGAAACAACATCACTTCGTGAAACCCTTGTTGTCTCATTAAAATGTAAAGGGTCAGGTAATTTGCCAGCTTTGTAGGTCTAGTTTTGTTGTTGATAATTAGCAAGCATTACCCAGAATAGGCTCCCACTGGGAACCAGTGAAACTTTGTGAAATATTAAAGAGGAAACTCTGCATTTTATTGAAAACTGAAAGATTTGCAGCCGGCTGTGACAATAGGTAGACATCTGAAAATATGATTTGGTACTGTGCTAAAGCCCAGCATTAATGAAATGTGTGTCAATTTTAGTTGTTAATGCTGATGAATCAGGTCTAAATTTGACTTGTCTGCCTCAACATAGGCAGGTTATAGATCGACACCCCCCCCCCCCCAAGAATGACTTACTCAGAGGTCTCACTGTATTGAACAGCACAAAGCCACATCCCTATATTCACATAGAAGTAAATTCCATCAGATGCAGCACTCTTACTTCCAAGTCAAGGTATTTAGTAGTGTTAGATGGAGAGTTTATGCCTCTGTGTGATTTAGCTGCATTTGTTAAAACAAGGAGATTGAGAGAGAACGTCTTGGAATTCCCGGTCCTCCTTTTATTATAACTTTCCTCCCATCATTTTAAAACAGCTCCAATAACATTTACCATCAGTTAATATGTTGTCTGGGAACTGAGCAGTGTCCTGTTCTTTAAATGGATCTTTTGGAACATAAACCACATTCCAATAAAAAGTGAACAGAAAATTATGAATTCATTAAAACCACTTTGGTATCTTTGGTACTACATATAATATTTATATTCCAAATCCTGTAAAAATATGCTTTAATATCTTTAGGCAACTATAAGGGCTTAAATATTTATAAAATGGCTAAAGATAAAGCATAGCCCTCTTATTCCGACATACAGATGATGTAAGGCATGCAATCAAAGACAATAACACTTTCAACCCATTTGTCATCTTAAAGGAGCCTCTCGACTTCAGTTCCCTTGTGAGCCATCTGCATGAGAATTGTTGCCTGCACGGGGCACTCCAGAGGAGTTTGCTCCTTAAAAACTACCAAGAGTGCTATACTTCACATAAAACAGGGTTTTCAGAAAACGGAGACAAAACTATAAATTTGCAGGCAAAACAGCTCCGGGAGGGGCTTCAAAATACTGCTGTATTTATCTCTGGGACATCTGGGAAACAGGAAGCATTTTGATTTAATATTTCATAACACACAGGCAATTGCTTCCTTGCCTGGTATATAATTAATGCTCATAAAGAGTGTGTGTGTGTGTGTGTGTGTGTGTGTGTGTGTGTGTGTAAATTTTATTTCTCAGTATCAGGAAATATATATATATATATATATATATATATATGCTTTCGTAGATTTTCACGGGTACAGGAATGCAGGTTTTGGTGTCCTCGGGTGTCTTCCCGTGTAAAAGAGCTGTTCCAGTAACAAGAAGCCGAAAGCACCAGCCTGAAGATGACGAGTGAGACCTCGTCGAAACGTCGCCTAGACACCCCAACTTTTACACGGGAAGACACCCGAGGACACCAAAACCTGCATATATATATATATATATATATATATATATGCACACCTGCATATTAAAAGGTTTTGCTTTCCTTTTGAAATGCAGAACAACAAATAATAATACAAAGGAGCCATAATTTGTTTCTCTGCTACTATTATTTATGTTTGCAGTTAATGTATACCACCATATGCTTAGCAGTAGATTATATCCCTCCTCTACCCATTTTCAGCTCGTTCATTTGGCCAGAGCTGGCTTGACATTAATTAGGAGCAGAGAGGCTGTGGTGGCAGATGAGAAAGGTGTCTCTAACTGAACCAGCTATTTTCATAAAAGCCCATCTGTTTTCAGGACCCTTGGTTCTCTTCTCCTCCACACAACTAAAGCAGTGCAGAAACCGTGTGGCCACCCTGTTGGCCGGGGAGCCAGCCGCAGCCATGCGCATTCCCTTCCCTCCGACATTTGTGTTTCTCTTCACACAGGGTATGAAACTCACTTCATACTGCCATTTTAGATTCTTGGTTAACAGAAACTCGGCTTAACGTAAATGCTGGCTAAAGACCAATCCACTGTTAAATGGGGAAGGTGGATTCCCCAGGAGTCTGGTGATTGGATCCCAATCTGGAAGCTAGCATGAAGTGGCCCATTCTGCCTTCTGCCATGTTGGGAGCAATTCTCCCCTCTATCTTCTTTTTCAAGAGCTAGGCCTTAAAGGCCTTAAAGAAAGGCATCTCGGCACTATGTCCCCCCACCCCGGCTACTTTTGCTGAAGTTAACTCTGCCTTGTTACTGCTTACAAGGCTTTCCCTGGCTTACAGTGGTACCTCGGGTTAAGTACTTAATTTGTTTCGGAGGTCTGTTCTTAACCTGAAACTGTTCTTAACCTGAAGCACCACTTTAGCTAATAGGGCCTCCTGCTGCCGCTGCACTGCTGCTGCACAATTTCTGTTCTCATCCTGAAGCAAAGTTCTTAACCCAAGGCAATATTTTTGGGTTAGCGGAGTCTGTAACCTGAAGCGTATGTAACCTGAAGCGAATGTAACCCGAGGTAGCACTGTATTGTTCAATTCTGTGTTGTAAGCTAAGAGAGGCATGGCTAATCCACTTGTGTTTGGCACACCACCTCTCATGCATTTATGCCAAGAGTTCTGCAGTAACTGTGGTAATGATGCCATGAGGTGAAATAATCTATAAAAAAACCCGACACCTTCCACAAGGTGCCCACAAACCAAACCTTTAGAGCACATTTAAAGCACAGTCCCCACCAAAGAATATAGGGTAGTTTACCCCTCACAAAGCTGCAATTCCCAGCAATTTCCCTGCACTTCTACCACAGCACCTAGGATTGGGAGGGGGGGTGTGATATGCTATGGAAATGATGTCAGGGTTGCTGTGTTGTCTGTTTAAACTGGTATAATTTTATTGTCAACTTCACTGCTGGGACTGCATAGGATCTCAACTACATTATGCCAATATTACACTGCTGGTGCTAGAGTCACTGCTGGCATAGGTTTGTCTAACCCCAAACTCATTTTCTGTTTTTCTCTATTTATTTACTTTTACACCATCTTGTCACAGGTCCCATTACAAAAATTGAAAATGGACCTCGCAACAAGATCACTTATGTGGCTAAAATACAGTTCCCAGGAGAAACTCCCATAAGTTGAAGTCATTCAGAAAACCGTTCTCTGAACATTGCAAGGCTGAACTACACCTGAACTGTTACATTGCAATCTGTCTTATAATGCCTTTGGAAAAAATGTTACTTCTCAGTCTCTTTCTCCTCCCACCCAGCTTCAGAACTGTTCAAAGCCATAAGGTGTTTTTATTGTCTGAGAATCAGTTTTTAATGACATGCATTGTTCTTATTATGCAAGATTCAAAACCACAGCTTAAATCATTAGATGATAAAATAAAATTATTGGACAGAATATTCAGAGTTACGACTCAGAGGCAAATCCACCACATAAAGGCAATTATTATACTTAACTGTTTAGGAATTTATACATATAAATTTATACTTATTTATACATATAAATTCCTAAACAGTTATGTATAATAATGGCCTTTATGTGTTTGGCAAGAAGCTACCATGCGCATTCTGTTTCAATTGAGGTGTGTGTGATGTTTTGGATTTGGTCTGTTGGGCAAGTATCAGCAGGTTTGAGGAGAAGCAAAGACACATAAGAAATTTAAAGAGGGAATACAAAAAAAGAAAAGTGGTAAGCACTATATTTTTGACAACATTATTCTGCAGTGCATACAATATACTTCAAACTTTCCGTTTCCTAGTATTGTAGCATCTGATAAACAAGAAATTTTATCATATACTGATAACCCCTTTCCCTAAAAATTGTTGACCATGCAGGCATGGCCAGCACCAATTGAGAGTGATGTATCAAATGATACCTGCACATATGAATGGGCCACCAGGCATATTTACAATATAGATGGAATGTGTATGACCCTTCAAACTCAGTTATCTTCACAAAGAGTCAGTTCACACATGTTGTTGCCGGCAATTAAGTATACAGGAATCAACTAAGGGACAAGTGTGAATCAGGCCTAAGCCTCCCTTTGGCTGTGAAAATTTAGAGCAGAGTAAAAGGCCTGGCCTTGCCCACTTAAGAAATGGCAAGAATGGCAAAAATCAAGGATGCTGATTCTGTGGAAAGTACTCACACACGTGCATGCAGTTTGAATCAACATAAACTTCCATTGTGGACAAATGGCTCCCACATGTTTGCAGTTGGGGTATTTGTATGCTTTTGAGCAGGGGGAAAAAACAGCCAGGGGAAAAGGGTTAAGTAGATCCTTTCCCCCCCACTAATGACCATAGCTGTCAACTTTTCCCTTTTCTTGCGAGGAATCCTATTCGGAATAAGGGAATTTCCCTTTAAAAAAGGGAAACGTTGACAGCTGTGCTAATGACTGTGACCTCCCATAGCTGCGTTTCATTTTTAAAAATCCTGCATAGAACAAACATGCAACTGTGTGGCATGTGTATTTTCAGTTTAAGTGCAATTATCATTACTGGATTGTTGCCTTTTTCTCAAGATTGCTCAAACTAGAACCTGTTGGAAAGCTACATTGTTTATTGTGTATTGTTTAAAAACCTATTTTCAGGTTTTTTCCAGTTTTAAAAACTATTATTTGCTGTTTGTATTATGTTTGAAAATCATCTTGAGAGACATTTAAAAGGCAATACATTATTATTATTATTATTATTATTATTATTATTATTATTATTATCTTGGTAAGTGACTGATTCTGGGCCATGTTTTCTATCTACAAAATCTATAGTTAAAGCAGATAACTATTTGGAGCAAATGTCGAAGGCCACCAGCAATCCTCGCAGTTCCCAATGTTCTACTGTCCCTCATAAATCAGCAAAGAAAATGCTTCAACAGTCCAATCTGTGGATCCTCAGCTCTTCTATTGAATGTTGCTCATTAACTTTTGAAAAAATTAGCCACTTAAAAACACACACAACCTATTTATTAGTCTTTGGGACCCCGCTTCTCAAACCTGTTACAAAGGGGGCCCCCTTTATGAAGTGATTTTAAATAGGAGATGGGACTGTATGTTTTAAATTTGCTTAGTTGATCTTCTCAGTTTCAAAGGTGTTCATTCCTTAACGCTCATTTGAAAAGCCTGAAGAAACCCTGTTGTTCTTTATAAAACGTCTTTGAAATGACTGTTTGGCTTTGACAATGATTTACCGCCTCAGAATAAACTGTTAAGATTATAAACAGCTGTTGAAACAGTTGATGGCAACCCAGCTAATTTTGGGCTGGTTTAACAGAGGTGAAACTGACAAATTATGGTTGGGACAGATTCCCTCACTATCATACAAGAATATAATGTACCCAGCAATCCATATAAAAGCAGTTTAACTTGTCAGGGTGCACATACAGGCACACCTCTGCCTTCATTTAGCCAAAAAAAAGGGGGGAGTATAAACAAGCAGAGGAGGGTGAGTAACCCGGCAGGGGCAGGAAAACTGTTTCCACTGGAATTTTAAGTAAAGTCAAAGCAAGAAGACAATTTCTTTGAAATTCCTCAGTGAAACATCTAAAGAATATCCAAAGCCAAAGAACTCTGATACCAGTTCACCAGTTCAGTCTATGCAATGCTTTTAAGAATCATTAAATGCTTCAAACCTGGGGACACGGATGGCGCTGTGGGTTAAACCACAGAGCCTAGGATTTGCCGATCAGAAGGTCGGCGGTTCGAATCCCCGTAACGGGGTGAGCTCCCGTTGATCGGTCCCTGCTCCTGCCAACCTAGCAGTTCGAAAGCACGTCAAAGTGCAAGTAGATAAACAGGTACCACTCCAGTGGGAAGGTAAACGGTGTTTCCATGTGCTGCTCTGGTTCGCCAGAAGCAGCTTAGTCAAGCTGGCCACATGACCCAGAAGCTGTACGCTGGCTCCCTCGGCCAGTAAAGCGAGATGGCGCTGCAACCCCAGAGTCGGTCACGACTGGACCTAATGGTCAGGGGTCCCTTTACCCTTTACCTTTAATGCTTCAAACTTGGGGGAAAATCTTCTAAATACTTGGAACAAATATTCTCAGATTTTGATATTTCATTGAAAATAGCACATTTAGTGCAGCCAAATTACTGCAAAATACTCACACTTAACATCGGCGTTATTTGAATGCTATTTGGCACCCATTTGTTGCCTCTCTTAGTGGCTACTTCTGGGCACCATCTCCCTCTTCCTTTGCCCTCACAGTCTTCAGCTTAGTTTGCCCACTACTTTGTTTACAAGTTGCTATGGAGTCCTCACATCAGGTGACCTCACATCACAATGACGTGTTGTGATGTAATTGGCAAAAAAAAATGCAGGCAAGGGAGGAGGAAGGAAATGGTATTCAGAACAGCATCAGAACTATTTGAATCCTCCAGCCAGGCAAGCAAGTGTTATTATCAGAGCTCAAGTACGCATTCCAGCCAGGCAAAAACACTCAAGAAGAATACTGGTAGGGGTACAGACTGGGGAGTGGGTGGTGTGGGGAGAAGCCCCAGTGCCAGGCAGAGCAGCTTGGAATTTCATTTGACCCATGAGTCTGAGGGTCCTCGACCCCGTGTGACACCCAAGATAAGAGAACAATTTCCAGACAGGTGTTTTGTTTTATTGAAAAGCAGCCTTTGAAGATATGACCGAGAGCAGGAGTGGAGAGGTTAATTACCCATTCAGCTCCTTGCTCAGTCAAAATCCATCTCTTCCCTATGTCCTTCTTGCTCATTAGAAGGCTGGGGTGGGATCCTGTATTTCTGTATTTTTCTCTCCTGCAGCTGGGGCAGGTGATTTGGAATAGATAAGTGGCAGGAGACATGCTCCCCCCCCAAAAAAAAAAATCCCCACAAAAAAGTATACAGCTTTATATATTCTAATTTATAAATATATATATAAACAAATAAAAAGGTGCATATTATTAAATGGTGGCAGCAGTCACAAAATTAAAAGACGCCTGCTTCTTGGGAGAAAAGCAATGACAAACCTAGAGAGCATCTTAAAAAGCAGAGACATCACCTTGCCAACAAAGGTCCCTATAGTTAAAGCTATGGTTTTCCCAGTAGTGATGTATGGAAGTGAGAGGTGGACCATAAAGAAGGCTGATCGCCGAAGAATTGATGCTTTTGAATTCTGGTGCTGGAGGAGACTCTTGAGAGTCCCATGGACTGCGAGAAGATCAAACATATCCATTCTGAAGGAAATCAGCCCTGAGTGCTCACTGGAAGGACAGATCGTGAAGCTGAGGCTCCAGTACTTTGGCCACCTCATGAGAAGAGAAGACTCTCTGGAAAAGACCCTGATGTTGGGAAAGATGGGGGCACAAGGAGAAGGGGACGGCAGAGGACAAGATGGTTGGACAGTGTTCTCGAAGCTACCAGCATGAGTTTGACCAAACTGCGGGATGCAGTGGAAGATAGGAGTGCCTGGTGTGCTCTGGTCCATGGGGTCATGAAGAGTCGGACACAACTAAACGACTAAACAACAACAACATTATTAAATGATAGCTGTAATTGAAATAGGATACATCTCAATACAATAGAGGGGAGGGTTGTGACCAGGTGAGCAGGTACGGCAGCTCACTTTGCTGGCTAGGTGCTAACTGGGCAAACTTCAATGTCCCTGTTCTCAACTTCTTAGGGGTCTTTATCTTTTATGTGGGCTTGGACCAAGCAGATTCCTTTCAAATAGGAACTGTCTTCTGTACACTAGGAGACTCTGTCGTCGTCGCCACCCCTTTATTCTGCTTAAAACGGCAGCCTCCCAGGGCAGCTGTTCCATAAAAGAAAAACTCTTGGGAGACTGTTGATGTATCTCCGATGTAACATTGAGTTTGTCCCTTAGAAAAAGTGGTGAAAAGCTAGAGGGAAGGCCGGGTGCAATAGGATTTGAGGAAACAAAACAATCAAGGACAGCACACTGAGATTCGATAGCGAGGGACAGAAATTAACCACTAGCTCTGCTGCTTCCTCCTGATACCTCTCAAGAAAACTGATGTATTGTCAGTGAAAAATTGGCATGCGATATAACCTATCAGGTGGACTGCTTGGCTCATCAACTCATTTGAGTTTGATCTCTCTGTCTATATTTGTAGATGTACACGTGAGTAAACTCTCAGGTTGATATGGCCAGAGAACTGCAACCAATGTTATTCTTTACAGAAAACAAGCAGGTGAAGCTTTTCTAGGTTCTGTCTAAAAATATTTATGGGTGTCAATCTGCTGTTAAAAGCATAGAAGCCTGGACAGAAAGAATAAGGAGGTGGCGGCCCTACATGGTCACTGCCACTGCTTTTGGTGCAATTTCAGCTTCCTTGCATTTCAAAGCAGAAAGCTATGCCTAGTGATGGGTCAGGGTTTGTACCAAATGATGTGAATTGAAATGTTTTCCCAGGATAAATAATGCACAAACTTTTAAGCAAAAGGAAAGTGACAGCCGGCTCTGTAAATAAAAGCACTTAGTCGCCAGTAAGGAGCTGCAAAGTGGAGGCACTCTTTGCTGATCAGCAGAAATAGGATCACCATATATATATATATATTGCCGCCGCTGCCACTGTACTTCCTGTATATTAAGGACAGGATCTGTGGGGAGGGGGGAGCTCTTCTGAGCAAGCCCCCCCCCCCCATTGACATTAATATTCAACCGGGACTTGTGCAGAAGGGCTTTTTGCTGGGTTCTACACTAAAACTGCATCTCACAGAGAATACTGTCACTCCAAATACAATTTGCAGCAAAGTTTATGCCACCCCTTTGATCTAATTGCTTTTGACAATGTGAACCGTGGTATTTAAGATCCTTCAAGAAAATCTACTGTTCTGTTGTGAAAGCACAATAACGAGATCAGAAGTAGTGCACACGTAAGTGGCACAAACCTCCATGAAGCTAAGCGTTTCCTCACTGGGTACTTTGGAATTTTAAAGAGTAAGGTATCTCAGCACCATTCCCACTCAGAGCCAAATGGCTTACTGCTTGTTCCCAACTTTGAGTATGAACTATTGCCCAGGCCCTCTTAAAAACTGTGACCTAGGAACAGATTGTCTGTAGATCAACAGAACAGTCTGTTTCTGGCCTCTCTCAGTTCCACATATAAATCAAGTTAGGTATTACAGTGAAGTTTATAAATTCAAAGGATCTGTATGAAAATTCATATTTAAATATAACTTTTCACTCAACGCACGGTCCTGAATTTGTTTTCTCCCAAAGTCAATATTTCTTAATTGTTTATTGTAAGATATGTAGTTTTGTACATTGCTTTAAGTGGAGAACTGCATCAAAATGTGAAATCCGAAAGTTAACTGTGTTCTGATTGGCACTTTAGCCTCAGAGGTGCAAATCAGGCTGGTCACAAAGAATCAATTCCTCAAGCATTCCTAATGTTGAAGTGGTATGTATAGATAACAGGGCATGGCTGCAATAGCACCGAATCACCCATATATTCAATCAAGACAAAATAATAGGATTTGAAAAAGAAGAATCAAAATTACAGAAATAATTATTACAAAATTCTAAAAAGAATATATCCAAAATGTATAATCTGTTATTAGAGTGGGATTTAAAGGACGAAGAGGTGAAGGAGGTCATGATTGAAAGACCTACATTGGCTCCCAGTACGTTTCCGAGCATAATTCAAACTGTTGCTGATGACCTTTGAAGCCCTGAACGGCCTCAGTCCACTATACCTGAAGGAGCGTCTCCACCTCCATCGTTCTGCCTGGACACTGAGGTCCAGCGCTGAGGGCCTGCTGGCGGTTCCCTCGCTGTGAGAAGCCAAGTTACCGGGAACCAGGCAGAGGGCCTTCTCGGTAGTGGCACCCACCCTGTGGAACGCCCTCCCACCAGATGTAAAAGAGAAAAACAACTATCAGACTTTTAGAAGACATCTGAAGGCAGCCCTCTTTAGGGAAGCTTTTAATGTTTAACAGACTACTGTATTTTAATACTTTGTTGGAAGCCGCCCAGAGTGGCCGGGTTATAAATAATAAATTATTATTATTATTATTATTATTTTTTGATGGTGATGTTGGTGTCTTTTCAAAACGCATGTTTCCCTCCCACACACATTATGAGGATGTTGCAGTTATGGACGGACTATGCCCCTTTATGCCTCTGCAATTATATTTTCTCCTAGGCCCCTTTTATAGATGTGTTGGTGGCTGCTCAGAACACAGCAGAATGGGTAAGAACACATAGGAAGTTTTCCTTATGTGGTTTTGGCACGTTTTCAATATACCAATGCAAATTCCTCTGGGTGGAGGGAAAGTGTTCTAATCTGCCCAAGCCTCATACAGGGTATGGTTCCTTCTATAAAATTACATTGTGAACAGCCTCTCAGTGGGACTGCAGGATATAGGAACCAGGAAGTAGAATAAATAAGGCTGCACAGAGCAGTATTGGCCTTTGCTACTGTGCTGCATAGATATTCTCTCCACAAGCAACTTTGTTTGGAATATAAAAGTGGGATGTTGAAAGCAATAACAATTACTATGTACGTTTACTATTGTTGGTGTCTCATCAAAACTTCAATTATTATATCCACTTCCGATATATTATATCAGTCTGAGCCTTATATATTTGGGTTTGCTTCTGGAGTGTTAGCAGAGAGTGGAGATTTTTTTATTTATTTATATATATATATATAGGGATCTATGAAATACCCTGCAAAGTCTGCCCAGCCACGTACATTGGACAAACAAACAGACGAATAAATGCACGTATCGCAGAACACAAGAATGCCGTCAAAAAAGAAGAAAAAACTTCCTCTCTTTTCCAACACATGAAAGAAACAGGACACGAAATTAATTTTGCAGATTCCAAATTGCTCTTTAACACGGAACATCACCACAAGAGAATAATCATGGAAGCCATCGAGATAGAGAAACACCCTCACAACATGAACAAGCGTGACGACACATCCCGCTTGCCAGACATCTGGAAATTAGCCCTCCCCACAAAAACTGACACCAGATCCAGAGGCACACAGAACGCCAACACCAATCAACCACACCAGACCCAAACCCAGACCCTCTCCACAGATGAATTACTGACACCATCCAGTAGCCAATCCATGGTGGCACCTCCGGATGCTGCACCCCCCTGCAATCCCTACACAGATCTGGCTGACACAAGCCACAAAACCACAGCTCGCCCCTATACACGAAGCCAAGCCAAAGCACAACTAAGTGCAATACAGCCATCTTCTCAGGAAAACTCTTCACAAAGTTCAAGAGGTCAAGACACAAAGACTTTAGCAACTAATCCACACCTAATGACCCACCTAAGTGGTACTCAGGATATCACTCAAGAAATCACTCAAGGTATCTCTCAAGTAATTAAGGAACAAAAGAAGAAAAGGCACACTAGCCTGGGAACTTCCTCTCTGCCCAGAACATTGGAGGCTAGACACCACACCCCCTCTACAGTATTTATAGGAACTCAAACATTGAGATCCCGCTCTGTTCCAGTAACAAGAAGCCGAAAGCACCAGCCTGAAGATGACGAGTGAGACCTCGTCGAAACGTCGCCTAGACACCCCAACTTTTACACGGGAAGACACCCGAGGACACCAAAACCTGCATTCCTGTACCCGTGAAAATCTACGAAAGCATATATATATATATATATATATATATATATATATATATATATATAATTTCATAGGATGGAAAGCAGAGGTAACTTCAAGGCAGAGTTGGTAATAACAAAAACACATATAAAAGAAATGCACAAAATACAGAGATTTTTACTTGTTTTGCATAATTCTTATTGGTTTGCTTTTTTCTGTGTTGCAATAATGGGATCTGATAGGAAGCGCACAGGAAATGCCCAGTCTTATTTGTGCATTATAATTTTATAGGGTGTTTGTTTTGCTTTCATAAGTGTTTTTATCCAACTTTGGGAAAGCATTGGTGAATAGTGTGGGGGGTCAAAAACAAAGGACTCCCTTCATGTAGAAATCATGTAGAATTGTAGATAAATTGTGAGAATCTTCATGTGCATTCTATGAAGCCAAACTTTCCATTCTTTCCCCCCTTTCTCTCTCTTTCCCCCCTGCCTTTAAAAAGTATTATCATTATTTAAAAGGTGTTATTATTGTGCCGTGTGGCACTTGGCTGCTATCTTGCGGACAAAGCAAACACCCTTGTCAGAGAACATTTGCAATTATCCCATTTTGCATCCAGCGTGAGGACAAGCCACCTCTGGCTGTGTGATGTGTAGCAATGTGACTTCATTGCTATAAACTTGGAGGCTGCAGAATGCTACAGATTTAGCAATCACCCATCTGAGAGTGAAATGAAATAAAATTCTACCACTCAGTCAATTTTCGCTCCCTTGCTAGGATTGCCAAAACTTGCCTTTGTGTATGTGTGCAAACAGTGTGGTGTTGCGACCGTCCCTTAAAAACCCATCATACCAATCAGCAGGTTTAACTGTCAAGCAAGCTGATGTAAGGTCCCTTTGAATTACTGAGTGAGGGATATTCTTCCTGCCAGGTCCTGTCCCCTGTAGGCACTATAGAGAAGTATTATAGGGCAGTTCTTACCTTGGGAATTAGCCTGCAAGACCCCAATGCTGTCATCAAACTGCATAGACTTGATGTTGAGTGACGCCAAGATGCATTCCTTGTCCTGCAGCGAAGTATCATCAATATTATTCTGATTGGCTGACAGGATTACGCACATGTCGCAGAGGTTGATGTTGACAGCCCTTAAATCAGCTCGACTTAATGGTGTACCCTTCGGCAGAGAGAGAGAGAGGAGAGAGAGAGAGAGAGAGGAAAAGGGGAGGGAGGTGGAGGAAGAAATGGAAAAAAAACAAATTAAATACTGAGAAGGAGCTTTGGGAAATTATTTAACAAGTATCTTTTTTATGCTCTGACATTAAGCTGGTCTAACTATGTGCCAGGGAATAGAAGGAATGTGCTAATCTAAAGGGTAGTTGGTGCTGATGGCAGCATTTTAGCGTTAAGTCTCAATACTCAGTCAAGCTATTACTAACAAACAAGAAGCAGGAACGTTGCCAGAGCTCTGCATCTTGTCTGCAACTCAGAACTGCCTTGATTTCAGTCAGCCTTGTGTGGCAAGTTCTTGCCTTCCAAGCATAGCAAGGGGTGTGTTCAAGTATCTGGAATATTGGGCCATGCTAAACCTGGGGGGAAGAATGCTCTGAACACACAAATGCAAAGAAAACACACACTAGGTGAAGCAATACCCAGCAAAGTGTAATTCTAGTCATCCCCCGCCCCATGTACTTCAACAAACTGTCATTTAAAATGGTCTGATTGAGCCATTTAAAAAGAAAACGGAATTGTCTCAGTGCCTATTCTTCTGGGAACAAAATTACCCATCAGAATGTAGTAACATTTTGTAATGTAATTGTCTTATGGACGTGTATAAGTTTCGGACTGATGTTTACTTGGGAATAAGGGATGCTCAAAACCATTGTGGCTCCTGTGAGACGGCCCCTGAAATGCATTTATTGTTCCAAGTGGCAGACATCCATTTTTTGACGGGCCTTTCCTGATGCAATGACATATGCATGCATATGGACCACAGCAAGGGGCCAAATGCCAGCCACTTGATGCATGATCAAATGTTAGTGTTTTTGAGGGGGCTTCCACTTGGCAGGCCACAATGTATGCCAGTGTATAGTGTTTACAGTCTAGCATGATTTCCTTCTTAGCCACAGTGGTGTGCAAATGTTGCATGGATGAGGGTCGATGGCCAACACAGATCTGAAAATGTGACATGATTCGCCCTGGATGCAGCACAGGAATGTGCATTTAGACATGCCCAGCACTTTGGAGAAACGAGGCATGATAGAGCGATACATTAGTAATTATTAGCTGCCTTGTGTTTTGGGACAGCGAGGTCACTCGTGATAGCTGCAGCTTTGAAAAGTAACAAGCAACTTGGATAGACAAGCTGGATTTGAAGCCTTGTTACTTTTAGGCACAAAAGAAGAAATAAAAGAAAACAGACAATATTAATGCAAAGCATTTGATGTGGAAATCATTGCAATTCTCTTGCTGCTTTGCACCTTGTTTGCTGGGTGTAAACAGCAACCTAATAGAAATTTGCACTATCGTTAGCAGTCAGGCATAAATGGCAACACCAAGTAGTGAAGAATTGGGGCCCTTTCAGTTCAGGACTCATTGTGTTAGAAAGAAATTCATATCTTCTGACTGTATGCCTCCTTAAAAAGATGAAATGCCACTGTCAGGCTGTTAAATAAAGCAGAGCCAGCAGGCCAGCCTTTCAAAGGTCTTTATGGATGCAGATAGATTAGGTAGATAGACAAATAATACAAAAATGTTTCCAAAGGTTTCATAGGCATAAATAATGCCATAAGTAATGACTGTCATGCTGTCAGAAAAAAAATCATAACATCAAAATTGGCTGCATGCAGGGCACTCAAGCAAGTGTTCAATAGATAACATAGCTAACATATTTGATAGCAGCTGAAATTCATCCTTGACGAGGGACTGAGCACGTCGGCAAATTTCTTCTAATAAGGTCTCCCAGGGCTTAGTTTTCACAGATACAACAAACAGGGAAAAGGCCAAGTCCTGAGGCCTATAACCGAATAGGAGTTTTAAAAGAAGAGGAAGCCCAAGATCAAAGCCAGTGTGGTTCTGTTCAGTTGGTGCAAAAGAAAGAAAGAAAGAAAGAAAGAAAGAAAGAAAGAAAGAAAGAAAGAAAGAAAGAAAAAGAAAGAGGTGGGCTTTGGACTTACAGGCAAGATTGAGAGTTTGGGGAAGTTATGCATTGTTTCCCATTCCCTCTTCAAGTATTCAAGGGAGCCCACAAACACAATGTGCTTAAGCTCATGGTAGTGGAAATTGCTGGCTCTTAATGGCATCACAAAATTCCTTAGTCCAATCAGCGCTGATGTCATATCACCAAATATGCAAACCACCACATGGCCACTTAACACTGTCATGGCTGCTTCGCTTCGAGTCTGGAAAAGCAAAACAAAGTCAGTAAGGAGGACAATAAAGAATAACAATTAGGAGGAGGGGTAAACAAACAAACAAACAAACAAGTTTGTGTGTGTGTAAAGTCTGGCCTTGGGAGCTGAGACGTGCTTTCCGAATTTAATATTTAGGCCTCCTATACTTATTTTGCTGGTGGTAAGCCTCATTGAATGCAAGGGGGCTTACATGAATAGGGCTATCAGAATACCAAGATGAAGGTGGGGTACTTTGACATGTGTGACAAGCAATAGTTGATTCTCTACAAAACACATATTTCAGGGTCCACCGTTGGATGAACAAACTCCAAGCGTGCAGTATATTCTCAAGCATATCCAGACATAAGAATCATTCACAGGAGTGTGATCCCTCAACAGAAAAGGAAATGTCTAAATCAGCCCTAATATAAATCTTACGAATTGAGTGGGATTACTTAGGGTTTAATGCATGATTTATTGCTAGCAATCTGATATTCAATGGGAATTGATGGACCATTGCTGCTGTACTAACACACCACATTGATCACCGTTATCCTGTTCCTTGCAAGAGTGGCATAGGCAGCAAAGAACATCAAACAGTAGCCTTAGCCCATGTCTTCTGCCTTAGTCAGTTTAATGAGCAACCAGCCAGGGAATGTGTGTGCATGAGCACCCGCATTTCTATGTATTATTTACTGCAGTTCGCATATTTGCATTGTTGGCAGACACACAGAGCAAAACTAAATAGATGATTTCAATCTCAATCAGCAGCCGCAAAAT
Organism: Podarcis gaigeae; assembly: GCF_964106915.1. Classification (NCBI taxonomy): domain Eukaryota; kingdom Metazoa; phylum Chordata; class Lepidosauria; order Squamata; family Lacertidae; genus Podarcis; species Podarcis gaigeae. Next base: position 18,577,041 of record NC_139681.1, read on the forward strand.
TGTACAGATAATGATTTCAATTACAGGGCAGTCCCAAAACTCGGTAATGGTGGCTCCTGCCTAGCTAGGATAGATAACTCCTGTCCCAAAGCTATGTATGACTGTTTGAATATTAAGTAACTCTGTTCCTCCATCACTTGGAGGGGCTATGTGGCATTCTCTCTCTCTCTCTCTCTCTCTCTCTCTCTCTCTCTCTCCTCCCCTTCAAATCTATCCTAAAAACATTTTCAGTGAAGTCCTGGCTTAACACTGCTACAGCTGTAATGATGATTATGGGCCACTTGCCACCTTCATCTCATCCTTTAGAAGCTTAGTGATACAGCGGGTGACGCTGTGGTGTAAATCACTGAGCCTTGGGCTTGCCAATCGGAAGGTCGGCGGTTCGAATCCCCGGGACAGGGTGAGCTCCCGTTGCTCGGTCCCAGCTCCTGCCAACCTAGCAGTCTGAAAGCACGTCAAAGTGCAAGTAGATAAATAGGTACCGCTCCGGCGGGAAGATAAACAGCGTTTCCGTGCGCTGCTCTGGTTTCTCCGGACAAACGTCAGCTTCCTCAGCCAGTAAAGCAAGATAAGCGCTGCAACCCCAGAGTCGTTCATGACTGGACTTAACTGTCAGGGGTCCTTTACCTTTATGCATGCAGAAAGTCCCTGGCATCTTGGAGAGAACCATTCCTGAAACCCCGGGGGAGCCCCATTTCGGAACCGGAAGTGGGTGGGGCAGGCTTACGTGCACATGGTGCCTCGGAACACAACCCCTGCATAAATGGGGAGTTGCCTGCATATAAAGTCCTCAACAGCTTGGGACCAGTTAACTCAAAGGCTTGGCTTACCCCACGCAGGCCCATTCAATCACTTAGATTTGTGGATATGGGATTTGGAATGTCTGTTTTGCATCTGTGAGGAATCAGACTTCTAGTGTGATACCACCTACTCCCCACCACTTCCTGTTACTATTAAGCAGCTGCCTTTGTTATATTTTTCCGAAGCCTGCTTAAAAACCTTTTTGCTTCAGCAAACCTACTCGGAAATGCAAATTTATTATGTATATTTCCTTTTAAAACGGTTCATTTCATTTATATCTTTATAATTTTGTTATGTCTACTTGTTTTTAATGACTGCTTGCTTTATTGGCATTTCCTTATCAATATTTTATACTATTTTTATACTATTTTATGTAGACCGCTTAGAGGGATATTTTTTTGGGGGGGGAGAAATTAAACGGCATATAATTAAATTTTATTATATAAAATAAGACCTGGGAAATATAAGTGATGCACAAGATAGAATTGTATATGCACATCCATTGTGTGCAACTGGGTTGCACACAACCTGTGTCTTAGATGGAATTGTTGCAGCAGCAACAACAACAAAAATGTAATCCTGGCCGCACATGCGGTTATTCCTTGTAGCCATTCTCTGGCAGACGTGGATCTCCCATTGGGATCATAGCCCCAACCCCAAGGACCAATTCTTTTGACTCTGTACAAGCCAATCGGGTATAGCAGCACTCTCTTCTAAGGTGAACCCCTTGCCAAAAAGACAAACATAATCAGACTATAGAACAAACTAAAATAACTAGGGATTGAGGCACTCATTTTTTTTCTTTTCTTTAGAAGGTTGAAAGCGGAATGAGAGAGCCATCATCACATGTAGTATGACCACACATTGTTTTAACATTGTCTCCTGTGTCAATATATTGTCCATGAAAGTTCTTAGTACTGCAGATGTTGACTATAGTAAGCTGAACTTGTTATTTGTCGCGTTGCTATGAAAGGGCTCTCTCTCACACTCACACACCCCTTTTCCATGTGCAAATAGAATGAATAAATGTTAAGTCACATCCTGATCAGGAGGCCACCCCCAATGTCAAATATTTTTTTTTACATGCAAACTTTCTGAAGTGGAACATTAAGGTCATTAGCGTCATATCTGTTTGAAATATATTTAAAATATTCTAGCTGACATCTGTCGCCCTCAGTTATTTAAGAACGCAAGGAAAAGTTGTCTCTGGTGGTCTAATGAACACTGTGGAATGCATATCAATTTAAACAGTTTTGAATCAAATTCGTAACAATTTACTCAGTGGAATTGACTGCTTTATCGATTGCTTAAATGCCAATATTGCAGTTCCAGACAATGTCATGGTTATTATACAAACTCCCTGAGGAGCCCGAGGAACAAGGTTTTGTCTCCCAATCGTTAGACTAAACCAGAGCTGTCACCATTATTGGTTGCACCATTTAGTGGTACAGGGAAATCTTGAGGAAGCAGACGCTGGAAAAAGCTGCATCAACTGCAACAAAGTGAAGACACACCAGGGAGTTCATTTCACATATCATCAGTTTTGTCTATGAGATGTGGAGCTGCTACTCTTTGATTCAAGCACATGAACATAAACGGCACAAACTTTCGCTGAACCTAACAAACTAGAAGAGGCCTTTTGATTATATTTAATTAGTTGAGTCAGTTTGATGGCTGGCCCCACAAGGAATAAAAGGAAGATGGAGAGAGCCCAAATTAAGGACTGGGATAGCAAGAGCAGCAGCTTTACACTTCAGCTTGTTGGGCTGAGGACAGAAGTTGATGTTACGGAAGACACAGGGCTCTTTCCAAAAATGGCACTCTTGTGCTGGAATTTTCTGCCTCTGTAACCTGTATAGAATCGCTTGTTGCAAGTCACCCAAGGGACAGGCAAGCAGATAATGTCACAACATCACAACATAAAGAGGAGTAGCGCTCAACATGGAAATGCTGCTTTCAGCAGCAACCTCATGCTTCTTGTAATGTCTGAAATGGCCCTGCAAGTGTGAGAAACTGTGGACACAGCTTACCAAAACTGAATAAACACGCTGGTTGTTGTGAGATGCAAGGCAGAAATATTTTCTTTTGCATTCTCACCTGATTCTGAGAAACCAGCTGTTACATCTAGGCTTCGCCTATTTATTTTAATCTAATGAAAGTTCTTGAACTTTGCTCTTGGACTGGACTGAAAAGAGAATTTCAGTACTGTATCTATGGAAACTTCCTTTCACAATCAACTAGCATTTAGCAGAAGAACAGCTCAAAGGCCCCCACAGATATTTCTGAGTGTAACATAATCGTTCGTATTACGGTAATCAAGGCTGCAGCATTGATCAGATTAGCTGTAGATGAATCAGCTAACTCATAAATCACATTTAAAATGTTGATTCTGAATTGGGACTTTAATATTGCCAACGTTGCTCAATCATGTTAGTGGCATAGTTATAAAGCGTCCGTGGCAAAACATGGGCGTTAAAGGATCTAGTGACCTTATGGGTTTTCCATAGAACAAATGACTTATTTGTATTTAATAAAGAAACCTATAATTGAATGGTCTCAAATTAACATGTGGACAACTAAAGATTTGATTTCCTACCTGCACTTACAATTCCCTCTCTCTCTTTGCTCCCAGCAATGAAGGTAGAGGACTGAAGATAAGCACAATCTAACCCTGTGGTAAATTATGACACCAGGCAGTCTGAAAAGCAGAAACTGGCAGCAAAGTAGGAGTACTGGCTGTTGAATATCCACAAGGAACAGGAAACCTCAGGGGTCCATGCCCACCAAAAATCTGTGGACCGACCAACAGTCAGGAAAATGGGTTGGCTAAGGCACACACAGCCTACAGTCCATAAATCCTTCATCCTGGAGTTCATTACTCACTGGATTGGTTATATGCAAGGAAATAAACAAAACAGAGTGCAGTCTGATAGTATGATTCAACTTGGGATGTGCTCCTTCATTGCAGATACCTACCAAAATAACCTTGTCAATCTCCTTGGCTGGACACCAATGAAACATTCCCGTGGAGTCGTATTTTTTCACGTTGCAATCCATGTTGTCAACTTGTTCATTGCCAGGTATTAATAAGGGGTCGTGTCTGAGGAAGAAGAAAAATGTCAAGGTTAATATCAATGGAAGCCATATCTAGGAGCAGTGCCTGTAATACGGTTTGACACACCTGCTTTTAAGACAATAACAGAAAGATGAGGTTATATTTAAATGTGGGGAATTGAGAGGGGAAGAAAGAGGCTCACAATAACCTTTTATGAAATACAAGTCTTTCCTTCACCTTATGGCCCACGAATGTCCCACCCCAGTCCTCATTCCTTCCTCCAAATAAACATCACAAGAGTCTCTATTAGCATCTGCAGTGGAGTGGAAGGGATAGCTACAGAACCCCCATGCTAACTGACTAGCATGAGGATGGGAAGCCAATCGCTTGCTTTTACCGCATACAACTTTTGACGTGACGCTCTTCGAAGTAAAAGCTTTAACAGGCTGCACTTTAAATATTTTAGCAATTTGCCCAATCATATTTTGCTTTTCCAAACTGAAGCCCTTTAAAGATTCAGCAGTATGTCATTTTACAGCAAACTGACTAACAAATGCCCACATCTAGAATACATGATTTTAATACTAAACAACAATGCCCATTTTCTGTGACAGCTACGGCATTTGTAACAACCTTCAAAGCATTTCTTGTACTAAAACAAAACCAAATAATAATAGTAATAATAATAATAATAATAATAATAATAATAGTGTGCTTCATCCTCACATATTTAAAAGAGGCCAGGAAAAAAATGCCTGTAAAATCAAGCTACATCTGCCACAATGTCCACTCTCAACATGCCACACTGATCATGCCCTCTTGAGTCTCCAGCTTTAATAATTTAATGCAAGTTTCCAGAATTCTACCACCCTGACAGCCCTCCCCTTCTCCAACCCAGCTCAGAAGGAAGATGAGAAAACTGTTGAAGTGTACCTCTTACCCCACAGAGGGCTGTGGCTATGGGGTTGTGGGCTCCAGGGTGAATCACACTGTGTACCCTTCCTACCCCGCCATATGAACCATATTCATATGTGCCAATGAGTTTTTCAGTTGTGTTCTGGCACAATGTTGCTCTTCCACCTCTTTCCACGTCACCCCTTAGGCAAATTCTGAGGTGTCAACTTTACAGTGAATGCACATTATACATCACATAGAGTGATCCCTCACATCTTTAATCCAACTTCTTAGATCCATGAACAAGAGGGGTTAACCAATGCAAGTTTGAGTAAATTAAGTTCCATCCATTATAACGTTTCTGTTTTGCAGGATGCATTCTAATTTTGATTTCTAAAGAGCTAATTGGATTTGTAAATTGTATAGCTGGGATGGTGAAGCTGCAGCCCTCTTGGTTCTTAGACACCAGCACTCATCAGCTCCAGCCAGCGTGGTCAATGAGGATGGTTGGAGCTGTAGTCGACCACAGGTTCTTACAGTGTTAGTCCATTCTATTCCTTCTCCAGTGCTGCAAGTTACCTTTTCAATGCACTTTGTAGAGGATCCCTGCCCCTCCTCCCATGTCTGCTTTTTCAAGGGTTGCAAAAGGACTTCCAGGTGAATGTGTGGGTCCTGCCCAGATGTTGGTTGGGTGTTTGGGATTACCTCCCAGGCAGTAGGGCTGCTATTTGTGGCCACTGGCACCACATTAATGCACTCCCCATTTGAAAAATTGGGAGGGGGGAGGCTGTGGAAACCAATTTATACCACTCCCCCAGGGATGGCTCTGAGCCCGTCACTTAATTCTATATTCACCAGTTCCTTCTGTGGAGTTGAAGCTTATTGGGCTAGCATAATGGTTTTCAAACTGTTCTGGAGTCCTGAGGTTCCTTGGAAACATATCAAGGATTTTTCAATGAAAAGAACTGTAATGGTGGAAAAGCTTATTTGGAAAATACATTGTCTGCCATGATGAATTCCCTCCTGCAATGCAGAGTCATGGGGTGGGGGGATTGGGTGGGTGCACTTAATACAGTGGTCCCATATGCTTGGTCAATGGCCCATGCAAACTGAGTGTACACTTATTACAATATGCTCTATAACACACAAAGGTTCTGTGGCAGATCGTTTTAAGTTTCCTAGTAGACATATTGATGCAAAAAGTGTTTCTGAAGCTAGCTGGAAAGTATGAAAGCCACTGGGTTAATGTGTAATCGCATAACATTTGGGGAGTTGCTCTTAATTCATCTTTATCTCCCCTCTGCACCCCCTGCATGCTTGCACCGGATTTTGACCAAATAAAATGAATGTGTTCATCCTCAAGCCAAGTGTGCTCATCAATGAGTACAGCTTAAGAGTAAAACTTGCATTGCTGCAAAGTTGCAAAGTGGGAGTTTGTGAATATCTTTACTGGTGGTGCGGGAAGGAGACCCCACTTGTAAGTAATTAAGATCATTATTTTAACCCCAATGGCCAGAGGCTGTACGTTTTCAACGCACTGCAACATCCACAATTTCGTGCAAGGAAATAAACAGAAATCAATTGTACACGCTTCAGAAAAGCTACCAAGCTACTTTTCTCACATCTATATCTCTAGCCATATAAATAGCTTCTCTGTTCTTATGGCAAAAATTATGTGCGCCTGAGTTAAAGCGTAGAGGAAAGTACAATCTTTTCAGGGTTTTGCGGAGCATATAATGCCACTTATCATCAATTAAACTCAAGAGCGACACTAAATGCCATGCTACAGCTGCAAACCCAAAAAGCCTGCCTGGAAGACAACAGCCTAAAGCAAAACCGCAAATCCCTTTTCCAGCAAACCTGCTGTGAGATAGCCGGCATTATATTTTAAAGAGCAGTGCTCCCCTTGCAGCCATTTACAAGTACTCTAAACACATTCAATTGGCGTTTTCAGCTCTGGAACTTTTCTTCTGAACTGACCTGGAAATGGAGGAAAAAGTCAAAAGAATGAAAAGGATTCACTCCCCCGCTCCCAGTTCAAATTCCGTTTCATTCCTTTCACGCTCTCCACAATTCTGGCACTCTGTTATTATGGTATGTATTTCAGTGTCTTTATATTGTAAACTGCCCTGTGATCTTCAGGCGAACGGCTCAATAGAAATGTAATAAATACTACTAATAATTATGGGGGTCCTGTTAGTTTAAGATGGGAATTGCCAAATGGCCCCACAACCAGTCCTTTTTTTCCTAGGGGGACGCATACCCCTAAACATGTTGTGAATCTAAGTTTGGCCACATTGAGGGGCAGTATTTCAATATGAATAGGAAAATGAGAGTACCTCTAAACATTTTTTTAAGGGGGGGGGGGAAGACTGCCTACAACATTGTAATCACGGTATTGTTTTGAGTTGGAGGTGGGGCTGTATGCCTGAATCCCCTCTAATTCCTGGATCCAGCAAGGATTTAATTGCTGGAATAGCAAAGGCAGCTTCTTGGTGGGCCAATGGCTTAAATGTGGGTCATTAAGGTAGCAAAGGAAGTGGCTCTGTGCCAGAGGTCAAATGGGCGGGACTGCTTCCCTCAACTGGCTGTTGTTTAGAAGGACAAAGGCCAGAGTTGTGTGTGAAAGCTAGAAGCAAGCTGCAGGCAGAAGTCAGAGAAGAAGAGAGATGCTTGATTGGAGTGTTAATGCTATGAGCCCCTCCATCATAGGCTCAGGTTGTATTTAAATGTAAATAAACCACATATCCTAAAGACACCACAGTCTCAGCTGTCCCTCATTCCAAGGAAACTGAACCCAGGGTAAGGATCTGCTTGGAAGATTGGTGTGGCATGCAGCAGTGTGATGGTGGGGGTGGGATTATCGCAATTTCATTTGCATAAAAACAGTGAATGAAATTACTATGCAAAACGATAAGGAATCAACAGTGTGCTTTTGTAATTCTGCTGGCAATTAGCTATTAAGAGTTGTGGCCCTAACTCAGCAAGACTTGTTGTTGAATAAACAGAGGGCATAAATCAAAGGATGGTCCAGTGTTCTTATGCCACTGAAATTTGGGGTGACAGTTCACACTTTATGAGTCAAAGGTCTAGTTTTGCTCATGGAATCAGAGTTGGAGAGTCAATCATTTAGTCCAGGCATCCCCAACCTTTGGCCCCCCAGATGTTTTGGACTACAATTCCCATCATTCCTGACCACTGGTCCTGTTAGCTAGGGATCATGGGAGTTGGGCCAAAACATCTGGAGGGCCACAGGTTGGAGATGCCTGATCTACTCCAACTCCCCTGTTCTATGCAGGAAATCAAGACCTAGAACATCCTCAACAGATCAACAGCCAGTCTCTGCTTGAAGATCTGCTGGGGATTTCTTTCATTAAAGCAGACATAGGCAAACTTGGCCCTCCAGATATTTTTGGGACTACAACTCCCATCATCCCTAACTAACAGGACCAGTGGTCAGGGTTGATGGGAATTGTAGTCCCAAAAAACCACCTGGAGGGCCGAATTTGCCTATGCCTGCATTAAAGCCTCTGGTAGGACAGTATATTTAAGGAAAGTTATATGTCACTTGACTGTTGTAAAACCTCTAAGGCAGGTTACAAGAGATATTAAACTTCTCATTTAAAAACTCAGTTAAAAAACACATCAACAATTGCCAATAAAAGAACTTAAAACACATCAAGATCTACATAGGCTTGCCTAAATAAAAATATTTTAAGTTGCTACATAGCTAGCAAATGCCTATTATGTTATGTGACGCTGCACAAGTTTCACCTCTGGTTACCCTAGGCTCTCCCATCCAGTCTTAAGCTACTATATACATATTGTGTTTGTCTTATAAACTTTATTGTACAGCTACTTTATTGTACAACCACCACCCACCTGCTTCTTAAGAGGATCTTTCACTCTGCAGCCCCCCCTCTCAGTAAGTTCATACCAAATGCATAACTTGCAAAATGACAGTATTAATAGAGCCTAACAACATAGAATGAGTTTGTGTTGTGCCAGCCATTTGGAGTTGTTGTTATTATCCTCCACCTAGAGATTCTCACAACTAGTGAATTAGTGGGAAACCCAGCCAGATGGGTGGGGTACAAATTAATAAATTATTATTATAAATTATTATTATTATTATTAGGGAAGAATGGAGTGAACGGCCACAAAAGTTAGCCATTCCCAACATTGTGCTATGTTGAGTGTTTTGTCAACAAAAGCTTTTCAGGTTACCAGACAAAATGATTCCCCCACACTTCCCCCTGTGTGCTGTTCTGAGGGTTGTCCTGGCCCAATGGGCCAATTTTGTGGGTACAGCTTGGAGGAGCGGGGAGGGACAGAGGAAAACCACATAGCATTGGCAACAGTCCTTGTGCAGACTTCCTCTTGATGGGACTCACTACACTCTGGGCAAAATGCAGCTGCATGAATACTGCTGGGAGCCAGAAAACCTGAATACACAACATCAATCTTGCACAAGTTGCACTGGCTGCCAGTATATTTCCAGGCCCAATTCAAAGAGCTGGTCTTAATCTTAGAAGCGCTAAATGGCTTGGGGTGAGGTTACCCTAAGGGCTGCCATCACCCATATACACCTGCATGTAAACTAAGTTCCACTTCAGGGATCCTTCTTGAGTGCCTGCTGTTAATATCTGTTAGGCTGGCATGAACATGAGGCAGGGACTTTTAGTGGTGGCCTCAGAACTATGGAGCTCCCTTCCAATGGCCTTATGCCTTGACCCTTGAACTCTAGCATTTAGGCAGGCCTTGAAAACCTTCCTCTTCACAATGGCTTTGTCACTCTATAAAAATTCGCCATCTTCATCTGCACATCATGCTATTCCCATTTTTCTATTGCAACTTGTCTCTCGCTCCTCTATACTTTGCTTTGTGAGGGTGTAGTTCTAAAAAGTGGCTTATTTATTTATTCTGTAATAATTTGTTTCGTGAAACAGCCAGGGATTCTTCTTTATTTGCTGTGAGAAATAAGGAGGCAACATTTTATATGGTATGAATGTGCAACCAATTCACAGGGTGACCTTCCTCAGTTTTGGAGGGGCAAGTACTGCATAAATTGGATGACTGGATACTGTCCCTCCTCATATTCCACAGGGATAATCCAGAGAGGAGAAAGAGCAGGCAGGAAAAGGATAAAATACTATCATCTCAAGCGCACTGCTTCTCTGCTCAAAACCCACTTCCAAAGCTGCTTTGGGTTTTTGTTACACTGCATAATGGATAGGCAATCCATGCTGGAGAGGAATGCCTCCTTCATACAACACAGAAAGGAAATTATTTGATGTGAGGGGTCCATGGAAGGTATTTGGGTGGACCTGCTTAGCATGATTCTTCCTCAAAGGGAAATAATAGTCACAGGGCTATGCATGCATGCATGGCTATTGTCTGATGTAACTAGGTTTATACAGGAGAGGTTGTGCATCATTCTCTGCCACACAAGAAGATGGCACAGGCCCGTGTCTTCTTAGCATGGGAAATATTTAGCAGCAGTTGCTCTCCCAGAGAGTAATCTATTGTATGTCCTGTGGGAGCAGGTGGACACACATTGACTCTACAAATGTGCAGCTTTCTGTCTGCATGCAGCAATGTAGTGATTTGGTTAGCTTGGGATATTTTGGAAAGGTGTAAATGGGAACAGGCACCTTGCAAATGTACCATATTTAAATGCAGCGAGTAACATCTCCTGCCTTTCACGGTTCCCCTTACAGCCACCCTAACAAATTGTGGCAATTAGCATGCTGTTAGTGTTAGATGTAGGCAGAGAATGCAGGTGCTAATAATTGAAAAAGCGTTTAGAGGTTTTACACCCCAGCTGAATATTTCATAATGTGCTGCATGTTTCGCTATTTGCTCAGTGGGTCTCTGTCACTTCAATCTTCCCTGACTGCTTTGACTGGCGCTCCAAAGCTCCACCAAGCCAAGACTGACGGCTTGTCACAGGCAAACTCCGCCGACTACTGCGGCAGCTCGCTGGGACTGGCTGCAGAGGTTGTCACGCCGCTCTGATGGAACTTGGCAAATGTTTTGTGACTAATACACCCAACATTTGTCAGCTAGCATTAGCCAGCGCCCGTGACCCTCTCCAGTCTGCACCAATGGCATTAAGTTGTAATGAGAATTTGTAGCCCCTGTGTGTGAGTGTGTGTCGCACTAATGACACTTTCTGGCTGACCTTTACTTTCACAAGCTTAATCAGCAATGAAATTTCCAAGGATTCAGAGCACATGTGAAAGCAGCTCTGTCAGGCAAAAAAAAAAGGCTCACAGTGATGAGTAAAGAAATGTATCTTTCTCCTCCCGCTCTGACGTTCAGAGTTTAGCCCCAGACAACTGCCATGAGTGGATCACCAAATGAGAGGCTTTTCATTCAAGTCCTAAAAAGATTTAATGTGCCGTGGACTATTCCCCCAGATTTCTGCTCAACACTTTATCTGCTGCACCTAACAGGGTTTTGATTCGGTTTTATTTTTGTGTTTCAAACCTCAGTACATTGTATCTGAAACATTATGGTATCTTAAGTGCATTTGGTTAGCAAGGTTTCCGACATAAATAAGAATTGTTCTCATGGCTCCCACTTGGAACATTTTATATGAGGATTCTAAGAGGATGCCATGAGTTTACTCATCCTTTAGCCCCTGTCAATTTTCTTTTACCAGCTGCTGTTTTCAGAATTTAGGTAATTTGGCATGGGAAGGGGGTACCTAACACCCAGCCAGAAGAATTTGTACAACAGAATGCCTAAGAATCATTATTCAGTGAAAGAGTCTTCTAGTTGCCCGACTATTTGATGTTCTATCTGGGAAAAAAATTAAAATTCGTATTTTACTCTAAATGGAATCCCAGTTTACATAACCCAGCTTTTGTTAACCTTGGAGAAAAGCCAGCCAGCATTACATCCAAACAGACAAACCATGGTTTGGGATGTTGCTCCTCCCTTGGAAGCCACAATTTAGGAAAGCATTTGGGGATTTTCAAGGGACATGAGAAAAGACAGAAACCACACAAACCATGGTTTGTCTGTATGCCTGGAACACAAATTGCAGCTGAGAGTCAGAACTGCAATTGTTTCATGCTATCTTTTAACCAACCCACTATCTCTCTCCATTGATCTCCACTCTTTAAAACAGGAAATACCATCAAGTAATTTGCATGTTAAAAGTACTAAGTAAAAGATAACAATTATAATGGCAGTTATCTGCAAATGTAGTTGGCAACTAGCTATTAAGAGTCTTAACCTAATCCCTATAAGGCTGCAATCCATGCTTGCCTGGATTTAAATCCCATATATGACAATGAGAGGGACGCGGGTGGCGCTGTGGGTTAAACCACAGAGTCTAGGACTTGCCGATCAGAAGGTTGGCGGTTCGAATCCCCGCAACGGGGTGAGCTCCCGTTGCTCGGTCCCAGCTTCTGCCAACCTAGCAGTTCAAAAGTACGTCAAAGTGCAAGTAGATAAATAGGTACCGCTCCGGCGGGAAGGTAAATGGCATTTCTGTGCACTGCTCTGGTTCGCCAGAAGTGGCTTAGTCATGCTGGCCACATGACCCGGAAGCTATATGCTGGCTCCCTCGGCCAATAAAGCGAGATGAGCGCTGCAACCCCAGAGTCGGTCACGACTGGACCTAATGGTCAGGAGTTCCTTTACCTATGACAATGAGAACTGAAAAGTGTTCAGCTGCTCAAATTGGCCTCAATCAGACATAATGTTAAAGTATGGCTTAGTGATATGTGAATGAGCCTTAGGGTTGTATACTTCCTACTCCCCTCCTCCTGTGGCATGGCCTTGAGGAGACTGGAAGCTGCCAGTTCCACTATCTATCAACCAGAGCTTATGGTTATGGCCAAACCCTAAACTGTGGTTAATCTTAACTATGGTTTATTGAAAATAAGCCTGCTTCAGAAACCATGGTTTGAAGTGGGCATGTTTCAACACACTGTGGCTAAAACTAAGCACAGTTTGGGGTTGATATAACATTAAGCTATAGTTAATTAACAACAGAAGTCAAAGTTTTCTGTCTTCTCATAGTTGTGCAAGAGGAGTGGGAAGTGCATGACTCTAAACTTTGGGAGGATGGGGCTTGTTTTGTACATCCCACACTGTAGCCACTGATGCTTCTAGTAATCATAGTTTAATAGGACACATTGGTTCTCCACAGCCTTCATCCTCTACTGCTAAGTACTCCCATATTGCCTTAAATGACTAAAGCCATCGTCAACAGGTAGGGACGAATAAAAAATTATGAGAGTCTCTTGTCTGGGTGATCAATATTTGAAGAGTTTAGTTTGTCTATCAGTGTTTGCTTTGCATGGAAAGGAAGGATTAGCTCGGATACCTACTTCATACAGTAGCTGAATGTATTTTTTATTGGGATATTCTAAAAACAAATATCATAGTGCTGCTGGAAGTTTAAAAATGGGATGAATTTGGAAGAATCCAGATTTACTCTGCATACATGGCAGACTTTGTGCTTGATTGTGGGATCTACAGATGTAGGGTTAGACAAGTGCAAGTAAGAGATCTATGGGAGTTTCTTTTTATTTTTTACATGGTTGTAAAATTGAATTTAACAACAACAACAATAGACAAGTGTAACATAATAATTATTATAGCAGTGAAGTGTATATGAATGAGGCAGTTGGGATTTTATGTGATCAGAGCATTATCAACATGTGGAAATTGACTTATTTTTCTCATCACTTGGGATCCTTGATGGCTGCCCCTCTCCTTTGTATTTCTGTTTCCCTGGAGACAAGCTTGTGTATGTCCCAGAAGTGGTGGCCTAAATTTTTATTCAAACAATCTGTGGCCAGATACAAAGAGGGATATGGAATAGTTTATTATTTTGTTTATTACTTATATAGGGATAAGTAGGGATGATGGGAGTTGTAGTCCCAAAACAGCTGGAGGGCCAAGCTTGGGGATGCCTGCTTTAACCACTACACCATACTATCTTTCATAACAATACCGTTAGCAGCCCCAAGCCCCTGGGATGGCGTCCATTTAAACCAGAGCTTTCCAAACTGTGCATCACGACACGTTAGTGTGGTGGCTGCAGTGTGTAGGTGTGTTGCATGAACGCTCCCTGCACTCCTTCTGGGGCTGGAAAGTGGTTCGTTTAACCTCTGGTTTGCTAGTAAAACTGAATTGCTGTGTTGCAAAATGATGCAAAACTGAATTACTGTGTTGCAAAATAATGCAAAACTGAATTACTGTGTCATGAAATGATGCATGTCCAAAAAGTATGTCATCAACTTGAAGGAAAGCTTTGGTTTGAATAAATCCTGCTCACTAATGTGCCTAATCCTTCCCAATCCCATAGGTTAAGAACATCTTAGAGTATAGTTTCCCAGACTTAGGTCTCCAATTGTTTCTGGACTACAATTCCCATTATCCCTGAGCACTGGTCCTGCTAGCTGGTGCTGATGGGAGCTGTAGTTCAAAAACAGCTGGAGACCCAAGTTTGGGAAACTGGCTTAGAGCATTATGTGTCATAAAGAGAAAGAGAAAGATGCAATTCAGCACTGCATTGACTGAACAGAATATAGCATGCGTCTGTGAAAAGGGGGGAACGTTTAGTAGTCCTCATCCAACAAACTACAACTAGTCTAACATAGGAGAGCATCATTTAAATATACACACATTGTGGCTGTGTTTTATATTTATTCATAAGCCTGTCTCATTATATTTTCACAAACACTGCAGAAGCGCTGTCCTTTTCGCAGTCACTTTGCTGGACCTTGGCAATCTCTGAGCAAGTTTAGTGTGTCCTGGTTCGGTTGGCAAGGGAGTGAAGGCAGTGGTGGGGTTGAGGGGATGGGGGTTAGAAAAATCAAGAAAAATCCTCAGGGTTATGAAATTCTCCTTGGCAACAAACTGGAAACCCAGCAGACCCAGATCCTCTGTGATTCTGGTGTGTGATCAGGGACACTAATGAGAATGACCCTTTGCTGAGAATGCTGCTTGTCTAGAGGCCAATGTCAAGTATACCATTCAGTTTGGAGTGGACAGGGACAAACTATTTGTTTTCTCTTCAGGCCCTTGGGCCCTGTCACATGCTATTTGCTTCTGCATTAAGAGGCATTGTCTCAGCAGGTCTGACATTTCCTGTGTACGCCGGACTCATGAAACTGCAGCGACTGAAGCACTGAGGACTAGAGGCACAGTCCACCAGGAATTTCCCCCAGTGCAAGCCCAGTTGCAACAAATAGGATATAACACAAGAACAAAACGTGCTCCAATAAAAACCCCATTCAATTAAATGGGCTTTATGCATGAGAAGTTGGATTATACTCTTCAGTGTCGCCAGTTTACACACCTTGTCAGGGTCTGGTAGGTTCCACAGTTTTGCTTAAGTTGCCTCCAGTTTCTTTTCGGTCACATACCATAGGGGTCACATTAACTATAACCATACAATTGCTACAAAGATTATCCCATTAATCAATGCATTTCTTATTGTCAATAATGGCATGTGACATTTATTTCCAGCCCTCCACTGGGATCCTAGGAAATATTAATATCCTCTCTGTACAAACCCTACATTATTTCAAGATTTCTAACACAGGTTTAGACTTCAGGCTCCCTGAATGAGACCTAAACCTCTTCCGATGGTGATGCTAACTACAGATCAACACCACAGATCTGTTGCAGTTTATGTTCTACCACTGTTTTGTGCTCATTAATAAAAAAAATTAACACTTTGCATGTCAACTGTGTTATACGTCTGTAACTGTTTACTTATTGCCTAAAGTTGGAAATAAATGTCTTTGACAACATCTCTTTCCTCTTTCATTATGGATAGCTCAGTTGGTTAGAGAGTGGTGCTGATAATGCCAAGGTTGCAGGTTCACTTCCCGTAAGGGACAGCTGCATATTCCTGCAGTGCAGGGAGTTGGACTAGATGATCCTCAGGCTCACTTCCAACTCTATGATTCTTCCATGTTGTGTGGAAGTACTAGGTGCCATGGTGGATCTCCCCCCTACTGCTTTAAACATTATTTTCCCCTACTTTTTATCAACAGCCACCAGCTGGCAGATCCCTCACCCCACCCACCAGAATGTCCCAACTTATTTTAGGAAATTCAGTTTGGGGCCCCAGGGTCTTGTGTCCTGGCATATTGCCAAGGAAGCATGGCAGCTTCTGGAGGAGGAGGAGGAGGAGGAGGAGAAGGAGAAGAAGAAGAAGAAGAAGCAGCAGCAGCATTTGGATTTGATATCCCGCTTTATCACTACCCTAAGGAGTCTCAAAGTGGCTAACAATCTCCTTTCCCTCCCTCCTGCACAACAAACACTCTGTGAGGTGAATGAGGCTGAGAGACTTCAGAGAAGTGTGACTAGCCCAAGGTCACCCAGCAGCTGCATGTGGAGAAGTGGGGATGCGAACCCAGTTCACCAGATTACGAGTCTACTGCTCCTAACCACTACACCACACAGGTGCTCTACTTGTGTTCCCTGAGTGCTGTCCCCATATACTTCATTTAAAGGGGAAAGGAGAGAGTTGGAGAGAGAGAGAATGGGTGAGAGGGAGCTTAGATTTTACTCAGATCTGGTGAAGAATTTCATTCATTTCCCCTCCTACAAGTCAGATGACAAACCACCTCCAGCCAACCCACTTATATGTGACTGCTGCTCCGTGGCAGCAGCAAGCGACAGAGTGGAAAGAAAGGAAAGGGAATGAAAAGGAGATTTCCCTCT